>NW_026652278.1:54202640-54812285 GCF_009828535.3 Hylobates moloch | reverse complement strand
TTCCAATTCTGTGAAGAAAGTCATTGGTAGCTTGATGGGGATGGCATTGAATCTATAAATGACCTTGGGCAGTATGGCCATTTTCACGATATTGATTCTTCCAACCCATGAGCATGGAATGTTCTTCCATTTGTTTGTATCCTCTTTTATTTCATTGAGCAGTGGTTTGTAGTTCTCCTTGAAGAGGTCCTTCACATCCCTTGTAAGTTGGATTCCTAGGTATTTTATTCTCTTTGAAGCAATTGTGAATGGGAGTTCACTCATGATTTGGCTCTCTGTTTGTCTGTTATTGGTGTACAAGAATGCTTGTGATTTTTGTACATTAATTTTGTATCCTGAGACTTTGCTGAAGTTGCTAATCAGCTTAAGGAGATTTTGGGCTGAGACAATGGGGTTTTCTAGATATACAATCATGTCATCTGCAAACAGGGACAATTTGACTTCCTCTTTTCCTAGTTGAATACCCTTTATTTCCTTCTCCTGCCTGATTGCTCTGGCCAGAACTTCCAGCACTATGTTGAATAGGAGCGGTGAGAGAGGGCATCCCTGTCTTGTGCCAGTTTTCAGAGGGAATGCTTCCAGTTTTTGCCCATTCAGTATGATATTGGCTGTGGGTCTGTCGTAGATAGCTCTTATTATTTTGAGATACGTCCCATCAATACCTAATTTATTGAGAGTTTTTAGCACGAAGGGTTGTTGAATTTTGTCAAAGGCCTTTTCTGCATCTATTGAGATAATCATGTGGTTTTTGTCTTTGGTTCTGTTTATATGCTGGATTACATTTGTTGATTTGCATATGTTGAACCAGCCTTGCATCCCAGGGATGAAGCCCACTTGATCATGGTGGATAAGCTTTTTGATGTGCTGCTGGATTCGGTTTGCCAGTATTTTATTGAGGATTTTTGCATCAATGTTCATCAAGGATATTGGTCTGAAATTCTCTTTTTTGGTTATGTCTCTGTCAGGCTTTGGTATCAGGACGATGCTGGCTTCATAAAATGTGTTAGGGAGGATTCCCTCTTTTTCTATCGATTGGAATAGTTTCAGAAGGAATGGTACCAGTTCCTCCTTGTACCTCTGGTAGAATTCAGCTGTGAATCCATCAGGTCCTGGACTCTTTTTGGTTGGTAAGCTATTGATTATTGCCACAATTTCAGAACCTGTTATTGGTCTATTCAGAGATTCAACTTATTCCTGGTTTAGTCTTGGGAGGATGTATTTGTCGAGGAATTTATCCATTTCTTCTAGATTTTCTAGTTTATTTGCATAGAGGTGTTTGTAGTATTCTCTGATGGTAGATTGTATTTCTGTGGGATCAGTGGTGATATCCCCTTTTTCGTTTTTTATTGCATCTATTTGATTCTTCTCTCTTTTCTTCTTTATTAGTCTTGCTAGCGGTCCATCAATTTTGTTGATCTTTTCAAAAAACCAGCTCCTGGATTCATTAATTTTTTGAAGGGTTTTTTGTGTCTCTATTTCCTTCAGTTCTGCTCTGATTTTAGTTCTTTCTAGCCTTCTGCTAGCTTTTGAATGTGTTTGCTCTTGCTTTTCTAGTTCTTTTAATTGTGATGTTAGGGTGTCAATTTTGGATCTTTCCTGCTTTCTCTTGTGGGCATTTCGTGCTATAAATTTCCCTCTACACACTGCTTTGAACGTGTCCCAGAGATTCTGGTATGTTGTGTCTTTGTTCTCGTCGGTTTCAAAGAACATCTTTATTTCTGCCTTCATTTCATTATGTACCCAATAGTCATTCAGGAGCAGGTTGTTCAGTTTCCATGTAGTTGAGCGGTTTTGAGTGAGTTTCTTAATCCTGAGTTCTAGTTTGATTGCACTGTGGTCTGAGAGACAGTTTGTTATAATTTCTGTTCTTTTACATTTGCTGAGGAGAGCTTTACTTCCAACTATGTGGTCAATTTTGGAATAGGTGTGGTGTGGTGCTGAAAAAAATGTATATTCTGTTGACTTGGGGTGGAGAGTTTTGTAGATGTCTATTAGGTCCACTTTATGTAGAGCTGAGTTCAATTCAGTAGGAATTTATTCTAATTTATCCTAATACTGATCAAAACATAGGAGGTACTCAATAAATGTTTCTTGAATGGATGAATGAAGTGTACTATGGACATACTTCCATTTGGGAGTATTACTCCTAACCTTTGGCACTGAGGATGATACACAGTACTTCAGCTATATGCTGAAGAAAGAATTGGAAATGTCATGTCCTTTTTTTTAGATATTATCATTTCTACAATTAGAGCTTAAGAATTTACTAATTTGTTTGTGGCTACATCTCTGAACTGTCTTAAATTGCCTAAAAGTTCATCAAAAGCTATTGATTCTTTTTCACATATCACTATTTTACTTTTACATTTAATTCTTTGGGCCAAAGTCTGGGACTTTCCAAGTATTAGGTTTAAATTTCCTGTGACAAGAATTCTCGGAATTGTGATTCACTGATTCAAAGCACTTGCCTCTGGGTTCCTAGCCACATGAAAATTTCATTACCCAGGATTCTATCGATTTTTAGTTAGGTCACTGTCTTAGTCAGTTTGAGTTACATGACAAAAATATCATAGACTAGGTGACTTAAACAACAGCAGTTTGTTTGTCCCAGACCTAGAGGCTGGAAATCTGACATCAGGATGCAGTGTGATCAGGTTCCCACGAGGGTCTCTTCCTCAGATGGCATCTCTCAGTGCGCGCACTCAGAGAGAGAGCCTGGTCTCCTCTTCTTTTTATAAGGGAATTAACACCTCATGGCCCAACCTATCCAAGCATGGCTAAAAGGTTGAGGAGAGATGTCTGGTGCATCCAAATCTCTCTTTCTTCAATTGTAGAGGGGATAGTGTCCACTTTGGGACCACGTAGACTATGGTTCAGATCCTCATGGGCATTAACTAGTTGTGTTATGTGGACCAAGTTGGTTGGCTTTCTAAAGATCAGTTTTCTTATTTGTAAAATGAAAGAATAATGGAATTTGTATAACAGGATCACTATGAGCACTGGACACAGTACCTGGCACATAGTAGGTAGTAGTTATTTTGCTCCACATTCAGGTCATGCGGATGACCTCAGTATTAGGTAGTTGTTATTTTGCTCTACATTCAGATCATGGGGTTGGAGCCCTGGTCATTCCTAATGTGTGTAGAGGCTAGCATGATCCTGCTGATGCTTCAAGGAGAAACCACGTGCCACTGGACAACTAGTCTTCCCCCAGAGATGTCCCACCTGTGCTGTCACTGCTGTTAGTAGCCTTCCAGCTAAGTCTCTGCAGCCTGGTACCTAGGACTTGGGGGAAGGGGATGGAGAAAGCCATCTTTTCTTTGGGGGCCAGAACTGGGATCCCTCACTTTCTTTATTCTCTTCTGAGCATAGGCTATGTCTTCCTCCTCCTTTTTGCTTAGCCTGACTGCATACAATGCTACTTCCCAGAGAGTCTCAGATGCTCGACCCAGACCACTTTTTGGATCTTTGCTCCAAATCCCTGCTGTTTTTCAAACAGCAGGTGAACATACAGTCCTCTTCCTTTTTACCTTTGTGAATCATGAAGGTGAAGTTAATCAGAGGAAGAGGAACTGGTTTGACTTCTTTGTCACCTCCCAGGCAGCCATTAGTGCTGTTGGTAGATTGCATTAAGCCTTTTATTTCTCTTTGGACATTTCAACTACATGGTTTTTGTAGAATGCACTTTCTTCTTTTATTTTATCAGAATGAGGATTATGCTTTCTTTTCCCTGTTTCTTCAAAGATTGCCGATATCAGTTCTCACTGTATCCCGTGTACTTGTTTTTTGTCCAGCTTGAAACTCATTTAGAGCAGCTAGGTCCTCATTTAAAATCTCCTTACCTTTCTGTGGCTTCAATTCCCACTTAACAATATTAGTTTTACCTTTCCCAGTGTGACAACAATACTTTTAGACAGAGCAGGTGGAAGTAAAATAGAAGTTGAATGAACACATTTGTTCTTATGCTTTGTTATATTAAATCTTTATCTATGAGGTAGATGCAATATAGCTTTTATCAAAACAAGCAAAAACATTAAAAAAAAAACAAAAATAAAGCCACTATTGCCACCAACATTGTCTCTCCCCACGCCCCCAATACCTCAATTTAAAAAATCATATTAACTTAAATATTCACTTCATTTTGAGTTTTAGCTTTTCTGATTTGTTAATTGTAGCTCTTAATAAACCACCTACAAATTATATATTTTTTAGTCTTCCTATTTTGTTGAAGAATATTAGATGATCTTTATTTTTAAATATTTTCAAGGCCTGCCAGTGAACCAATTATTTTGAATTATGATTGGTGAATTGAAATTGCAGAATGATTAGGACTTAATTATTTCAAATGTGGGCTTTGAATTGAAAAGACTTTATTTCCTAGCATTTAAACACTTGGATGACCTTCAGCAAGCAGATCTTTGAACCACAGTTTCTCCTCTATAAATAGGCTCTTGCATTAATAAAATACTATGTGTGCAAAGCCCTGCATAGGGTGCCTGACACAGGACAGGAAATCCGTACCAATTCACTTTCCTTTCCTTTTCTGAATGAATTGTGTTGGGACTGAAGTAAGTAATTTTGAAGCAATATGGGAAGTTAATTTGTATAGACCTTTATCTGTAAAATTAAGGCAACAAAAGTAAGGTAAAAGGCAAATTGATTAATCAGGGTTCTGTGTGTGTGTGTGTGTGTGTGTGTGTGTGTGTGTATCAGGATGTCAGGCTCTCAAAATGTATTTCACAATCTTTTTCTAATAAGATTCATTTTTCAACATTTATAATTTATGACTGATATAAATATCATACAATTTATTGAGAGCCTTTCAATCAATGTTTATTCTTTCTCATAACCAATTCATACATCAAAGATCCAGATAATTAAGGAAATAGTCACCCCATTGTGCTATTAAGTACTAGATCTCGTTCATTCCTTCTATTTTTTTTTTAATCCATTAACCATTTCCACTTCTCCTCCAACCCCTCCACCCCATCCCTCTGCCCAGCTACCCTTCCCAACTTCTGGTAACCATAATTCTACTCTCTCTCTCTCCATGTTTCTTAACTACTGAGTTATTAACCATTATTGCACATTGGTTAAAAGCATAAACTGCATAGATCTTCCAGACCTGAAAGTTTATATGACACCCATTTTTCAGGAAGCAAGGAAATCTTCCACATACACTGGCCTGTGGGTTCTTTGGCAATTGAATAGTTGATAAATTCGTATTCTTCCTTGCAGTGAATGAAATGTAAAAAATAAAAATTGCAACCACATTTCAATCATGAGGGAGAGAAAAAAAAGTTAACTGATTAATCATTTGCTAAAGTGGATTCAGTGGAATAAATGGGTATAAATTATGTAGAGTATAAAATCTACAAAATTTGATAATTATTTTTATTCTCTAGCTTTATCATGGGCATAAGTAAAAATTTCCAGGATCAATGAATGATCAGTTATTGAATGACTTTTAATTTAGAAACAATGCCATAATTACCAAAGTTTTTTTTTTTACTTGCTCTATTCTTAGAGTTTATGCTTATGTATCAAGCTTGCAGGTGACACATCAGATATTTTTTCAGTTATACATTTGGTTTGTTTTGATGGCAAATTTATTTAGGTAGCTTCTCTAGAGGGTAACTTTCTTATATTTTCCTCTCTGCTGTCTGTATTACAAGATTCAAAATGCATGTTTGACAAGTGAAAATTTAGTCCATCATTCAGATGATCTGTTCTTTTTGGTGCTGCATAAATTCAGTTCAAGAATAAAATAGACTGATGATCCTGTCATTCAGAGTGGCATGCCCTTATATAAATATGAAGGCTAATGATGGGCTTGTGAAACTGACTTCCCTTTATGCATTAATATTTTTAGCTGTGATCATTTCCTAATCTTGTAATTATAAAGCACAGGGTTGGACTTTTCAGTGACTAGAGATTACAATATTTTTTTCCCGTGGTAAAAAGAGTAAATGCATGTATCAAGGTACATTCACATGACGGAATATCATACAGCAGAGAAAATGACTGGACCGCATAGTACATGGTTGAATTTCAGAAACATAGATCTCAGAAGGTTCATATACGATACCATTTTATAAAGCTCAAAAATAAAACTAAGTTATATGTTGTTTATAGATAGAAGCATGTGTCTGATAATAAAAACTTAAAAAAATAGCTTCATAAATAATTTTTTAAAACATCAGGCAGTGGCTGCTTCAGTGATAAAGGGAGGACAAGAGGATGGGGAAAAGTGCAGAAATAAATGTAAGTTGTCAGCAGTCTAGTTTTAGGCTTAGAAGTGCAGTCATAATGTTTGATGTCATTTGTTTTATATTTTAAATGTATATTATGTATGTTACCTTTATGTATCAAATACTGTTCTGGAAAATATCGTGGAGCGGGAAAGAACCCTTGTTTAAAAACAAATTCTAAGCATCATCTAGCTTGTCATAAAGAAAATTTATAAATGAGAACCCCAAACCTTACAGTATTTCTGTAGATATTATTAATTTCTTTTAGAGAAGATGAAGAGAAAAAGACTAACAGAGGCCATTAAAAAGGCCTATGGATTCAGAAAACTCAAGGTTTTGGCTAAATGTAAGAGTTAGCAGCCAACCTCCATATATCCTTGCTCCAGAGACTAAGGGCCCCGGAACACAAATCCCGCGTCCCAGAAATTGCTTGGAGGATCCTGATGGGGCTTCATTTCAGTGATTTCTTTATATTTATTTGATGCGTTGCATCTACATTTAGCACAGAATTGACAGAAGTCCTGCTTCATGAAATCCAGTTGATTAAGTGTGCTTCCCTTCTACTTCTCCACCTATCTGAATCCTAAAATCCTGCAAAGTCCACTCGAGTCTCAGTTATTGAGAATGACAATTCCTGAAGAAATTGCAATAAACACATCAGCCTCTTTGATTAATCAGAGTGTGTGTTGACATCAATGCTCAAGCATGTGAGAAAGTCCTGTTCATATGCTGAATATCTTTGTTCTTGCCTGCTTCATCTATGAGTTAATAATCTTCAAGAGAAAAAGATTTGTCCCTTCTATTCCTTGTACGCTATGTTTAACAATGCCCCCTACCAGTATTTTAGCGCCGAGTAGATACTTGAAAATAGTGAGTAACCAACACTTTTCTATTTGGGATGTAGCTATCTTTGGAGAAGTGACGTGGAAGTTTCGATGTCGTGCTCTAAATGCAATGCTAATCCATATGCCTCCAGAAGCTGTTCGTGGCTTAGGGTAGATTCCATGTGCTTTGGCAGTAATTACCTTCACTTCTCCTTTTCCTTCACCTCCCACAATCAATCCATTAGCAAGTCTGGTTAGCTCTGCCCTTAAAACATACCCTAGCTCTTTCTGTCTCTACTGTTATGCATCCAGACCAAGCCATTTTTTTAGGTTTACGTGCTAGTCTTTTAAACTTTCATGCTTCTACTTTTGCCTCTGAAAAATGGGAAAGAGTTAAACGTTGATAAAGATAACATTCCTTTGATTTTTCAAAGAAGTACTTAAAAATAGATAAACAAATATTTTGAAACTTGATCTGAACATTGCACTTAGTTTTTATAGCGTGTGTCTTATTGTAATGGCAAGTAGCATTTGTTTAAGAAGATGATCTGTAGGGCCATTCCAGCTTAGCTAATTCTAAATGGTTTTCCACCAGATTTCTCTATACTAACAGTGCTACCCTTCAGTATGGACAGAGCTGGCCTGGTTATGCTGCCCCAGAAGCCTATCCTTGATTTCTCGTCCCTCCTCTCCCCCTCTCTGCTCTTCTGGCAGTGGCTGTGCTGTCAAGCTGACAGTCCCTCTGCTCATTCCTGGTCCAGTTTCGGCTCTCCATCTCAGTTGAGCAGCCAGGCAGAGGGTCAATGGCAGGAGGCCAGCTGCAGACAGGAGTGGTACAAAAACCACCCCGGGCCGACCAAATCCTAATTTCTTGGGCTGGGGCAAGAACTGCAGGTGATTCTGGAACTCATGTTTGAGGACCACTGATGAGTTTAAGATGGGTATGTTGAATGGCCCAGGCTGACCAAGCCCTACGGTGTGAGAGGAGGTTAGGGAAGCCTCACTGCAGACTCACAAGGCTGACTGGGGCTGGCCTACCGAGTTGGTTTGTGTTTATTTGTGTGTTTTTGCAGCTCCTTCAATTCTGCACCCAAGGCAAGTGCTTCACCTGCCTCACCCTACGATGGCCCTACTTAGAAACTTCCTACTCCCTAGAGAAGGTAGGATCGAACATTGGTTAAGAGCATGGGTTGGGTGTGGTGGCTAATGCCTGTAATCCCAGCACTTTGGGAGGCCAAGGTAGTAGGATTGCTTCAGGCCAGGAGTTTGAGACCAGACTGGGCAACATAGAGACTCTGTCTCTAGTTTCTACAAAAAAACAAATAAAACAAAACAAAAAAAAACATTAGCAGGGTGTGGTGGCATGTGCCTGTGGTCCCAGCTACTTGGGAGATAGGTGGGAGGATTGCTTGAGTCCGGGAGGTCAAGGCTACAGCGAACTAGGATCATGCCACCGCACTCCAGCCTGGTTGACATAAGGAGACCCCATCTCACAAACAAACAAGAGCATGGGTCCATTGGTGCTGAAATTTCTTAGTTGTATAATCTAAGGGAATATATTTACACTCTGCACCCCAGTTTTCCCCTCACAAAAACAGCAATAATAATCGTGCCAACTTTATAGAATTTGCAGTGAAGAATAAATGGAATAATCCACACGAAAGGTTTAGAAGTGCCTGTCACAGAGCCATTACACTGCTTGTTCTATGGATCATTTTTTTTCCTCTGTGAGAAAGCTTGGCCTGACTCTCAAATGACAAATTCATGTTCTAGAACACAACCCATTGGTAACTTCGGGATGTCCAACCTAAATGGATTTGGCTTTGCCATTGTTTGGAGGAGGTAATTGGCCCTCAGAGGCGAGAGTTATTCCAATGCTAATTAAAAGAATAAAGCCTCAGGCAGCAAACCAACCTCAATTGCCTGTAGTTGCTTTTGCATTAAGCATCATCTTTGTTTAGAGAACTGCACATTTGGTTGATAATATCAACTTAATAAACAGCCTTCCCAAAGTCTCCTTTAGGAAGATGTCTTATTAAAATGGGATTGTTTAAAACAAGGCCTCTTTTCAAATATGGTAAAACACAAAAGTTTGAAAAATTACACTAAGGGAAAGCAAAATCAAAGGAAAGTTGTTTGAAAGTACAGGATCAGTGAGAGAAAAATGAAGTGTTTCAACCCGGTCTTTCTGTTATCTTATTGTCACTGATAGAAAGATAAGTAGGAAGTTGCAGATAATTTTAGAGGCACATAGAAAGGAATTGTGGGCATCTTATTTTTGTTGGTGTCTATAGTGGGCCTTTATTTCACATTCCCACAGGCCACCCTCAAGTCTGTATCTGCCTTACCTATCCCAGGGACCATTTCCAAATGAGTCCCTCTTACACTAAGTTCTCCTGGTCTCACACTGCACAAGCCCACTGCAGATCTTCCTAAGTGCACACTGCATAAATCACTCTCCTACTCTAGAACCTTCAGTGATTCCCTAGTGCTAAAGGATGAAGTATCATAGTCTCTCAACATCTTCCAGGCCTCTGTATACCAACCCTGGCACGAACGCTGTGCTACAGACAGATGATCCTTCTTACCTTAGCAGTATCCTCTTTGAATTCTGATCTTCATGCTTTTGCTCAAGCTGTCTCTTCTTTCTGGCTTTCCTTCTCTGTCCCAGCCTATCTCCCATAATACCTTTAAAAAAAAAAAAACTGATACAAATATTTGTACACATTTACATGTGTAAAGGGTACATGTGATATTTTGTTACAAGCATAAACTGTGTAGTGATCCACTCAGGGTGTTTGGGGTATCCATCACTTTGAGTATTTATCATTTCTGTGTTGGGAACATTTCAAATCCTCTCTTCTTGATATTTTGAAATATATAATATACAATACACTGTTGTTAACTATCGCCATTGTTCATTCTTTTTTCTTTATTTTTGTCTGAATGGATTATTTAAAAAGATCTCGGCCAGGCACAGTGCCTCACTTTTATAATCCCAACACTTTGGGAGGCTGAGGTGGGTGGATCGCTTGAGCCCAGAGAGTTTGAGACCAGCCTGGGCAACATGGTGAAACCCCATCTCTACAAAAAATACAAAAATTAGCCGGGCATGGTGGCATATGCCTGTAGTCTCAGCTACTTAGGAGGCTGAGATGGGGGAATCAACTGAGCCTGGGGAGGTTGAGGCTGCTGTGAACCATGGTCATGCCACCATACTCCAGCCTTGTTGACAGAGCGAGACCCTGTCTCAAAAAAAAAAAAAAAAAGAAAGAAAATAAAATTTCTTTTTGATTAAGATTTATTGCAGTATCATTATTGTGTTCCTTTGGAGGTACCATTTTCCTTCCTTTTTCATGTTTCTTGTGTCCTTGTGTTGATATTCTGTGCATCTGGTCTAACAGTCATTTCTATTTTTGAATTTACCTTCGTAGGGAAGAAATTTTTCCTGCAGACACATCTATGGTGTTGGTTGGGTAGGGCACTTTGGCTTTGATTCTGGGTGTGTGCAGTAGTACAGTCTTTATATGATTTCTTTGGCTGTAAACAATGTTAGTGGTGTCTGTGATTTCCTTGGTGGTTTAGGGTGTGGTTATTCATGGAGGCTGTGATGAAGTCATGCTGGGGACTGGGATGCCAGGTGGGCCAGTCTCCAGGCCCCATTGCTGGCAGCAGTGGGTTGAATGTTCCTATCTTTTGTCCCAGGGTGGGGTGTGCTGGCACCTGTGTTGGCAGTCACCAGCGGGCTGATTCTCAAGCCTCCATGTGCTTGCTCAGATGCCAGTAGTTGCAGCAGTTCCCCAGGCAGGTGTGTGAGTTCTCAGGCCCCTGGGCAGCTGGTGTGGTTTGGGCAATGGCAGTAGCAGTGGTGGGATGTTCTCTGGGTCTCCAGTAGCATGCACTGATGTTGGTGGTGTCTGCGGTGAGGTGGGTAGGCCAGTCCCCAGTACCACAGGCAGTGCTTGCAGGTAGGTGTCAGCTGATGTGGGAGCAGCCAGGAGTTCAGGCTCAACCTCAGGCTTCCAGGGCTAGTGCTAAGGTGCCCAAAGTGGTAGACTGGTTGGGCAATCCCTAGGACCCAGCTATATGCTGTTTTGGATGGCATGGCTAAGCTGTGCTGGGATGGCATGTGCTCAGGATCCCCAAAGGTGAAAGCAGGTACCAGCCATGGTCGGCAGGGGCAAGTCTCTTAGTATCCTGGTGAAGTGCTTGGGTGAAGGGTGATAGCAGCTGCACTGAGATCCTGCCACTGGATAGTGCTGGACCACCCTTGGTGGCCACAGCCTAGGCTAGTGGGTGGGGAGTGTGCATCTCTCTCATGTCCCAGTCCTGATTAGGCTCACGCCCCAGCCCTGGTGGCCGTACCTTCCCCCTACCTCTCCCCTCAGCTCTGGTGATAGGAGTCCCTGCCCAGCTCGCAACTAGGTCCAAGTGGCAAATCATGCCCCACTGCATACCAATCTCAGTGTTGGTGGTGTTCACTTTTCAGCACTGGCAGCCACAGCCCATGCCTCACTCATTTCTCAACCCTGGCTATGAAAGCACTCTCCCAGCTCATGTCCTAGTCTCAGCAACAACAGCCCAGGTTTTCCTAATGCTTCTGTTCCAGTGCTGCCAGGCTCCAGGAGAGCATGCAGTCTGCCAAAGGCTAGGTTAGAAACAGGCACCTTGCTGTAGCTGCTGAGATCTAGGAAAGTGTGTCGGTCTCAGCAGACGCTGCCTCCTTGGAGTGGTTCCATCCCACCGTCTCCAGGCAGCTCACTGTGTTAGTTTCAGGGCTTGGGGTGGCAGGTTGAGGGGATCTCCTGCCGCCAGGATTGCATGGTTCAATAGTGAGGACGTGGGTCGCTAGAAGTCTCTCATTTCCACCTTCCCAGCATTGAGAATCACTCCCAGCTGATCCCGCCCAATAAGGCTGCCACTGTTTCTTATCCTTCTTTACTTTTGGTATTTCTTGTCACTTTCCTTTGAATTCTAGTGTTCTCTCTTGAATAAAGTGTGCTTGTCTTATAAGTACCGCGCGCTAACCGATTGCGCCACTGGAGCCACAAGTGTGCTTGTCTATACATTATTTTGGCTCTTTTTAAAGTAGAGAAGGTGAGCATGAAATGCTTCTAGTCAGTGTTCTTGAAGCCCCTTCTTTTGAATGTGTT
Source organism: Hylobates moloch (assembly GCF_009828535.3). Classification (NCBI taxonomy): domain Eukaryota; kingdom Metazoa; phylum Chordata; class Mammalia; order Primates; family Hylobatidae; genus Hylobates; species Hylobates moloch. Next base: position 54,800,057 of record NW_026652278.1, on the reverse strand, counting down.
TTATATCACTTAATAAATTCTTCATTTCTAGAATTTCTGTTTGGTTCTTTTTTATAATATCTATCTCTTCGATAAATTTCTCATTCATAATATGAATTGTTTTTCTGATTCCTTTGTATTATTTTTCTGTTATTCTCTTGTATCTCACTGAGTTTCTTTAATATCATCATTTTGAATTATTTATCTGGGATTTCATAAATATCTTTTTTGATTGAAATCTGTTGCTGGGAAATCATTATGTTTCTTTGGAGGCATCATATTTCTTTGCTTTTTCATGTTTCTTCTTTCCTTACACTGATATCTGCGTATCTGGTGTTACAGTCCCTTCTTTCAATTATTTGGATTTGTTTTTGTAGAGGAGGGCTTTTTCCTATGGTGTTGGTTGGGGGTGGGGCAATTGGCTCTGATTCTGGATGTGTGCAGTAGTGGAGCCTTCTTATGGTTTCTTTGGCTATAAAGAGCATCAGTGGTGTTTGTGATTTCTTTAGTAGCTTAGTGTACAGTTGTTAATGCAGGCTGTAGTAAAGTTTTGCCTGGGACAGCAACACCAGGTGGGAAAATCCTTGAGCTCCAGTGTTGGCAGCAGTAGGCTCAGCGTGCCTGTCCTTGGGACCCAGGGCAGCCTATGTTGGCACAGGTGTTAGCGGGTCCAGGTGGGCTGATTCATAGGTCTCCAGGTGGCTTGCTTGGGTGCCAGTAGTGGCAGTGGTGGGCTCGGTGGGTGGGTGGGTCCTTAGGCCCTGGGCAGCCAGTGTGGCATGGGCAATGGCAGTAACAGTGGTGGGAGTAATCTCTGGGTCCCAAGCGGTTCACGCTAGTTTTGGCAGTGGCTGCAATGGGCTGAGTGGGCTTGTCCCCAGGTCCACAGGTAGCATGTACCGGTGGGTGCCCACTGTGGTGGTCATGGCAGTTTGAGTGGACCTGACCTCAGGCCCCTGGGAGGGTTGTTCAGGTGCTAACAGTGTTGAATTGAGCTGTGTCATCACCAGGCCCATGGACAGAGTGCTTATCACTGAGTAGACATTGTCGGGCCGGGGAAACCTGTCCTAAGGGCCCCCAGTGGTGTGTACAAACTCCAGCTGTGGTAGGCAGGGACAGTGTGATCCTCAGGCCCAAGGTGGAATTCTCTGGTGGGGGAGTCAGTGGCTTCACTCCAGCCCTGCTACTGGGGAGGGTGGGGTTGCTTTCAGCAGCAGCAGCCATATGCAGACGGCTGGGGAGCATGCACTTTGCTAGTGCCCTGGCTGTGGCAGTCCTGCAGGCAGGTGAATTGTCCTTGGAGTACATGGAAATATGCTGTGGCTTCACTGCTAGGGGTAGAAGAGTCTTTGCTGATGGCTTCAGCCCTGGAGGCAGAAGCCAGCTGTGAAGGGGGCTCTGGGTAGGTTTCAGGGATTTCAAGATGCAGGGGCTATTGGGTCCAAGGGCAAGATGCAATCTGGTCAAGATTGGGCTCTCAATATGGCACCTTGCTGTGGCTGCTTAAGGCTCACGGTGTGCGTGGGACCCAGTGCCATTTCCCTCTCTGGGGCAGTGCTGTCTCATGGTTTCCAGGCAGCTCCCTATGTTAGTCTTGGTCCATGAGAGTCAAGGGACTCTCCATGGCTTGCAGAATCTATGGTGGGACAGTGGACCTTTGGGGTCACTCACTCACCCTTTCTCCATGTTGGGGAGCCTCTCCTCGCTCCCAGCTCCTCCAGCTGAGCAGGCTGCCTCGCCTCCCTCTCCTCCCTTGCTTTAGGTGTTTCCTGCCATTCCCCTGTTGAATTCCAGTGTTCTCAGATGATCTATTTGATGTATGATTACCTACTTGCTGTTTTGGTTTTTATTCATGAAGAAGGCAAGTACCAGATGCCTCTAGTCAGCCATCTCCTATAATGCCTTTTGAGTAAATTCTAATATGTGTTGTTCTTTTTCTCTCTATTGAATCCCCCTCAGAGCAGAAAGAGGAGCTCTGGCTTCTTTGTATTCCCAGCATCTAGTGTCCTAGATGCTCAAGAAACATTTGTTGATGGTGATGATAATGATGTTGACTAAAATTGGATTGATTCTCAAGGCTTTTGTTGTGATTAGATGCTGAATTAATTTTGGGTCTATTATAGCAATGCATAAAACCTAAATTGCTTCCCACCTTGGAAAGCAGGGCTGTGATCAGGAAATGTAGCTCCCAGAGATTTCCTAAGTAGTGTTCCTTTCACCCTGTTGCTAGTTGTGCCTTTGTCAGGATTTTGAGTAAAGGCATGTGCAGTACCTCCCAAAGTGCTGGGATTATAGGCATGAGCCACCGCGCCCAGCCACAAGTTACTTCTTATTACCATATGCTTCCAGCAGATGATTAAGCACTAGTTATATATATTTTTTAAGTTGTCCCATGAACTCAAAATTCCTTTCTTTCCCTCAGCTGTAGAATGACATTCGGTTTAATTTGCCATTTTCCCCACTGCTCCCTGATCCACAAGGATAAATGGAAGAAGGAGCTGGCAGAAACCGATTTCTACAAGTAATCAAAGGCGTGTTATTAAAAGTTAATGTATTTTCCATTGCCAGGTTTGGGACTAATGTAGCAATAAATTGAATGAAGATGGCTCAGACAGTCTAATAATGGGAAATCAGCTAATGTGAAACTAGAGAACCTTCTATTTTTCTAGGGAGGGAAGGGCAAAAGTTAAGTAGCGTTCAACATCTGTTTCTGAAGCATCCGCAGCTGCACAGGAGTCCAAGAGAAGATAGAATGTTGCCTTTTTGGCCAAGCTAACCCAAACTAAAGCTCTTCCATTTACAATCTCACTGCTGTTTCTGGGTTTCAGGTCCAGCAAGGTCATGTTAAAGCTGATATTCCTAGGTACCTATGGAAGTTTGTAGTGAAGGGAGAGAAAGTTCCTGGTGCCTGTAGTGTCAGGTTGAAGAGGGTAGGCTTTTGTCTAGGGTTTGGATATGTCCTATCACATACTAACTTTAGTTAATTGTTCAACCACTAGGTTGAATCACTTTCCTCTTTTTGGGGCTGATAAGAGTACCTGATCCATGGAATTGTAAGAATTCGATAAAGTCATAGCTGGAGAATGCTTACGAGTGCCTAATGCCTAGTATATTTACAATGGATGGTAGTTATTTTTACTACTACTATGGAAGAGTTTTAATTGATCTCACCCTTTCTGAGCTGATGAAAACAAATGCACAATTCTACCTGTATTTTCTCCTTTCTTCCTTTCATTTTTCTTCTGTCTGTTTCTCTATTTTCTATTTTGTCTCCTCTTTAAGCCCTTATAATTCTACTGGGCTTACTAGAGAAATAGGACACATCCAAATTTTTTGTTGCTGTTCTTGTATGTAAATAATCAATCAACAACTAATGATAATACTTCAGGATATAAGAGGATGAGCTAAAATTTCATTTCAAGATGAGGCTGGGGACTGGAATGACTTATTTCCTGGTCCTGATGAGATGAAATGAAGAAACCGGCAGGAACCAGTAGATGGTGACAAAAGCCATTCCTGGCTGTTCTCATTGTTCATTCACATAAGACACCCTCACAAGTGCCATGACAGTTTACAAACGCCATGGCAATGAGCTGGAAGTTACCACCCCTTTCCATGGCCATGACCCAGAAGTTATCACCCCTTTCCTAGAAATTTCTAAGTAACATGGCTGGGCATGGTGGCTCACGCCTGTAATCCCAGCACTTTGGGAGGACTAGGCAGGTGGCTCACTTGAGGCCAGGAGTTCAAGAGCAGTGTAATCAACATGGTGAACAAAAATTAGCTGTGTGTGGTGGCAGACACCTGTAATCTCAGCTACTCGGGAGACTGAGGCAGGAGAATCGCTTGAACCCAGGAGGCGGAGGTTGCAGTGAGCCAAGATTATGCCATTGCACTCCAGCCTGAGTGACAAGAGCAAAACACCATTCCCTCCCCTTCCCCCCAAAAAAGAAAGTTCTAAATAACGCATCCTTCAGTTTGCATTAACCTGCCCCTTAATTTGTGTGTAATTGAAAGTGAGTATAAGTGAGCATAAATACAGTTGCCAAGAGCCCATACCCTGCTGACTCTGTGCATGGCCTATGAGTTAGTCCTGCTCCACAAGGAACAGTACCATTCGATAAAAGATTGCTGTCTAACACCACCTGCTCATGCTTAACTTCTTCCCTGGGTAAATCTAAGAACCCTCCTGGACTAAGCACCAATTCTGGGGCTCACCTGTCCTGCATCAAAGAGACTTAGGGCAACCATTGCAAAGATCTTCCGACCAAGAGAAGAAAGAAAATGGACTTCTGCCTTTTGGATCTCAAACTGTCCCACTGTAAAATGAAAGGTTGGTCAGGATGATGCGCGATGGAGCTTCAGATGTGTTAGTGTCTCCCTCACTAAAATGAATCAGGTGTAGTGATAAATTGTACTGGGCTAGCTCTGACAGTCTATTAATATATTAATGAGAGAATACTTTATGAGTACTCTGGGCTCTAAAGGGGGAAAGGAAAAGGGAGGTCCATTCCTAGTGAGTTTTCAAGTGAGACTGGGTCTTGACCTACAGAGGAACAGGTGTTATTGGGAATCAATGGTGACCAATGATCCATGGTGAGCTAGTCATGGTGAGCTAGTCATGGTGAAGAACTTGGGAAAGCACACAGCAGGTCTGGTAATGAGCAGGCTGCTGATCTGAGGTCTGAAGAGCCCAAGCCCTCTTGGGGCTGGACAAATGAGATGTGCTGAGAAAGGAGGGAGCTGAGCAAGAACAAGGGACAGTTTGGAGCTGACTGGAGGGAGGTTAGGGAACATCCCTGGTTAATATGTCCATTGACTAAGCCATTGGGTCAACCCAGATGTTGGCCAAGAGCTGAGTGATCTCAAGGATCATCTGAGAGAGGTGGCATGGTGGAGAGGAAAAGGCATTATCTTTTAGACATGCAGAGAAGGCTGCTGCTTTCTAACTGTGCAAGGGGAAGCTGTTTGATTGCTTGTGGCCTTGGTTTTGGTTTGCAACATGGGAATCTGAATGCCAGCCTTTCAGGGCTGTTGTGAGGATGAGTGGCAATGTGTGTGTGCATGGCAGTGTGCTCAGCAAGTGGAAGTGATTATTGGTAACTCCGTTTTTTTCAGGTAAGAAAATCAGTGCTTACCTGAAGATTAAGGAAGGTAGTAAGGAAAGAAGATGATTCAGCTATTCATTTGTGAACTGCATCAGTGCTTCTCCAACTGAATATGCACAGACATCAACTGGAGTGCCTGTTAAAAACGCTGAATCTCGTTTCGTAGGTTTGGGTGGGGCCCATGACTGCAGCTCTGGCAAGCTCCCAGTGAGGACTATGCTGCTAGTCCTGGACAAGATTTTGAGTAGCAAGAACCTATATAAAACAACCTCCTAAAGTTGTGGTGGGATTAAATGAGTTAGTATAGATAAGTGCTTAGCAAATAGTCTGACACATAGTATAGGCCTTCAATAAATTGTAACTGCTGCCATTATTGTTATATTCCAACTTTGAGGCTGGTGGGTTCTCTATTTTATCTCCTGAAGCAGCCCTAAAGGGGGGCCAGATTGTCAGCTTCTCAGGAAAACCAAGAGCCTTTGACAGAGTGTTTATGGAGCTGTGCCCCTTTAAGCTTTAGCAAGACTGGGAGGAAGCTTTTCTAAAGTAGAAGGAAATGTTTGGAGACCCTCACAGGCAGGGACCTCATGCTGTTTCTAGTTTTTAGTTATCTGGGGAGTGGTTATTTAGTGGGTCTGTTTTTAGCAGTTCCAGTTGCCTGGGGACAAGCCAGATATGGGCATCCAAATGTCTGCTGAAGGTGGCCTCAGAGAAGCCAAGGAAGAAGGAGACCAGCAAAAAAAAAAAAAAAGGCAGACCCTTCTTACTAGCTCTCCCTGTAGGCCAAGTTTATAGCCCAGAAAAGTGCAGACTTTTCTCTGTGGACCCAGAAAGCACAGATCTTCAAGTTTTATGAGGACATTTCAGCACTTACAATGATATTAAAAATTTAATTGCCTGTGCTTTTTTCAGCTAAAAGTATTCTTCTAGAAATGTAACTAGGTTCCAGCCCAAGCTTCTCAGGCATCTGCCCGCCAGGTGTCCTGTTTGAGCCCTCCTTGAACTGAGCTGTCCCTGGCTGCTTGGAACAGACACTCTTTTGATACCTCTTTGTCATATAACTCGATATTGCCTTTACTCTCTGGACATGTGTCAGAGCTTGTCAGAGTTCTTTTCAATGAAGCTACTGGAGTCATTTCCTATCACCAATCTTCCAACCTAATGTCTTAAGGGAATTCTTGTACGACAGTTGTAGCTTCTTGTTAGATTCATAGCAGGGTTAAGGAAAGATTCTATGTGTACTTCATATTAATAAGATCAGGTGCCAAGGGAATCTATGACATAGTAGGAGTGGCTCATTGCGTTTCAAAGCACCTGACAGGCTTTTAGGCAATGACACTGATTATACAAAAATAGATTAATCCCGGTCTCAAATCCAAGGCAAAACTGTGAAGTCAGTGTAGAAACTCAGGTTCCATGTCTTGATGCCTTTTATTTTGTTCTCCTATCTTCAATGAAAGCAGCTTGGATAATTAAATTTTTTCACACTTATTGGAATATCCTTATATCCATGTTTCTCAAAGAGTGGTCTGAGGACTCCCTGGGTTAGAATCACCTGGGCGGCTTGTAAACAATACACATCACTTGACACTGTTCCAGGCCGTCTGAACCTGGGCTCACGGAAGTAGGGATCTCTAAATCTACATTTTTCTTTTATGTTTTTGAGACACAGTCTTGCTTTGTCACCCAGGCTGAAGTGCAGTGGCATGATCATGGCTCATTACAGCCTCAGCTTCTCAGGCTCAATTGTTCCTCCTGTCTCAACCTTCTGAGTAGCTGAGACTACAGGCGTGGATCACCATGCCTGGCTAGTTTTTTGTATTCTTTTTTTTTGTAGAGATGGAGTTTCACCATGTTGCCCAGGCTGTTCTTGAACTCCTGGGCTCAAGCAATCCAACTGCTTTGGCCTCCCAAAGTGCTGGGATTACAGGTGTGAATCACCATGCCTAGCCCAGATCTGCATTTGTATCAAACCCATAAGGTTTGAAAACCACAGACTTATTCAAGGAAAGTAGTTGTGATGGTTAAGAGAAGTCTGTGTTAAGTGGGATTCTGGCTCTAATTTATACTCTGGGTTCTTCATAAAGTTTCACTGTAAAAAAAGTTTCTACCAAAAGAAGAACTAGAAAATATCTGGTGTAGTGAATAGATTGATTCTCTTGAGTTCAAATCCTAACTGCCAATTGTTTGTGTGATTTTAGCCAGGGGTTGACAAATGATGACTGCTTGCCAAGGGCCAGCCAGCCTGTTTTTATAAATACAATTTTATTGAATCAGAGCTCTGTCCATTCATTTACTATTGTCTGTGGCTATTTTCAGCTATAATGGCAGAATTGAGTACTTATGTCAGAGACTGTATGGCCTGCCAAGCCCAAAATGTTTACTATCTGGCCCTTTATGAAAAAAGTTGATCAACCTTTTACCTAGGTGAATTAAAATATCTCTCCCAGCCTCAGTTTTTCTCATAGATAATATGAAATTAATAAAAACAGTATCTTGTGTGGTTAATTACCTCATTTAAATATTTAAGTATACTTAATCTTTTAAATACTTAAATATTTAAATGAGGTAATGAATAGAAGTTTCCTGGGGTGATTTCTAATGATAATATTGTTTAATATTTCATTGAGTGCCTGCTGTGTGCTAGGCACTGATTTAAATACTTTACATGGACTGTCTTATTTGTTCTTTATAACAACACTGTGAAGTCTTTTCATTATTCCCATTTTACAGATGAAAAAATGGAGGCAGAGAGACTGTAAATAATTTGTTCAAGGTTATGCGAGCTACAATTGGTTGAGTCAGGACTGGATCCTAGAGCCTATGTTCTTCATTGCTGTGCTGAATTTATCCAAATAAAGTTGCATTTCTGCCTTTCCTCCTCCTTCCTGAAGCTGGCACGGCCTGTACCTTTGCTCACAAATCTTAAAATAATCCCCCATAAACACGAGAGGAATCTGAAGTGGCAAAGGGATTGCAGAGTCTGTCCAATACAAGCTCATCACTTTTAAGTTGTGGAAGCTAAAAACCTTGTGTCCAAGGCCCCATAGCTGGATATATGCAACACCTGGTTTCCCACCCAGGGGAGCCCTCACTCACTGGTCAGATGACACTGAATTGATTCAGTCCCCTTAGTGTAGGAGAACATGAATAGTTCTATGAGGGAGTTTAATAAAAACTAAAGTCTTAAGTTCTTACTGTCCTCAAGGTTTATAACTTTTTCCAATATACCCATAGGTATTGGACAGGTTGAGTCTCAAATGCCTGTTAAAACCAGACCACTGTCTACGGTGGTCATATTGTGTATTTCATGGCCCGGTGCCTCCCTACCCTCAGTGATTCAGAGTTTTCAATGGTCCGTACCAGTATGGCCATATTGGTAATTAAAATATTGGAGTATTTCTCTATTGAAAATGATGGCTGCCCTAAGCCTTCCTGGTACCCTCCCACTGAACTGGCTGTCTAAGCCCATTTCTCTTCTCAACTTTCCAGGAATTAAAGAGTTAACCCCTGTGAGACTAAGGGGTTTAGAGGACCCTGCTGCAGGCCTCAGGCAGCTTTGATTCTGATTTTTCTGTGTAAGTGCAGAGCTAATTGCTAGCTATAATAATTTGAATACCACCTTATGTGGGGATTCACTACTTCAGTACACTGGGATAAGCTGAGCCAATCACATACTTTCTTAAGAATTTGTATCTGGAAGAAAGACGGGTCCTTCAACAGTGGGAGTTGGAATTTAAGAGGATTCTAAAGAGGGTTGTGGCCAGGATGGGCTCTGAGCAAGACTGAGATACAAGAAGCTTTAGTGAGCAGCGAAGACTGGAGGGGAGAGAGTGAAGGGAGAGCACATCTACAGAGAGAAGCAGAGACACCCTGAGAGAACAAGCGGCCCTGGAGAGGACCAGAGCGGGGGCTGGTCCTAAGATCCACCTCAGTCATTGGTTATTTTTTAAGTTTGAGACTGTATCTTAGCCCACTTGTGCTATGACATAATACCACAGACTGGGTAATTTATAATTGCCAGAAGTTTACTTCTCAGAGTTCTGGAGGGTGAGAAGTTCAAAATTAAGGCAGTGGCATCTGGTGAGGGTCTTTTTGCTGCATCCTCACATGGTGGAAAGTGGAAGGGCAAAAAAAGAGAAGAACTGCCTCCATCAATCCCTTTTATTAGGCACTAATCCATTCATGAGGGCAGAGCCTTCACCCAAACACTTCCCCAAGGGCCCTACCTTCCAACACGGCTGCACTGGAGATTACAGTTCAAATTTGTGTCCTTTACACACATTTTAAAGGACACATTCAGACCACAGAAAATTCCCTATGGGTACCTGAACCAAATCCCATTTCCTGAATGAAGCTGTTTTTGATATAAAAGAGCCAGAAGAATCAGTATGGCTTTAAGCCAATAGTCATTTATTCCATTTAAATTAAACTACAACAAGAGACACATTGAAATCATAAAATCTATTGTAAGTGGCACCATGCCATGGATATCTTTGACCACATCTGCATGACCATTCCGGGCACTATGAGATGACAGACCCTCACTGTGGCGAGGGTAGACGAAGTTAGCAGCTGAGGCCTAGCAGCCTGAAGAATGCTCTCCTCTCTCATTATTGGCCTTCATTCAGGGCTGCTGCCCATCAGCATGAATTATCACTTTTAATAACCAAATGGACATTGAAATGGTAATGAGAATATTATGGTTTTCCAAATGAAAAGCCTCAATCTAATATATTTTCCTTTGAGAACACTAATTTGAAAATAAAATCATAGTTAATTTAAGCTAAGTTAAATACAAAGAATAATGGAAAATAACCAGTAAAAGCTTGTACTACTGCTTTTATTTGGGTGCACAGAGACCTACATAGCCTGTCTGTAATTCCTTATTTCCTGGGAAACTTAGGATGGTTGGAGAGAGGTGTGTCATAGCTGAGTATTTTCAAATGATTATAACATGGAAGTAGTAAAGACTGAAAGGATAAGAAGATTTTAAGTAGGAATATTGATAATAGGTGAAACTATTCCAAGGGTTAGACTAGAAATGGAATTTCAAAACTATGCAGGGCTCAGGAGAAGAAAAAATAGGAAAGAAAAAAAAATCCTAAGCTTGTCACTCAAGTCTCTCTGGGATCTGCCCCCATAGGTCACCATTCTCTCTGCCGTCTTCCCTGCACTGCCCTGTACTGCTGCCAGTCCTGCTATTCCCTTGTCATCTCTGCCTATTCTTGGCCTTCTACTCGGAAAGTCTACATCTCTGAGGACAGAAATTCTCTGAGTCCTTCTACACTCCCACCCTCACACTTTCCCAATCACAATTCTGACTCCAAATTTTTATTGCATTTTGCATTTTTTCCTACCCCATGGCACTTAAAATATATGACCCTGTTTCCCAGTGTTTGGAGTACATGTTCTACTTCTACTATTAGACTCTAAGCTCCCAGAGCCTGCTCATACTTTTTCCTGTATTCTTGAAATATACATTTACCTTCTCGCCTTGCCCTCACCATACCTAATTAACTCTTTCTCATCTTTACATCAGCATTCAAAAGGGGCTTTTCCTGAGAAGTCTTCTGGATTCCTCAGCCTAAGTTAGGTGCTCACATAGCTCCTTATTCACTTTTTGTCACAGCACCATATATTTATATAATTATTTTATAAAGGTCTACCTCCCACTGTAGACCAGCTGGGCAATGTGAAATATACAGACTCTCAAGCCCTGGAGATTCAACACTGGGTCTGGGATAAGGCCTGGGGAGTTTCTAGATGTAGATGTGGGCTGGGAGTTTCTAGATGTAGCAAGGACCCAGGCAATTCTCATCATCAAGAACACTTGGGAGCCATTGTCCCAGCTCCCCAGAAATTCAGATGTCACTGGTCTGGGGCAGAGACTTGGCAGAGTGTTGGAAGAGACAATATTTTTCCAATCTAGTTTCTGGTTTTGTTTCATGTATTTTGTAGAAAACTGTGTCCTTTTAAAAATAATATGTTACATTTTTGATCAAGACTGTTGAGGATATTTAACTTCTGGATGAGGAGAGTGCATAGCAACAATCTATTCTCATTGAGGGCCTTAGTCACACCTATTTTAACCTGTATGCCTTTTGTATTTCTGCAAATAATACTGGTTGACATCCTCTTCATTGATAGTCTATTATGGCTGAGGTTCTCCACCCCTGCCCCCCATATTGTGGACGCAAGAAACCTTAAGGTAACAAATAAAGACAGCATCTTTCATCAAAAGGATTTTTGGGGAGTTCATTGGCCATAGAGTGTTTCCCAAGTGATGGGCACAAAGCCATAGGCTGAGCTAAATGTGATGCAGAGAATGAGAGAGAGCCTTTTAGAGTGACGTTACAAATTTATTTAATTACTTTCTAAGTCTCCCCCACAATTTCCATCCCCCTCTTAACACACTCAGGTAAGTGAACACATTTGGGTAACCAAAGAAGGAGATGGAGAAGCCGCCGAGTTGGGCTTGCAGCCTTCAATATTTGTCTTAGTAACCCCTGATCCCATCTTCTCTTTCAGAGCACTTGCCTTTCTCTGCTCTTCAATATCTACTCATAAATACTGAACTCAGAGATGAGTTTCAAAGCTTTGAGAAGCCAAATTGCTATATATATATATAGTATATATATTGTATATATATTTAATTTCCACTTAGATAAGATTATTGAGAGTTTTCTCAGAATTTGCTTTTTTTTTTCAGAAAAAGCTTCAGATTATATTTACCTAAAGATTATTAGCCTTATCTGCATACCCATAAACACTGATAATTAGAAATTTATGTATACAATTAACTTGTAGGACATTTACCTGAAAGTAAATAGTCCCTTATGAATCACTACTATCTTCACTATCTTCTATATCAAAACTTATTACAGAGAAAGAAATCAACACATTTATTTCTTCCAAGCATCTTTAAAACTCAACGGCTTTTCCAGCTGATGGTGTTTTTCTTCCATCAGAACCTGTAGCTCTCACCTCTGTAGGGACTTGAAGTACTATTTAGATTTTATGCCACTTGGGGTCAGTATTGTGCTCCTGATTGCTGCTGTCTTCTTGTTTTTATAACTTACAAATATTAATTTGGGAATCTCAGTGGAAACATCCGTCTAGTGAAAACATGGGAAGATGCAAAGGTGATCCAGCTCTGGCTGCTGTCACTCCCACTCCCCTCTTGATGGCTAGCTACATTCACTTTGTAGCAAACTAGGGGGCCAATTCATTATCACTCCCTTGTCTCCATGTCTTCTTTTAATGCCATCTGAATGTTTTCATCCTCTTAAATGCTGTTGAGACATGACTTGCCATGACAGCTTAGCATCTACACAATTGTGACAAAGGCTTAGCCAAAAGGGGGCCTGGAAGCAATGTTTTAGCTCCAGATGTTTCTCCTTATTGCTATTAGCAAAAAATTACTGTTTTTCTTTAAAGGAGAAAGGTTACAATTAATTACTTGAGGAAGAAAAAAAAAAACACAAACAGTGGTCTCATTCTTGGCTGCACATTGAAATTATCTAGGGAGAATAAGTAAAATACTGATGTTCTGGCTATAACCTAGACCCGAGATGGGAATTTCTGAGAAGGAGTGGGTGAGGGGTGGGGTGGTCTCAGGTATAAGCATTTTTTAAAGATCCCTAGAAGTGTGGTTAGGTTGAGAACCACTGACCTAACAAAATTTGGAGGGCTGAAGCTGACTATAAACACAGAAGAATTTCAGAGCTAAGGCAGGCCAAAAAAAAAAAAGCCAGGAATTAAATTGGATTCTATTTTCTTCTGTTGATTATCAGTGTGACTTTGGAGAAGTCCTATCACTACCTTGGGTTCTTCTGTAAATGGCATAAGGGCCAAAGAGAATGGAATGTGACAATCATTCGAAAATAGATTCTTATTATTATGGTCATTTTTATAACCATATTATTCAGTTTATTGTATTTATGGAGCTTAACCAGTGTCCTCTTCATTTTTTCTGTGCTTGGTTTCTTCAGTGTTTCCTGGGCTTCATGCTGATGTAATGGAAACAGAATTTCCTAGATGGGTGGTGGGCAGGAATTTACATTTTAGCAGACAAACTGTAGGACTTCCAGTTCTAGACAAATGAACTTAATGCATTTCTCCCTAGCCTTCCTATAAAATGCAGCTAAAAACACAGACATTATATATAAAACAAACATAAAAAGTCTCTGAAAGGTGGAGAGAAGAAGGTAGATTGGTTAGGGATTAATCACTAACTATAGCTAAACTCCTGGACATCATGTATGCAATATTATTTTTAAAATTTTGACAATAAATAATCTACTCCAACAAAATACCAGGGAAGAATCCATGTCATACCTTTACCTTGTAGAAAAGGCTGAGAAGCATAGGTTGAAAACCTACACTTCCATCCTCACCTGGAGGTGATGAGGTGCTCTTTTCCATCCATGCTGAGGTGGTCTTCCAGGAAGTCAAGTAGGCAGCCTGGATTTCTACCTCCGCCCTGTGGCGATGAGCTGCCCTTCCTTGGCTGCCTTCCTTCAGTTCAGTGGAGACTACCCAGGGAGCATGAACTTCTAACCCTCATCTGCTGGTAATGAATAGCTCCCCGCTGCCTGCCATGGTGGTACCAATGGAGGCTGCTGGGGAGTCTGGACTTCCACTTCCTTCCAGTGATAAAGAGTTAGTGCCTGGCTTCCACCACCAGTCCAGTTTCAGCATAGGCCAGCTAAAACAAAAGATTTACATAAGATCTAGAGCCTCATAATGTAACACCCCAAATGTTCAGAATAGGATAAAAAACCACTCATCATGCCAAGAGCCAGGAAACTCTCAATTGGGATGAGAGAAGGAAATCAACAGATGCCACTACTGAGACAACACAGATGTTGGAATAATCTGATAAGTATTTTAAAGAAGATGTCTTAAAAATGTTTTAATGAGCATTTGTAAACATCTCTGAAACAAATGGAAACAAACTGTTCAGGCAATGTTTGTGCCCATCAAGGAACGTGAAGATCACCATTTCGGGAAGTTCAGGTATTTTTTTAAGAGAGGAGGCAGCTGGTCAACTAGGTTTTTGTTTTTTAAACTCTAATCATTTCTTTGAGGGCCTAAGCTGGCTTAGTGTTAAATACCTCCTGAATGCTTCCAGCTTATTTCTTGGCAGTCTTACATTAAAATAGAATGAATAGGGACACAGTCAACCTCATTGGCCATTATGGCTAAAGATTTAAGGAACTCAGAAGTGACATCACTTTGTATATAGAATCTAATTATAGCTGTCTCTGACCAGCTCATATCTTACTTAAGCTACAACTCTTAATAGGAACCACGACTTCCCTCCTCTTCCTTACTGACTGCAGCTCCCATACCCCCTCTACCATCTGCTTACTACTCCGCCCAGAGTCAGTTTAGGGGAGTTTTGTGGATGATTCAATGATAGCCATTTTTATGACACTTGGAGGAAAATGGGGGAAGGATGAAGGGGAGACTGGGTGCCCCTACTTCTCCTTTTCCTGCTACCACTTTCACTGGAAACTCAACACAACACCCTTTAGAAGCTTTCCTAGCCTTACTTCTGTCAAAATCCAACACTCACCCCCACCCCAGATCTCACCCAGTTACTTCTTTCATAGGCTTCAAATTCCTACAATAAAACACCCAAGAATGCTTCTCACTAAGTTTTCTTTTAAAATAGAGTAATATTGATATGGACAGGAGACAGGGAAATACCGGGTAGAAGAGGGCAGTTCCCTGGCAAAGGCCCTACCCTCAAGCCTGGATATCCCAGCCCTAAATGAGGACAGGCATTCCTGTTTTTGTGCCCAAAAGTTGCCTTTTGGCCCACCATGCCCCCATCCTGTACCCATATAAGCCCCAAATCCCAGGCTCCAGAAGCAGATGAGGATATGAGGAGATGAGGAGACAAGCAGACAAATGGCAGAATGGTGTGGCAGAGAAAGAGAGAAGAGAAGGAGAGTCTGAATGCTGACAGGAGTTTGGCTGGGGGTGGTCAGAGAGGAGTTCAGCTGCTAAGATGGCCCAGCTCCAGGGGAAGATCATCTTCCCACTCCATCCCCCTTCCAGCTCCCTATCCATCCTGTTGAGAGCCACCTCCACCACTCAATAAAACTCCGCATTCATCCTTCAAGTCCATGTGTGACCTGATTCTTTTGGGACCCTGGACAAGAGGCTGGGTTACAGAAAGCTGTCACACTTGGCCCTCTGCCTTTGAAAAAAGGCAGAGGGTCCATTGAGCTGGTTAACACTTAAGCCATCTATGGACAGCAAGGCTAAAAGTGCACACTGTAACATGTATCCACTTGGGTGTTGGGAGTCACAGACACCCACCCTTAGACACTACCACGGGGCTGGAGCCTAAAAGCACTTGCCCCAGTTCCTGCACCTGCTCCCTAAGGGGTTTGAGCCTGCAGTGGCCTAACAGAAAGCCACAGCCCCATTACATATCCTGCAAGGGGGCCAAGGAGCTCTCCCATTTCAATATTATTAACCAATTTAAGCATAAGTCCTATTAATAGAAAACAACTGTCATCTGGCCTCCTTCCTCTTTAGGACACATAGGAAAAGTGAATTAGTTCGACTTAGTTTCCCACCATTGATAGCATTAAAATTGAGGTTTAGAAAAACCTGAAAAGGCTCTGTGCTTGGGAACAAAGCAAAAATTCTATCATAATGTTGCATAATCTGCCCCTTTCCAACTAAGGCCAACCAAAGTCAATGTTCTGTTGTCTTCTCAGAAACCCATAGTACTTGAGAATGAAAAGATTTTTTCTTGCCTGACCTGACCTTTAAGTGAAGAAAGGGGAGCCACCAAGAGACATGGATATTTGCTGATGTACCCAGGCCAGGCTGCTACCTAGACACCTCATATTCTCAGCCTTCTAAATTTCCTGACTGATCAGATTCACAGGGCCTTTTCAAGGTGAGGGGGGGCATTTCTTCATACCACATGTTCAGTATCAGGCTGTAAATTTTGCTCAAACAAAATCAAAATTGTTCTTAGTCTTGTCAAGCCCCACGATGATTCCTAAGATTGTTCTATTGTCCAAAATTCTCTGGACAACCAGCTGTTCTTTAAAGGATTAGGTGATCTCTCAGAGCAGAAGTTGGGGATCTGGCCAGTGCCACATTGGACAATATTCGTATACCAGACTCTACTTGGTAAGTACAGCTAGTTGATTGCTGACCTTGTTTATTCATATAGATATCATTTTTGGCAAAAGCCTGCTTTGTCTGCTAACAGGCATATGTAAGGTTTAGGAGGGAAAAGAGCAGTAAGTGATGGAATTGAGGCTTTTTGGTTTGTTTTCTCCAAGGTTTCTATTTATTTACATAGGGATGAGTGACTGTGCCGATTCTTCTCCTTTCATAACAGTGGACTCCAAGTCTTTTGACCCACTGGTGGTAGTAATTATGGATTCCTAAATCAATGCTTCTCTGACATCATCATGAGAATCTTCAAAAATTAAAGAAACTGGAACAGTTTTGTGGTGAGATTTTAAAATAGCAGCTGCAGCTTCAAAGATGGGGTAGCAATCAATTAGGAAATGTAATGATCCAGGACTTAAAAGGAAATGCAATAACCATTGAGAGAAGTGAGGATATGTACTCACTTAGCTAATGTTATCACACAGATGATGAGGGCATGGATGATAAGCCACGTGAATAAAGCATACATTTTATGCAGTGGTGGATTGTTTAAGGGAAGAAAAATTTAGGGCCTCTGTAGTAGATGGTTTTGAGGTACATTTTAGGGAAGTGACTAGAGATGCAGAGTGACATGTCATTTTATTTTATAGGATGCAACAGGAATCCCTAGAAAGTGTGGCTGAAATCTCCAGAGTCCCCACATCCTCCACTCCACCCCATTGACCAGTGAGAAAGCAGCATCAGTCATAGCCATCTAATCCCCTTCACCTGTCCACTCCGCCCCCAGCTCAGGAAATTGTTTCTGGTCTCATGTGATGAGAGCAATCAGCAAGTCGATTGGGTATTGCCTGAGTGATTTGCCAGGGGAGCATGCTCCAGAGGTTGAGTCGTCTGCCTTGCCAAAAATAAAAAGTCAATGTACTCAGATTGGGTTTCTTTGTTGATAATGAAAAAATGTGGGAAAGCTATAGACCTGCAGTGCATGGCTATAAAGACACAAGAAGTAAGATCTGAAAGGCTAAAGGAAGCGTGAGTCAGATTGTTCATCCCTCTGTTCTCCATCAGTACCAGGTGTTTCATGTGTGTACAAATAAATTGCTGTCACTGAGCACCCTTTCCACCATTCAAAGCCATCACTTTCATGCAACTTTTTTCTTTACATTTCACCTTTGTGAAGATTGCTTTCTTGTCCTTTGAGGGGACATTCCCCTCTGACTAAATAATGCTTCATACACAACATTCTTAGCAAAATAGTGCCAAGATTCTGCTTCTCCCATCTAAGTAATCCCCTTCACACTTCTTTGTTTTTATTTTTATTTTTTATTTTTTATTTTTATTTTTTATTTTAATTATATCTGTTGCTGTTACTTGATTTCTCTTAAGATTAAGAAATAAGACTGAACATAGAAATGGAATAAGATGAGAAATGTGCCAAAAGGAAAAATAACCTTGTGGTTTTTACCTCCTATACCTCTAGTTATGAGCAACATGTTGACTCAATTTTTAGTAGTACTATATGAAATTTAACTAATTTCTAAACATAAATCATAGTTAAACTAATTTAACTAATTTCTAAACATAATCATTCTGAGTTAGTGGTATATTCTGAACTGATCTTTTAAAAAGGTTTTACTGTAGTATAATTTATATACAAAGAGGTGTCCATATGTAGAGTATGTTAACAAATATTTGCACCTGAGAAACTATTATATACTCAAGATAATAAACATAAACGTTATCTCCAAATGTTTCCTTTAGCCCCTTTGTAATTTCTCTCCTGCTTCTTTCGATCCCTCTCCCACACTGACCTGCTTTCTGTCACTATAGATTAGTATATCTCTCAATTTATTTAGGTTGCTTTCATTTTGGCAATAATTTTTCAGTTTTCAGGATAAGATCTTGTACATTCTTTGTCCGATTTATTCCTAAGGATTACATTTTTTGATGCTATTTTAAATGATAACTTTTAAATTTCAATTTTAGGTTGTTAGCATATACAGTCGATACTTGTACACTGACCTTGTAGCCTTCAAAATTGTTAAATTTACTTATTAGTCCTAGGAAGGTTTTTGCAGAGTGCACCAGATTTTTTCTCCGTAGAAAATGATATATTAGTGAGTAAAGAGAATTTCATCTTTTCATTTTCAATGTTGATGCCTTGTATTGCCTTTTCTTGCCTTATTGTGTTGTCTGGAATCTCTAACACAGTATTGAATAGAAGCAGTGAGAGTGGACATTCTTGTCTTCTCCTAAATTTTAGAGGGAAAATATCTGGTCTTTCACCATTAAGTATGATATTAGCCGTAGGGTTTTCATAAATGTTCTTTACCGGGTTGAGGGCTTTCTTTCTTTCTTTCTCTCTCTTTCTCTCTCCTTCCTTCCTTCCTTCCTTCCTTCCTTCCTTCCTTCCTTCCTTCCTTCCCTCCTTCTTTTTTATCTTTCTTTTTTCTTTTTTGGTTTTTGATAAGAACATTCAATATAAGATTTACATCTTAGCAATTTTAAATATACAAGACCACACTGTGAACTATAGGCACTATACTATATAGTAGGTCTCCAGAACTTCTTTATCTTGCATAGATGAAATTTTGTACCCTTTAACCATCACCTCCTCATTTTCTCCTCCTCATAACCTTTGTCAACTGCCTTTCTACCTTCTGCTTTCATGAGTTTTGACTATTTTAGATTCCACATATAAGTGAGATCATACAGTATTTGTCTTTCTGTGTCTGACTTACTTCACTTAGCATAATGTCTCCCAGGTTCATACATGTTGTTGCAAATGGCAGGATTGAGGAAGTTCCTTTCTATTTCCAGTTTGCTAAAAGTTTTAGTGAAGAATGGATGTTGGATTTTGTTAAATGCTTTTGTGCTGCTATTGAAGTGCTCATATGGCTTTTCATTTTTCAGACTTATATGGTGATTTACACTGATTAATTTCTGTGTTAACTACACTAAAGTATGATCTGCTGACATTTTGTTAAGAATTTTTGCAATCTATGTTCACGAGAGATTCTGGATTGTAGTTTTCTTTCTTGTCACGTCTTTGTCTGGTTTGTTATTAGAATAATGGTATCCTTATAGAATGAATTGAGACATGTTCCCTCCTCTGCAATTTTCTGGAAGAGTTTGTGTAAAATTGGTATTATCTCTCCCTTAAAGGTTTGATGGAATTTACCAGTGGAGCCATCTGGGCCTATAGTTTTCTTAATTAAATGTTTTTTTAACTGCAAATTCTATTTCCTTAATGGTTATAGAGCAATTCACTAATCTAATTCTTGGGTCACCTTTGGTAATTTTTCTTTCAAGAAGCCTATAGGTTTCATTTACGTTGTCGAATTTAATGGCATACAACTATTTATAATATTCCTTTATTATTTTCTTAATATCTGTAGAGTCTGAAGTGCTGTCACCTCTCCCATTTCTGTTGTAATTTGTCTTTTCTATTTTTTCCTGATCACTTTGACTAGACATTTAAGTTTTATTGATCCCAGAGAACGAGCTTTTGATTTCATTCTTTCTCTATTGTGATTGTTTACTATTTGGTTGATTTCTGTTCTATTGTCTGTTATTTTCTTTCTTCTGTTTAATTTGTTTTATTTGTTTTTACTAGTTTTTTTAAGGTGAAAACTGATTCATTGACCTGAGACCTTTTTTCTTTTCTAATATCGGCCTTTAGTCTATAAATTTTGAATCTGTTGTATTTCCACTTTCATTCTGTTCAAAATACTTCGTAATTTCTTTTTTAGTTTTTGTTTGACCTATAGGTTAGTTAGAAGTGTGGTTGTTAGTGTCTAAAGGGTTCTGGTTTTCAGTAGTTTGACTATAATGTGCCTTGGTATAATTTCCTCCAGGTTTTTTTTGCTTGTGCTTCATTCAGCTTCTTCAGTCTGTGGGTTTGGAGTTTTTAATCAAATTTGAAAGAAATTCCAGTTCATTATTTCAAATATATCTATGTTTTTGTTTCCTCTCCTCCTTTGGGGACTCCAACTAGATGTATATTAGGTGGCTTTTAGCTTTTCCATAGCTCATTAATCCTCTGTTCATTTTTTTCCAGCATTTGTGTGTATGTATGTTTGTGTTTCATTTTGAGTAGGTTATATTGCTACATCTTTCAGTTTTTTTCCTGCAATTTCTAGTTTGCCCTTAAACATCCAGTGTATTTATCTCAGACATCATAGTTTTCATCTCTAGATGTTTGATTTTGACATTTTGTTATATCTTCTATCTCTATTTCAGTTTTTCAGTCTTTTCTTTAGCTTCTTGAATATATGGAATAAAGTTCTAATAGCAGTTTTAACGTCCCTGTCTGTTATTTCTATCATTTGTGTCATTTCTGTGTGACTTCTGATTAATTTTTTCGTCATTTTGGGTCATATTTTTCTTCTTATTTGCATGCATGGTAATTTCTTATTGGCTGCAGACTTTGTGAATTTGTAAGTTCTAGGATGTAGTTAAGTTAGTTGAAAATAGTTTGATCTGTTCAGGTATTGCTTTTTAAGACTTTTAGGTAGAACCAGACCAGCATTTATTTTAGAGTTCATAACTGAGGAAGCATACATTTAAGCACAATACCCAGTGCTCCATGGACTATGAGATTTTCTACCCTGGATATTAGAAATAGCCACCATTCCCAGCCTTATGTAAGTGTCAGTGATTATTTCCTCCAGTCCTGTTGGGTGGTTCTTTCTCTGATCCCACATATATGTGATGACCAGTACTCAACTGAATACTTGAGAGAAATCTCTTCAAATATTCAGAGTTCTTTGTGTCTCTCTCTTTTGTCTTGCCTAAGGCTTGCAAACTCTAGCTGCCTTTGTCTTCTCAGACCTAGTTCATTCTTCCCAACTCATGGACATTGTCTGGCTCTGCCTGAGTCTCCCTTGCTGCTCAATGGCCTGAAAACTTTTCCCAGGCAGTAAGCTGGGGGAATTGTAAGCTCATCTCATTTGTTTACCATCTCTCAGGGATCACTATCTTTTGTTGCCTGATATTGAATGTCATGAGAATCACGGTTTCTTATTTTTTGTCTAGTTTCTTAGTTGTTTCATATGAGAGGGTAAATCTTATCCCTGTTACACAATAAGTCCACAAAATGCTGATCCCTTTCAAAAGTTCCAAGCGTATAAAATTAAAGTGAATTTTTCATATACTTCAAAACTCTTTCTTTATTAAAGGTGATTTAGTTATTCTTTTTTTTTTTTTTTTTTTTTTTTTGAGACAGGGTCTTACTCTGTCACCCAGTCTGGAGTGCAATGGTGTGATCAGCTCACTGCAACCTCTGTCTCCTGGGTTCAAGCAATTCTCATGTCTCAGCCTCCCAAGTAGCTGGGTCTATAGGCATGTGCCAACACACCTGGCTAATTTTTGTATTTTTAGTAGAGATGGGGTTTCGCCATGTTTCTGAGGCTGGTCTCAAATTCCTGGCCTCAAGTGATCCACCTGCCTCGGCCTCCCAAAGTCCTGGGATTACAGGTGTTAGCCACCTCGTCTGGCCTGATTTAATATGTAAATTGTTCAAAATAGGGAGTAGAAGTCCCTCTATCATGACTTAAAACAAAGCAAAGCAAACAAAAGCAAACCAAAGCAATCACAGTATCATGCTGCACAATCTGATGAAGTCAAACTCCACATTCTTCAGGTCTGAGTCTTAGTTCCAGGACCCTCAGATAAGCTAGGATGGGATCACCTCCTCATCTGGAGAGTTTGCTGATTTGAGACAGTCTAAACACATACTACTGATCTTAAGGTAGATGAGAAGTTGAGAAATGATAGAGGAGTTCCTCTCTAATAAAGCATTTCCTAGTGTGTGTTCCATAAAACCCCAGTATTTCACAAGATGTCAATAACTATTTAGGAAAAATCTCAATCACAAAATACCATTTCAAGGTCAAATGAAATTTATGAATAATATTGTTCTCGTTAGGGATTCACAATGCACTTGAACTCTCAAAATTTCTGCAGTTGACTTTGATTATACCAGATATCCAAAGACTTTTAGATAATTTCTCCTTTTTCCCTGAAAGAGTTATAGATTTTTTTTACTTGCAAACAACATACCTGACTACTCTAATCAGATCCAAATCCACATATGTACTAAAGTTATGAAAATAAAATTTACTTATATCCACAAAGTCATTGAACTGATATTGCTTTTGGTTCAAGTATTCAATGAGAAAATTGTAACCTTTAACAAGAAGAAAATCTTGCTTACAATCTGACTAAAATATCAAAAAGTATTATATGTAGGAAATGCAAGATTTAAAAATGTTCAGGGATCATGAATACATTACCTATTATTATGTCTAGTGCATCCTGAGTACATAGGCATTCAATAAATTCATTCTACCAATAAATATTCATGAACACTTACCGTGTGTCATGGCATGTACTGAACACTGGATGCATGAAATTAAATAAAACATAGTCTCTGAACTGCAAGCAGCTTGACATTCATGGGTAATGGCAAGTAAATAGATTATTATTGTTCATTAATCCAGAAGGACCTTTTCATTCTGTCATGCACAGATGTTATTTGAGGACCTACCATGTACCAAGCACTGCTCTAGGATCTGAGGATATGGAGGAAACAAAAAAGATGGAGTCTCTCTTCTTTTTGATTTTCTTTTTAAAAAAATTAATTTATTTTTTAAGAGACAGGGTCTTGTTTTATTATCTAGGCTGGGGTGCAGTGATGCAATTACAGCTCACTGCAGCCTTGACCACCTGGGCTCAAGTGATCCTCCTGCCTCAGCCTTCCTGGTAGCTAGGACTCACAGGCATGCACTAACACACCCAGCTGAGTCTCTGTTCTAAGAGCTCATGATCTGATGGTGAAGGAAATTTAGAAAGTGATTGCATACTTTAATAAGCAGAACAGTAAGTGGAGGTTAGCCAAGTGGAACAAGACAGGTATCAAAGATGAATATGTACCTCTGCAAAGAGACTTGGCACAGATCAATCCAGAAGGTGAGAAGGAACATGGCTGTTCATGCATCAAAGGACTGTCAGTCTGGCTGGAACAAAAAGCAGAGGGCAAGTGGCCAAAGCTGGAGGAAGAGTGCTAAAAATTGAATATTGTTCTGTTAGAAAATTACTTAGACCTTTTCTTCACACCACACTAAAATGTATTCAAAGTAGCTCATAGATGAAAATGTAAAACCTAAAACTATAAAACATACAGAAAAACTATAGAAGAAAATCTTTGTGAACTTGGTTTAAGTAAAGTCTTCTTAAAACACCAAAAGCACAATCCTTATAAGAAAAAAATAATGAATTCAATTTATCAAAATTAAACTTTCGTTATTTAAAAAAATCATTACAAAAGTGAAGAGACAAACCACAAACTGGGCGAAAATATTTGCAAATTGTATATCCAACAAAGGACTTGAGTTTAGGATATATAAAGAACCTTTGCAACTCAGTAATGAGAAGGCTGAAATCCCAACTAAAAAATAGACAAAGGCTAGGCATGGTGGCTCCCACTTGTAATCCCAGAAGAAGGATTGCTTGAAGCCAGGAGTTCAAGACCAGCCTGGGCAATGTAGCTAGACACCATCTCTACAAAATGAAAATAAAATAAAAATCTAGCCAGGGATGGTGGTGTGTACCTGTAGTGCTAGCTACTTGGGAGGCTGAGGTGGGAAGTTTGCTTGAGTGCAGGAGTTTGAGGACATGGTAAGCTGCACTCTCTGTATTCCAGCCTGGGCAGCAGAACAACACCTTCTTAAAAAAAAAAAAAAAAAGATTTGAACAGATATTTCACCAAAAAAAAAAAGGAAAAAAGAATAGTAAGTTAGCACATGTAAGCACATGTAAAGATCCTCATTATCATTAGTGATTATAGAAATATAGATTAAACCCACAATGAGATCCACTTCATGCCCTCTAAAATGATTACAATAAAAAAGACAATACCAAGTAGTAGTGAGGAAGATACCAGCAGCCTCACATATTGCCTAGTGAATTGTAAAATGGTACACCTGGTACTTTCTTAAAATGTTAAACATACAAGCACCATGTGCCTCAGGAATCACACTTCCCCAGATAGCTACCCAAGAGAAACAAAAATACATGCTTATATATGCTTATATAAAGACTCACGGTAGGACTATTTATAATAGCTCCAAGCTGAAAAAAACTAACAAATATCCATTGTAGTTATGTCCATACAATGGAAGATTATTTGGCAATGAAAATAAATACATACAACAGTATGGATGAACCTCAAAAACATTATACTAACTGAAAAATAGCCAAATACCAAAGGATACATAGTGTATGATTCCATTTATATGAAATTTCTGGGGAAGGCAAAACTGTACAGGCATAAAGATCAGTAGTTGCCTAGGGTTGGGAGAGGGAGCAGAGACTAATTGTGGTGATGGTTGCACAATTGTATAGTTTTGGTAAAACTAATCAAGTACACTTAGGATGGGTAAATTTTATGATGTAGAAATTCTACCTTCAAAAAGTGGGTAAAAATAAAACAAATTAGTAGATACATATGTGAATGAAACAAATGTAGCCAAAGCTTGGCAATTGTAGAATCTAAGTGTTAGGTATATTAATGTCCACCATACAATTTTGTTTGTTTGTTTGTTTGTTTGTTTTTTGAGATGGAGTCTTGCTCTGTCACCCAAGCTGGAGTGCAGTGGCGTGATCTCAGCTCACTGCAAACTCCGCCTCCCAGGTTCACGCCATTCTCCTGCCTCAGCCTCCTGAGTAGCTGGGACTACAGGCGCCTGCCACTACGCCTGGCTAATTTTTGTATTTTTAGTAGAGACGGGGTTTCACCATGTTAGCCAGGATGGTCTTGATCTCCTGACCTTGTGATCTGCCCACCTCAGCCTCCCAAAGTGCTGGGATTACAGGCATGAGCCACCGCACCTGGCCAACAAATTTTAAAACTTTTCTGTCTGTTAAAGGCCTTCGACAAAATGCAACAGCGCTTCATGCTAAAAACTCTCAATAAACTAGGTATTGATGGGACATAACTCAAAATAATAAGAGCTATTTATGACAAACCCACAGCCAATATCATACTGAATGGGCAAAAACTAGAAACATTCCCTTTGAAAACTGGCACAAGACAGGGATGCCCTCTCTCACCACTCCTATTCAACATAGTGTGGGAAGTTCTGGCCAGGGCAATCAGGCAGGAGAAATAAATAATTCAATTAGATATTCAATTAGGTATTCAATTAGGAAAAGAGGAAGTCAAATTGTCTCTGTTTGCAGATGACATGATTGTGTATTTAGAAAACCCCATTGTCTCAGCCCAAAATCTCCTGAAGCTGATAAGCAAATTCAGGAAAGTCTCAGGATACAAAATCAATGTGCAAAAACCACAAGCATTCCTATATACCAAAAACAGAGAGCCAAATCATGAGTGAACTCCCATTCACAATTGCTTCAAAGAGAATAAAATACCTAGGAATCCAACTTACAAGGGATGTGAAGGACCTCTTCAGGGAGAACTACAAACCACTGCTCAATGAAATAAAAGAGGATACAAACAAATGAAAGAACATTCCATGCTCATGGATAGGAAGAATCAATATCGTGAAAATGGCCCTACTGCCCAAGGTAATTTATAGATTCAATACCATCCCCATCAAGCTACCAGTGACTTTCTTCACAGAATTAGAAAAAATTACTTTAAAGTTCATATGGAACCAAAAAAGAGCCCCCATTTGCCAAGACAATCCTGAGCAAAAAGAACAAAGCTGGAGCCATCACACTACCTGACTTCCAACTATACTACAAGGTTACAGTAACAAAAACACCATGGTACTGGTACCAAAACAGAGACCAATGGAACAGAACAGAGCCCTCAGAAATAATACCACACATATACAACCATCTGATCTTTTACAAACCTGACAAAAACAAGAAATGGGGAAAGGATTCCCTATTTACTAAATGGTGCTGGAAAAACTGGCTAGCCATATGTAGAAAGCTGAAACTGGATCCCTTCCTTATGCCTTGTACAAAAATTAACTCAAGATGGATTAAAGACTTAAATGTTAGACCTAAAACTATAAAAACCCTGGAGGAAAACCTAGGCAATACCATTCAGGACATAGGCATGGGCAAAGACTTCATGTCTAAAACATCAAAAGCAATGGCAACAAAAGCCAAAATTGACAAATGGGATCTAATTAAACTAAAGAGCTTCTGCACAGCAAAAGAAGCTACCATCAGAGTGAACAGGCAACCAACAGAATGGGAGAAAATTTTTGCAATCTACCCATCTGACAAAGGGCTAATATCCAGAATCTACAAAGAAATTAAACAATTTACAAGGAAAAATCAAACAACCCCATCAAAAAGTGGGCAAAGAATATAAACAGACACTTCTCAAAAGAAGACATTTATGCAGCCAACAGACACATGAAAAAATGCTCATCATCACTGCCCAACAGAGAAATGCAAATCAAAACCACAATAAGATACCATCTCACACCAGTTAGAATGGTGATTGTTAAAAAGCCAGGAAACAACAGGTACTGGAGAGGATGTGGAGAAATAGGAACATTTTTACACTGTTGGTGGGACTGTAAACTAGTTCAACCATTGTGGAAGTCAGTGTGGCAATTCCTCAAGGATGTAGAAATAGAAATACCATCTGACCCAGCAATCCCATTACCCAGCATATACCCAAAGGATTATAAATCATGCTCCTGTAAAGACACATGCACATGTATGCTTATTGCAGCACTATTCACAGTAGCAAAGACTTGGAACCAACCCTAATGTCCATCAATGATAGACTGGATTAAGAAAATGTGGCACATATACACCATGGAATACTATGCAGCCATAAAAAATGATGAGTTCTTGTCCTTTGTAGGGACATGGATGAAGCTGGAAACCATCATTCTGAGCAAACTATCGCAAGGAAAGAAAAGCAAACACTGCATGTTCTCACTCATAGGTGGGAATTGAACAATGAGAACACTTGGACACAGGAAGGGGAACATCACACACCAGGGCCTGTCATGGGGTGGGGGGAGGCAGGAGGGATAGCATTAGGAGAAATACCTAATGTAAATGACGAGTTAATGGGTGCAGCACACCAACACGACACGTTTACATATGTAACAAACCTGCACATTGTGCCCATGTACCCTAGAACTTAAAGTATAATAAAAAAAGAAAGATAATAAATAAAAAATAAATTCCCCCCCAAAAAATTTTTGATTCGGATAAACAAAGTATAGGTCTCAGCCCAATTTCAAAGCCTGATGGATTCAAGAGCTCAAGTAATAACTGTCAGGGCCCTATTTTGGCCTTCTGTTTTTCCCTGGCCCTGCTCTTCTCTTCCTGTCTTCATTCTGTATGCAGGCATTCTCTAGTTGGCAAGCAAAACAATCACCAAAAGCTTCAGGTTCACACCTCCCAACTCAGCAACCCCCCCCCCCAAAAAAAAACTTTTCTGTTTTACAATTTTTGTAATAAAATACTGGAGGAAAAACTGCCGAATTAAATTCAATGACAACTTCTTACATAAACAACTGTCACAATATACAAAGGGTGGATTCCCTATTCCATTGCATCAAATAGTTCACTTTGACCTTTTACTTATATATTACCCCAAATGCAAAATTTTCCTTTAGAGTTTAGCATAGTCTTGACCAAAGGTTAATTGATTTTGTAATGTGAATTTCAGTAGAAAGTCATCTAGAGTCACCAGGACCCCTGTGGAAAGTGATGCTGATGGCCCACACCTGCTTCCTCTTTCCATTCCCTCTGGTTGTGCCTGGACCACCTGGCCGGGCTTTTTCGGTTAGTTAGGTGCTCTGTTCCTGGTTCACCAGCTCCTTAAATGTTGCTGTTGCAGAGGGGACAGCTCTCAGGCCTGCCCTCTTCTCCTTCTTTGGACAGTCTCTGAGTAGTCGCATTTGTGCCTGAGCCTTTGTCAGTGGAGACATAAGCCTCGAGACTACAGCTTCCCTCTTATTTCTCTGGGGAGCAGGAAAAGGGAGGACAAGTGGTGAGATGACGTCTATAAAGACAGTAGAAAGGAATCTTCCTGGGATTCCTTTTCTCTTTCCCTGTGCCCTCCAACTCTTGCACCATTGGAAAGGTGTTGGGGTCACCTCTGACTGTTTCCCCCTTCCCTGCACACAGCCTCACATGGCCCACAGGTCTCAATCCAATCTGGCTTTTTTTGTCACCCCAGATGGTTTCTAGATCTTTATTTCAGGAAGCCTGTAGTTACATCCATGTCTAAAAGAATGTGCTGCTGTTCAGGAGTGATTCCTAGGAAAGACATTGCCAAAGGTTTTGGCTGAACTTTATAGTCTTTGTTTGCCATAGAAGCTTAAAGGCATCTGCCCAACACAGGCCCTCAAAACATGTTCAGCACTTACCATTTATGGCTATGTCACTTCTTTAAGGGTTGTAGGGAGTGAAGTTCTCCTTGTTGTTTTTCATACGAGAATGAAGTAAATGTATCACACAACCCTGCCCCTGATTCAGAAGTGGGGATGGGAAGTGGGGGTATGGAAGCAGAGAGAAATGTAGGATGCAGTCCAGTGATTCTGAGATTTTCTCACAGAGATGTAATGAAGACCATGTGTATATGAATCTTTCAGCTTCTGTTGCTACATATGGTAACAGCATGAAAATCTACAACCACAGCATTTCATAAGATATTCCAGGGGCACTTTTTCAATGATCTAATAGTTTCGGAGACTAGAAAACTGACATAGGGTTAACCTCAATCTGTTGGCTTGGGATGGAGATAACCTTGGTTAAGATGAAAATCCTGGAATTGTGTGACCTGCTGTTTATAAGGAGATAGCTCCAGGATTCCTGGGAACTTAGATAAGGGTTAGCAGTGATTTGGATGGGGGCTTATCCTTCAGCCAATTTTGCAACCTGCTGCCCAGCTGTACGCTTCAACTTCATTCAGTGTGTATTTTCTTCTTTTATTGGAACTCATGGCTGCAATCAGTTGTTCAGGGCCATTGGGAAGATGTAGTGAACATCAGTGGCCTTTAGCACAGAGGCTCAGCTGGTCTTGTGCTCACTGAAGGTGCCCACAGACTGCTAGTAGGCATCACGATCGAAGGCTTCAGACATCTGCTGCTTCAGATCACTGGTTACCACCCCTCTCTAATAATAGTCTTCTTTTCCCCAGGATTTCATGCTGTTTTCATCCTCCACCTCCTCTTCCTTCCAAATTGAGTTATAGTCCTCTTTATTCCTGTCAGATCCCTGGCTGTTCTTATTGCTGGACAACTTAGCAACCAGCCAAGTTATAGATGAGGGAAGCAATTGTTTCCCCTGCCTCCAAATTTTACTGATTTCTCAAATGCATTGGTTGTTCTGTCTTCTACAGTCTTTGAGTATCTAACAGGAAGGTATCACCCTATGTCACTCTGTGTCATATGATTTCCACTTGCAGCTACAACTCCATGGCTGCTGATTACACATCAGCTGGACCAGAGGGTCAAGTTGGGGTGCAGTCACGGAGGTACAGCTACCCCAGTCTGGGCCAGTGCTGCTTCCCCATGATGCCGTTTTGAGTGAACACATTGTGGTTGATGATTTCCACCCCATCCCTCCTCTCTATTAGGCTGGGGCAAAGCAGAGGGCAGTAATCATGTCCTATTTAGCCCTTTTTCTCTCGTAGATTATTTTCTAGTATTCTGCCCTAGGGTCCACAATAAACACTTATTGAATTGAATAATGACTTTTATGCACTATGTGATTCTAAAGTTCTTCCTTCATCTCATCATGATAGAATTACAGAGCTAGAAGGAACTTCAGAGAACTTTGAAATTCCCCACTATTTGGAAAAAATGACAAAATCAAGACTTAGAAAAGTTAAATATCTTTTTTATTATTATTATTATACTTTAGGTTTTAGGGTACATGTGCACAATGTGCAGGTTTGTTACACATGTATCCATGTGCCATGTTGTTTTGCTGCACCCACCAGCTCGTCATTTAGCATTAGGCATATCTCCTAATGCTGTCCCTCCCCCCTCCCCCCACCCCACAACAGTCCCCGGAGTGTGATGTTCCCCTTCCTGTGTCCATGAGTTCTCATCGTTCAATTCCCACCTATGAGTGAGAACATGCGGTGTTTGGTTTTTTATCCTTGCGATAGTTTACTGAGAATGATGTTTTCCAGTTTCATCCATGTCCCTACAAAGGACATGAACTCATCATTTTTTATGGCTGCATAGTATTCCATGGTGTATATGTGCCACATTTTCTTAATCCAATCTATCGTTGTTGGACATTTGGGTTGGTTCCAAGTCTTTGCTATTGTGAATAGTGCCGCAATAAACATACGTGTGCATGTGTCTTTATAGCAGCATGATTTATATTCCTCTGGGTATATACCCAGTAATGGGATGGCTGGGTCAAATGGTATTTCTAGTTCTAGATCCCTGAGGAATCGCCACACTGACTTCCACAATGGTTGAACTAGTTTACAGTCCCACCAACAGTGTAAAAGTGTTCCTATTTCTCCACATCCTCTCCAGCACCTGTTGTTTCCTGACTTTTTAATGATGGCCATTCTAACTGGTGTGAGATGGTATCTCACTGTGGTCTTGATTTGCATTTTTCTGATGGCCAGTAATGATGAGCTAGGAATCCAGCTTACAAGGGATGTGAAGGACCTCTTCAAGGAGAACTACAAACCACTGCTCAATGAAATAAAAGAGGATACAAACAAATGGAAGAACATTCCATGCTCATGGGTTGGAAGAATCAATATCGTGAAAGTGGCCATACTGCCCAAGGTAATTTATAGATTCAATGCCATCCCCATCAAGCTACCAATGACTTTCTTCACAGAATTGGAAAAAACTACTTTAAAGTTCATATGGAACCAAAGAGGAGCCTGCATTGCCAAGTCAATCCTAAGCCAAAAGAACAAAGCTGGAGGCATCACGCTACCTGACTTCAAACTATACTACAAGGCTACAGTAACCAAAACAGCATGGTACTGGTACCACAACAGAGACATAGATCAATGGAACAGAACAGAGCCCTCAGAAATGATGCCGCATATCTACAACTGTCTGATCTTTGACAAACCTGACAAAAACAAGAAATGGGGAAAGGATTCCCTATTTAATAAATGGTGCTGGGAAAACTGGCTAGCCATAGGTAGAAAGCTGAAACTGGATCCCTTCCTTACACCTTATACAAAAATTAATTCAGGATGGATTAAAGACTTAAATGTTAGACCTAAAACCATTAAAATCCTACAAGAAAACCTAGGCAATACCATTCAGGACATAGGCGTGGGCAAGGACTTCATGTCTAAAACACCAAAGGCAATAGCAACAAAAGCCAAAATTGACAAATGGGATCTAATTAAACTAAAGAGCTTCTGCACAGCAAAAGAAACTGCCATCAGAGTGAACAGGAAACCTACGGAGTGGGAGAAAATTTTTGCAACCTACTTATCTGACAAAGGGCTAATATCCAGAATCTACAATGAACTCAAACAAATTTACAAGAAAAAAACAAACAACCCCATCAAAAAGTGGGCGAAGGACATGAACAGACACTTCTCAAAGGAAGACATTTATGCAGCCGAAAAGTTAAATATCTTGTCCCGTGAAGTTTGGTGCTCCTCAGAAAGACTGAACATTTTGGTTTCATTCCATCAAGTGTCAACTGCCACAGAAATAGGCTGCAGTGAAGCATACCCAGCATTGCATTTATGGAATGCAATGCGGTTAACATTGCAATATTGGCACGCTTTCTGAATAGTTAGCGCATAACTTTGCAAAGGCAACTGAAGTTTTCCAGGAGACCTGAAGATATTATTGAGTAATATTAAAGACATATAGTTTGGATATTTGTCCCCACCCAAATTTCATGTTGAAATGTAATCCCCAATGTTAGAGATGGGGCCTGGTGGGAGGTGTTTCGATCATTGGGGCAGATTCCTCATGAATGACAGACTATCTCCTTGGTGGTAAGTGAGCTCTTGTTCTGAGTTCATATGAGATTTAGTTGTTCAAAACTGTGTGGCACCTCCCACCCCACTCTCTTTCTCTTGCTCCTGCTCTGGCCATGTGATGTGCCTGCTCCTGATTCACATTCTGCCATGAGTAAGATCTTCTTGAGGCTTCCCCAGAAGCAGATGCCAGTGCTATGCTTCCTGTGCAGCCTGTAGAACTGTGAGCCAATTAAACCTCTTTTCTTGTAAGTTACCCAGACTCAGGTATTTCTTTATAGCAATGCAAGAATGGCATAATACAAGGACTCATTCAGAACTCATCAGGAGACTTGCCTTGGAAATTTTGCAATTTATTACCATGATTGTCACTATGATGCTGTTATAACTGAAAGTTTGAAGGATTATACCTTAAAATCTTTTTGGAGAGAAGCTTGGAACAATGAAAATTGTTCAATAGTTAACAGTATGAATCACACAGCCATCTGGAAAGTATCCTAAAATACTCAGAAAACTTTTTTAGGGACCCAATTACTGGATGAACCTGAGAATGCAGAGCCAAGTGAGAACATCTCTTTGTATATTGTGTGAGTGACATAGAGAAGGCAAGAAAATGGAGCAGCCGTAGGAAAGAGTCACCATCCTGTGAGTATTACAAGGAGAAAGAATGAAAGCAGAGAAAAAATGCCAAGAGCCATCAATTATCAGCAGAGGCTGAGTGGGAGATTCAAATCAGAAAATCAGAAAGTTAATGGTCATTAGCTGCTTTTCTCTCAAACTAAAAATAAGGTATGGTAGAGGCAGCTCCACTGAAGCTAGAAAAGTAGAAACTGGAAAAGAAGTTTTGCAGTTTGCTTCACTGACCTTTGTCTATGTGTAAACATAAGTCAGCCCCTACAAATCGCCCTGGATTGTGTCCCTGGTTGTGAAAGGTCAGGCTGGGAAATGTGGCATTACAGAACCTCTGTGAGTCTTGATAAGTCCCTCTCAAGCAACAAGCTTCTACTTTTAGAATGCCACTGTCCTCAGGTAGGTGAGATATGCAGAGTTATTTCAGGAAGTCTTATTTCTAAACTGTTGGGCTTCAAGATCTTGATAAAACTTTGTCAGTGGCTGAATGAGATAGCAGTGGGGAGGGTCTCAGTCAGAAAAGCAGGTTCTGCTCTTGAGCTCTCTCTGATCTCTGCTCATAAGGCTTCTTATTATGATGATGTGTATTGGATAAGTCATGGGGCCTGCCTGCCCTGCCCATTTTCTTACCCTGAGATGGATGGGATGGGTGATCTCAGAGGTCTCTTCTGGTTCTAACATTCTACAATGCTTTTTTTCTGTGCCTTTTTTGTGGATTGTGGTAATATCTGATCCACAGGTAAAAACCAAGTTCCTGCTCTCTTGGGACCGTTATTTGGCCATTGGCAATTCACCTGGTTTCTACAGTCCATTAACCTCACTGAGTCATTCCTTCATCCCTAAGTTACTATTTCATGTACTGTTTTTGTGTTAACAGTACATGAAAAAACAGGAAAAGTTCTGATCATATAAACAAATACCTTTTAATGGGATAGCTAACTAATGTGTTACCTTCCCAAATGGGGAAAATAAAATGCCTTGTCCAGGATAAGACATACTAATGCCAGAAACTCGAGGAAATTGTATAGGGGTATGTGTGGGTATGGGCAGGGGCAGGGAAGAGGGCTGTACTTGCAAGGGAGAACATCTGTGATCAATCAGGCTCAACTCACCACGTTGCTGCCTGTTTGGCTATACACAAACTTATCAGGTCTAGGCACTCAGATAAACTGTTACTATAACACTTGAACAAAGCCATTTTTATAAGCCAAGAGTGAGGTTTAGTTAACCAGCAACCATTTTTCAGACTCTTTGGTTGCAGAGACCTACTCAAATTAGCTCGTGTGAAGTGGGTTTAAGAATTTATGTTGAGTAATGGGAGGATATTAATTAATTAATTAATTTAAAAATAATGGACCCTGGTGACAGTGGAAGAACTGGAGAGAACTATCCAGAATGTGGTATAAGCAAGATTTGGTGCCTGCTGTTTCCAGGAGGCCTCTCGGAACCCTGGTGGCAGCAGCTCCTGGGTCTCCAGTTCTGCGCTTTGCTCTTGGTGGGCTCGGCTCCCCTCCTCACGTCTCTTTTCTGTCCTGCTACCAGCTGACTCCTCCTTCCTCATGATTTCTGCTTCTCCTAACGTGAGATTGCTCAATCTGTTTGGATTTTCTTAGCTACAGTTCCCACCGGTGACACACAAATTGTTTTCCATGTGTTTTGGTTCAAATTTCTGGGAAATTTAGTCTGATTGACTCAGTTTATTGTTTTGAGCAAGGCCACAAAGATCTTTGGCCAAATGTTACAGTGGCAGCCTTTTGTGTCATCTGGGACTGAGTGGGCATGTGAAAGTTGATATGGTCACATGAAAAACCATGGCCGCCTATTCAGTAGAGGCTGTGGGCAGAGAAGTGTCCTTTATAAGTGTTGGCTGGGCATGGTGGCTCACTCATGTAATCCCAGCACTTTGGGAGGCCGAGGCAGGTGGGCAGATCGCTTGAGCTCAGGAGTTCGAGACAAGCCTGGCCAACATGGTGAAACCCCGTCTCTACTAAAAATACAAAAATTAGCTGGGTATGGTGGTGGGCACCTGTGATCCCAGCTACTTGGGAGGCTGAGGCCGGAGAATCGCTTAAACCCAGGAGCTGGATGTTGCAGTGAGCCGAGATTGAGCCACTGCATTCCAGCCTGGGTGACAGAGTGAGACTCCATCTCAAAATAAATAAATAAATAATAAAACACAAGTGTTCTTATTAGAGGGAGGGCAAACAGTGTCTCTACACCCAGGGTGCCTGTCACAATAAATAAAAACATCTCTAATCACAATTTTATTTTACCCACATAATAACATTGTGAGGTGGGCTTGGCAGGGATAGTTCCCATTTTATGAATGAGAAGAAAGAAGTTTGTGGCTTATAGAGATTGGTAAGGTCAACATCTGATCTGAACTTTTGATATCCTTTCTCAGTCTTTGAGACTGAGATTTGGATTCTAGTCCAGCTGTCTCCTCGCTTGTACAAAACACCCTTTTTACACATGGGCAGAGACCCAGAGAAGTCACCATAAGTTTTCCACTACAGAATTTATCTATTTTATTTATTTGAAACAAAGAAACAACAGATTTTGTTAAACCCTGGGAAGGTAGCAGGCACTCACTGTTTTAACAATGCTGGTTGAATTACGCACTATTTTTCCTTATCACATTTTATTTTCTTCCCCTAATAACTTGAGGTCACAGAATAAAAATTTGAGACTGTACAACAGGATTTTCTTAAGAGTCTTTGGCTGTCTTGTGTTCTCGACTCTCAATTTCACCAGAACAAGGGTTGGTTCATTCTAACCAGCTTCCCATAGTAATCTCAAATATTCCATGACCTTGGTGCTGAGGAAAAGTGCACAGAGCAGAAACTTTTCAAGCCAGCCTATCTTTACCAGAGCTGATCAACCACTGGACAGTCGGGAGAGATTCCTGACAAGAGATTCAGCCAAGTGAGCCTGAGGTTTTCACTCCAACCACTGTCATCACAGTTGGTTCGTTTCTTTTGGCAATTTGATCTTCCTATGTCAAAATCTTGGGGTCCTCATAACTCCACAACAAATACAGCCCAAACACAGTTTTAAAGCTTGGAGGATGACTTCTACTTCCAAGTTTTCCTCTTAGAGACTTGGATTTGGAACAGCTGTGATGTCTATTTTTTGTCAATATCTTGTGTCTCTTATGGGAATTCCCCCAAACCCTTCTCTTTTTCAGTCTCTCCTTACACAGACTGCATGGGGCACGTACAGGTGCGTGTTGCTGCCCATGAACATGCAGCTGCTGGCTTGACAGCATAAAACAGACGAGCAATTGTAGAACTTCCATAAACCAATGCTCATGGCAAAGTGGAAGTTACTTGCCAAATGTGAACCAAGTTAAGAGCTTAGGTGGAGTATACAAAAATAAGATTCATCTGGTTTTAAAAAGCAAATCAGATAATATGCAGTAATCTGGAGATCAGGAAATTCAACAACTGGAAACTACTTGTGATGGAAAATGGTTAACAATGTTCCTGAATACAAGAAAGAGGTGAAAGAGAATAAAGTGGAGTATGGAACACAAAGCAAGCTGCAGTCAAGAGTCTGAGATTCCTGAATTCCAGCCATAGTTGTATTTAGTTAACTACTTAAGCTAAGTGTTTTTGGTGACAAAATTAAATCTTTTGACTAGGTGGTCGCTAAAGTCTCCTTCGATTTAGTGATGTTATAAAATTCGTGACAGGAAAACCAATTTTGTTTGTGGCCACATTTTCTCCCTTTGGTCTGATTGCAACTCTGAGAGCCTAAGTAAAGCCTCATTAGCTGGTGTTGAGAAGGTTATTCACAGTATCCCCTAATCATCTTCCACATCTTGTTCTGTTCTTTTTATCTCCTCTCCTTTTTTCCCCCAAGGAATTTGAGACTACACCTGACACACTTATAAACTGGATATCCAGAGAAGTGATACATTTTAAAAAACTGAAATCACCTTTAAACATTTGGGAAAATGTATTTAATTCTAGGAAATGAAAAACCAATCTGACTTACACTTTGACTATGCATAATAATTTAAAGGCAGAAAGGATTGTTTACTGGAGCTCAGAAGAAAAGGTAGGCAAGAGCTATATTTATGTGCTTATCTTGCCTTTAAATTAATTCCCCCTCCCCCACTTCTTGCCTGAGCCCTTTGGTTGCCATAGAAACTGGCATGGCCTCCAGCTGAGATTCCTGTGAGACTTAATTGCATTCCAAATTTCATAAACTCTCTATTAACCTTTGCCTGACAGATATGTGTATAATGCAAAATGAGTTACATTAATAGTTTAAAGTGATTTATACATTCAGGTTTCATGTGCCTAATGCTCTCTTTCAGTCAGTTAAACATACTTATAAATAATTGTGATAGTGTTATTGTTGATGTGTTTCTTTCTTTATAGAAATAAAATGTCTATGTATATTAATATACATATACATAATATATTAAATGCCAGATTTAATATATACATATCTAGAAGCTAAGGATATTTTTGAGGGAGGGTTTAGAACAGAAGCTGAATATGTCTGTATATATTTGAATATAAATAGATATAGTATGTCTTTATATGTCTTTATACTATGCATGCTTGCATGTGTCAGGCATTGTACTTAGTATTTAACATATGTTAATGTATTTAATTCTCATAACAACTCTATGTTGCAGGCACAGTGATTGCCACCATTTTACAGTTGAGGGAACTCTAGAGAGACTTAAAGAGTTACAAGTCCCACAACTAGGTGGCAGAACTGGGATTAGAATCCAGACCTGTTTGACTCCAGAGCCCTTAAGGCCTCTGTGTTAGTTCGTTTTGCATTGCTAGAAAGGAATATTTGAGGCTGGGTAATTTATAAAGAAAAGAGGTTTATTTTGGCTCATGCTTCTACAAACTGTACAAGGAGCATGGTACTACCATCTGCTTCTGCTGAGGCCTCAGGAAGCCTACAATCATGGTGGAAGGCGAAGGGGAGCAGGGGTGTCATGTGGTGAGAGCCAGGCTCGTTAAACAACCAGCTCTGACATGAACTAACAGAGTGAAAACTCACTCATTACCACAAGGATGATACCAAGCCATTCATGAGGAATCCACCCCCATGACCCGAACACCTCCCACTAGGGGGTCACCTTTCAACATGAGATTTGGAAAGGACAAGCATCCTAACAATATTACCTTCCCCTGTGTATCCATTTGGTGAGTTCCCAGGCAATCCTCTAGAACCCATTGTGGACTGTATGTAGAGTTCCAGAAAAAATCTCATTTTCTAGGGGAATCATTCAGTCACTGCTGTCATCAAATTCTAGTCTTGGGGAAGGGGAAATGAATAAATAAGACAAAGTCCTTGCTCTCAAGGAGAGTGTGGAGTGGGAATGGAGGGTTAAAAGAAGGGAACAGACATGAAAGTAAAAAGTTCAAGTTGCTAACACTTATGAGACAGATGTCACCAGAATAAAGCCCCAACCTCACTACACCATCATGTTTAAAGGCACAATAGTTTAAGTGCATAATGACTGAAAAGCAATTTCAACTCTATGGAAGGTTCTTTTTTTTTTTTTGAGATGGAGTCTCACTCTGTCGCCCAGGCTGGAGTGTAGTGGCGCGATCTCAGCTCACTGGAAGCTCCGCCTCCCGGGTTCACGCCATTCTCCTGCCTCAGCCTCCCGAGTAGCTGGGACTACAGGCTCCTGCCACCACGCCCAGCTAATTTTTTGTATTTTTAGTAGAGACGGGGTTTCATGTGTTAGCCAGGATGGTCTCGATCTCCTGACCTCGTGGATCCACCCGCCTCGGCCTCCCAAAGTGCTGAGATTACAGGCATGAGCTACCACGCCCAGCTGGAAGGTTCTTTAAGAATACCAAAGCACAACAGGGTGATTGTAGTCAAAAATAATGTAATTGTACATTTAAAAATAACTAAACGTATAATTGGATTGTTTGTAACACAAAGATAAATGCTTGAGGTGATGGATACTGCATTTACTCTGATGTGATTATTATGCATTGTATGCCTGTATCAAAAGATTTCCAGCACAACCCATAAATATATACACTTACTATGTACCCACAAAAATTAAAAAAAAAATGCCAAACGCAGTCCCATTTATACAATGTAACAAAACATCTGCTTCCTCTCCTACTTGCATGCCTCACATCTGCAAAGCTGCTATGGTACAGAGGTACCATTTTGGCATAGGAATATCTAACTATTCCAGCACCATTTGTTGAAAGCTCTTTCCTCTTGCACTGAAAACTTCCCCAAATTCTCCCTCAAAGTTGGCTCATGCAGGATTCTTTGATGCTCTCCAGTTCCCTCTCAGGTTATCTCTCTACTATATAGATCAGCATAGCCTCTCTGATTGCGTTCACTATTTTTGTTTTTCCATTACCTAAAGTTTATATCATGGAGAATTGCTTGTAAACGGGTTGGAAGCTGGGTTTTCTACTGAAAGAAGGGATGGATTAAAGAGAAGACAGCAGATATGACTCAATATCTTAAAAAAAACTCTTTGCATAGAGGAATAAACTGAGTGCTGTGAGAATCAGAGGAGGGCAGCAGACATTCTCACATGGGGAGGGGGTGAGAAAGATTCACAGAAGCTGAGCTTGAAGGATGAGGGAGTGTTTTCCAGGTGGTGAGTGGGAAAGAAGCAAGGGAGAAACGTGCTGAAGTTCATAGGCATGCATAGGCATGGTGTATTTGAGGAATGGATGATTCTTTCTGAGATAAACTCCAAACATGTAAAAGCAGGAGGAAAATATTAATTGGCCATTTTATAAAAGCAAAGAAAGTGGAGCTAAGATGATCAGAGAGAATACACTGCAATCTTTTTCACTTTACTGCTAAGGGGATAGAGGCCCAACAAATGCATTTTACCTAAATCTTCTCCTTCTGTAAGACTACTTGCTTTTAGAGCTTGCAGCTGCTTCCTCCAGCCCTGTTCAATGGGTCCCAGGGCATGGGGTCTGTATCAGTCTGTTTTCATGCTGCTGATGAAGATACACCCGAGACTGGGCAATTTACAAAAGAAAGAGGCTTACTGGACTTACAGTTCCACATGGCTGGGGAGGCCTCACAATTATGACAAAAGGTGAAAGGCACATCTCACATGGTGGCAGACAAAAGAGAGCTTGTGCAGGCACACTTCCATTTTTAAAACCATTAGATCTCGTGAGACTCATTCACTATCATGAGAACAGCTCAGGGAAGACCCACCCCCATAATTCAATCACCTTCCACCGGGTTCCTCCCATGACATGTGGGAATTGTGGGAGTTACAATTTCAGATGAGATTTGGGTGGGGTCACAGCCAAACCATATCAGGGTCTGCCACTTTGGCAAAGGTTGTTCTAGCATCAAGCAGGAAGGTCTTTTTAACAAGTTTTGTCCAGATAAATTCATTATTTATACTGAGTCAACTAATTTAATAGAGATACATCTTACGTCAGATACGTCTGGATTATTAATATTTTAACTGGTTGGAGTACAACACTGAATTGTTATTTTTCAATTGTCACAGCCCCCCATTGACCCATGTTGACCTATGTTGAATCTCCCTTTCATGCTGGATAGCAGATCCCTTAATGACATCTTAGGGAAATTTTACAATTTCCTGGTCACTTTGATTATTGGAAACCTGATCTTTTTGAAATTCTAATCTCATATCTGATTTAAAAATTTCTGTCTATCATCAGAAAGGCTTGTGGCTCCAGGGACTGCAGCGTATATGTGTGTGTCAGGGTAGAGGTTGCGTGATGTAATGTTTTATTCTACATTTGTCTCCCTTACACTGGGGGGGAGTGGGGGGGAAATGAACTCAGTTAACCCTTCCTACTCCCCTCTGCTGGGCTCAAACCCTTCATTGTGTTGGAACAGAGAGGAGGGAGGAAGAGGACAAGAGTCCCTTATTTAACTAACTGGTTTTGTTGTTCTCTCTGTTGGTTGTTGATACTTCCCTGTCCAACACTGACTGCCTGATCACTGATGCCCACTGGATGGCGAGTGTCTAAATTTTCGATTTCATGGGGGTAGAGGCTCCAAGGGGAAAGCCTCCCCAGGGCTGGTTCCTTGGCATCGGAGGTCTGGCTTTAGTTCAATCACCCTCAATTTCCCTGCTCCCAGCTCCTGCTCCAGGCCATCCACTTCCTATCCTGTTGCTGCTGTGGTTTCCTTCTGTACTTGAGACTCCGGGTGGCTTCTAGTAAAATGATTTAAGTCTAACTACTTTGAGCAATGTCTATTTGACCCATGAAACCTCACACCCATTTTTATCAATTCAGACAGTGAGAGCAAAGCTGCTTGGAAATTAAAGAAATTGAAAGCAAACACACAGGAAAAGAAGTAAAATTGCCTTTTACTTGGAGACAACATGATTATCTATTTAGAAAATTCTGCAGGATCTACAAAAGAGCTGCTATAATAAATGAGTTCATTAAGGTTGTTGGATACAAGGCCAATATACAAAAACTAGTTTTAGTTCTATGTCCTAAGAATTAGCAACTGAAAATCAAAATATCATTTATAGTAATATCAAAACACAGGAAATACTTAGGAATAAATCTGACAGTAGATAGGCAAGACCTGTACACTAAGAACTATAAAGCATTGCTGAGATCAGTTAAAAAAGATCTTAGTTGAATGGGGAATATATATGATATTCAAGAGTCAAAACATAATATTGTTAAAACAACATTCTCTTAAGCAATCTATAGGTTCAACACACTAAAATTGCAATTCCATAAGGCTTTTTTTTGTAGACATTGACAGACTGATTTAAAATATATATGGGAGTTCGAGAGGCTTTAAATAGCCAAATCAAATTTTAAAAATAGGAACAAAGCTGAATGGCTAACAGTACCTGATTTCAAGCCTTAATATTATAGGCAGTTACAGTAATCAAAACAGTGTATTACGGATGTCAAGATAAACAAAAGATCAATGAAGTGAAACAGAGAATCCAGAAATGATCCAGTACATAGAAACCTATTTTTGGTAATGATGCTATGACAAGCAAATTGGGAAACAATGATCTTTTCGAGAAATGGCTCTGCAGTAATTAGATATTCATATGCAAAAACTACAAAAAATCCCCCCAAAACCAGAATGTTGATCTCTACCTCATATCATATATAAAAATCAACTCAGAATAGATTATAGACCCATTGTCAAATCTAAAACTGCAAAACTTCTGGAGAAAAACATAGGTGAGAAAATCTTAGTGACCATAGATTTGCAAAATTTTAAATATTATACAAAAGCATGAACTCTAATTATAACACCGTTAAAAAAATGAAAAGACGAGCCATAGATTGGGAAAAAATGTTTGTAAAACATATATCTAACAAAGGACATGCACCTTGAATATATGAAGATATCTTACAACTCAATAATAAAAAGAGGGACAACCCGATTAAAAATGGTCAAGATTTAAAGAGACTCTTCACCAAAGAAGATAGAAAGATGGCAAATAAGCACATGTAAAGAGGCTTACTAACTTTAGACTTTAGGGAAATGCAAATTAAATCCACAGTGAGATATCCCTACACTCTCATTAGAATGGCTGAAATGGATCTCATTGAAGATGGTGGTGTAA
Source organism: Hylobates moloch (assembly GCF_009828535.3). NCBI lineage: Eukaryota > Metazoa > Chordata > Mammalia > Primates > Hylobatidae > Hylobates > Hylobates moloch. The sequence continues at coordinate 54,757,675 of NW_026652278.1, read as the reverse complement.
TCTGTGTCCAGCGTTATCAGAAGAGTCTTTATGTGGACAGTCTCAGGGGCACCTGAAGAGAATTTTGGTCTCAATCCAGAAAAGAGAAAGAGCCAGTGGTTGCTGAGACAGTAAAAGAGGTGAAAAAAGAACCTATCCCAGTGTGTCCACCCTTACGAAGCCAAACATATACACCACCTGAAGGTCTCCAGAGTCGTTTGGAATCTTATGTTAAATAAGTTTTTGGCTCATTTTTTCCTAGTAATTGGCAAGAGATTTCCCTGGAAGATGGTTGTCTACAGTTCAATCTTTTGGGACATTTAGCTTATGACTTGGGTCATGTAGTCCCTAACTCCAGAATCCACCAGTTGTGCAGGATTAGAGATGTTCTTGGTTTCTATAATGTCCCTATTCAAGATAGATCTAAATTTTATGAACTCAATGCCAGTAATCTGCCCCCTAATTTGAAAATCACTTGGAGTTACTAAGCAATTCAGAAGAGAAATACATTGAAATCATTTTATCCCCCTGAGCAAGGGGGCTGCTTTTTAGGCTTTTTGATACTTTGCCATGTGAAATACTATCAGAACTGTTCTCTAAACCCATTTTTCCTACAGAGGAATGTATCATCTCTTTTTTCTCATATTATGAATGGATAAAGAATAATAGGATTTTCTATTTTCATATTTGCTGAAATCATTTTTTAAATGAATTAGATCATTAATAATTTATGAAAAACTTTGAGAGGACACTGTCATTAACGTGGGTGTAAGACAGGAGGATATTACGAGTTCAGACCCTTCATAGGCATAAAGTAGTAGTTGCAAGAAAATATTTTCATCCTCTTAGGACTCATATCTAAGATAGTTTATTATATATTACAAATATACAAACTTGTATTACATAGATACCTATGAAAGAAACATAAAAGTATGTTGTTGTAGATTAATTTCTTTTGCAATTAAAGGTTGGTTAAAGTGTTAAAAAAATGGCTGAAATGAAAGCAACTGACTATACCAATTGTGTCTGAGTTTGTGAAGTAACTGGAAGTCTCATCCACTGATGGTGGGGATGTGAAGTGTTGTTATTGCTTTAGAAAACAGCTTGGCAGTTTAAAAGTTAAGCATACGCTTACCGTATGACCCAGTCATTCCACTCTTAGGTACTTACCTAAGGGAAAAAAAAAGCATATGTCCAAACAAAAACTGTACATAAATATTCATAGTGATTCACTACATAATAGTCCCAAACTGAAAACAACCGGAGTGGTCCATCAACAGGTGAGTGGATAGGCAACTTGTGCTATAGCTACAAAATGGAATATTGCTCAGCTGTAACAAGGGATGAACTCTTGATACACATAAGAATATGATGAACATCAAAATAATTATGCCAAGAGAAGAAATGAAACTATCTTTGCAGATTATGACAGTGAGAGAAGTCTAGCATGGCTGACTCTGTCTTGCTTCTAGCTTCATAGGCTGGCGGTCTTTGCTCATCCCTGAGCACAGACCAAGCTAAACATTGGAGGAATTTAGTTTACAGTTTAACTTTGAAGCAAGGATAATAATAGGTCCTTCCCTAAAATGAACCTCCTTCTTGCTCAGGGACTGAAATCACCTTTCTTAGGTCGAAAGATTAGAATTATGGGAGGGACCTAAATTCTTCTGAAATGCAGAAGTAGTTAAATGATAACCAGCTATTGTCTCCTAGCTTGCTTTTCTATAATCCCTTGCTGCTCAAGTCATGTCGTCAGAGGTCACAAGATTTGTTACTTCCCTTACTGATCCTATAGATAACATCACTATTGTGGAACTTAAGATTCGTCTTTTGAGATGGTTTTTAGACTTTTGCATTCTGGCAACTGACCAACTCCATCTGGTCCTGGGACTCATGACTCAACTGGTACTGTGGACCTCACTGAGAGATGGATTCAGTGCACAAGGACTGTTTTCTACACTCCTATATTTCATCCTCAACCAACCAGAAGCACCCATTCCCTAGGCTCCTGCCCATCAAATCATTCATAAAAACTCTAATCTCTGAGTTCTCAGGGAGACCAACTTGAATAATAACTCTAGTCCTTTTGCATGGCTAGCTCTGCATTAATTAAACTATTTCTTTACTGCAATACCATGGTCTCAGTGAATTGGTTTTGTCTGTGCAGCAGGCAAGAATAATCCATTAGGGGATTACAGAAAGCCAAACAAAACAAGTAGATAATTTATAATTCCATTTATGTAAAATTTTGGAAAATGCAGATGAATCGCGAGTAATAGCAGATCAGTGGTTGCTTAAGAAAAAAGTGGAGAGGAAAAAGAGACATTGAGGGGTGTAGAAAAGGATTACAAAGAGATGTAAGAAAACTTTTTGGGGTGATGAAAAATCATTACATTGATTGTGGTTTTGCTGGTGTGTATATATGTCAAGAATCATCAAAGCATGTAGTAAATATGTATAGTTTGTTATATGCCAATTATATCTCAGTAAAGCTGGGGAAAAGTTTTAAGAAGCAAGAAAAATATCGTGTATTCTATGATACTGTTTTTATGATACTATTTTCATAAAAGTCACATCACACATATGTGCATACATTAATAAAGGATTGGAAGAATATATTCTAACATATTAGCTGTGATTTGATTTCCCAAATATTCCAAATTTTCTATAATAATCATTTATTTCTTTGTAATGAGAATCAATTAAAATTATTAGCCTGGTGAGTAGAGCATAGGCAACATTCTCATACTCTAAGACAATGAACAAGACTCTTTGAATTAATTGTAGAATCTTAAAGACTATCTTGTCTCTTCCCCTTATTTTAAAAAAGAGGAAACTGAGGCCCAGGGGAGGGAATAGATTTGCCAAAAGGCACAGAATAAAGTAATGATACTACTCAGACTAGAATGCAAATATGGGGACATCTTTATAGAATTTGTTCTACTGTATTATATTTTCTTTTATTTTAAATTGCATTTTTCCTATTTTGACTTGATTTTAGACTTATAGAAAATGTATAAATTCAGTATATTTCTTATATGCCTTTCACCCAGCCTTCTCTATTGTTAACATAACATAACCACATAACAATTATGAAAACTAAGAAATTAACATTGATATAATCCTATTAATATAATTTTAGACTTTATTCAGATCTCACATATATAATACATATATATTTAAATATATATATAAAATACATATATATTTTTTACTGATGTCCTTATTTTCCTGTTCCAGAAACTTGTCCAGGATCCCACATTGCTTTTAATTGTCTCTTCTCCAATCTGTGACAGTTTCTCAGTTTTTCCTGGTCTTTTATGATCTTGACAGCTGCAAAGAATTCAGGTCAGATGTTTTGTAGAACATTTCTCAATTTGGGCTTGTCTAATATGTTTCACGGTTAGACTGAGGTTTCGCATTTTGGGAAGGATACCAGAAAGGCAATGTTCCCTTTTTAGTGCATCGCATCCTAAGAGGGTATATGACGTCAATAAGTTTTGTTACTAGTGACGCTAACCTTAATTGCTTAGTTAGGTGGTGTTTGCCCCTTTCTCCACTGTGTAGTTATTGTTTTTTCCTTGCAATTAATAAGTATTTATTTTGGAGAAGATACATTGGGACTATGCAAATAATCTATTTCTTTTTAAATCTTTGCCCGTGAATTTTAGTAGCTGTCGGTGGATTGAGCCAACAGCCATTATTGTTGTGGTAGTCTAATGATGATATACTCTTTCTTCATACTTTCTACATTTATTAATTGGAATTTTTCTGTAAGAAACAGTGGTTCTTCCTTTTCCCATTTATTTCTTTATTCATGAAAAAATTAATATCTGTATGGACTCATGAATATTTATTTTATTCTTTTTATTCTAATCCCAAACCATCATTATTTTGTTCAAATTATTCAAACTTTGGCTGTTGGGAGCACTTTTGGGTTGGCTCCTGTGCCTTTCATCATGTCTTCATCATCATCTTTTATTTATTTATTTATTTTTTAAGTCAGAGTCTTTCTCTGTCGCCCAGGCTGGAGTGCTGTGGCACGATTTTGGCTCACTGCAATCTCCGGCTCCCGGGTTCAAGCGATTCTTCTGTCTCAGCCTCCTGAGCAGCTGAGACTACACGCACACACCACCACCCCTGGCTAATATTTGTATTTTTAGTAGAGACAGGGTTTCACCATGTTGACCAGATGGTCTCCATCTCCTGACCTGGTGATCTGCCCCCCTTGGTCTCCCAAAGTCCTGGGATTACAGGCATGAGCCACCGTGCCCAGCTGTCTTCATCACTTTTTCGAGCACTTCTTTACTTTCTGATATCACAAAATGAACCAGGCTTATTTTTATGTTTTCCCTGATACAGCCCTGAAACTAACTATTAAATACTTCTCCAAAGATCTCTAGTTCTTTGTGTTGGAGAATGATATTTAGAAACCAAGATCTGGGCACTTGTGAGTTCATTACTATTGGAATGTTGCTGTTTCTAGGCTTTCCCTGTGGGCAGAACTAGAAAATACATTTGCTATTTGTTGTATGTATGTATGTATGTATGTATATCTACAACCCGTGTGGCATTTATTTGAATTGTGTGAGCCTATTTTTATTGGTTAAATTTAATAATTTAAAACATTTAATGGATAAAGTAAAATTTAGTCATGACTGAACAGATATTCATTATCTGGTGGTTTGTGCTCTTTCTTCAAATTATTTACCATTAAGAGGTTACTGATATTTTTCACTCCAGTCCCTTCTTTATTTATCAAATAGCTATCTTATGTTTGTTTAGAGTGATTTTAGCTAGTGCTTGAGTATGAGAAAGGAATTCTTTTCATTTAGAAAACATATCCTTAAACCCTAATTCACATATTAGGAACTGTCTTTTTCAAGTTACAAATGAAGCAGAACACTGCGAATAAAAAGAAGTCCAAATAGCAAAACTCAAGTGTTTCCAGAAGTTTCCTTGAGAACGAAGTAAAAATTTTAAGTTGAACTCTATGAAGGTTAGAAGCAGTCAAATATTGTCAGTTTCATATGGTTCAAAAGGATGGAAGTGGAGGTAGAAGCCTGTTGGGAAACTGATCAGTCTCTGCTACCTCTAGGCCTTTACCATCCTGTAGGAACCCTCAGCTGGAAGGTATAACCTTCCTCGTGAATACCAGGATGAACCAAACCTACCCATAGAAGAAAGAGCTGGATAGGAAGACATAAAAACTGCTTCCAGAGTAAAAAGCACACTAGGAGAACATGGACTAGCATAGGTGTCCTCACTTCTGTGTGTTCACAGCACAGTTTTCAATACTGGCATTTATGCCAGAAGTTTTATTGAGATCAAGTAGCACAGAAATCAATAACAATAATAATTTTACTTATATAGTTTATAATATAATATTTATTATATAGTTTATTATATAATTAAATATATCACACACAATCAAATATATTACATATAATTGGAATAATAATTACAATAATTGTAATTGTTATATTTGTATATGTATGTATAATATTTTAATTGCGATAATTATAATACAGTGTAGCCTCACATTGACACAAAAAGCATCCAACTTTATTGTGATATTTAAATACTCTTGTAGTGCTGTTGTTATTAGAGTAGAACCAGTTCTACCCTGACCGCCCTCTCTTACACAGTCACATTGCAAAGTTCTTGCTTGTTGTACCAAATACTTAATTTTTTACTGGCATCAACTTAACCCTGTAACTCTTATCCTTGACTTTCAATATGTTATACTTGATATTAAACAGCATTACATGACCTGCTAAGCTTGCGATTGAGTCTGACTGATACTGCTATAACAGTATAAATACTCAGTGTTAGTACAAATTTTAGGGTGATCAAAGTTGAACACAAATGTGAAGGGTTTGAGATGATCAATAAATGGTTTGTGAAAATTCTCTCTTGAATTAGTGGCAATGGTGACACCCAAGCCCAGTCTTCCCAACAATCAATCTAGTGCTCTTTCTTCTGGATTAGAATCCTCAAAATAATTTTCTGTAGCACATTGGAGTATCAAATATGTGAATTTTTCTCAAGGTGCTGGGAATGCCTTGCAGTTGAATGAGATGAAGTCCATGTCTTCAAGAAGCTTATAGTAGAGTGTATAATTTTACAAACTAAACTACCTTTGGCTGATTACTTAACTCCAATGAACTTCAGTTTGGTTGTCTGTAAATAACAATAGCTAACACTTACCGCGCTTACTCTTTGCCAGAAATTGCACTAGGAGAAACTCATGCTAACCTTATGCAATCAGTATTATTCTTCTTCTCTTTTTAAAGACTCAAGTCATTAATGCTTGAGGGTATTGCTGTACTGGTAAATGTCTAATAACCAGTTTTCCCAAAATATGCATATGTACATACACAAATTATTATAATTTTATTGTTCAGAATTTGTAGCCACATTTAAAAACTATCATAAAAATACTCTTTATTGTGAATTCCACATAGCTAACTGATTCTGCCAGAATATTTTGTTGATTTTTGTCTAATTCTTGTATCTTTAGCCAAATGTTGTAATTCAACAATGATTTGACAAATGAAGTTGCATCCAATGCTTTAATTCTTTTCACAATAAATTTATTGTCATTAAGTATTATATTTGGCCCACTGTTAGCCTATTTCTCATATGCATACAAATTCACTAAACTAAATATAATGTCATGTATTGGAACTTTACTTATTCCATTTGTCAATGATATGAGTGACTTCTTTGTTGAATGAGAGAATAATATTAGAACATTGAGAGGGTATTTTCTTAATGTTTTGTGTCATTCATAATGTAATGGCTATAGATGTGACACAGTAGAAAGAGGTAAATCCATAGAGATAGCAGATTGCTGGTTGCCTAGGGCTGAGGGGAGGGGGAAATGGGGAGCACCGGCTTTACGGGTATGAGGTTTTATTTTGGAATGATGAAAATGTTTTGGAACTAGATAGAGGTAGTAATTTCACTACATTGTGAATGTACTATATGCCACTGATATGTACACTTTTAAGTCCTTAATTTTATGTTATGTGAATTTAGCATCAATTTTTAAAAAACCCCTCTATTGGATTCTTATAAAGATGTTACGAAAAAAATAAGGAGATACTCTGTGAACCATAAGGAGTATTGCAAATGTAGTTCTCATGCTTGTAAAAACGTATTTGCACAAGGTCTCATTCCCTCAGGTCCCTACCAAGGCATCATCTGATATTATAAATTTACCTAGACATGTGGGATTTATTTTATTTTATTTTTTAGTTATCTCTCTCAGCAAGAGTTTGAATTTTAATCTAACTCTTTGGAGCTTAAATCAAACTAGATTATAATCGATAAAATTTAGTAAAAGTGGAAGAGCGTGCATGGATCATATTTGACATGTGAGGAGCTCCTTTGTTTTTTTGCTCCATACCTTCACTATGTAAGCAGGTGGCCTTTTTTGCTTAACTATGTAATTGGCTTTACTGTTTTTTTTTCTCTTACGATGTGTGGGAATTGGTTTGGATAGTTAGGCAAACTTTCAAGCAATTATTTTAGTGGAGTGAAGAGAAACTACTTTAGAACTGTTGTGAGTTCAGAAAAATATAAATGCCTTTAGGTTTATTTTGCTTACTTTCAAAATGAAAACATTTTTATTGAGACCTTTAGGGAAAATGTGTATTCCTACAACCAGGTTGCAGAACTACATAGAAGACTACCAGTGAGAAAATGGTCATTTTGTGGGGTATTTTTTTTTTTTTTTTTTGCTACTAGAAATGTTTCATAATCTTTGAGATATAACACTACTGGGGAGGTTTTATATCTTTTTATTCTAAAAAGTGATTGAAGACCATAAGAAGAAACCAGGTAGGCTTCATACATCCTTTATATGTCTATAATTGGATATTATTGATAATAAGACTGAAACTTTGTCTAATTTATATCTAATTGTGGTTATAACACTTGGCATACCCTACTCCTATGGAATTTGGCCATCAGGGCAAAGTTACATAAACAGCAGAGAAGGTACAAAATAAATCAGGATATATGTGGTCCCTGTTAATATCTACCCTTGTGTAAACAGGGAATTTGAACTTTATTTTTTTTCTCTTCTTACCTGAAGAACTGGGAAGTGAATGACTTTGTGGTGCTCTTTATATATTTCAGCAGCCTCTGCTCCTAGAGGGAATTCACCAGGTCTAGGAGAATGTCAGAGTACTGTTTTATCTGAGAACAAATGTTAAAGCAATGTCTTACTATAGCTGAAATAAAATCTGAAAATCACTTTCAATCTTTTTCTAACTTTATTTTTTTATTAAGTCTCCTAAGTGGAACAACATGAATCTCTGATTAGCTACATGAAAATGCTAACTTCTTGTGGAAGTATATTAATTTCTTGACTCCGAAACTTCCCCAAAAAAACAATGAAATCTACAGAAACTGAGGCTAAAATTCTATGCTTTATTCTGCTGTTTGATCTTTTCTTCTTACTAATCCTCAAAGTAGAGCTTAAATCCATCATCATTATCCATTTCTGCTTCACTTAAACGTTTATTGACCACTGAGGGATGCACAGGAATATGATATAAAACACAATCCTTTAAGTAAATGATTTTACAATTTAGTTGGGAAGTAGTTGTACCGGGTTGGATAATGTTCTCAAATTCATGCTTTTCTTGGAATATTAGAATGTGAATTTTATTTGGAAATAGGGTAATTGTAGATGTAATTAGGTACAATGTGGTCATACTGGAGTAGGGTGGGCCTGTATTCCAGTATGACTGGTGTCATCATGACACAAAGAGAAGAGACACAAAGACAAAAAACATTGGAAGGATGCATGTGAAGATGGAGGTGGAGATCGGAATGATGTGCCTCCAAGCCAAATAACCCCAGGGTTTACTGTCAATACCAGAAGCTCAGAGAAACACATGGAACGAATTTTCCTCTAGAGCCTATAAAGACAGTATGAGTCTGCCTACACGTGGATTTTGGGTTTTTAGACCCCAGAACTGTGAGAGAATACATTGCTGTTGTTTTAAGCCATCAAGTTTGTGGTTCTTGCTTATAGCAGCCATAGGAAACTAATATAATAGTCATAAAAATAAAGCTGTTATTATTAAATACTGCGATGTTCCAGGTTCTGGTTCTTTGAGTTCCTTCCCACTCTAAGGTATTACTAGGTGTTATCACTATTGTCCCCAGAAGAGCAAATGGAGAGTCAGAGAAGCCTAACAACTTGCTAATGTCACTCAGCAAGTAGCTCCAACCTTGTCAGTTTGTCTCTATGGACCAGTCTCTTCAATATGGGAGGACGGCCCATATAAGCAGGCAGAAGGCAAAATGACAGGCAAGAAGGGAGTAGGCCCCCAAGCTGGGAATAGTCCAGATGTTCACAAATAGCAGTGGTACATCATGAATTGTGGTACATCCATGTGATGGAATACTACTCAGCAATACTAGAGCAAACATCTATAGCATGCAACAGTATGGATGAATCTTAAGTGCAATATTCTGGGTGAAACAAGCCATACACAAGAGAGTGCATACTATATGATTCCAATTATATGAACTCGTAGAATAGGCAGAACTAACCTATGGTGAAAAAAATTGAAATGGTGATTGCCTATCGTGTGGAAGATGGTTTGCTGGAAACTGGGCACTGAGGTCCCCATTCGGTGCGGTGGTTCAGGGTGGCCGTAGCCTGCTCCCTGCTCTGGGTATCCATATATGTATACACAGCTGGGAGTGGAAGAGCCTGTAAATGTCACAGGATCAGGTATGAAAGAATCCCATGTGCCAGTTTTGCTGGCGATTGTTTCTAGTGCCTAGCACTGTCTTGGAGCATAACAGTCCCTCAATAAATATTTGTGAAACAAGAGAACCCACTCACAAACTGGTTATGCCTGCATATCGATGTTCATTATCCCTGAATTCCTGCAATGTGTGCCACGTAATTAGGCACTTGATTATATACCATATGTCAATGTTCTCTAATGTGTGGCGTTTTATCACCCCAATCATCTATACTAACGCAGTGAGAGAAAGAGTGAGAGAGGGCAAGAGAGAGAAAGGATATGTGATTTGAAAGGTTCTGAGATGGCTACAGAGATTGCGTAGCAAACCAATAGAATGGCCGTGCAGACTCTGTGCCAGTGATTCTAGAATTGCTGAAAGTTTGCAATGACAGTTCAAAACAAGCACATAAATGTTTATAGCACTGTGCTGGGCGCTGGGGGAGAATACAAGGGAGGCAGAATACATGGCCTTAGAGCTGAAGGACTTCATCTCCCCACTGGGAAATAAGGTAAGTGAGAATGTCATCTGCACACTGCCAGGAAATGTGGCTGGAATATCACCGCTCTGCTTCCTGTCTGCTCATGGTGGACATCCCCACTCAGCCATGGCGTCATGGGACTCTTTCCTACCAGGCCCCAAACTAGCTCAGGATGTTTTCCCTCAAAGTCCTTGAGTGAGCCACACTAAACAACTGGAATCAGTAGGCAAGATGAACACTGAAAGCGCCAAAAGTTGAAAGGAGGTAGTCATGATGAGATCGACGTGGGTTTCAGGGATCTGGGGAGGCTTCATGGAGATGGTGAATTGATGAGAACACAGATTATGTCTTCACGCATGGGCTCTGCACCAGCGATAGATCTGAGGGTCTCATACTAGAAGCCTACAGCATCCTAGGTTAACTTCAGCTCTGCATCCCTCAAGGGCCCGGGTGTCGATTGGCTCCATTTCTGTAGTTTCTGGTGCTGACTCTCCTCCGAACCAAAGCTGCCCCTTGCTGAGGCGAACGAGGACCTTGCAGGGGATGGGCCTGGGTTACAGTGGCTGGATACAACCCAGCCAAGGTTTCTATCTGTCTGGTTAGCGTGCTTGAGCACTGACTTCCCCGAGTGAAGCGTCTCTGAAAGGGGAGAAAACCAGTGCTGCTGCCACTCCTCCTCACAATGCAGAATAAGCGGAAATTTTTTGTGCCCAGAACAGCCCTGAGCTGCGTGGTGTGCCCGTAATACAGCACAATCAAAGGACTGAGCCTCCTACTACTCTGCTTATCGTCTAAGTTTTTCAAAGGCAGAATCTGGAAAGATGGTACCACCACTCAAGAAGAGGGGTTGTTGTTTTGGTTTGTTTAGAGGCACATCTGCTAGGAAAACAAAACAAAACAAAACACAGAATTTGTCTCTTCAAAGTTTGGGCCTCAAAAGGCTTTTGCAACTACAGAATCTTTTCAAATAAAAAGGGTGAAGGCTTTTCCTTTCAACTTTAAGAAAGAGCGGCCATCTTTTTCTTCAGCCAGCACCAAGCCCTAGTTAATAGCTCAATTTCATACTTTGCCTTTCTCCTAGAAGTATACAAGATGGTTTGAAATGAAAAACAAATATCAAGATTACTGAGGAAGAAATGAAACCCAAAATGTGAGGAGATTTGTCTCAGGAGATATTTTCTTTTTTGCTGTTTGGTGTCCTTGGGGGATTTTTCCAAAAGCCTAGCACTACAATCTCACCACTCCCAGCAGTGCCCTGAACTCCCCACCTGCGTGCTCATCTTCCTCTCTGACATCTCACCAGAAAATTTATATTTTAAAATAGTATGTTTGCTGATCTAAAGGAGATATTTCCTATTGTATTCTGAGGTTTTGAGTGAAAGTCAGGGCGGAAAAAAGTTTATTGTCGTAGTCTTCACTAGACCAACACATGACGGGGCCACAGTTAACTCTGCTCATGGTTAAGACTGATCTTGACTTTGATTTCTGAAACTCCTACATGCACACTTTTCCACTTGGGTCAGTGTTTTGTATTGGAAAAAAAAAAAAAACCTCATTCTCTGCAGTAAAACTTTCCCCAACTTCTTTTTACTGACTTAATGGCTTTTTCTAGAACAGATGATTAGATGAAGCCAGAAAACAGTTTGGCCATAAAGGACATATTGATTCCATCAGATTTGCCAGAACACAACTGCAGAGAAAAGTCTAAAAAAATGACTTGAGAAATCAAGATGCTGCCGAAGCAATTTCTTGGCCAGGAATCTTTTAGCTGTTGCTTGTTTTAAATTCTTTCATTTTACATTTTGGGAAGAGAGTCTCAAATTAAAGCCAAAATCCTAAATGCAAAAAGATAAGTGCCATTTGCTATGAATTCTGATTATTTCTCTTGAATGAGTAACCAAGAGCCAATTTCTCACATAATAATAATTTGCATATTAATGAGAAACAGAGTTGATTGGATTCTACAGAGGCCGTTTCTGGCTGAGTTAAAGGAAAAATACCTTAGAGGCAGCAAGGACCTTAGAAAGCCCGTAATTTAATCCCTTCATTTTATAGGAACAGAGAGGGTGAAAGCCTTGCCCTTGAGCATACAGCCGACTGAGTGCTCAGGGAGGACTTTGATCTGCGTCAAAATGTATCTCAACCAAATGTATCAATCCTGACTTTCCATTACTAATAAGGCTCTCTGCTATTATTTGCACGGGACTGTGGCAGGGACAAGATTTTATTCCTTAAAACTAAGAGTAGAAAATAAAGAAATAATGCCACATGTGCAGCGTTGCCACCGGAGAGGACTTCTTTGTTGACATTCAAAAGCCCATTTTGAATGTAAACAAAGAGTGCCATTTGAACCAGTTTACCTAGTGTTGTAGCCAGCCTTAGTTTTAGAAAAGAGAGTTTTGTGATCTCTGCATACCATGGAAGTGTCTAAATCAACAGACACAGACACTGAACCCAGGGCAAGGCCCTGTCAGAATAAAACATGGAAATGGTGTTGAGATCATATCAACAAAACTATAAAGTAAACATTACAAGGGTTTGCCGCAATGGGATAGTGTATGTGGTGAGGGCACACAGCGTTCCTCAGGCTGACCTGCCCCCGGTTGTGAAACACCATCCCTCCCAGCAGGCTGAAAAGCTGCAGCCACACCAGGCGCTGAACTGAGACCCCTTGAGGCCACAGGCCACAGCTTCTTCCTCTCCCATCATCTAGGAAGGGCAGATTGCCTGTGGTCGGGACACAAATAAATGGCCAATTCCCTTCTGAGCTAGTCTAACCTTCAGTGTAATAATTCAGCTAATGGACTAACTTTAGAATGCTGCAAATGATAAAACCCATGTTTTGATTGGCATTTTTGTTGTAGAAACAGATTTGCTCCCCACACACTATTCTGTAATATACATATTGCATTATCCATTATAGATTTTTAAATTACTATTTTACTTTAAGGTTTATACTGAAATATTGCTAACATTACTTCTGTTGTCATCTATTATTTAATGAGTGTATTCCAGCTGGACAGAAAGACAGGGCTAGCTGTTTCCTGTCTGACTCATTGTTGCTAACAGTTGTCAGGGAAGCAAAAAAGTTCAGTCTATTGATGTGCTCCAGCTGTGCAACTTTGGATATTGTATTTCTACTGAAAAAAAGAGCTGGTGACTTTTTTGAATGCCTCTGCCATTAAAAAAAAGACAGTTTATTGTCATGGGATGCCAATTATCAGTTTTTAAAAAACGTTAAAAATCTATGATGAATTGAATTACTCTCTTGCTAACACCATTGAGTTGTGTTGAAAGGAGCTTTAGATTCTCAAAATCATTGTCAAACTTCATGTAGAAGGTTTCCTGCTAACTCCAAACACCCAACCTCCAAACCAAAGGCTAATATTTTATTCATTGAACAAGCTTTACTGACTGTTATTGAAACAGCTTTATTGAGATATATTTGCAGATAATATAATTAATACAATTAAATGTTTTTTAGTATATTTACAGACTTGTGTAATCATCATCACCACAATCAATTTTAGAACATTTTCATTACCCTAGAAAGAAGTCCCATTCTCCTTAGCTATCACCACCTCCTATTTCCCCAACTTATCCCAAGGCTTAGGCGATCACTAATTTCCTTTCTGTCTCAATTGCTTTGCCTATTTTGGGAGTTTCAAACAAATGAAATTATACAATATGTGGTCCTGTGTGACTAACTTCTTTTCATTAGCATAATATTTTTACGGTTTATTCATATTGTAGCATGTATCACTACTTCATCCATTTTTGTGGTTGTATAATATTCCATTGTACAGGTATACCACATTTTATTTATCCATTCACCTATGAATGGAGATTTTGGTTGTTTTCATTTTCGGCTATTAGGACTAATTCTGCTATGAACATTCTTGTATAAGTTTTTCTGTGAACATATGTTTTCATTTTCCTTGGGTATACATCTAGGAGTAGAATTGCTGTGTCATTGGTAATTCTATCTTTAACCTTTTGAAAAACTGCTAGACTATTTTCCAAAATGGCTGTACCACTGGACATTCCCACCAGCGATGTATGGGGGTTCCAATTTTTCCACATATTCCTTGCTTGTTATCATCTGTCTTTTTTTCTTATAGCCAACCTAGTGAGTATGTAGTGGACAGCTTCTTAAATCTATTTTTGAAGTGTTGTAATTATGTCCTTAAGCCCAGATGGATTCTGTGTCAGGGAGGGAGGAAACAGGTAGCACCAACCTGACACATGCTTCCACTGGCCATGCACTGCATGAGGGCGATGACTGCTCACAGTCCTGCACCCAGGGCTTAGAAGAAGGCCAGGCACATTGTAGGCATGTTAGACTTTTGTAGAATAAATTACTAAATAAGTCCACGGAGAGCCTGCTGTGTGCTAGCACCAGTATGGATGCAGAGGTGCAAATGACATGACCCTGCTCCTAAGGAGCTTATATTCTAGAAGGAAGTACAGTGCCATCATTCCTGAAAGAAAGTGACTGATGATAGGGAGAGGTACATGATACGTGAAAGTGTACTCATTTCTAAGCCACTAAAATGTAAAGGGTGAAAGCTTGAGTTCCTTTGATCTTAGCCTTATTTGTGAAGTCTGGCTTCCAGGAAATGGTGGGGAAGAACCACCAGTCACCCAAACTGCATGAGTGAGGAAGCCTTCCATTGACAGTTGAAACCTCTCAGACATGAGAGCATCTTTTGTGTTTGTGTGTATGTGTCTGTGGGCTCAGAGTATAACATGATTCTTTTCCTTAAGCTCAGGTTTTTAGTGATTTGCCCATTTTCTTTCTTCCTTTCCGCTTTTTTTCCTCTCTCTTTCTCGCCCTCTCTGTTTTATCCCGTGGCCCCTTCTCTCTCAATCATCTGTCTACCCATCTGTCCTTACCACCTCTCCAACTACACTGTCACCAGCTCCAGGGCATATTTTATATAAATTTCTTCAGCTTTAATACATAATGACCAATCTAAGTGAATAAACCATGATTTTCTTTTTTTATTATTATACTTTAAGTTCTAGGGTACATGTGCACAACGTGCAGGTTTGTTACATAGGTATACATGTGCCATGTTGGTTTGCTGCACCCATCAATTCGTCATTTACATTAGGTATTTCTCCTAATGCTATCCCTCCCCCAGTCCCCACCCCACAACAGGCCCCGGTGTGTGATGTTCCCCTCCCTGTGTCCATGTGTTCTCATTGTTCAACTCCAACATATGCGTGAGAATATGTGGTGTTTGGTTTTCTGTCCTTGTGATAGTTTGCAGAGAATGATGGTTTCCAGCTTCATCTATGTCCCTTCAAAAGACATGATGAACTCATCCTCTTATATGGCTGCAGAGTATTCCACGGTGTATATGTGCCACATTTTCTTTATGCAGTCTACTATTGATGGACATTTGGGGTGGTTCCAAGACTTTGCTATTGTGAACAGTGCTGCAATAAACATATGTGTGCATGTGTCTTTATAGTAGCATGATTTATAATCCTTTGGGTATATACCCAGTAATGGGATTGCTGGGTCAGATGGTATTTCTAGTTCTAGATCATTGAGGAATCACCACACTGTCTTCCACAATGGTTGAACTAATTTACACTCCCACCAACAGTGTAAAAGTGTTCCTATTTCTCCACATCCTCTCCAGCAACTCTTGCTTCCTGACTTTTTAATGGTCGCCATTCTAACTGGCGTGAGATGGTATCTCATTGTGGTTTTGATTTGCATTTCTCTGACGACCAATGATGATGAGCATTTTTTCATATGTTTGTTGGCTGCATAAATGTCTTCTTTTGAGAAGTGTCTGTTTGTATCCTTTGCCCACTTTTTGATGGGTAGTTTGCCTTTTTCCTGTAAATTTATTTAAGTTGTTTGTAGATTCTGGATATTAGCCCTTTGTCAGATGGATAGATAGCAAAAATTTTCTCCCATTCTGTAGGTTGCCTGTTCATTCTGATAATAATTTCTTTTGCTGTGCAGAAGCTCTTCAGTTTAATTAGATCCCATTTGTCTATTTTGGCTTTTGTTGCCACAGCTTTTGGTGTGCTAGTTATGATGTCTTTGCCTATGCCTATGTCCTGAATGGTATTTCCTAGGTTTTCTTCTAGGGTTTTTATGGTTTTAAGAGTTACATTTAAGTATTTAATCCATCTTGAGTTAACTTTTGTATAAGGTGTAAGGAAGGGATCCAGTTTCAGCTTTCTACATATGGCTAGCCAGCTTTTCCAGCACCGTATATTAAATAGGGGATCCTTTCCCCATTGCTTGTTTTTGTCAAGTTTGTCAAAGATCAGATGGTTGTAGATGTGTGGTGTTATTTCTGAGGCCTCTGTTCTGTTCCATTGGTCTATATCTCTGTTTTGGTACCAGTACCATGCTGTTTTGGTTACTATAGACTTGTAGTATAGTTGGAAGCCAGGTAGTGTGATGCCTCCAGCTTTGTTCTTTTTGCTTAGGATTGTCTTGGCTATGTGCGTTCTTTTTTGGTTCCATACGAAATTTAAAGTAGTTTTTTCCAATTCTGTGAAGAAAGTCATTGGTAGCTTGATGGGGATAGCATTGAGTCTATAATTTACCTTGGGCAGTAGGGCCATTTTCGTGGTATTGATTCTTCCTATCCATGAGCATGGAATGTTCTTCCATGTGTTTGTGTCCTCTTTTATTTCATTGAGCAGTGCTTTATAGGTCTCCTTGAAGAAGTCCTTCACATCCCTTGTAAGTTGGATTCCTAGGTATTTTATTCTCTTTGTAATAATTGTGAATGGGAGTTCACTCATGATTTGGCTCTCTGTCTGTTCTTGCTGTATAGGAATGGTTGTAATTTTTGCACATTGATTTTGTATCCTGAGACTTTGCTGAAGTTGTTTATCAGCTTAAGGAGATTTTGAGCTGAGACGATGGGGTTTTCTAAATGTACAATCATGTCATCTGCAAACAGAGACAATTTGACTTCCTCTTTTCCTAATTGAATACCTTTTATTTATTTGTCTTGACTGATTGCCCTGGCCAGAACCTCCAACACTATGTTGAATAGGAGTGGTGAGAGAGGGCATCCCTGTCTTGTGCCGGTTTTCAAAGGGAATGCTTCTAGTCTTTGCCCATTCAGTATGATATTGGTTGTGGGTTTGTCATAAATATCTCTTATTATTTTGAGATATGTTCCATCAATACCTAGTTAATTGAGAGTTTTTAGCATGGAAGGCTGTTGAATTATGTCAAAGGCCTTTTCTGCATCTATTGAGATAATCATGTGGTTTTTGTCTTTTGTTCTGTTTATTTGATGGATTATGTTTATTGACTTGTGTATGTTGAACCAGCCTTGTATCACAGGGATAAAGCCAACTTGATTGTGGTGGATAAGCTTTTTGATGTGCTGCTGGATTCGGTTTGCCAGTATTTTTGAGGATTTTTGAATCGATGTTCATCAGGGATATTGGCCTAAAATTCTCTTTTTTGGTTGTGTCTCTGCCAGGCTTTGGTATCAGTATGATGCTGGCCTCATAAAATGAGTTAGGGAGGATTCCCTCTTTTTCTATTGATTGGAATAGTTTCAGAAGGAATGGTTCCAGCTCCTCTTCATACCTCTGGTAGAATTTGGCTGTAAATCGTCTAGTCCTGGACTTTTTTTGGTTGGTAAGCTATTAATTATTGCCTCAATTTCAGAACCTGTTATTGATCGATTCAGAGATTCAACTTCTTTCCGGTTTAGTCTTGGGAGGGTGTATGTGTCTAGGAATTTATCCATTTCTTCTAAATTGTCTAGTTTATTTGCATAGAGATGTTTATAGTATTCTCTGATGGTAGTTTGTATTGCTGTGGGATTGGTGGTGATATCCCCTTTATCATTTTTTATTGCTTCTATTTTATTGTTCTCTCTTTTCTTCTTTATTAGTCTTGCTAGCGGTCTTAATTTTGTTGATCTTTTCAAATAACCAGCTCCTGGATTCATTGATTTTTTTGAAGGGTTTTTCATATCTCTATCTCCTTCAGTTCTGCTCTGATCTTAGTTATTTCTTGTCTTCTGCTAGCTTTTGAATTTGTTTGCTTTTTCTTCTCTAGTTCTTTTAATTGTGATGCTAGGGTGTCGATTTTAGATCTTTCCTGGTTTCTCTTGTGGGCATTTAGTGCTATAAATTTCCCTCTACACACTGCTTTAAATGTGTCCCAAAGATTCTGGTACGTTGTGTCTTTGTTCTCATTGGTTTCAAAGAACATCTTTATTTCTGCCTTAATTTCGTTATGTACCCAGTAGTCATTCAGGAGCAGGTTGTTCAGTTTCCATGTAGTTGAGTGGTTTTGAGTGAGTTTCTTCATCCTGAGTTTTAATTTGATTGCACTGTGGTCTGAGAGATAGTTTGTTGTGATTTCTGTTCTTTTACATTTGCTGAGGAGTATTTTACTTCCAATTATGTGGTCAATTTTAGATTTAGTGTGATGTGCTGCTAAGAAGAATGTATATTCTGTTGATAGGGGTGGAGAGTTCTGTAGATGTCTATTAGGTTTGCTTGGCCCAGAGCTGAGTTCAAGTCCTGGATATCCTTGTTAATTTTCTGTCTCCTTGATCTGCCTAATATTGACAGTGGGGTGTTAAAGTTTCTCATTATTATTGTATGGGAGTCTAATCTCTTTTTAGGTCTCTAAGAACTTGCTTTATGAATCTGGGTGCTCCTGTATTGGGTGCATATATATTTCGGATAGTTAGCTCTTCTTGTTGAATTGATTCCTTTACCATTATGCAATGGCCTTCTTTGTGTCTTTTGATCATTGTTGGTTTAAAGTCTGTTTTATCAGAGACCAGGATTGCAACCCCTGCTTCTTTTTGCTTTCCATTTGCTTGGTAGATCTTCCTCCATCCCTTTATTTTGATTCTATGTGTGTCTTTGCATGTGAAATTGGTCTCCTGAATACAGCACACTGATTGGTCTTGATGCTTTATCCAATTTGCCAGTCTGTGTCTTTTAATTGGGGCATTTAGCCAATTTACATTTAAGTTTAATATTGTTATGTGTGAATTTTATCCTGTGATTATGATGCTAGCTGGTTATTTCACCTGTTAATTGATGCAGTTTCTTCCTAGCCTCGATGGTCTTTACAATTTGGCATGTTTTTGCAGTGGCTGGTAGTGGTTGTTCCTTTCCATGTTTAGTGCTTCCTTCAGGAGCTCTTGTAAGGCAGGCCTAGTGGTGACAAAATCTCTCAGCATTTGCTTGTCTGTAAAGGATTTTATTTCTCCTTCACTTACGAAGCTTAGTTTGGCTAGATATGAAATTCTGGGTTGAAAATTCTTTTCTTTAAGAATATTGAATATTGGCCCCCACTCTCTTCTGGCTTGTAGGGTTTCTGCTGAGAGATCCACTGTTAGTGCGATAGGCTTCCCTTTTTGGGTCATCTGACCTTTCTCTCTGGCTGTCCTTAATATTTTTTCCTTCATTTCAACCTTGGTGAATCTGACAATTATGTGTCTTGGGGTTTCTCTTCCAAGGAATATCTTTGTTGTGTTCTCTGTATTTCCTGAATTTGAATGTTGGCCTGCCCTGCTAGGTTAGGGAAGTTCTCCTGGATAATATCCTGAAGAGTGTTTTCTAACTTAGTTCCATTCTCCCCATCACTTTCAGGTACACCAATCAAAAGTAGATTTGGTCTTTTCACATAGTCCCATATTTCTTGCAGGCTTTGTTTGTTTCTTTTCACTCTTTTTTCTCTAATCTTGTCTTTTCACTTTATTTCATTAATTTGATCTTTAATCACTGGTATCCTTTCTTCCACTTCATCGAATCAGCTATTGAAGCTTGTGTATGCTTTACGAAGTTCTCTTACTGTGCTTTTCAGCTCCATCAGGTCATTTAAGCTCTTCTCTACACTGTTTATCTAGTTAGCCATTCATCTAACCTTTTTTCAAGGTTTTTAGCTTCTTTGCAATGGGTTAGAATATGCTCCTTTAGCTCAGAGAAGTTGGTTATTATCGACCTTCTGAAGCCTCCTTCTGTCAACTTCTCATACTCATTCTCTGTCCAGTTTTGTTCCCTTGCTGGTGAGGAGTTGTATTCCTTTGGAAGAGAAGAGACGTTCTGGTTTTTGGAATTTTCAGCCTTTCTGCTCTGGTTTCTACCCATCTTTGTGATTTTATCTACCTTTGGTCTTTGATGTTGGTGATCTACAGATGGGGTTTTGGTGTGGATGCCCTTTTTGTTGATGTTGATGCTATTCCTTTCTGTTTGTTAGTTTTCCTTCTAACAGACAGGCCCCTCAGCTGCAGGTCTGTTGGAGTTTGCTGTAGGTATACTGCAGACCCTGTTTTCCTGGGTATCACCAGTGGAGGCTGCAGAATAGCAAATATTTCTGCCTGAATCTTCCTCTGGAAGCTTCATCCCAGAGGGGCACCCACCTGTGTGAGGTGTCTGTTGGCCCTTACTGGGAGGTGTCCCCAAGTCAGGTTACATGGGGGTCACAGACCCCCTTGAGGAGGCAGTCTGTTCATTATCGGAGCTCAAACGCCATTCTGGGAGAACTACTGCTCTCTTCATAGCTGTCAGGCAGGGACGTTTAAATCTGCAGAAGCTGTCTGCTGCCTTTCATTCAGATATACCCTGCCCCCAGAGGTGGGATCTAGAGAGGCAGTAGGCCTTGCTGAGCTGTGGTGGGCTCCACACAGTTTGAGCTTCCCTGCCACTTTGTTCACACTGTAAGTATAGAACTGCCTACGCAAGCCTCAGCAATGGCAGACGCCCCTCTGCCCGCCAAGTTCCAGTGTCCTAGGTCAATCTCAGACTGCTGTGCTGGCAGTGAGGTAGTCTCTGTGGGCTTGGGATCCACCAAACCAGGCACGGGAGGGAATCTCCTGTTCTGTTGGTTGTGAAGACCATGGGAAAAGCGCAGTATTTGGGCAGAAGTGTACCATTCCTCCAGGTACAGTCACTCATGGCTTCTCTTGGCTAGGAAAGGGAAATCCCCTGACCCCTTGTACTTCCCGGGTGAGGCGATGTCCCACCATTCTTTGGCTCACCCTCCATGGGCTGCACCCACTGTTCAACCAGTCCCAATGAGATGAACCAGGTACCTCAGTTGGAAATGCAGAAATCACCTGTCTTCTGTGTTGATCTTGCTGGGAGCTGTACACCAGAGCTGTTCCTATTTGGCCATATTGGAAGCAACTCCATGATTTTCTTAATGAATCTCTTGCTATTAAGGTTTATTTCCATTTTTGTTATAAATAATGCTATGAATGAATAGGTTCATGGCTTTTCTTTTCCAAATTTGAATATTTTAAAAGATAGCAGTCCATTTGAGTTTTTAGACTTTGAGCTTTCCCTTCATGGAGATCCACAGACCCAGGCCCCTTCCATCCTTGGGTGCCCATCCCCTAGGTCCTCCAAGTCTGCTTCCAGCTAGCAGAAGAGGAAGGATTAGAGGAAGGTACTTGTTACTTAATCACATTGCCAAGAAGTGGCCCCCATTCTGTTGGATGCCATCCTTTCTGTTTACATTCCACTGATGAGACTTTGTCACATGGTTCCACCTGGTTACAAGAGGGTCTGGTTGCACAGGCACTTTCTAGTAACAGCTGTGCATTCTCAAAATTCACATGAATTTTGGGTGAGCAGCTTGTCTTCTCTGCAATTATAGACTGTTTGTGGTATGACCATTGTACATTTTCATGACTTGGTAACTTTTGCCCAATAGCTCCTCCATCCTCATTGAAATATTTTCATTTTATGTATTTCTGGTTATGAAGAAAACAAACATTTGGTCTTAGTCAGTCAATTCCAATAATCTATCCATGGGCCTTGTCCATTATATGCAGAACCAGTGTGGCTGCTATCACAATTTTATTTTCTGTGTATTAATTCTACCTATAAATTTTTGGTTTAATATTCATATCACTCTGGCTTTTTTGATATCTGTTACTATATGGAGGAATTGGTTGAGACTTTATCAATAATGGCATTTGAAATAGTAAGGAGAGATTGGCTCAATTGATTTAGAAAAGATTAAAAAGGAGACAATATCCAAAAAAATTGGTTTTCCTCCAAGGAGACTGCAGAGCTGCAAAAATACCTCAGCTTAGCTATAGGGTCTTATTCAAAATAAAAAATAACTTAGTATTATCTGGAAATATATGCATTTATCATTTCTTCTTCTTTCTGAGCTATTTTATATATATCTGCTATTGCTTTCATAAATGATTATAATTAAGGTGCCACTCTTTCTAGATAAATAATTTTGGGGTTTCTTTAACAAAGTCTCTAAGACTGAAGCATTGGTTTGAAAACACTTGTCCCCACCTCTTCCCCTCAACCCCCATCACTGACTCAAATCCGGACAAAACACCCAAGTGTTTTAAATGTTAATATTACTGTTGTAATGCTGTTAAAGAAATAGCAAAAATTTTCTCTGACAAAATGAGTCTCAATTTTACTTGATCCAATCCTTATTATTTTTCCTTTGTGAAATTAAAGGGTATAAAGTTTAATGAAGAACAACACATTATGATATCAGCTATAGATACTTAATGGGAATACCTCCTAAATGACAGAACAGTTAAATTTTACAATGTTAAGGAGAAAAATTGATGAGGCAGAAAAAGAAAATTGTACAAGCTTCATTCATTCACTGAATTCATTTATTTAACAAATATTGAGTCACTTATCATATGCCCAACATTGTTATGCTCTGGGTCTAACTAGTCATATGTAGGGTTCTAGATACCTCTACCTTGGGATTCACTAGGGAATGAAATAGACAAAGTTTCCTGTATTTGTGAGGCTTACATTTTAGCAGAGTGTAACAATAAGAATAATCAGTAAGTAAATTAGGTAGTAAGTTAAAATGCAATAAATATTGTACTCTGCTTCATTAATAGGATGTTGTTAATTAATGTATCATTTCATAGCAAAAATTAATACGGGGTAAGGAGCTAAAATTTTATATGAAGTGACTGAGGTAGGCTTGAGAAGGTACACTGAAGACCTAAAGGACAGGAAGAAGTAAGCCTAGCACAGATTCGAAGGACAAAATTTCTTTTCTTTTTTTTAAAAATTATTATTATTATACTTTAAGTTTTAGGGTACATGTGCACAATGTGCAGGTTTGTTACATATGTATCCACGTGCCATGTTGGTGTGCTGCACCCATCAACTCCTCGTTTAGCATTAGGTATATCTCCTAATGCTATCCCTCCCCCCTCCACACACCCCACAACCGTCCCCGGAGTGTGATCTTCCCCTTCCTGTGTCCATGAGTTCTCATTGTTCATTTCCCACCTATGAGTAAGAATATGCAGTGTTTGTTTTTTTGTCCTTGCGATAGTTTACTGAGAATGATGTTTTTCAGTTTCATCCATGTCCCTGCAAAGGACATGAACTCATCATTTTTTATGGCTGCATAGTATTCCATGGTGTATATGTGCCACATTTTCTTAATCCAGTCTATTGTTGTTGGACATTTGGGTTGGTTCCAAGTCTTTGCTATTGTGAATAGTGCTGCAATAAACATACGTGTGCATGTGTCTTTATAGCAGCATGATTTATATTCCTCTGGGTATATACCCAGTAATGGGATGGCTAGGTCAAATGGTATTTCTAGTTCTAGATCCCTGAGGAATTGCCACACTGACTTCCACAATGGTTGAACTAGTTTACAGTCCCACCAACAGTGTAAAAGTGTTCCTATTTCTCCACATCCTCTCCAGCACCTGTTGTTTCCTGACTTTTTAATGATGGCCATTCTAACTGGTGTGAGATGGTATCTTATTGTGGTTTTGATTTGCATTTCTCTGATGGCCAGTGATGATGAGCATTTTTTCATGTGTTTTTTGGCTGCATAAATGTCTTCTTTTGAGAAGTGTCTGTTCATGTCCTTTGCCCACTTTTTGATGGGGTTGTTTGTTTTTTTCTTGTAAATTTGTTTGAGTTCATTGTAGATTCTGGATATTAGCCCTTTGTCAGATGAGTAGGTTGCAAAAATTTTCTCCCATTTTGTAGGTTGCCTGTTCACTCTGATGGTAGTTTCTTTTGCTGTGCAGAAGCTCTTTAGTTTAATTAGATCCCATTTGTCAATTTTGGCTTTTGTTGCCATTACCTTTGGTGTTTTAGACATGAAGTCCTTGCCCGTGCCTATGTCCTGAATGGTATTGCCTAGGTTTTCTTCTAGGGTTTTATGGTTTTAGGTCTAACATGTAAGTCTTTAATCCATCTTGAATTAATGTTTGTATAAGGTGTAAGGAAAGGATCCAGTTTCAGCTTTCTACATATGGCTAGCCAGTTTTCTCAGCACCATTTATTAAATAGGGAATCCTTTCCCCATTGCTTGTTTTTGTCAGGTTTGTCAAAGATCAGATAGTTGTAGATATGCGGCATTATTTCTGAGGGCTCTGTTCTGTTCCATTGATCTATGTCTCTGTTTTGGTACCAGTATCATGCTGTTTTGGTTACTGTAGCCTTGTAGTATAGTTTGAAGTCAGGTAGCGTGATGCCTCCAGCTCTGTTCTTTTGGCTTAGGATTGACTTGGTGATGCAGGCTCTTTTTTGGTTCCATATGAACTTTAAAGTAGTTTTTTCCAATTCTGTGAGGAAAGTCATGTGTAGCTTGATGGGGATGGCATTGAATCTATAAATTACCTTGGGCAGTATGGCCATTTTTACGATATTGATTCTTCCAACCCATGAACATGGACTGTTCTTCCATTTGTTTGTATCCTCTTTATTTCATTGAGCAGTGGTTTGTAGTTCTCCTTGAAGAAGTCCTTCACATCCCTTGTAAGTTGGATTCCTAGGTATTTTATTCTCTTTGAAGCAATTGTGAATGGGAGTTCACGCATGATCTGGCTCTCTGTTTGTCTGTGATTGGTGTACAAGAATGCTTGTGATTTTTGTACGTTGATTTTGTATCCTGAGACTTTGCTGAAGTTGCTTATCAGCTTAAGGAGATTTTGGGCTGAGACAATGGAGTTTTCTAGATATACAATTATATCATCTGCAAACAGGGACAATTTGACTTCCTCTTTTCCTAATTGAATATCCTTTATTTCCTTCTCCTGCCTGATTGCCCTGGCCAGAACTTCCAACACTATGTTGAATAGGAGTGGTGAGAGAGGGCATCTCTGTCTTGTGCCAGTTTTCAGAGGAAATGCTTCCAGTTTTTGCCCATTCAGTATGATATTGGCTGTGGGTTTGTCATAGATAGCTCTTATTATTTTGAGATATGTCCCATCAATACCTAATTTATTGAGAGTTTTTTAGCATGAAGGGTTGTTGAATTTTGTCAAAGGCCTTTTCTGCATCTATTGAGATAATCATGTGGTTTTTGTCTTTGGTTCTGTTTATATGCTGGATTACATTTGTTGATTTTCGTATGTTGAACCAGCCTTGCATCCCAGGGATGAAGCCCTCTTGATCACGGTGGATAAGCTTTTTGATGTGCTGCTGGATTCAAAGCCTGGCAGAGACACAACCAAAAACAGAGAATTTTAGACCAGTATCCTTGATGAACATTGATGCAAAAATCCTCAATAAAATACTGGCAAACTGAATCGAAGGATAAGATTTCTAAGCAAAACGAATGAGTGCAGAGGCCCTGAGGCTGGGGTGTACCTATGATTGGAAGAAAAGCAAGAAGGTAAATGTGGTTGGATTGAAGTTGTTGGGGGCAGATATCAGGGGATGAAGTTAGGAAGGACATGGGGAATGTTGGATAGATAACGTAAAGTCTTGTAGACCAGGGGTCCCCAACCCTCGGGCCACAGACCCCTACTGGTCTGTGGCCTGTTAGGAATCAACCTGAACAGCAGGAGGTGAGAGGCAGGAGAGAGAGCATTACTGCCTGAGCTCTGCCTCCTGTCAGATCAGTGGATGCATTAGATTCTCATAGGAGCACAAATCCTATCGTGAACTGTGCATGCAAGGGATCCAGGTTGTGCACTCCTTATGAGACTCTAAGCCTGATGATGTGAGGTGGAACGGTTATATCCAGAAATCATTCAGTCATCCCCCATCCATCAATGGAGAAATTGTCTCCCACAAAGCTACTCCCCGGTGCCAAAAAGTTGGGGGCTGCTGTTGTAGATCATTGCCCATTGTAAAGACTGATTTTTATTTTAAGAGAAATGGAGATACATAGGAAGGTTTTAAGCAGAAGGTTGACATGATCTGGATTTTATTTCCACAGCATCATCCAGACTGCTGAGTTAAGAACAGTCAGTATGGAAGCCAAGGCAGAAACACAGTGAGGGGCTACTGTAATAAATACTCTAGGCACTAAATGGTGCTATGTTGAACCAGGGAAGGGTATTAAAGGTGATGAAAAATGGTTGCATTCTGGATCTATTTTGAAGATAGAAACTACAAGGGCCAGGTGTGGAGGTTCACATCTGTAATCCCAGCACTTTGGGAAGCTAAGGTGGGAGGACTGCTTGAGCCTGGGGAGGCCAAGGCTATGGTAAGCTGTGATGGCACCACTGCACTCTAGCCTAAGTGACAGAGTGAGGACCTGTCTGAAAAAAAATAAAAATAAAAAAAGAGAGAACCTATTGGATTTCCTGATGGATTGGATATGAGATCTGACAGAATCAGAGGAGTCAAAGATTCTGTGGTGGCTTGTATTATTGCTAAAATATTTGCCAGTCCTTCCTACAGAACACATCACTCTGGGAGAATTATCCTTGCACCCCACTGTCACCAGGATTGGACATGTGACTTGCTCCATACAGTGAATTGGGAAGTGATATGCCCCTGTCCAGCAGAATATTTAAGCACCGTCATGTAGGACCTCTTCAGTCCTCTGTCATGAGAAAGGCAATGTCCCAGATAGGGGTACCCCTTCAGCCTAGATTCTGAAGTGGAGAAGACATGAAACAGTAACAGTCCACATTCTGCTGATATGTAACATGAGCAATCAGAAATTATTGCTCTAAGCTTCTCAGATTTTTGTTGTTGTTGTTATTGTGACATAACTCAGTGAAAGTTCTTGGATACAGATTGCCTTCAAGGACTTTGTTTTCAACATCTGGAAGGATGGAGTTTCCATTGACTGAGATGGGAAGATTATGGAATTAGGGAGAATGGGTTTCAAAGGGAAGACGAAGAGTTCAGCTTTGGACATGTTAAGTTTGAGATGTTTGTCATATGTTAAGGTAGGGATATTGAGTGGGCAATTGGGTGTAAGAATCTGAAGTTCAAAGGATATGCTCAGGAAGGAGATAATAATTCTGGGGCTGTCAGTATAGAGTTGGTGGTTTCTAAGGCCAAAGGATTGCTTAACATCATCAAGAGAGTAGTAATAACAGCAGAGGAGGAGGACTCCATGAGAGCTCATTACTGACCTCATCAAGAGCATTTTCTCTTGGCAGGGAAGCCTAATTGAGATGAGTCTGAGAAGGAAAGTTAGGAAAGAAATTGGCAACAGCAAGGATAGTTAATTCTTTGGAGATTTGCTCTAAGGCAGAGTCAAGAAATGGGTAAGAAACTGGATCAGATGTTGGATCAAGTGGGGGTTTTTCTAATAGGATGAACACAACAGAGCAGATGCTTTTCTTGAACAGTCGAGTAGAATCCTTTTATGTCTTTTGGCCTTTTTCTCAGTTTCAAAGAGAGGAAAGAAACTAGCATTTATTGCACATTAAAATATGCTGTATATGATATTAAGCACATTCATATATTCATTTATACTTAACCACATTGCGAAGTAACTGTGATTCCTTTCAGGGTCTCTGAAAGATGAAGTAACTTAATTAATGTCACACAACTAGTGCATGGAAGAGCTGAGATTCAATTCTTCATCTCACTTTTGGCAAAGCCCGTGCTCTTTTCTCTTTAGTAATTGCCTTCCAAACAAGATAAAATGTTCTCTCTGAAGCAAATTTCATGAACATTTCCTGTTTTGCTTTTCAACTAGCAGAGCATGGTATGAGATAAAATTGTACTAGCAGGTGACTTTGTGTTCCCTATACCATTGTCCGATGTTTAGCATTGAGCCACGCTCTGCTACTGTTGGCTCTAAATTAAGAGTTCGGCTGCCCAATCAGAAATCTGAATTTAAGCTCACCACTGATGCTATCTAGACAGCTCCAAACCCATTAAAATGTCCAGTGGAAATTTCAGTCTTTTCTTTCTTCAGGGGCAAGCAACCAGTTACCAAACTAACATGTTGCTTTAGAGTTTAGTAGAAATTAAGATAATTCATAATGATAATTGAATATGTGTGATATAAAACTTAAAAGTGGTTTCCTAGTGAAAAGCCACTTCTGCTTCTGTTGGTTTGTTTAATTTCTACTACCCAAAATAAGCAGATGGATCAGGTGGCAGTGGCTGTGCTCTCATAATATTAGTTTCTGTAATAAAAATCTCTTTAAAAATGTCTCTCAATTAATTATGTCCCTGAGGGCCCAAACACTTATCATGCATTATCCTACTAAAAAAAAGCAACACCCACTTTTTGTTGAAACGTAAAGGAATATATAAGGTGTTTTAGTCTATTCAGGCTGCTATAACAAAAATACCATAAACTGGCTGCCTTATATACAACAGAAATTTGTTTTTTGCAGTTCTGGAGGCTCAGAAGTCAAAGATGAAGACACCAGCAGATTCAGTGTCCGGTGAGGACCATTCCTCAATGATGGTGCCTTCTCACAGTGGAAGAGACAAACAGCCTCCCTTAGGCCTTTTTAATAAGCACATTAATCTATCTCGTTGAGGACTAGATATCAACACATGGATTTTGCAGAGACATAAACATTCAGACCACAGCATAAGGATATAAATTAGTACTTTATTTTTAAAGGCCACAGTAAGTTCTGCTATTTCAATATAAACAATGATTTCTAGTGGCCTGCGGCAGTGCCTAGAAAGGCTGTCCAGGGTCTGATAAAGTGGTGTGGCTTACTGCAGAGCTTTAATTTGTGATGGGGAGACTTGTATAAGGCTAGTGAGGGAGTTATCAGGAAAATATGGGGATTTAGCCAAGGTTTCTCACATCTTAATATGTCGTACTATACTTAGCTGCCATGGAGGGAGCAAAACAAATTTGCATTTCATGTGGACTGTGTAGCTAATTTGATCCATGCATTAAATCTTCCAATCCCCCTCCTGGAAAGGATTCTGGCCATAGAGATATCCATGTCACTTAAGTGGGCCAATCAGAAGCCTTCTCTGGGATTATGTTGATTTTTGATGGCTGGAAAAAACTATGTGCTTTTTTTCTGGTAGGGTTGCAGAATTACCAGTGGCCCTGTTCCTGCCACCCAGGGAAGTCCTATCTGCAGAAAGAGGTCATGAGGCTGGTCGACATGTAAAAATGACCTGAGCTGAGGTAAGAGAGATATACTGAGTTCAGTCTCCAGTTCTAAGTCTTGAGGCTCATGTTTCTGAAGCTCATCCTTAAATTCTATAAACATTAACTTCTCAAAAATTGCTCTGCTATAGAAAACTCATAAATTTTCTTACTTCAGCTATGATCCAGTGAAAATATCAACTGCTTAAATTACTACTACACATAAAGAAGTGTATTAGCTCGGTATCTTAGTCAGCTTTGGCTGCTATGATACTATGATACTATGATACTTGGCTGCTATGTGGCTTAAACAACAGACATTTATTTCTCCTGGTTCTAGAGGTTGGGAAGTTTAAGATCAAGGTGCCAGCATGATCATTGTCTGGTGAGGACTCTCTCCTTGGTTGGCAGATGACTATCTTGTCACTGTGTCCTCACATGACAGAGAGAGCGAGAGAGAGAAAGAGAGAGACAGGGGAGAGGGAGTGGAAACAAGTGAGCTCCGGTCTGTTTCTCTTTTTATAAGGACACTGATCCCATCATGGGGCCCCTACCCTCACAACCTCACCTAAACCTAATGATCTCCCAAAGATCTCACCTCCAAATACTATCACTTTGGGGGATAGGGCTTCAACATACGAATTTTGGGGTGTGGGGCACAAACATTTATTCCCTAACACTTGGGAAGAGATTTGAGTAAAATAGAGGAAGGCAGGAGAAAGAGAGGAAGGAAGAAGTTAATGAACAAAGAGAAGAAGGTAAAGAAAAATATGAAATTTCTATTCCCCTCAGAAACTTTTGCTTTCAATCCCATTGGTCAATAAATTCTCTCTCTCTCTCGTTTAACCTATTTTAAGTTGGGTTTCTGTCACTTTCAGCTGAAAGAACCCAGGTTAATTCACTATCCTTTGAAGGTGTTACAAAGATTATTCTATTGCATGAAATCATTAATTAAAGAATTAGGAATATCTTTTTATTGGAAGTTTCCCCAACTTAATTGTTCAAATTGTGTCCTTATCCAATGAGTCTCTCTCATCAAGTGCAATAAATCCTGACTGTAATCTGTTTCTTTCCTCCAATAAATATGAGTAAGATATCATATTGAGAGCTTTCAGAGGAGAACTGATAAAAATTCAAAAGGGAATATTAAAACATAATCACTAAATAAAAACATGAGTTTACAAGTTCTAAAAAATGCCAATTAGAGATGAAAATAATATAAATGTGGAAAGATGTAACCCTCTAGGGAACATCCTTCATTTTCTAACAAAGTTAATTGTACATTCTATTTTGGTAGAACTGAACTCTTTCTCCTATATTTTGCTCCTCAATTTTTTTTATGTTAATTTCCTGCTCTGCTTCATGAAGAGGATGTTATTAATAATTTCTCATTACATTATAAATGTATCATCTCAAAGTTTGGGGTTTGATTAATGTTCCCTCTCATGGTTAAGATCCTGCCAGCTGGTTTCTTGCTTAGGCAATAGAAAAGCGAACTAAGAGATTGATGAATGAAGCTATGTAATTTAAAAAATGACTAAATCTTTCTGGCCTTAATTTGTGATTAAAAAGAGAAAGAAAATTGGAAGTATTAGACTGTTTTGAAAAAAAAAAAGAAACAAGTAGCAGATGAAATCAAATTCTAAACAAAATTAAAATGTATAAAGTAAGTTGATGAATGCAATTACAAAAAAATTAAAGATTGTTCTTAGTTTGGAGAACACTTAGGAGAGTATATGCTTCTCCCTCAGCGCATTACGTTTTCCCAATCCTGCAAAAATGACACATGTCCAGCTTGCTTATCATCCCCCTTCTTATAGAAATAAAGTAAACTGTCTTTTGACTCAAATTAGTCCAAATGTGCCCCCTTTTAAGCGTGGACACATCAGACAACCCATTGCATTGCAAAGAGGAGAAAGAGAAGCGCAGGCCAGAGGAACTGCTACTCAACAGGAAGTTTTTTTCCCTTGCCCTTTTTTCTCTTCTCCTTTTTTTCTTCCCAATTACCTTCAGTCTCAAATTGTAGATTGCATGCCCTGGAATCCTATGCTTAAGATGAGGATGGTGTGGTGGGAACAGAAAGGGTTTGTTTTTCACCCCACCAGGCTGTGAATTCCAGCTCTTACACTTGCTATTTAGTTGCAAATTTCTTAGCCTCTCTGAACCTGTGATGTATAAACATAGGGACATACAGAGTGGAATAACAGACATTGGAGACTCCAAAAGGTGAGAGGGTGAGAAGGGGGTAAGGGATGAAATACTACCTATTCGGTGCAAGGTACACTACATGGTGACGGGTATAATAAAAGCCCAGACTTCACCACTGCATAATAGATGTATGTAATACAACTGCACTTGTATCCCTAAATCCATGAAGTAAATTTAAAAAAATCTGAGGATGACAATATATATTCCCTATGCTATGCAGATGTAAACAGTTGTGAAGTGCTTTATAATGCTACAGGTGAAAGATGACTTCTTTATTTTAAAAATTGTATCCAGCCCTGAGCTCACTTTTCAAGTTCTCTGAAAGTTCAATGTTAAGACAATGGGGTAGAGGTCATGGATTTCAACCTATTATTGTCACTACTGGAATTTCTGCAGGTGGGTGACTCCAATCATAGTAGAGACCACTGCCTGTGCTAGGTTGGCCAGAAGAACCCTCACTAATGTTCCACAGGGGCTCTTGCAGCTTCCCCACCCCAGAGGCTCTGACTCTCTGTAGAGCTTGTAGCCTCCCATTCCTGCCCCCTCCAAAGTCCCATGGAAGCCACTTTCAGGGGTTAGATTCCTTTCCTTTTAGCCTTTGAAGATCACATCCCCCATTTTAGAAATGTTCCATAAACAAAGGAAAATCACATCCTAAAAGTCAATGAAGCTGGTGAGGACATGGAGAATAGGAGCCCTTATATGTTGCTGGTGGGAATGTAAAATGGTGCAACTGCTGTGGAAACACATTTGGCGGTTCCTCAGAAAGGTAAACGTGGAATTACTCTATAGCCCAGTAATTTCACTCTTAGGAAAATATGCCCAAGGAAAATGGAAACACACATCCACACAGAGCTTGTACACGAATATTCTTGATGACATTATTTGTAATAGGTGAAAAGTGGGAATAACCCAAATGTCCATCAGCTGATGAATGAATAAACAAAATGTAGTATGTTCATACAATGGAATATTATTCAGTCATAAAAAGGATGGATACTGATACATGCTACAACATAGATGAACCTTGAAAACATTATGCTAAATGAAAGAAACCAAAGGCTACAGGTTACATGATTCCATTTATATGAAATGTCCAGAGTGAACACATCCATAGAGGTCAAAATTGCCTAAGGCTGAGGAGATGGAGGGAATGTGAGCGACTGCTAATGGGTATGAAGTTTCTTTTTGGATGTGTTGGAATGAAATAGTGGTAATGGTTGCACTACCTTGTGAATATATTAAAAACCACTGACTTGGCCACTTTAAAATGGTGAAATGTACGGTACGTGTTACAGCCCAATTTAAACAAGTGAATTATTTAGAACAGAGTGAGCATCACTTCTTGAGCACCTGCTAACTTGCAGAAGGTACTTTTAGTGGGAACCTTACCCAGTAACAATGATCAATTACTAAATTTCTTTTCCTATTCTGATTTTCATAATAAAAAAGCAAGACTATATTTTATTATCTCTTATTATCTCTGTTTTATACATGAAAAATGGAAGAGGCATAGAGAAGTTAAGTGACTTGACTGAAATTTCTCAGCCAGTGGACTAACTATGGACCCGAGACTGATGCTCTATCTTTGGGATGACAGGTCTTGTGAATTCTACTCCAGGGCTTCTACACTACCTGTTGCCCTGGCCTGAGCTTAGTATGATCTCAGTTACCATCTCAGGAGGTTTGCCTTCTTGGTGAATCTAACTGCTGAAAATCAAGGTCACTCAGGACAAGAGGGGACAGAATGGCGGCTCCCACACTGACCTACACTGAACCCACGCCTGGGCCATCCCATTGTGGTAGAGGATAATAAATGGGTTTGGGGAAATACATTGGAAGGGCATGAAAGAACACAGTTTTTAGGCACCCCTTCTGACCTTGGGTGAAGAATTGGGGAATGAAAGCTGCCAAATAGAGAGCTAGACACCTGCCCATGCATCCCTTCCCAGACTTTTGTATTGGAGCCACCTGCCTTTTAGGTTTCCCCTTCTGCAAACCCCTAAGCCTAACTGTCAGGATTTCAGGAAATGTCAGTTTTCAGGAGATGATCTGTAGGAAAATTCTCAAGTTGTGTTGCTATTTGCCATTTGGAAAGTGAAATACTGAGTGAACTAATTGTCATGATGGATTTGCTAGCCAGGGAGAAATTAGCATCAAGGTTTTGTTTAAGAGGATGTTGCGCCAACAGAACGCCTGCCAACATTGCCTTTCTCTAATGAAAAGCAGTGTGTGCTTCTGGGTAGCTCTGAAGACTGCAAATTATTTCTTTCCCTTTGAAGTGCCTCACAAGTTAAAATATTCTTTTCCTTGGTTTGTTGCATGTTAATAAAGTGCATTAGTTGGGTGATGGGTCTCTAAGTACTGACGGGTAATTGGAACTATGAAAAAAGCCACAGAGATGAAAACAAACTTGTCTCAGTCGTACACTAATGAGATGGAGAAAGCTAAAGCCTTGCTTTTCCAATAGCTTTTCCTGTCCTGTCAGACACCTGGTCCCGGTATTGAACTTTGCATTTCTATAACAATTAGATTCTAAGTATTACTTGTCGTATGTGTGGAAAATGCTAAAATTCCTGCGACTTCTTCCAGGAGAGAAGTGGGAAAGAGGAGGGTGGGTCAAGCAGAGCATTCACCATGATGCCTTAGAGAAAAGGAAGTACAAATACGGCCTTTTCATAACTCCTAAAGGATTGAACAGGATATTGTGAAAGCAACAGAATAAAGCCCAGGTTTTCATTTATTTGTCAACCTGAAACAATGAGAGTCAGAAAATATGATTAAGTTTGTTCCAGCACGAAGTTTAGAAATGACCACCAAGAAAGAGATTCCAAAAGAATAGGATCAGTGTTCCCAAGTGGGGAAGTTAAGGTTTCACTTATGTAGGCAGAAACCGAGAATTTTAACAGGGTTCAACATTTTCCATTTAAGGCCAGTGTATATGTTACAGCGATTTGATTGGTTATAGCCTGCTACATTTTAAGGAAGATTGCTTTAACATTCTTTGAGGAGGGGTAATGATCAGAGGGGCTCAATCTCTGACGCCATTCGGCTATTTCTAATCATTTACAGGAAAAAACAGAAGTTGCAGCTGCATGCTGCTTGACTTAGGCCACATAGTTATATTCCTCTCAAGGCTCAAAATAATTTAGAGTTCCAACAGCTTTAAGTTTCAATTATATAATCTCACATTTTCATACCACAAACATTATTGAACATCTATTGTGCATCAGATGCTGTTCTAGGCACTGGAGAGACAACTAACGAGACAGAACACTCTCCTGCCTTCAAGATCTCATAGTCTCTAAGTCACATTTTTAGAATTGATTCACTTTCAGAATTGTTATAAAATTGGGGCCATATTTGAGTCTTCAATTCAATGGACTTTTAGAAAATGATAATTTGGCTTTTGTCAGGAAAATCTGGACAGAGACAGAAGTATCTATAAAGTGCTCTGGGAGAATGAAGGAGGGAGGGATTGTGTAGACAGAGGGAACAAATTGAATATTCTGCACAAAGATACAGGGGACTGTCAGTGAGATATGATAAGCAGCTCCCTTGGGGCTGAAGACCAAGGGTGGTGGTGAGTCACTGGTGACACAGCTGCAAAGGTAAGAAGACTTCTGGTTAAAGTAAAATACAAAAAAAGAAATAAACTCTCCTTTGGTGGAAAGGACAAGAGCAATGACTTTGCCTCCTGTGGGAGGAAAATTTTCTGTTAAAAGCACATCTTAAGACATTACTAAAATTTACTTCCAAATTCACATTTATCCACCCACTTTTGGTTTTTGGTGCCTGCAAGCTGGCTGTGAAATAGGTTTTGGCAGGAGTAAAATAGCTATGATTATAGAAATCTATCATCATGATAGAGCAAAGGAATTGTTAATAGTCACAAGGATATATATATATATATATATATATATATATATATTCATTAAAACATGTAGTTTCTTTACTATAGTCTTTTACTTAAACTAAAAAGAAAAGCCTGCAGTGGAGCTCAGGATAAAATACGAACTACAGAGAGAAATAGATGTGAAGGACACACTCAGGTGGCCCAGAGGTCTTGTCTTTGAGCATCTGTTGATTATTGGAGCTGCTGTGCCTGATATTCACCTGAACCTCAGCTTTAGTACCAAAGAGTGGCTGCCATTCTGAATTTGTCTGAATTATTAGGTTGCTGCAAAAGTAATTGCTCTTTTTGCCATTAAGAGTAATTGCAAAAACTGATATTACATTTCCGCCAGTCTAATACTTGCTTTCCTTCTGTTCTTGCTTACCTCCAATAGGGAGGGCTTGAGGCACTGCTCTTCCGAGTCCTAATCACACACTTATTTATTTTATTAGTCTCCTGTAGTCATTCCTGTCTCTTGTGAGTATGAATCTCAGTCCAAAAACTCAGCTTGGAATGCAACTTTAGGCTAACATGATAGTAATTCTGAGCCTCTAGCCCTGCAGTCAAGGGAGAAATTAAATTTCAGTCCCTACTGGGGTTCTCTCCTTGAGGAATTGCCCACTGACCAAGGGCCATCTCCCACTGACCAAGGGCCATCTCCCACTGATTGCTGGACACATTGGGGGAATGATGACCATTCCCTGCTGATAGTCCCAGGGCAGTGACAGGGGCTGCCGGCTGCTCCCCAGGCCTAGTGGTCTCTCTTCCCACTTGGCCCTCTGTGTCCCTAGAAATAGGAAGAATTACCTTCTCTCTGGTGCCTTTTTCAGTGATGTTTGTTTCTTTCCCCCTAGGATACATCACATAGGCTTATAAATGAGTTTAGGCTTTGGAAAATAACAGCCAGGAAGGGAAGGATCTTAGAGGCCATTTCTTTTCTTCCACCTAAAATTCCTTCTGGGTGGAAAGCACAGAGCGTTCTTGTCTGTGGCTACTCCCCTTATCCTAATCTGATTTCTCAAGGCAAGAGTGACAGAAAATGGTGGTGGGGGAGCAACATGGAGACACCGACACTTGCTCCATTTCCAAAAGGCAGACACAACCTGTAAACCAAAAAGTGAGGCAGATCTCAATACATTTAGAGGTTTATTTTGCTAAGGTTGAGGACACACCTGGGAAAAAGAAACACAAGTTACAGTAGAATCTGTGGCCTGTGCTTTTTCCAAAGAAGGTTTTGACAGCTTCAATATTTAAAGGGGAAAGAACGGGCAGAAAGGGAGAGAGGAAAGAGGGAAAAAAAGGGGGTTAGATAGTGAGACAAGCAGGTACATTCTTTGAGGCTTTGATTAGCAACCACTGAATCCACATTTTACACAAGAAAAGAGAGGATTGGGAGAAAAAGTCAATTAGGCATTCATTTGTCTTGTGTTCTTTGCAGATCTACATTTTACATATGATAATGTAAACATGTGAAATTACAGCTATCTCTTCGATAACAAAAGGAAGGTTTGTTTGCTTTTGTTTTTGTTGACTCAGTTTTGAGGCTTAACTTTTCCCTTTGGCATAGTGAGTTTGGGGTCCTGAGATTTTATTTTCCTTTTACAAACCCACATGTCCATCAATGGATGGATGGATAAACGCAACAGATGTATCCATACAATATAAATTGTATATTCATCCATAGAAAGGAATGAAGTACTGATATATGCTGCAACGTGGATGAACCTTGAAAACATTATGGTAAGTGAAAGCAGCCAATTACAGAATATCTTATGTCATGTGATTACATTGAAATGAAATGTCCAGAATGGGCAAATCTATAGAGGCGGATAGGAGACTAGTGCTTCCCTAGGTTAAGGAGGTTGAGGGATGACTGATGAAAGATAAGGAGGTTCTTCCTGTAGTGATGAAGATATTCTGAAATTGATTGTGGTCTTCGTTGCACAGTCTTCGAATATACTGAAAAAGAAAGCTATTGAATTGTATAGTATGTGAATTATACCCCAATAAGGCTATTATCAAGAAAAAAAAGTTGTAGGGCTGTAATTTGCTGATCCCAGATCTATGCACTTACGCAAAGAAATGAATGTTATCTTTTGGCCATATATTTTGTTAATGTTAATGCTTCTTCATCAGGTATTGCTGATAACTGGCTGCTCTTTCAAGTTAATCACTTTCCTAGGATGCAAAACAATCATTTTCCAAGTATCTCTCACAATACTTGGGCCTTTGGCTTTCTCTACAGGCTCTTGAAAGAAAGGAGGGGTAATAATTTCAACTTATACCCATAGAGGTTACTCTCAATGCTGGAGCACCTACTCTAATTTGCTACATTTGTGTGATTTTGATAATATCTAGACCATGAAGCATGACTCATGCACTTGGAAGAAATCCTAGAAACAATCTAGCCCAGTGGATTTCAAACATATTTAGTAGAATCTGGAGCTAGAGGGCAGGGGCCTCAGGCAACAACAGGAGGGAACTGGGACAGGTGATAAATTGGTCAGGGTGGGCTCCTACCGTTTTTTCAATCAAAGCAGTCCTGGTTTTATCTGATGTGTATGTTTGGCTTCAGCAAGATTTTATTTGAAGAATCCAGCAGCTAACAAATGTTTAAGACTCTTCTGATTTTTAGTTTTATAGAAAAAGGAAATGAGGCTCAGGGAAAAGACTTTTCAAAGTCTGTACATCCATTTCATGGCAGTGCAGGGTCTGGAATCATAGACTTCTAAGGATGGGCAGGGTGGTCAGGGTCATTTAATCCAACAGAAACTGAAGCTGGATTCCTAATGGGTATACCACTCCTCCCTAATGAAGGGAAGAGAGCATAACAGGTGAGCATGTAGCTCAAGAGCCATGTGGCTTGTGCTAAAAGCCTATCTCACCACACATCAGCTATGTGATCTTGAGCAAGAAAATCAACCTGCTTAACCTTGGTTTCTTCATCTGTAAAATGGGGGCAAATGGCAATGTTAACCTCAGAAGACGAAATGGAATGATGCCAAGTATCTGGCATATAATAGAGGTCCGATAAGTATTAACCATTATTGTCAGAAGTAACACAGACTCTCCATGTACTTCGGTCTCCACAAGTTCCCCAGGGCTAAGAGGCGGCACTCCTGTGAAGCTTTCACCTCCCAAACCAAATCAACCCAAGTTGATTTCACACAGCCTGCTGTTAAGACGTGTCACTCCCATTGTACATTTCTGCAGTTGGAATAGCCGACCTCACTGTAAGATATTTCGTTTGTTTCTGTTCAATTTCCCTTACTTTTTGAGTCACTTATCTGAAATTGTGTGTTATTTTCCAATATCAAGTAGAAAGGCCTTGGCTAAGTCTGTCTGACAGCTCGGTCCCATTAGGAATCCACACTCAGTCTTGGAGTTTCTGCTGGACCATGTCTAAGGATACTGTTAGGTGGATGGTTCTAAACAACCCCTTTGTGTGGTCCATGATTTAGATTGTGGCTTGTTGCTTACTCATTTTATTTTTCATCTCTCTCCTGCTTTGCTCTTTTCATCTCAGGCCCAGTATCAAGTACTTTCCTGTTATTTTTGTTATGTATTTTATTTAATGAGGTCTGGGATATTCCTCCACTCCCCAACCCATACTCCACAGCATCTCTACAGACCCCCTCTAGGCTTAACACCTGTGAACTTCTAAGTAAGGCATAGCAACACCACGTGATCCTGCTTGCTGGCCACAGAATCTGTTCATTTAATTC
Organism: Hylobates moloch; assembly: GCF_009828535.3. Classification (NCBI taxonomy): domain Eukaryota; kingdom Metazoa; phylum Chordata; class Mammalia; order Primates; family Hylobatidae; genus Hylobates; species Hylobates moloch. The sequence continues at coordinate 54,718,343 of NW_026652278.1, read as the reverse complement.
TAAGTTTATTTAACTCTCTATGCAGGACTTTCTGTTTAATATCCAATGTTAAGCCTTTGGCCTACTAAATTGTGTTCATCATTTCTCACCTTTCATCACTCTTCAGTTCTAATATAAAAAAATCTTAATTTATAAGATGCTCCCTATGGTCATGTACCATATAAAAAATGTTGGGTCAATGATGGACTGCACATATGACGGTAGTCTCATAAGATTAAAATACCATATTTTTGTTATGCTTTTTATATGTTTATATATACAAATATTCATCATTGTGTTACAATTTCCTACAGTATTCGGTATAGCAGTATGCTGAAGAGGTTTGTAGCCTAAGGGCAATAGGCTATAACATTTAGCCTAGGTGTGTAGTAGGCTATACCACTATACCATCTAGGTTTGTGTAAGTACATTCTATGTCATTTACATGACAAAATTGCCTAATGGCACATTTCTCAGAACAGATCTTTGTCGTTAAGTGACACATGACTGTACACATTTTGGAAAATAGAAAAATCATCCATTCCAACAAGATGAATGTATGCCAAAATTGTAATGCAAATTCCATTATTCGTTGGATTTACATTGTATTTTATGTACACACACATATACACACACACACGAGTTTTTAAAATAAGCATGCAGATGAATCTTCACCCTCTCTGCTAACAATTTCTTTTTAGTTAGTTCCTTGTGACACTGAAAATGTGCTCATTAAACAACTTAACGTATTGCTTTTTTTTCTTAAAGGCACTAATTGATTTCCTTAGCATTTTAATTATTGGCTTTGTTAGCTTTACAGAAAGTTAGATTTGGAGGGATCATCAAAGACAGGCCTTTAATTTTTATTATTTTATAGTTGGGAAAAATGAGGTCCAGAAATTGTAAATCTGAGGCAGGGTCATACAACATTGAGGATCACAGCTGGGACCAAGTCCTCTGCATCTCACTTAATTCTCAGCAGATTCCATATCTGTCCAGATTCTGTATCTGGACTGGCTACATTACATTACATACATATACATTACATACATAATGTATTACATTACATACATAACCTATTACATTACATACAGCTGGGTAGCTGTTTTAAAAACAGCAATAGGCTAGGTGTGGTGGTTCTTACCTGTAATCCCAGCACTTTGGGAGGCCAAGGCGGGCAGATCACTTGAGGCCAGGAGTTCAAGACCATCCTGGCCAAAATGGTGAAACCCCATCTCTACTAAAAACTCAAAACTTAGATGGGTGTGGTGGCACACACCTGTAATTCTAGCTACTAGGGAGACTGAGGCAGGAGAATCACTTGAACTTGTGAGGTGGAGGTTGCAGTGAGCTGAGATGGCACCACTGCACTCCAGCCTGGGCAACAGATTGAGACCCTGTCTCAATAACAAACCAACAAAACCCCAGCAACACACAAACATATTCCCTGGGAAACTTGACATATTCTGAGTTAGACCTGGTCTGGAGTGGAGTTATGGAATATGTATTTTAGAATGGTTATCAAATGACTGTGATGCACTTAGTTTGGGAACAAGTAACTATGCAGGAATGCTACCTAGAGCAGAACCCAGTCCAATTATTGGCCAAAAAGTTATAAAGGATCATAAATTATATAAAACTTCGTCACCACAATTTTTATGAAGGAAGTAAAAGCATAGCCCAGGTGGCTTTACCCAGATTCTGCCCGACTGCCCAAATTGGAAGACCAAGAAAAATGCTGATTCTTATGAATGCAAAATGATATGAAGGTACAGACTACAAGAAATTTGGCTAGACATAGCCAAAGAACTCAGCATAGAAAATTGCACAGGGGCCTGCAAAAATGTGTGTAGTGAGCACTCACTCCCCAGTGACTATGGTCTGGTAACAAAGTTGAGGTCTTAGCAGTTTGCCCTTCTTCAAATGCCAGAAGTTGTAGTTGCTGATTTGCCTACATCTGCCCCAATCCTTAACTTTTCCTTTTTCTTGCTAGTTCTTTCAAGTAAAGTGCACCCCAAGGCGGAATGAGTGCTCTGTTAATGTCATCTTAGGTCTTGATTGCAGGCCTTGTTCAGACCAAACTTAGAAACTATAAATCATGTTACAAGTGTTGCATAGCATTATGTTTCACTGTCATCTATCTAATTTCTGACCAGGGTCAAATATTGTCATTTGCTGCCATTGCAAATTATCACCATCAATCCTGCAGAGCATAACATTCCAAAACATCTGGGAAAATTGGAAGGTGTTTATTGATATGAGTGATCCCTAAAACATTGAAAAGATGATTGTAGAATTATCATTCCATCATCTTTATCAGAGTTATTTAAAAGAGAAATGAAGGAGCACATGAGGGGAATTTGAGAGTGCTTAGTTTTTTTTTTTATTTGCTTTATTAAACTCAAAATAGGGGATCAGTAGGAAAATTCTAATGTCTTTACATTTTTGCTTCTTATATGTAATTACTAATAATACATGAATGTCCTTGCAACGGAAGGTGAATGCATGTCATTAGGAAATTCCATACATATTGGTAATAAAATAAATTTTTTCCAATGGTTGATAATTGAATTTTTGTCCCTTTACTATGAAAGCTGGCAGTAACTTAGAAAAAACTAACCACTCTCTAATTTTACAATTCAGTAAAGAAAACTGAGCCACTGAGAAGTTAAGTGTCTTGTTCAAGGAACAATTTCTGGTTTACTGACTCATAATTCAGCATTTGTTTCCTCTTCCTACTGAAGTCTCTGTAAGAAAAGGTGAAGAACTTAAAATTTTGAAATTCTGTCAAATGTTTGTTTACAAGACAATAAGGAATGTTTTCGACAGCACTAGCAAGTTATTTATTTTTCTTATTTTATTTTTAAAGTAACGTATTATATTTCCACACTTTGCAACTGGGTCAGCTAATGTTTAGAATAAGCAGACGTTCTGCAGTCTTTGAATATTGTAATATGGTCCCTCATCAGCTTTGAAGGTGAGACACTTTTGGCTTCACTATTTTCTCCTTTTGAAAGTATTAACTCAACAGATTATAAGTAATTAAAACTGATGTCGAGTCAGCAATGCTAATAGAGCATAAAATTCACAGTGACTACCAATTTTTCCCTCTGGAGAAAATCATACCTGCACCAAGTGAACTTCAAGGTCGTTTGAACTTTGATACATACTTATACATAAAGGATTAGTGTGTTGAAGAGGAGGTCTGGTCTATCCAAAAGTACTCAGGTATCAATTTCTTTCCATCTCAAGTAACTCTCTGTAGGGAGAGAGTGTGGGTTTTTATGACCACATTTATCTGAAGGTTCTACAGAGTTCAAATTATGTATTATGCAGCTTTGGCTGGGTATGAAATAAGATGTGGTCTGATTATTGGTTCGTGCTATCAAAGGTTTTTAGTTACTTTTCCTTCCTTAACTTTGCCTAATACAATAATGGGTGTTTGTTGGCTTCTTAAGGCCCCTGGAGAAAAAATAATGTATTTTTTTTTCTTCTGGTAAGTGGTTCTATGGTTTGATCATCCCTCCTCAGAAAACTTTTTGGATATCTTATGTAAATCTCTTTCTGTGGTAAAAGTCTCTTTCTTCTCATTTCTGGATAAATATGATGAACAGTTGCTGAGCAACCTATAAATGATATTTAACAAGCTTACTTCATTGTCTTATTTTAAGGGGAAAAGGGCTTATTTATTCCAGGAAAGCAAATTTTATGTGATTTGTTGTATAAAAATTTTGAATTGAACTTTGGCAGGTGATAGGTTAAGTCATGGTTAAGACATTGTTAACCTGCTGCCGGTCCCACCGCCGAACACTTGTTGGTTATGAGAGTCACTGGCTGAGGCTGTGTCCCGCAGGCTTGGCATCTGACACCCAGAGATATTCCCAGCTGGGAGAAACCATAAGCAATGGGTGTGCCTGCCCCACCCTGTGGCTGCAACCCAGAGGGAAAGCGGGCCTCCCACTTTTTAGATGCTTCCAATGACTCACAAGTTCAATAAACTCCACCTGTGGCTGCAACCCAGAGGGAAAGCGGGCCTCCCACTTTTTAGATGCTTCCAATGACTCACTAGTTCAATAAACTTGTGAACTCACAAGTTCAATAAGCAAGTTCAATAAACAAGTTAAGTGTGATGATACAGCCCGGGCATTTGGTGATGCTTTAAGCTTCTTGGCCACACTTGTAGAATCTTTGGCAACTTAGGCAGGTAGCAAGCACTATTGTCCACCAACCTCATGCTTTCACAGTTCCTAGTGAAAAAGGAATTTGACGATAAGAATCAAAAGGGTGCATATATGAGGTGCTTTAATAAAAAAGAAAAATTTAACCTTTTACTGAAAATTTTATATTTAAGAATATTGTCTCTCAATTGTGCATTGCCTTCTATAAGTTAAAATGTGCACACTTTATGTCTTGGACATTCTACTTCTCATTCATACTCAGACACGAGGAGGGACCTTCAAAGATGCACACTGCAATATTGTTTATAGTAGTCAAAAATGGCAAACAATTGAAAAGTGTCCATCGATAGAGGGACAGTTATATAAATTATGGTATAGCAATGAACGATATAAACTAAACAATGTAGATTTTTTAAACTGACACAGAAAATATCCTCAACATATACTGTTGAGTGCAAATAGCAAGCTACAAAACTATATAATAATTATAGAACAGTTTGAGAATTTTCTTTAAAAGACTACATCTCATATTTTACATATATGGAGATGTATACAAGTCCATAGTAAAATTTAGAAGGATAAATGCCAAACTGATAAAGTGAATCTCTCTAGTAGCTGTGGCTGGTGGTCAAGTAGAACTCTAGTCCTTTCTGTGATGCTTTAACTTTACAATTAAAATGTTGTGGTTGTGGTTGCAGTGGCAGAATTCGAAGGTAGCCCCCAAGGGACTCTTCCCCCTCGTGTACACATCTTGCATAGTCCCCGGGATGGTGAATTTGATGGATTTTAGTCCCATGATTAGATTATGTTCGGTGGCACAGAGACTTTAGGAAAAGGAGGGACTTCTCCCGGGTGGCTCTAACCTAATCACATGAGCCCTTACCATCTGAGTCTAGAGGTCAGAGGTGGAAGAAGTCAGAGATTCAAAGTAAGAAGTGTATTCTATTTGAGGAGTTCTCATTGTTGGAGGGGGACACATGTCAATGAATACAGACAGTCTTTAAGATCTGGGAAGAGCCCCTGCCAACAGCCAGCAAACAGGGACCTCAGTCTTATGACAGCAAGGAACTGAATTCTGTACCAAATATGTGACCTTGGAAGAGGAACCTGAGCTCTAGATGAGATAAGCAGCCTGGCTAACACCTTGACTTTAGCCTTATGATACTCTGAGCATTGAAATGTGCATAATTTATTACTGGGGCATTCTACTTCTCATTAATGCTCAGACACCAGGAGAGTGCAGCCACACCGTGCCCAGACACCTGACCTACAGAAACCATAGGATAATAAATGGATGTTATTTTAAGCTGTTAAGTTGGTAGTAATTTGCTATGCAGCAATAGAAAATGAATACAAATGTATCTGAGTATTAGTTGTTTAATGAAAAATAATGTGATGTTATCATAATAATTAAAATTTAGCTATCCTTAATAATTCTTAGTAGGTTATGAGTATTAATTGCACTTATAAAACAGATCTTGGGACCTGTGCGTCATTTGTCATAGAAAAGAGCAGAGGACTTGTGTGTGGTTTGGTTTTAGGCTGTCAGAAACTATCCTAGGCAAACAGTGTACTGTGGGCCCATCCTTTGAGAATCAGCACCTTAGAGATCTTCTAATCCAAGCCCCCGGAGGTTGGTACTAATATGTAAGTGGTCATCTACTTGGATTGAGAATCCTCAGTGCTGACAGGCTGCTCATGGCTGAACAAGATACTTCATCCCATTTCAGACAGCTGTAATTGCTGTAAATTTATCTCTCACAATTTGTCTTCTTGCCACATTTACTTTGGACCTCAGCTTAGCCCTGGGGACTGCATGAGCTCTCTTATAAATACTCTAAAACCGCATTCATGTGTCCCATAACCTCAAAGTTGAACATTTTATATGATCTCCTTATTAATCCTCAAAATAAAAAACAAAATATCAGAAATCTTGTCTCTACAGGGCTCTCATTCTCACTGGATAAGTGACTCTACTACGTAAACTGAGTATTAATTTCTCAGGATCATCCCTCAGTGGAGATCCACATTGCCCAAGTGTTTGGAGAAGCTCAGTGTCAAAGCAACCATGTGACTGAAAGTTTTATGAATCATTGAAAATGCACTTTCAGTCTCATCAGAATAGGAGAAAGCAAAGGTTTGTTCAAAATAACTAAGAACAAGTCATTTCCACTCTAGTTAGCAAATGTTTTATGTTTGACTGCTTACACAGTGCTGTTGTGGCCACAGCCATGTCATACAGTAGAACCAAAGTATCTCAGAAATGAAAGGAATTAGAAGCTTTTACAATTTAATTATCTTCCCAATACTTTAATTCTTTTTTTAATTTATTTTTTATTTTTTATTTTTTTATTATTATACTTTAGGTTTTAGGGTACATGTGCACAATGTGCAGGTTTGTTACATATGTATCCATGTGCCATGTTGTTTTACTGCACCCATTAACTCGTCATTTAGCATTAGATATATCTCCTAATGCTGTCCCTCTCCCTCCCCCCACTCCACAACAGTCCCCGGAGTGTGATGTTCCCCTTCCTGTGTCCATGAGTTCTCATTGTTCAATTCCCACCTATGAGTGAGAACATGCGGTGTTTGGTTTTTTGTCCTTGCGATAGTTTACTAAGAATGATGTTTTCCAGTTTCATCCATGTCCCTACAAAGGATATGAACTCATCATTTTTTATGGCTGCATAGTATTCCATGGTGTATATGTGCCACATTTTCTTAATCCAGTCTATCGTTGTTGGACATTTGGGTTGGTTCCAATTCTTTGCTATTGTGAATAGTGCCGCAATAAACATACGTGTGCATGTGTCTTTATAGCAGCATGATTTATAGTCCTTTGGGTATATACCCAGTAATTGAATGGCTGGGTCAAATGGTATTTCTAGTTCTAGATCACTGAGGAATTGCCACACTGACTTCCACAATGGTTGAACTAGTTTACAGTCCCACCAACAGTGTAAAAGTGTTCCGATTTCTCCACATCCTCTCCAGCACCTGTTGTTTCCTGACTTTTGAATGATGGCCATTCTAACTGGTGTGAGATGGTAGCTCACTGTGGTTTTGATTTGCATTTCTCTGATGGCCAGTGATGATGAGCATTTCTTCATGTGTTTTATGGCTGCATAAATGTCTTCTTTTGAGAAGTGTCTGTTCATGTCCTTCGCCCACTTGTTGATGGGGTTGTTTGTTTTTTTCTTGTAAATTTGTTTGAGTTCATTGTAGATTCTGGATATTAGCCCTTTGTCAGATGAGTAGGTTGCAAAAATTTTCTCCCATTCTGTAGGTTGCCTGTTCACTCTGATGGTAGTTTCTTTTGCTGTGCAGAAGCTCTTTAGTTTAATTAGATCCCATTTGTCAATTTTGGCTTTCATTGCCATTGCTTTTGGTGTTTTAGACATGAAGTCCTTGCCCACACCTATGTCCTGAATGGTATTGCCTAGGTTTTCTTGTAGAATTTTAATGGTTTTAGGTCTAACATGTAAGTCTTTAATCCATCTTGAATTAATTTTTGTATAAGGTGTAAGGAAGGGATCCAGTTTCAGCTTTCTACATATGGCTAGCCAGTTTTCCCAGCACCATTTATTAAATAGGGAATCCTTTCCCCATTTCTTGTTTTTGTCAGGTTTGTCAAAGATCAGATAGTTGTAGATATGCGGCATCATTTCTGAGGACTCTGTTCTGTTCCATTGATCTATGTCTCTGTTGTGGTACCAGTACCATGCTGTTTTGGTTACTGTAGCCTTGTAGTATAGTTTGAAGTCAGGTAGCGTGATGCCTCCAGCTTTGTTCTTTTGGCTTAGGATTGACTTGGCGATGCGGGCTCTTTTTTGGTTCCATATGAACTTTAAAGTAGTTTTTTCCAATTCTGTGAAGAAAGTCATTGGTAGCTTGATGGGGATGGCATTGAATCTATAAATTACCTTGGGCAGTATGGCCATTTTCACGATATTGATTCTTCCAACCCATGAGCATGGAATGTTCTTCCATTTGTTTGTATCCTCTTTTATTTCATTGAGCAGTGGTTTGTTGTTCTCCTTGAAGAAGTCCTTCACATCCCTTGTAAGTTGGATTCCTAGGTATTTTATTCTCTTTGAAGCAATTGTGAATGGGAGTTCACTCATGATTTGGCTCTCTGTTTGTCTGTGATTGGCATACAAGAATGCTTGTGATTTTTGTACATTGATTTTGTATCCTGAGACTTTGCTGAAGTTGCTAATTAGCTTAAGGAGATTTTGGGCTGAGATGGTGGGGTTTTCTAGATATACAATCATGTCATCTGCAAACAGGGACAATTTGACTTCCTCTTTTCCTAACTGAATACCCTTTATTTCCTTCTCCTGCCTGATTGCTCTGGCCAGAACTTCCAGCACTATGTTGAATAGGAGTGGTGAGAGAGGGCATCCCTGTCTTGTGCCAGTTTTCAAAGGGAATGCTTCCAGTTTTTGCCCATTCAGTATGATATTGGCTGTGGGTTTGTCGTAGATAGCTCTTATTATTTTGAGATACGTCCCATCAATACCTAATTTATTGAGAGTTTTTAGCATGAAGGGTTGTTGAATTTTGTCAAAGGCCTTTTCTGCATCTATTGAGTTAGTCATGTGGTTTTTGTCTTTGGTTCTGCTTATATGCTGGATTACATTTATTGATTTGCGTATGTTGAACCAGCCTTGCATCCCAGGGATGAAGCCCACTTGATCATGGTGTATAAGCTTTTTGATGTGGTGCTGGATTCGGTTTGCCAGTATTTTATTGAAGATTTTTGCATCAATGTTCATCAAGGATATTGGTCTGAAATTCTCTTTTTTGGTTATGTCTCTGTCAGGCTTTGGTATCAGGACGATGCTGGCTTCATAAAATGTGTTAGGGAGGATTCCCTCTTTTTCTATCGATTGGAATAGTTTCAGAAGGAATGGTACCAGTTCCTCCTTGTACCTCTGGTAGAATTCGGTTGTGAATCCATCAGGTCCTGGACTCTTTTTGGTTGGTAAGCTATTGATTATTGCCACAATTTCAGAACCTGTTATTGGTCGATTCAGAGATTCAACTTCTTCCTGGTTTAGTCTTGGGAGGGTGTATTTGTCGAGGAATTTATCCATTTCTTCTAGATTTTCTAGTTTATTTGCATGGAGGTGTTTGTAGTATTCTCTGATGGTAGATTGTATTTCTGTGGGATCAGTGGTGATATCCCCTTCTTCATTTATTATTGCATCTATTTGATTCTTCTCTCTTTTCTTCTTTATTAGTCTTGCTAGCAGTCCATCAATTTTGTTGATCTTTTCAAAAAACCAGCTCCTGGATTCACTAATTTTTTGAAGGGTTTTTTTGTGTCTCTATTTCCTTCAGTTCTGCTCTGATTTTAGTTATTTCTAGCCTTCTGCTAGCTTTTGAATGTGTTTGCTCTTGCTTTTCTAGTTCTTTTAATTGTGATGTTAGGGTGTCAATTTTGGATCTTTCCTGCTTTCTCTTGTGGGCATTTCGTGCTATAAATTTCCCTCTACACACTGCTTTGAATGTGTCCCAGAGATTCTGGTATGTTGTGTCTTTGTTCTCGTTGGTTTCAAAGAACATCTTTATTTCTGCCTTCATTTTATTATGTACCCAATAGTCATTCAGGAGCAGGTTGTTCAGTTTCCATGTAGTTGAGTGGTTTTGAGTGAGTTTCTTAATCCTGAGTTCTAGTTTGATTGCACTGTGGTCTGAGAGACAGTTTGTTATAATTTCTGTTCTTTTACATTTGCTGAGGAGAGCTTTACTTCCAACTATGTGGTCAATTTTGGAATAGGTGTGGTGTGGTGCTGAAAAAAATGTATATTCTGTTGATTTGGGGTGGAGAGTTCTGTAGATGTCTATTAGGTCCACTTTGTGCAGAGCCGAGTTGAAATCCTCGATATCCTTGTTAACTTTCTGTCTCATTGATCTGTCTAATGCTGACAGTAGGGTGTTAAAATCTCCCATTATTATTGTGTGGGAGTTTAAGTCCCTTTGTAGGTCACTCAGGACTTGCTTTATGAATCTGGGTGCTCCTGTGTTGGGTGCATATATATTTAGGATAGTTAGTTCTTCTTGTTGAATTGATCCCTTTACCATTATGTAATGGCCTTCTTTGTCTCTTTTGATCTTTGTTGGTTTAAAGTCTATTTTATCAGAGACTAGGATTGCAACCCCTGCCTTTTTTTATTTTCCATTTGCTTGATAGATCTTCCTCCATCCCTTTATTTTGAGTCTATGTGTGTCACTGCATGTGAGATGGGTTTCCTGAATACAGCACACTGATGGGTCCTGACTCCTTATCTAGTTTGCCAGTCTGTGTCTTTTAATTGGCGCATTTAGCCCATTTACATTTAAAGTTAATATTGTTATGTGTGAATTTGATCCTGTCATTATGATGTTAGTTGGTTATTTTGCTCGTTAGTTGATGCAGTTTCTTCCTAGCTTCGATGGTCTTTACAATTTGGCATGTTTTTGCAGGGGCTGGTACTGGTTGTTCCTTTCCATGTTTAGTGCTTCCTTCAGGAGCTCTTTTAGGGCAGGCCTGGTGGTGACAAAATCACTCAGCATTTGCTTGTCTGTAAAGTATTTTATTTCTCCTTCACTTATGAAGCTTAGTTTGGCTGGATATGAAATTCTGGGTTGAAAATTCTTTTCTTTAAGAATGTTGAATATCGACCCCAACTCTCTTCTGGCCTGTAGAGTTTCTGCTGAGAGATCAGCTGTTAGTCTGATGGGCTTCCCTTTGTGGGTAACCCGACCTTTCTCTCTGGCTGCCCTTAACATTTTTTCCTTCATTTCAACTTTGGTGAATCTGACAATTATGTGTCTTGGAGTTGCTCTTCTCGAGGAGTATCTTTGTGGCATTCTCTGTATTTCCTGAACCTGAATGTTGGCCTGCCTTGCTAGATTGGGGAAGTTCTCTTGGATAATATGTTGCAGAGTGTTTTCCAACTTGGTTCCATTCTCCCCATCATTTTCAGGTACACCAATCAGACGTAGGTTTGGTCTTTTCACATAGTCCCAAATTTCTTGGAGGCTTTGTTCATTTCTTTTTATTCTTTTTTCTCTAAACTTCCCTTCTCGCTTCATTTCATTCATTTCATCTTCCATCAGCGATACCCTTTCTTCCAGTTGATCGCATCTGCTACCGAGGCTTCTGCTATCTTTGCGTAGTTCTCGATACTTGGCTTTCAGCTCCATCAGCTCCTTTATGCCCTTCTCTCCATTGGTTATTCTAGTTATCCATTCATCTAATTTTTTTTCAAAGTTTTTAACTTCTTTGCTATTGTTTTGAATTTCCTCCCGTAGCTCGGAGTAGTTTGATTGTCTGAAGCCTTCTTCTCTCAACTTGTCAAAGTCATCCTCCATCCAGCTTTGTTCCGTTGCTGGTGAGGAACTGCGTTCCTTTGAAGGAGGAGAGGTGCTCTGCTTTTTAGAGTTTCCAGTTTTTCTGCTCTGTTTTTTCCCCATCTTTGTGGTTTTATCTACTTTTGGTCTTTGATGATGGTGATGTACAGATGGGTTTTTGGTGTGGATGTCCCTTCTGTTTGTTAGTTTTCCTTCTACCAGACAGGACCCTCAGCTGCAGGTCTGTTGGAGTTTGCTAGAGGTCCACTCCAGACCCTGATTGGCTGGGTGTCAGCAGCAGTGGCTGCAGAACAGCAGATTTTCGTGAGACCACAAATTCAGCTGTCTGATAGTTCATCTGGAAGTTCTGTTTCAGAGCAGTACCTGGCCGAGTGAGGTGTCAGTCTGTCCCTACTGGGGGGTGCCTCCCAGTTAGGCTGCTCGGGGGTGAGGGACCCACTTTAGGAGGCAGTCTGTCCTTTCTCAGATCCCCAGCTGCGTGCTGGGGGAACCACTACTCTCTTCAAAGCTGTCAGTCAGACAGGGACATTTAAGTCTGCAGAGATTCCTGCTGAATTTTTGTTTGTGCCCTGCCCCCAGAGGTGGAGCCTACAGAGGCAGGCAGGCCTCCTTGAGCTGTGGTGGGCTCCACCCAGTTTGAGCTTCCTGGCTGCTTTGTTTACCTAAGCAAGCCTGGGCAATGGCGGGCGCCCCTCCCCCAGCCTCAGTGCCACCTTGCAGTTTGATCTCAGACTGCTGTGCTAGCAATCAGCGAGACTCCGTGGGCATAGGACCCTCTGAGCCAGGTGCGGGACACAATCTCCTAGTGTGCCGTTTTCCAGGCCTGTTGGAAAAGCACAGTATTAGGGTGGGACTGACCCAATTTTCCAGGTGCCGTCTGTTACCCCTTTCTTTGACTAGGAAAGGGAACTCCCTCATGGCTTGCGCTTCCTGAGTGAGGCAATGCTTCGCCCTGCTTTGGCTTGCACACAGTGTGCTTCACCGACTGTCCTGCACCCACTGTTTGGCACTCCCTAGTGAGATGAAACCGGTACCTCAAACAGAAATGCAGAAATCACCCGTCTTCTGTGTCACTCAGGCTGGGAGCTGTAGATGGGAGCTGTTCCTATTCAGCCATCTTGGCTCCACCCCCCACTTTAATTCTTTTTAAAACAATCTTGGCTTTTGCTTGAACATATCTGCTGACAAGGAATTCATGACTCAATGAGGCATCCAGGTCTATTTTATTTTTATTTTATTTTTAAATTGACAAAAATTGTGTGTATTTATAGTGTACAACATAATGTTTTGAAATATGTATACATTGTGCAATGGCTAAATCAAGATAATTAACACATACTTTTTTTTGCAGTAAGAATACTTAAAATCTACTAATTTTCAAGTATATAATTCGTTGTTATTAACTATAGTCATCATGTTGTACAATAAATCTATTGAACATATTCTCTGTCTAACTGAAATTTTTTATCCTTTGAGTAACGTTTCCCCAGAACCCCTACTACAACCCCCTCCCACCAACTCTTGGTAACTATGATTCTACTCTCTTCTCCTGTGGGTTTGACTTTTTTAGATTCTACATATAAGTGAGATACAGTAATTATTTTTCTGTGTCTTGGCTTATTTAACATAGTGTTCTGCAGGTTCGTCCATGTTGTTACAAATGACAGGATGACCTTCATTTTTAATGTTGAATAGTATTCCATTGTGTATATATACCACATTTTCTTTATCCATTCATCCATTGATGAACACTCCAGGTTGATTCCATAAAAAAATTGAAATCTATTTTCTTTTAACTCCTTTAAGTTTATGATCCCTGTTCTGTTTTGAGTTCAAACATAGATTTGTCTAATTCATTTTCCTTTCGGGCAGTTAAAGCCAACTGTCACATTCCCTTAAGTTTCCTGTTCTCCAAGGAAATAGTTATAATTCTTTTACATTTAATTAAAGGAGCCTAAGATGACAGAAAGTGTGTGTGTGTGTGTGTGTGTGTGTGTGTGTGTGTGTGTGTATTTGTGTGCCTGTTTCATTCCAGACCCTCTTCCTGTTGGATAGACCCACCATGGTGAGTGGGCAGCATGTTACTGTTCAAGAGCATGGCAGGCTTCTGATCTGACCCTCGCAAAGCAGAATGAAGTCCTCCTGGCACATTCCTGAGAAAGGACAACCCCTAAGGAAAGAAATTCTGTCATTTGCAACAACATAGATGGAACTGGAAGACATTATGCTAAGTGAAATAAGCCAGGCACAGAAATACAAATACTGTATGATCTCACTTACATGTGGAATCTAAAAAAGTTAATTTCATAGAAATAGAGAGTAGAATGGTGGTTACCAGGGGCGTGGGGGGAGGGATGGGAAAAGGAAGACATTGATTAAAGGGTATGAAGTTTCAGTTCGACTGGAGCGATAAGTTTCAGTGATCTACTGTACTGCATAGTGACCACAGTTAATAATAATAATGTAATACATATTTCAAAGTTGCCCAAATAGCTTTTTAACATTCTCACCACATATACACACACAATAAGTTGGTGTAGCAATGCATATGTTAATCAGCTTGATTGTATCTTTCTATAATGGACACATAGATCAAATAATCACATTATACCCCACAAATATACATAATTGTTATTTGTCAATTAAAAAAAAGAAAGGCTAACTGTTGACCTCTCCAGAGTACTCAGGGCAGATGGTTCCAGCAGAAAGTTGGCTGAAGTTTAGGGGTGAAGGTAGCTGCTATTATTATTAAATATATACATTTTTCTTTTTCTCAGAGAGGATTTTTTTTTTGTCTAGAAGCCGGCCAGCAGATTTCCTCTTCTATCTCTTTGGCCATAACTGGGTAGCCCTGATCCTCCAGCCCCTAAGCCATATTACTTGTTGAATAACCGAATGGATTCTGCATTAGTTCATTCTCACATTGCTATGAAGAAATACCCGAGACTGAGTAATTTATAAAAAAAAGAGGTTTAATTGGCTCACAGCTCTGCATGACTGGGAAGGCCTCAAAAAACTTACAATTATGGTGGAAGAGGAAGCAAACACATCCTTTTTCACAAGGTGGCTGGAGAGAGAAAGTACAAGCAGGGCCAATGCCAGACACGTACAAAACTATCAGATCTCTTGAGATTCAGTAACTATCATGAGAACAGCATGGGAGAGACTCCTCCCATGATCCAATTACCTCCACCTGGTCCTGCCCTTGACGTATGGGAATTATGGGGATTACAATTCAAGATGAGATTGGGGGGGAACAGCCAAACCATATCAGATTCCATATATCAGTTCTCAAACATTATATTTTATGTGCTGCAATTCCTCTTTTGAATTAACCCAATGTATTTTAATGATACATGCTAAATACAGGCCTCATATGTCACATCACCAGCCAGTGACCACAACTGCCTGGCCGAACGGGATAAAGTCCTAATTCTCTGAAGATGGATGCCCACCTACGAACATGGATTGACAAATGGGTGTAGCATGCACAACCTGTCAAACAGTCTCAGTTTGCCACGCTTTTCAAGCCACCAGCTCGTGTCTTTTCTTCAGTGAGATAAAATTTGGCTTTTGGTCCCTGAGGAAGTATTTATTTTGAAATCACATCACTGTGCGCATGCTCAGCCCAACTTTACAGATATATTCATTAGTTAAAATCACAACGTTAGAAAAATAAGTAACTTCGAAAGTAAAAGTGTCCTGTAATTCCAACTGCAGAAGTAACACAGTGTTAACAGCGTGGTATGGTTTTTTTTGTTTGTTTTTTTTGTTTTTTTTTGTTGTTGTTGTTTTTGAGATGGAGTTTCACTCTTGTTGCCCAGGCTGGAGTGCAATGGCGTGATCTCGGCTCACTGCAATCTCTGCCTCCTGGGTTCAAGCGATGCTCCTGCCTTAGCCTCCCGAGTAGCTGGGATTACAGGGATGTGCCACCACGCCCGGCTAATTTTGTATTTTTAGTAGTGACAGGGTTTCTCCACATTGGTCAGGCTGGTCTTGAATTCCTGACCTCAGGTGATCCACCCACCTCAGCCTCCCAAACTGCTGGGATTATAGGCATGGGCCATCGTGCCCGACCTTTTTTTTTTTTTTTTTTTTTTTTTTACTTTAAGTTCTAGGGTACATGTGCAGAATGTGCAGGTTTGTTACATAGGTATACATGTGCCATGGTGGTTTGCTGCACGTATCAAGCCATCATCTAGGTTTTAAGCCCTGCATGCATTAGGTATTTGTCCTAATGCTCTCCCTCCCCTTGTTTCCCATCCCCCAACAGGCCCTGGTGTGTGATGTTCCCCTCCCTGTGTCCATGTATTCTCATTGTTCAACTCCCACTTATGAATGAGAACATGCAGTGTTTGGTTTTCTGTTCCTGTGTTAGTTTGCTGAGAATGAAGTTTCCAGCTTCATCCATGTCCCTGCAAAGGACATGAACTCATTCTTTTTTATAGCAGCCTAGTATTCCATGGTGTATATGTGCCACATTTTTTTTTATCCAGTCTATCATTGATGGGCATCTGGGTTGGTTCCAAGTCTTTGCTATTGTAAATAGTGCTGCAATAAACATACATGTGCATGTGTCTTTATAGTAGAATGATTTATAATCCTTTGGGTATATACCAATTGATGGGATTGCTGGGTCAAATGGTATTTCTGGTTCTAGATCTTCGAGGAATCGCCACACTATCTTCCACAATGATTGAAGTTTAAAAGCGTTCTTATTTCTCCACACCCTCGTGAGCATCTGTGTTTCCTGACTTTTTAATGATTTCCATTCTAACTGGCGTGAGATGGTATCTCACTGTAGTTTTGATTTGCATTTCTCTAATGACCAGTGATGAAGAGCTTTTTTTCATTTGTTTGTTAGCTGCATAAATGTCTTCTTTTGAGAAGTGTCTGTTCATATCCTTCATCCACTTTTTGATGGGAATTTTTTTCTTGTAAATTTGTTTAAGTTCCTTGTAGATTCTGGATATTAGACCTTTGTCAGATGGATAGATAGCAAAAATTTTCTCCCATTCTGTAAGTTGTCTGTTCACTCTGATGATAGTTTCTTTTGCTGTGTAGAAGCTCTATAGTTTAAGTAAATACCATTTGTCAATTTTGATCCTTCTAGATATTATTTGTATACAGTAACATATATATGATACAATATTTTTTGGGTCAATATTGGTCCTTGGAAGCTCTATTATATTTCAAACGTGATAGCTACTCTCCAAGGGTATCTCCTAGTGAAACACACCTCCCGGTATTGATGTCACATCCCATTGAATCAGCACTGGTGTTGTGACTCACATTAGCCAAGAGAATGCAGGAGAAGGGTCACTGTGGCAGTCTTCAGAAGACCTGGTGACTTCTGCTTTTGTGCTCTTTGGAGTCCTGAGCCATCATGTAGGAAGCTCAATGACTCTACTGGAAAGACCACAAGGAGAGACCATGTGGAAAGGCAGTAGAGAAGGAGAAGTCCTGAGACCACATGGAGAGAGAAGCCCAGTGTCCCAGTGTCCCAGTGTCCCTGCTGAAACCCACCTTCCATTCTTCCTTGCTGAGGCCACAAACATGTGAGCGAAGCCATTTTGAATGTTCCATTCCCAGCTGTGACTGGACCCCAAGGGTGAATATCAGAAGAATGCTGATGTCCAGCTATCTCAGTCAAGCCAGAGAACTGTAAGAAATGTTATAAGATAAGCATTGGCACATTAAAATTCTAGACTTTCACTTATAAGTGGGAGATGAACAGTGAGAACACATGGATACTAGGAGGGGAACCAACATATGCTGGGGCCTGTTAGGTGGCAGGGGTGGGACGTGGGTAGTGGGGAGGCAGAGCATCAGGATAAATAGCTAATGCATGCAGGGCTTAATACCTAGGTGATGGGTTGATAGGTGCAGCAAATCACCATGGCACATGTTTACCTATGTGACAAACCTGCACATCCTGCGCATGTATCCTGGAATGTAAAATTAAATTAAATTTTAAAAACCCTCAAATTTAGAATTTATTTGAGCAGACAGAAAGTCATGAATTGGGCAGCTTCAGACCACGAGTGGTTCAGGGATTTGCCAAAGGGAAAGCTTTTAGAAGGTGAACACAATGGGCCAGGCACAGTGGCTCACGCTTGTAATCCCAGCACTTTGAGAGGCCGAGGCGGGCGGATCACGAGGTCAGGAGATCAAGACCACGGTGAAACCCCGTCTCTACTAAAAATACAAAAAAATTAGCCGGGCGTGGTGGCGGGCACCTGTAGTCTCAGCTACTCGGAGAGGCTGAGGCAGGAGAATGGCGTGAACCCGGGAGGTGGAGCTTGCAGTGAGCTGAGATCACACCTGGGTGACAAAGCGAGACTCCGTCTCAAAAAAAAAAAAAAAGAAGGTGAACACAAAAGCAGGGCAAATAAAATATTTGATTGGTTAAAGTAGCCTTATTTGGATCATTCCAGTGGAAAGTCCCTAGTGAAAAGTTAGTTGGCAGTTTCTGATTGGTTAAGGCTGGTTACACTGAATCTAATGGCTTCCTAATTAGTGATGTTAACAGAAATAGTAAAATAGAGATAATTAAAATAATAATACAATGGATACCCATAAGACTACCAACCAAATCAAGAACTGGGACACTAACAATGACTTGCATCTACTTACATGCTTCTGCTCATCCCATTGCCCAGCCTTCTGCATAGAGGTAAGCTCAGTGAAAGGTACACAGGACTCTTTGTATTATTTTTGCAGCTTCCTGTGAGTGTACTATTATGTCAAAATATAAAGTTCTTTTAAAGGAGAACACAGTAGTATGATACTTAGACAATACTAATCATTGATAAATGTTAGTTTCCTTCCCTTTATTTGTCCTCATCTCAGTCTCCTAGTGCTCAGGTTAAATGTAAAGTATGTTTGTCAGGTAACTCCAGTTATTAATGAATGAGGACTTCAAAAGAAGCTTACCTCTTCCTTGCTGCCTGGTAAGAAATGAGCAGGAGAAAGAATAATCAGAAGCACAGGGCATAGGCCCTTGTCAAGTCTAAAGGCTTATCCTTCAGGGCTCCTGGCCTGGAGTATGTGGTGTCACCTAGGATACTGCTGCGTGCAAGCTCCTGAAGGCTGTCATTAGTTCTCTAATTATTGCCCTTTCTGCAAATAAAGAGCACAAAAATGCACTGGGCAGCTCTATTTATTCTGCTGAGGTGGCTTCCTGCACAGTCAACAAAATCAGACACCTGTAAATACTTTTACAATGCAGATCTGCACTGCAGGGATAAACAGTTTAATTGCTGTAAAGCACTTTATTTCAGTGCTCTCCTTAATTTTCCATTACCCTGTGTGTCACTAGGTCCCACAACACATTTCTTCCTCCCCTGCTCTCTAACCTGGGTCTTGGATGCTTAAGTCAGAGTTCTCTGGTGGTACAGAACCAATAGGATATATGTACATATATAAAAGCGAGTTTGTTAGGGAGAATTGGCTTACATGATTACAAGGTGAAGTCCCACTACAGGCCATCCATAAGCTGGGGAAGAGAGAAACTGCTAGTGGCTCACCTCGAGTCTGAAAGCCTCAAAACCAGGGAAGCCGACAGTGCAGCCTTCAGTCTGTGGCCAAAGGCCCTAAGAGCCCCTGGCAAACCACTGGTACAAGACCAAGAATCCAAAGGCCAAAGAACCTGGAGTCTGATGTTCAAGGGCAGGAGGAACAGAAGGAATCATCCACCACAGGCAAAAAGCAAACTAGAAGAATCAGCAAGCAACCTTATCCCACCTTCTTCTGCCTGCTTTGTTGTAGCCACACTGGCAGCCAACTGAATGGTGCCCACAGCCATTGTGGGCGGGCCTTCCTCTCCCAGTCCACTGACTCAAATGTCAGTCTCCTCTGGCAATACCCTTGCAGACACACCCAAAAACAATACTTTACCAGCCATCTAGGCATCCTTCAATCCAATCAAGTTGACACCTAATATTAACCATCACAGATGCAGTGGAACAATCTGTTAAATACCTGTTGTGTGCTGAGCACACAGTAGCCCACAGAATAGCTATGTGCTATTACCTTCATTTTATAGATAAGAAAACTGAGGCTGAGAATGGGAAACAAATAAGCAGCATTGCCAAAATTTGATCCCACATCCATTAAACTGTTGAGCCTATAACATCCTGTCTGCTTTGCCCCGTCTCCTCTCACATAGTAGTGGTAAAGGTCAAAGGGATTGGGTTGATCTGGGTGGGTTAAATGTAGCATTTGTGATTGATGATTTGCAATGTTTTCATTGTGACTTTCTGAGTCAGGACTGTGTCACTGAGTCTTGTCATAGTGACTAGTATCCCACCCTCAGAAAGAAAAGAATTTCAGATAAGGAAGGACCCTCTATTTTAATGCTTATACTTCTGTTTCCTAAAGGGAGGGAATCAAGGAAGATGGGAAAGCCAGAGGGAATAATAGACTCAGGCCATCTCTCAGCACATCTCTACCCTGATGTGATTAAGGCTATTTTCTCACTCTTACCATTGTGATCAACTGCAGAGAGTTCTAAGCTTCTGCAGTAGACATAAGTGCTTTCTCTAGAACTCTGTTTTTGCCTGTATTGGTTTTGGAGTATGCGTGTGTGTGTGCTTTGCAGAGCTATACAAAGGCAACTCCCTTCCAGTGTTGTAGAATGACTGCTGCGACTAATGCGCATGTTTTCTTCTCTGTGGAATGAGAGAAGTTTTGAGTCCCATGTGTGTTGTCAGATAAATGACCACTTCTGATCTGGGTACCATCTAGAAATACCATATCATAATATTCAGAAGTAATTTATTCTGTGCTTAATTCCTGTGTCGCTTTTCCAACAAAGCCTCTTCTCTGCAACCTCTGTGGTTTTACTCACTAACCATTTTTTGCTCCTTTTACTGTAGATTCATTACACAAGCTTCCAAAAGGAAGCAAGTTCAATCATTCATTTATTCAAAAATATTGATTGGGTACCTACTATTTTATTCCAGGAATAAACTTGGATGGCTATATTTGTTAAAGTAATGCTGTATGCTGCAGCAAATAAACTCCAAAATCTAGTGGCCTAACATAATAGGAACATATTTCTCACTCATGAGACAGTTCAGTGCTGGTGCTGGGCTGGAAGCGATTCACGAACCAGGCTTTTTTGATCCTGTGGCTCCACCTTCCTTTAGAGCCTCAAAATCCTTCACTTCCAGGGTCCAGATGTGAAGGAGAGGGTGAATAAGGCACATCTGTTTCATAATCACATCAACCTCGAAGTGATAAATCACATCTGCTCACATTCCATTAGTGAGAACTAGCCACATGGTCACAGGTAGATACAAGGGCTTGATGGGGGAGCAGGCAGGCATGGGCAGCTGGACAATGTAGCCCTCAGTGGAGCAGCACCTTCCAGCCACGAGTCTACACTGTAGAGAAAGAATATGCATCTCTGATGGATGGCTAGCCATCTCTGCAACCCTGCTGGAGATTCTAAGACCTAAGATGAATCTGACTCATTCTGATACATGTGAGACTCTCTAGCCAAACAAGAGAGAAAGAATTAACACCTAACCAAATCCTTTCCATCTCTGCTAATTCACACCTTCTGAGAGTTAATTTAAAGAGCTAAAAAGAACCTAGAGAAAAAGTGTAAAAGCATTTTGCTAAGATCCATAAAAGTGGGTACTGACTAGAACAGAAGACCATGGACAACTTGGCTTTCTGCCACAGGATGCCAAAAATAAGGGTTTAGACCCATTGCATACAACAGAGTAGCCCATTATCTAACAGTGTGAGTTCCCAGGCTCAGGATTAGACTTCACCTAATGTGCAACATGACACTCCATTGCCTAGAGCCCAATTACTCCAAAGCATGAGGCTGTGCCCCCCAATCACTGTGCCTACGTAAGCAGATTAGAGTCACCACATTTTTTGTATTAAAGATTATCTGCTTTTTATTTACCTCAAATGATTTCAATTTCCAGGAAGCAGGAAGATGACAGAATGTGTGCTCGAGTAGGCAGAGGGAGGCAACGGGGCGGAAGCATCATTTCTGACAGCATTGCCATCTTGCCCCCGGGAGTTCTAGCAAAGAGCTGAGAGAGGGATTTAGAATAGCGATCACCTTTGAGATCACCCTCATTCTGCTAACTGAAGCTTTAATTGTGGATTCTGATCTGCTTTTTGGAGACTTTTGTATGAGACAGAAGCATGTAGTATTATCCTTGTACAACAGTGAATATAAATTGTTATTATATAATCCTAGCATGACTAGGAAACTGAAATTCAGTTTATCAGGATGCTCCCTTAGACCCTGGATTCATATATCCATTGGAGGGAATTTCTATGGCTCTTCCTTCTCATACTCCTCCATCCTCCAGTTGCCTAGGCAGGGCTTTTACTCCACTCTCTACTGAGGCAGGGGGGAAAGTCTCCATCACCATCTCTCTTTGTATCTTAACTAGTTCCTTGCCAAGGGAAGGGGACAGTCACTGAACTGAGAGTTTAGCATCTGTGGAGGTATGTTTCCAGCCCTCTGTTTTCTGTTTAATTATTTTTCTGCTGCTGCTTCTATTGTTTGTATCAGGGTGGGCAAATTGAAGAAGAAACATGGACCTTTTTCCACCTTCTCTGTGCTGTTCACCTCACAGATCAGTCAGAAGGGCAGTGGCCCTCTTCTCTTTCTTGCTCCCTATGAGGGTGAGTTCTGCCTTCTAGACACAAGGCTGAAGGTTCATATCTCTCTGGTATTCAAAGTCTATTGGCAATTCTGTATATAAAGGGGTTTATTATCCTCCACTTTTAGGCAAATAAATTCAGGGTCTATTTTTGCTCCAGTTCTCCCCACCAGCAAATCACAAGGTCTGAGCATGAGCAGATGTTAACAGAATGCTTCCATTTTGACTTCAGGCTAGGCTATTTTCTCCCATCCAGCTTTCCCGAGGAGCCCTATATTTGTAGAACTGTATTAGTCTGTTTTCTCCCCACTAATAAAGACATACTCAAGACTGGGTAATTTACAAAGGAAAGATGTTTAATTGCTTCACAGTTCCCCATGGCTGGGGAGTCCTCACAATCATGGTGGAAGGTGAAAGGGGAGAAAGACACATCTTACATGGCAGCAGGCAAGAGAGTGTGTGCAGGGAAACTCTATTTATAAAATTATCAGATGTTGTGAGACTTATTCACCACTGTGGGAACAGTGTGGGGGAAACTGCCCACAAGATTCAATTATCTCCACCTGACCCTGCCCTTGACATGTGGGGATTATTATAATTTAAGGTCAGATTTGGGTGGGGACACAGCCAAACCATATCAGGAACCATTAGGGCACCATTCATAAAGCCAACTTATTAATCACTATCGATTCCCTGAGTCTGTTCCCTACCAGTTAGAACCAAGTGAGAGGAGTGATGAGAGGTTGGAACCTCTACCTTTTGACATGGATAAATGAGTTAAATAAAGGATCCCAAATAATCCTACTATATAGTACTATGCACCCTCAAATCTCAAAATATAATCAATTATGTAGAAACAATACCAACTGAAGGCACTTTTTTCTACCTCTTTCTCTTACCAAATAATTGAAACCATATCATTTGTCATTCATATACTTCAGGAAAAGCAAAAAATATGACAGGAGAATTGTGAGATGTATTGCCTACCATTTCTGGTTGTCAGTTTTAATGTTTGCTGAATACTGTGTTGGCATATGACATCTGTCTTAAGTAGCAGCAATGCATCCTCTTGGACTCCCTTTGAGGTAATGCATCTTCCCTCCACTACTGAGCTGGGCCTTTTTGCTACCCCAACATTTTGCAGCTGCTGGAACCTCTCCTCAGTCAGGGATGCTTTCCTCTATGCCATCCAGAGTCCTAAACGGAACACTGGCGGAAGAAGGGAATTAGAAAAAAAAAAAAACTTAGAATTTACCTAGTTCACACATACCAAGTTAATATTCAATTTTTTCAAACTCATATCTTTTTTCATGGATTTCCTACAACTAACAATTTATGGTACTAAACCTGAATGAAAAAAATTCTGTAACCTGAAGAATTCATGTCCTAAGTTTTCTGGGATAAAAATAAGCAGAGCAGCAATTGAAATTTGTATTTCTCAGAAAGTAACAAGTATGGGGTCAGTACAGAAATCCCCTCAGGTGTCCTGAAGCCAGCTCTCCCCACTACCTTACTGATGTTTTTATTGATTTTCTTCTCCTTAAATATGGAATGTATTTGCAAAGTCCCTGCACACTCCCTTTTTGGAAAAATAAAGAAAACAACAAAGATACCCACTGTAACAGAAAAATACAATAAAAATAAAATATACTGTCAGCTGGAGAAGCTTATCCGGCCCTTGCTGGAGCAAGATCATTGTGGTCTCTGAAGAAAAGGAATGATGACAGAGGAGAGAAAAGTAAGCATAATAGGAGGACCAGACTGAGAGAAAGAGGGAGAAAACAAGGGGTATGGGGATGAAAGGAAATAGTAAGAAGGAGGAGGAATAAGACTGAGGAAAAAAAGGTATGTGTTTTGTGGGATAAACTTAAAATCACAGAAGGCATAAAGTATCTGCCTGTAAGTCAGGAAGAGAATATATGGTGAGTACTTGCTTCTGTGCAGGATAAATGCCATGGCAAGATATCACTAATCCAGGGGGTAAAATCCATTATCTGTCACTCAATTGCTGAGAAAACTTCAGTGGCTCCACATGACCTGTGACTGAGGGGGCAAACACTAAAGTGGCAGACACTGGAGGCATTTGATAATATGCCTCCGTTTTTCCAAATACAACGGGATATTCCTTCAGTCCCTAATGTGAACCTCTTCTCCCACCACATGCTTACGTCCTGTCCTGAAAGTCCAGAGAGTTGCTGGCACTGCTTGACCACACTTCTGCCCCTGCCTGTATTACCCTTTTCATTCTTCCCACACATCTACACGGAAATCCTATTCGACTATCAGGACTCACTTCACATTCCATCTCTTCCCAGAAGTTTTCCATAACCACCCCGAGCCTCAACTGATCTCCCCCATTCTTTGAAATCTGGTTAAACTAGACATGAATTATTCTCTTTCTGAAAGAAGTTGGAGAATGAATGAACAAATGAATGAATGAAGCAAATAAACCGTTTGCACATTTATTTACATTCTTAATTACTCATTGCCTTTCAGTGTTGATTACCGCATGTGTAAACCTTTCTCTTCTCTTACAGTTTGCACACTCTAACAAAATCAGAACACAATAGACCCAGCATCACAAAAATACTTTTAATACTGAAATTCTTCTGCCTCTCTACCTTCAATGGATAACATTTCTTTAGTGTCAATCAAAGGGGAAAGTTGTTCTATATGTGAAATTCCTCTTTGTCTAAATGTGTGTGGAATCCAGATTCTAGTAGATTCTGTTTTTTTAAAGAAACATCTTCTGCTTCAACTTTTAAGGAACAGGAAGCAATTTCTGAAAATCAAAGGAGGTTTCCCTTTTCTACACTAGCATCCCTCTTGGAAGGAAAGACAACTCCTGCCTGCTTAGCCATGTGGAACCAGGAACTGAGACAATGTCACATGAAAACTGTCCCACTGACTCAGCACTCCTTTGCGTGATACTGTTTTTAAATGGAGTTTGAAGAGCCACATTCGCTGAGACCAACTGGCATGAAAAAAGTCTACCGAGAGCTTACAGTGGGGGCCACATTTTCATTGTTAATGTCATGATTTAAAAAAACAAAAAACTTTTTAAATTCATGAAAGTAAGTTTATTTTATCTTAGATTTAATCACATTAGACAAGATTGTAAATATACTCTATTTATTAGCAAAGACAGAGTGAACCAAACAGAGATAGCTAAGTTTTCTGACAAAACTGATTACATAACACAACATCGTTCATCATACATTTAACTTATACAGTATGATTATGAAAAAAATTACTTTTGCAAAAGTATTTGAGAGTGTCATCAATTTTCCAAATAATTTCTCTCAATATTTTGGTAGGCAAACACTGTACCTTCTTTTGAAGTTATCATATCATTGCCCTTGCTGATTCTTTCCTCCAGCATTTTCTGCTCAAATATTACCAGATTTTCTTTGTCAATGGCTTTAGAGGGATCTACCAAGCTCTTCAACATTAACTTATTATCTTCAGGAAATCCTGCATCTTTTATGAGATTAGAAGTTTCACTTTATTATTGAATTCTGTGCATTCACATTATATTACCCGTTATTAAGCAGGAATAATGTTAGATCAAAAAAGACATTGACCTGTTGAGCCAGCTAACATAACCATGATAAGTAGTAAGAAATAATTGAATTGACTAATTTAATACAGGTGTTTTTCAAATGGCTATTGCTTTCCCATAGAGCTAAGTAATGTCTGGATCTCAGAGAATAAACACTAGGACCATTAGGATCCTCTACTGTATACTTCAGTGCCAAAGTAAGTCTTCAGAATGAATTGATCAGCGAACAATTTGCTTCTAGTCTGAAAAAAATAAATACAGGAATTTAAAGTTAATTAAAGTAACTTTTACAAAAATTTGGCATTTCTGGGACAACAAAGCATGGATCAGTGAATCTGTCTAATTGAATGAGATATAGACTATGTTGGGTGCTGTTGAATTTATGCAATGAGCCAGCATGCTGCAAGCTGCATACTAGGCATTGTGCAGTAGAAAGACCATGTGTTAGTGTGTGATGAATTGGGATTTTTAAAAACTGATACGTCACCACAGATGCTTTGAGAAATACTGCTCTCTTTTATTCCACATAGCATCCAATGGTTCAAAAAACCATAAACCTTACCCATGTGGCAATACATGTCCTATAGTAAATGCATCTTTCCAAGAGGGACTTTCGGTCATTCCTTTTTTTTTTTTTTAATAAAGTGACAAATCCTTTGTTTAAAATTTTTTTTTCTCATTACATTTTACATCTGTGGATACACTTTATCATTGTAACTTTCTGAAATGAGCTGTCTCAGAATAGAATTCCTGACTTGTGAGACAATGAGGTCCCCATTGCTGGAGCTGTTTAAGCAGAAGCATGAGAACCACCTGGGGATGATTTTGCTAAGGGAGATTAGTATATCAGATGAATTTTGGAATTGTCAAATTCCTTCTGACCCAGAGATTCTTCAGCCATATAACAGGACTTCAAATAGTTCACGGAAAACTGGAATTGAAAGATAAAATTTTTAAAAAATGAATTTTATTTCTCAACATAAGCTCTTTGAAGTTCAAGGCACTTTTGGAAGTGATGATACCAGCCATTTAGCCCATCCCTAAAGAACTGAGAATCCTGGGAATTTAATCATGTCAATTCAATCTGTTTCACGTTATTAACTTAAGAAAATTGGGCGCCCTTTATAGATTTTTTTAAGATTTAAAAGGTGTGGTGGCTCACGCCTGTAATCCTAGCACTTTGGGAGGCTGAAGTGGGTGGATTACCTGAGGTCAGGAGTTCAAGACCAGCCTGGCCAACATGGTGAAGCCGTGTCTCTACTAAAAATACAAAAATTAGCTGGACATGGTGGCATGTACCTGTACTCTCTGCTACTCGGGAGGCTGAGGCAGGAGAATCACTTGAACCCAGGAGGCGGAGGTTGCAGTGAGCTGGGATCACGCCGTTGCACTCCAACCTGGGTGACAAAAGCAAAACTGCATCTCAAAAAAAATTAAAAATATATATATATACACATATTTGTTTATTATACTTTAAGTTCTGGGGTACATGTGCAGAACATGCAGGTTTGTTACATAGGTATACATGTGCCATGGTGGTTTGCTGCACCCATCAACCAGTCATCTACATTAGGTATTTCTCCTAATGCTATCCCTCCCCCTGCTCCCCTCTGCCTAACAGGCCCCAGTGTGTGATGTTCCTCTCCCTGTGTCCATGTGTTCTCATTGTTCAACTCCCACTTATGAGTGAGAACGTGCAGTGTGTGGTTTTCTGTTCTTGTGTTAGTTTGCTTAGAATGATAGTTTCCAGCTTCATCCATGTCCCTACAAAGGACATGAACTCATTCTTTTTTATGCCTGCCTAGTATTCCATGGTATATATGTGCCACATTTTCTTTATCCAGTCTATCATTGATGGGCATTTGGGTTGGTTCCAAGTCTTTGCTATTGTGAACAGTGCTGCAGTAAACATATGTGTGCATGTGTCCTCATAGTAGAATGATTTATAATCGTTTGGGTATATACCCAGCAATGGGATTGCTGAGTCAAATGGTATTTCTAGTTCTAAAGATTAAAAAACAAAAAGAAGTCAGAAAGAGCCAAATCAGGACTGTAAGGTAGATGCTAATGATTTTCCATTGAAACGTTTGCAAAATTGCCCTTGTTTAATAAGAGGAATGTGCAGGAGCATTGTCATGCTGGGAAAGAACTCTCTGGTGAAGCTTTCCCGGGCTTTTTTCTGCTAAAGCTTTGACTAACTTTCTCAAAACACTCTCATAGTAAGCAGATATTATCATTCTTTGGCCCTCCAGAAAATCATTAAGCAAAATGCCTTGAACTTTCCAAAAAACTGCTGCCATGACCTTTGTCCTTGACCTGTTCTCTTTTGCTTTCACTGGACAACTTCCACCTCTTGGTAGCCATTGCTTTGTCATCAGCATCATAGTGGTAAAGTCATATTCCATCCCATGTTGCAATTCTTTGACAAAATCCTTCAGAATCTTGATCTTACTTATTTAAAATTTCCATTGAAAACTGCTCTTGTCTGCCGCCGATCTGGACATAATGGTTATGGCACTTATTAAGTGGAGAGTTTGCTCAGCTTTAATTTTTCAGTCAGAGTTGTGCAACCAGAATCAACTGAGGCATCTATGCTGTTGGTTGTTGTTTCTGCTGTTAATCACTGGTCTTCTTCAATTAGGGCACAAACAAGATTGATTTTTTTTCCTTCTAAATTGATGTTGATAGTCTGCCTCTGTGAGCTTCATCTTCAACCCCATCTTGTTCCTTCTTAAACTTAGTTATCCATTTGTAAACTGCTGGTTTGGGATATTTTCCTCATAACTTCTTGTAAAGCATCAGTGATGTCTCTATTCTTCCACCCAAGCTTCATTATCAATTTGATGTTTGTCCTTGCTTCAATTTTAGCAGAATTTATGTTGCTCTGATAGGGGCTGTTTTCAAACTAGTGTCTTATCCTTTTTAGTGCCTCAAACTAAGTTCTGCTCAGACACACTATAACAAGTGAGTTGTAGTTTATTTTGGTGCAAAAAAAATTTGAAATTATAGTTTCTTCATAATATGCATTTTCCAAGGACTTTTTAAAGACACCTCTCATACTTCATCACTAACGGAGTCCAGCTAAATGAATTTCTAGATGTTTTTCTGGAAAAAATAAGCAAGACACAAGAAACAACCATGAGCAAAGAAACTTGGAAAGTAGTGGATACATTTAAACAAACACATAATATATAAATATAAAATAATCATAATGAATTATTTTCCAGGCTAACCCCATTACTTAGATGCACAATTTTGAGCCTCATAATCATTGTTCTGAAAATACTATAGTTTATTTTTGTAGCAGACCTGCTCAGTGCTCACCTGCATAACACCCCCAGGACAGGCATTTGATCACTATAAGACTGGAGCTCACAGTTAAATTCTTCTACTTTCTCCCCACATATAGACCAGCCTGAAATGCTATGGTTCATAAGCCTATGAGAAAATATCCCATGAGATCCAGCCATCAGTTCTTCTTGATATCAAGCAACGGCCAAGTTGTAAGGGACTCTCATACTGATTCTCTTTTCTTTCCAGCCTCACTCCTCTTTCCTTTCATTCCCACTCCCCTCATATAACAGTAGTACATAAGTGTTTGCATCAGTCTCTGCTTTCTGGGGTACCAAAGCTAAAGCAATAATTATATTAATGCAAGCCAAGTCTCACATGCTTTCCTGTTAGTCCTATTATGCCACTAATTTATGCTGAAATTTTATCTAAAACTCTGAAATCTGTTTCTTTGTTGCAACAACATTAACGACAACAATAATATAACTAGCATACTTACTGTTTATTGTAAGCCAGGTGAATGTAGATGCTATATAGATATTAACTCATCCAATTCTCCCAACATACCTAAGAGACAATTACTTTTATGATTACCAATTTACAGCTGTGGAAATTGAGATGCAGAGAACTCAAGAACAAGCACTTAATTTGCTTGTCCGAGGTCACACAACTGGTACGTGGTAGTCCCTGGCGTTGGACAAGACACAGTCCTTGAGTCTGTGCTCTACTCACTCTTTTAGCTGCATTTCCACTGCTAGATTTTTAAAACCAAGCATGGGATTTTCTATTTATTTCTCTTCAATTTTATCTCATTAGAGTTCAGTTTATCATTTAAGCCAGCCAATAATTTTGGGATGACCATTTAACATTATCTCTTTTCGCCAACCTTCCAGTTTCTTACCCCATTGAAACTTCACTGGCCTTCCGCTAATATGTTTTGCTAGTCATTAATAAAATGATTAGTCAGGCAGGCAGATATGAGGACAAAGTCCTATGACAAATTACCAGAGATTTACTTCCAAGTTGATCAATCTTGATCAATCAATAACAAATTTAATGTAACTATCACCTAGTCCCTATTTATCTCATCCACAGAAGCAAGAAAGATAGCGTTAGTCACCTTAATAAGATCCAGTCATACTACATAAAAGCACTCTCTGAATCTATTGCTCTAACCCTATTAAGAAAGAAGTTTGATTTAGTGACATATATTTCACTTTTAGTGAATCCATATCAATTCTAAATGATCATCTTGTTTCTTGAACCTTCTGTTTGTTATTTTATTACAGAATTTTGCTTTGGAGGGATCTGTAGCCCACAAAAGAAAAAAATACCTCCTTTTTGTAAAAAAAAAAAAGTTCATCTATTTTTTCCTTTGCGGTTTTTTCATATGTCTTCCAGTTGATAGAGTTCCATAAAGGGTACAGAAAATGCTTCTTACTTGCAAGTTATCTTTGTGCCTCACAGGGTTATCTCTTCAGATCAGAAGACTTGAATTTACTTAGAATGAAAAATGTTCAACAGAAGTCTTTCCTGTCTAGATCATCAATTCTCTTTCATTGAACTGGCCCTGGCCTTTCTGTCATTTTTTACAATGGAAGTTAAGTAAAACTTGGGTAGTTCTGCCTTATCTTTAAGTCATTTACATGACTTAAATGTAACAAGTAGTTGCATTTACAACTACTTGGAGCTTTTTAAATTTTGATTCTCTCAAGTGCTTTTACATCATATTAACAAGCTTAACTATCTGTAAAGTTATTTTTTATTTTAGTTAACACATAATAATTGTACATATTTATGGAATACAAAGTGATGTTGCAATGCATGTGTACAGTGTGTATTGATCAAATCAGGTTAATCAGCATATCCATCTACTCAAACATTTATCATTTCTTTGTATTGGAAATATTCAACATTCTTCTAGCCATTTGAAAATATACAATAAATTATTAACTATTAACTATATCCACACCACAGTGCTATAGAACAATGAAATGTAATCCTCCTATGAAATTGTAATTTTGTAATTATTAACCAACCTCTTCCTATCCTCCCCTCTCCCTACCCTTTTCAGTCTCTAAAAACTGCAATTCTCCTCTCGGCTTCTATGCAGTCAACATTTTTTAGCTCCCATATGTGAGAACATGCAATATTTATCTTGCTGTGTCTGTTCTCCAGGCTCATCTTGTTGCTGCAAATGAGGATTTTGTTCTTTCTATGGCTGAATAGTATTCCATTGTATATATATCACATTTTCTTTATCCATTCATTTGATGTGGAACACTTAGGTTGAGTCCATGTGTTGACTATTGCGAATAGTACTACAATAAACATGGAATGGCAGATTTCTCTTCAGTATACTGATTTCCTTTCCTACAGATAAAAACCCAGTAATGAGATTGTTGGATTATATGGTAGTTCTATTTTTAATTTTTTAAATAATCTCCATAGTTTTTTTTATTATGGCTATAGTAATTTACAACCCCACCAACTGTGTATAAATGTTCCATTTTCTCCACATCCTCATTAGCATTTGTCATTTTCCATATTTTTGGTAATAGCCATTCTAACTAGGGAGAGATAATATTGTGGTTTTGACTGCATTTTCCTGATGATTTGTGGTGTTGAACATTTTTTCATATACCTTTTGGCCATTTGTATGTCTTCTTTTGAGACATGACCATTTGAATTCTTTGCCTGTTTTTCAATAAGATTATTTGGGTTTTTCCTGTAAATTATTTGAGTTCCTTGTATATTCTGATATTAGTCATTCCTTGTCAAATGAATAGTTTGAAAATATTTTCTCCCATTCTACAGGTTGTCTCTTCACTCTGTCGATTGTTTGCTTTTCTGTGAAGAAGATTTTTGGTTTGATATAGTTCCCTCTGTCTGCTTTTCTATTGTTGCTGTATTTCTGAACTCTTACCCATAAAATCCTTGTCTAGGCCAATGTCCTGAACCATTTCCCCTACGTTTTGTTCTAGTTAAGTCTTCAATTCATTTTTAGTAGATTTTTATAAATGGTGAGAAATGGGGGTCTAGTTTTCCTCTTTTACATATGGATATCCAGTTTTCCCAGTAGCATTTATTGAAATGGCTGTCCTTTCTCCAATGTATGTTCTTGGTGCCTTTGTCAAAACTCCATTGGCTGGAAATATGTAGCTGTATCTCTGGGTTTTGTATTCTCTTCCATTGGTCTGTGTCTGTATCTATTTTTATGTCAGCATCATGCTGTTATGGTTACTGTAGCTTTGTAGTAAATTTTGAATTCACACAGTATGATGGTTCAGCTTTGTTCTTTTTGCTTAGTATGGCTTTGGCTATTCAGGGTCTTTTGTGGTTCCATACAAGTTTTAGGAATTTTTTTTCTATTTCTGTGATGAATGCAATTAGTATTTTGAAAGGGATTACATTGAATCTGTATGTTGCTTTGGGCAGTATGGTCATTCAACAATATTAATTCTTCCATTCTGTGAACATGGGATGTCTTTCCATTATTTTGTGTCTTCCTCAATTTATATTGTGGCTTTTACTGTAGGGTTCTTTCACCCTTTAGATTAAATTTATTTCTAAGTATTTTTATAAGTATTATAAATTGAATTGCTTTTTTCCATTTCTTTTTCAGCAATTTTGTTATTAGCGTATAGAAATGCTACTGATTTTCCTATGTTGATTTTGTATCCTGTAATTTCACTGAATTTGTTTATCAGTTCTAAGAGATGTTGCTGATGCTGAAATCTTTGTTTTTTTTTTTCTGCATATGAGATCTTGTCATCTGCCAGGAGAGACAGTTTGACTTACTTCTTTCCAATTTGGATGCCTTTTATGTCTTTCTCTTGCTTAAATTCTCTGGCTAGGACTTCCAATACTATGTTCAATAAAAGTGGTAAAAGTGGGCATCTTGTTTTGTTTTCGTGCCACTCAGTATAATGTTATATATACTTTTGTCATATATGGCCTTGATTGTGTTGAAGTATGTTCCTTCTGTGCCTAATTCATTGAGAGTTTTTGTCATGAAGTGGTGTTGAATTTTTTCAAATGACTTTTCTGTGTTTGTTGAGATGACTATATGGTTGTTGTCCTTCATTTTGTTGATATGACCTTCATTGATTTGGGTATATTGAACCACCCTTGTATCACTGGGATGAATCCCGCTTGATTATAGTGATTTACCTTTTTAATGTGTTGTTGGATTTAGTTTGCTAGTGTTTTGCTGAATATTTCTGAGTCTGTGTTCATCAGGGATATTGGCATATAGTTTGTTGTTGTTAATGTTGTTGTGTCCTTATCTGGTTTTGGTTTGAGGGTAATTGCAGAATAAGTTAGGAAGAATTGCCTATTCTTCAATTTTTTGGAATATCTTGAGAATAATTGGTGTGGTTCTTCTTTAAATGTTTGGTAGAATTTAGCAATGAAATCATCTGGTCTTAGGCTTTTCTTTGTTGGGGGACTTATTATTGATTGAATCTCATTACTCATTAATAATCATTATTAATCTGTTCAGGATTTTTAATTCTTCCTGATTCAATCTTTTTAAAATTTTTATAATTATCTGAAAGTATTTTCAATGTGAGAATTGAAGCTCAGTTCCTACATCAGTACTTATTCTCCACTGAAAGAATTCTTTTAAAAACTCTCCTTTTGTTTTGTTTTGTTTTGTTTTTTTGTTTATTACTAGTTCAATCTTGGTAGGTAATATGTGTTCAGGAATTTATCCATTCCTCTAGGTTTTCTCATTTCTTGGCATATACTTGTTCCTTGTAGAAAAAAAAAAAGAAAACAAAATTATTGGGGGCTTCAGGATGGCTGACTAGAGGCATCTGGCACTAGCCTCCTCCACAAAAGAGAACCAAAATAGAAAGTAGATAATTACCATTTGAATAGATCACCTAAGAGAACACTGGAATTCAACAGAAAGTGACAGAAAACTCCTAAGGCAAGAAAGGAGAGGGAAGAGAAGCAGCCTGCCCAGCAAGGACTGGCTGGGAGCCGTGAGAGCCTCCTCAGTTCAGAGAAAGAGTAAGTGAGAAATTCCCAGCAGTCTATTCCCACCAAGAACTCCTGCAATCCTAGCCACAAGAGAGCCCCTCGACCCTGATGGAGGGGTTAGACCCTGAGACTAACATAAGAAGCTGCCTGGAGACTGCTCAACAGTATCATTCCAGGGATGGGCTCATTTGGGGTCCTATACCCTTCCCCCAGGATCTAAACAACTACAGCATGGTATCATTTTGAGAGATCAGCCATCGCCAGACTGCATCCTGCCCTAGAACCCAATACCCCTTGCATCTCCACATCCCTGGAGCCCTATTGTCATCCCCATCAGTAGTTACTGCAACTGCTGGCTGCCACCATGGCCAAAGTACACCCACCTCTCTGGCAGCCACTCTTCCTCCCTTAGCAGTGGGACTGGCCACATGAATTTGCACATGCCCTGAGGACAGGCTCCTCTACCTAAGCTGCTGCTGCTGGCAGTTGCTACTGGGGCCAAAGTGCAAGCTACTAGTAGCAATCCCACTGCCCCTAGCTGTGTGACTGCTGCACATTTGCATGTGCATTGAAGACAGACTTCCCTACCCATGTCCACCACCACCACTGGTTGCTGCCATCAGGATAGTAGCATGAGCCATGTGCAATAACCCCACCACCTGTAGCAGTGAGGCCTCCGCACATTTACATGTGCCTTGAGGACAGCTCCTTCACCCACAACCACTGCCTGGTGCCAAATTAGGCACTCCCCAGGTGCCTACCCAGGTGTTAGAGGATGCTGCCTCTAACAACAACCCCACCTGCCCCAGCTGCAGGGATACAGAGCAATTGCTTATGTCCTGTGGGCAGGCACCCCCACTCACCACTTCCACTGCCTGCCTCACCAAAGCACTTCACCAGAAGCCTAGGAATTAACCCACCTCTGCATACCAACGTCAGTGTTCATATGCACCATCAGGAGTCCTATGAACATGCCTGCCAGACCTGGCTCCACTATCCTCAACCAGTGCCCGAACATGCCATTTTCAGGCCTAGAGATCACCCCACCTCATGCACCACCATTGACAGTAGAACACTCCTCTCAGAGGCCTGAAGATGGGCCCACCTTGCCTACTGCTACCACCACAGTGGGCACCCACCTGCATGCACCACCTGCTGGCCTGGAGACTGATGCACCCAGCCCATTGCAGCCACTGCTAACACCAGCATGGGCCACTCAAGAATCAGAAGGCTGTCCCACCACAACTACTGCCATTGCCCATGCTATGCCCACTGCCTAGTAACCCAAGGACCTGCCCACTCACCTTGCTCATCACTGCCACTGCCTGCACCTAAACAAACCACCTGTAATCTCAAGAATTGGCCCACATGCGCCCAATAACACAGGTGCCAGTGTTTGCCACTCTGGGGCCCAAAGACAGACACATCCAGCTTGTCGATGCCATCACTGGGGCCCAAGGACTGGCACACCTGACATCCCCATCACTACCAAAACTTCACCACAGCTCCTACTAACAACCACACCCTAAATCACTAAGGAAATCAGACCCCATTGACACCATTTAGAGCTAAATAAATTATACAGACTACACCATTGCATGCACCCAAAGGGAAAGCCAAAGTGTCCTACCCCACCAACTCTGTAGATACATTTTCAGCTCTTCAAAGTAGTCTCTAATAATCCTTTGTATTTCTGTGATATCAATTGTAATGTCTTCTTTTTTGTTTCTAATTTCATTGATTTGAATATACTCTATTTCTTATCTAGCTAATGGTTTATCCATTTTGTTTATCTTTTTACATACCAATTTTTGTTGCATTGATACAGTATATTCTGAGTTATTTTTCTCTATTTTGTTTAGTTCTACTCTGATCTTTTTTATTTCTTTTCATCTACTAATTTGGGATTTGGTTTGTTCTTGCTTTTCTAGTTCCCTGAGATGTGTGATTAGGTTGTTTATTTGAAATATTTCTACTTTTTTTAATGTAGGCATTTATTGCTGTTAACTTCCCTCTTAGTACTGCTTTTGCTGTATCCCATAGGCTTGAGTATATTGTTTTCTATTTTCATTTGTTTCAATATTTTCTTAAAATTTTATTCTGAATTTCATCATAGACCCATTGGTCATTCAGGTACATGTTGTACGATTTTCATGAATTTGTAGTTTCCAAAGTTCCTTTTGTTATTTATTTCTAGTTTTATTCCATTGTGATCTGAGAAGATCTTTGATATGATTTCAAATTTTTTAATTGTTGAGAATTGTGTTCTAACATATGGTTGAGCCTGGAAAATATTCCATGTGCAGATAAAAAATGTACATTCTGCAGCTGTTGGATAATGTGTTTTACAAATGTCTCTTAGATCCATTTGGTCTTCTGTATAGTTTAAGTCCAATGTTTCTTTGTTAATTTTCTTTCTAGATGATCTGTCCAATGCTGAGAGTAGGGTGTTGAGGTCTTCAGCTACTATTTTATTGGGGTCTCTCTCTTTTTAGCTCTAACAATATTTGATTGGTTGATATATTTGGGTGCTGTAGTATTGAGTACATATATATTTATAATTGTTGATGCCCCTTACTGAATTGATCCCTTTATTGTTAATTAACAACCTTCTTTGTGACCTTTGATGTTTTTGACTTAAAGTCTATTTTGTCTGAAATAAGGTTTCCATATGCACAGAATACCTTTTTTCCATCCCTTCACTTTCAGGCTATGTGTGCCATTACATGTGAAATGAGCATATAGCTGGATCTTGTTTTATTTTAATCCATTCAAACAATCTATCACTTTCAATTGCAAAATGTAAACCATCTATATTCAAGGTTGTTATTAATAGGTGATGACTTACTTTGTCATTTTGTTCATTGTTTTCTCGTTGTTTTATGTATCCTTTGTTCCTTTATTCCTCTCTTATTGTTTAGCTTTGTGTTTTGTTTGTATTCTGTAGTGATAACATTCAATTTCTTTCGATTTCTCATGTGAGTTTCATATTTTCATGTGTTTTCATGATGGTAGATATTATCATTTTGCTTCCAGATGAAGGACTCCCTTAGCACAGGGCTAGTCTAGTGGTGTTGAATTCCCTCAATTTTTGCTTGTCTTGGAAAGACTATTTCTCCTTCATTTCTGAAGGATAGCTTTGTTGGGTATAGTATTCTTGGCTGACAATTTTTTTTCTTTCAACACTTTGAATATATTACCCCATTCTCTCTTGGTCTAGAAGTTTTCTGCTAAAAAATATGTTAGCCTGATGGAGAGTCCCTTGATGTGACTTGATGCTTTTTTCTTGCTGCTTTAAAAATTTTTTGTCTTTTGACAATATGACTATAATGTGCCTTGGAGAGGAATTTTTAAGCTTCCCGTATCTGGATGCCTATATCTCTCCCAAGACTTGAGGAGTTTTCAACTACTATTCCTTTTTTTTTTTTTTTTTTTTTTTTTTTTTTTTTTTTTTTTTTTTTTGACAGAGTCTTGCTCTGTTGCCCAGGCTGGTGTGCAGTGGTGCACTCTTGGCTCACTGCAATCTCTGCCTCCCAGGTTCAAGTAATTTTCCTGCCTCAGCATCCCGAGTAGCTGGGATTACAGGTGTTCGCCACCACGACCGGC
This sequence comes from Hylobates moloch, assembly GCF_009828535.3. NCBI lineage: Eukaryota > Metazoa > Chordata > Mammalia > Primates > Hylobatidae > Hylobates > Hylobates moloch. Next base: position 54,680,733 of record NW_026652278.1, on the reverse strand, counting down.
TAATTTTTGTATTTTTTGTACAGATGAGGTTTCACCATGTTGGCCAGGCTGGTCTTGAACTCCATAACTCGGGTGATCCACCCACCTCGGCCTCCCAAAGTGCTGGGGTTTCAGGCATGAGCCACCATGCCCAGCTTCAACTACTATTTCATCAGGTAGGTTTTATATGCCTTTTGTCATCTTGTTTCCTTTTGTAATTACCATAATGTAGATGTTTATTCAGTTAATGGTGCCCCATATGTCACAGATTTTTTTTTATTTTTTTAACTTTTTCCATTTATTTATTTATTTATTTAACTAATGGGTTTTTTTCTTTTCTTTTTTTTTTTTTTTTTAAGTTTGCAGCAAGAGTTTAATAGGCAAAAGGAAAGAACAGCTCTCTGTTACAGAGAGGGGTCCCAAGTAGGTTACCAAGTTGTAGTAAAAATGTCAAAGTTTTTATAAATGGGTTAATGAGGAGGGGGCTAGTGAGGAGAGGATGTCCTGTCCTCCCACGGCCTGAAGATTTAGTTGGGACTAGGTGTGCAATCTGTATAGAACAGAGTTTTTATCAGACTTTTAGTCTGTGTTTCTTTGCTTTGCTCATCTGGGAGGGAGAGTTTCTGGGTCTGTGCCCATACAGCTTCTTGCAGCTGCAGGAATCCCTCCACTCCAGTCTGCTTTTAGCTTCCCTATCTTAGTGTGCCTAAAGGGGAAAGAATGTGCTTATTAAGGCCCACTGTTTTATTGGGGCCCATTGTATAGGTGTGAAGTTTGGTGATTACCCAGGAGACATCCTCCCCACACCCCACTAATGGGTTATTTAAAACCTGCCCTCATGTTCAGAAATTTATTCTTCTGCTTGAAATTGTCTATTATTCAGCTTTCAATTGTATTTTTTATTTCATTCACTGAATTCTTCAGTTCCAAGATTTCTGTTTCATTCTCTTTATGTTTCTTTGTTTAATTTCTCACTTATCATGACTTGTTTTCTTGATTTTGTTGAATTGTCTATCTATGATTTCTAGTATCTCAGTTGTCTATTATGTTCTCTTGTATTTCACTGGGCTTCATTAAGATTATTATTTTGAATTCCTTTTCAGGCATTTCATAGATTTCCTTTTTGAAGGGTCTGTTACTAGCAAATTATTGTGATTTTTTGGAGATGTTATGTGTCTTTGTTTTTTCATGTTTCTTGTGTCCCTGTGTCAATATCTGTGCATGTGGTGGAACTCTCACTTCTTCCAATTTTATGGAGCAGTTTTCATAGGGAAAAACTTTTTTCTGTAGATATGTCCTGTCGTGTCAGTTGGGTAGGATGCTTTGCTTTTGGTTCCTGGTGAGAACACTAGTGTAATTTCTGTATGATTTCTTCAACTGTAATCAACATCAGCAGTGTCTGTAAGTGCTTAGTGGCCTAGGCTACAGTTGTTTGTGGAGGCTGTGGCATGACTTTTCTGGTGCTATTGATGCTGGGTAAGCCAGTCCTCAGGCACCTAGATGGTATGTGTGTTGGCCCCACTGCTGGAGGGAGTGGAATTGCCAGTGGGGCAGCAGTACACCCCAGGCAGACTAGTCCTCCACCCCTGCATGAGTATGACGCTGGAGTCAGGTAGAACTTGTATAGTTCTTCATCTTCAGACCACCCAGGTCATATTTACAACTACTTGGAGCTCTTTTAATTTTGATTATCTCAAGTGCTTTTACATAGCATTAAGAAACATAGCATTATGCTATGAAAAAGCATAAGATTCTTATTCAGCCACAACCACCCACAGGATAGTAGTCTGAGAAATACCATCTTCTCAGGACCATTCTTCCCAGTCCTCCTTGAGGGTACAGGCCATCCATTTCCATGGTATTTATAAGAATTCATTTATTCTCTTTTATTTTTTAATATTTAAAATCCTCTTCCACTTCATTTATAATTTATTAATAATTCATATTTTATCATAAAGTACATTTCTTATGCTTAATACCCAAGTACAGATTTTCAAGTAAATATTCTGCCTGAGGCTGTAATCTGCATCTAAATGGAGCTTCCTCTCACCTCCAGGTAGCTTATTCAAAAGCAGTGCCAATGTGAAGTATGCATGGGATAAAAATTATTACCCCAAGGGCGTTAGGATTATTGTGATCTATTCCCATTTCCATTCCTGAGATGACAGCAAAGCTATGGGTCAGATACGTTATATCTTAATATAATTACTCTTTCTTCAGACCATGATCTACTGTAAATTGTGTTCACTTTGTATCTGTTACACAATGAAATTATGGCATTTGGGTTTTGTTGTTGTTGTTATGTTTGCTTTTGAGGATGAGAAGATGATGTACAGGACATGCGTGTAAAATATTCCTTTTTGAAGCCTTTGCCATCAAATCAGAGAGTACAGCAAGCTGTGTGCTGAAAAGTTAAAGTCTTGTGTAATTCTGAAAGGGCAATATCAAGGTCAGTTTTTTCCATTGGTGCAGGCTACTTCAGGCTGCATTCATTTGCCATTGGAGGCATTTTCAGTGAAAATGAGAGACAGAGTTAATTTTTAACATTAGAAAATTTCCTCCCTTTCACGGAAAGCAGTTTAAGCAATGCCTAAGTACTCAATAAATATTAGACATTACTTTTATTATTTTAATTTCCTACAGATAGTAAGAAATTTTTATTTTCTTTCGAAGTTTATCTTTAGTGTTTGTTAGCACTTTTTCCTATTCAGGCCTCCACTCGAGTTCCAGATCAATATGTCTCAAATGTCCAAGTATGTGCCAGCTGAATAGGTCTTATTTCTGGTCTAAAGACCTATTCATGTATTTCTCTAAGACATTTGGGTTCTGCAGCAATTCAGGAAAATACTTGGCTTTGGCCAAGCATTAATCTACCTGGGATTTGGGGGTGGAATAACTTTTGGGTTCTGCAGCAATAAATTCAGGAAAATACTTGGCTTTGGCCAAGCATTAGTCTACGTGGGATTTAGGGTGGAAACACATTGGGGTCTTTAACAATAACTATCTTTGTGCCTGAGTGAGGAGGGCAATGAACCAGGCCTACTCTGTCATTGGATTCTATAACACTGAGAACAATGGGATACTTCTGGCTCAGTGAGGGGGTCTACATGATACATCTTGGCCAGCCTCATTTGAGCTCAACCTCTGATCTTCTGACTGAAATTTTATAGAGGAAGGACCTGGAAATCTCAGTTTGAAATGATATTTATCTGGCTACTTGGGAAAACCTGCATTAGTGCACACTGCCTTTTGTTTTGGTAGCCATTTTACAGAAAACAGGTGCCATACAGCTTCAAAGGCCCAAGATCTCAGAATAAATAAATGGTAGAGCTGGGATTTGAGCCAAATGGCTTTGGACTATAAACCCCTTCATGAGATGGCCACTTTCTCTCCCCCACCACATTGCAAGTTTCCCAAAGAGACTGTGCTCCCACAGGCATCAGGGCCTTTGCCCACATTGTTTCTTGTGCCATAGCAATTAGAAGGTAAAGAGCCTTCAGTCCCATCTATGAGGGCTCTGGGATTTTTCATTCAGCCTTGCAGACTCAGTTGAAATGTCACCTCCTCTGTGAAGTCTTTTCTGGTCTTCTTTGGTCTCTTTCTCTTCTGTGTTTCAATAACAAAATTTCATCCTATAATTAGAGGTCTGATCATACTGTTGTAGTGTTCTATTTATAGGGAATTCCCCTATAAGACTGAGCTCCTTGAAGTTATTTACTGAATTTGATTTATCATTGTAGCTGAGGCATGGCACAGTGTCAGATTCATAGATGTTACGTCCTGTTTCCAAATCAACTGGTGGATAAGTAATTAAGAGTTTTGACTGCAATTTTGAGAATATATCTGAGAATATCTGTTGATCTTAATGCACAATAGAACTTGTTTCCTTAATCTAAATGTTTCGCAATTTGGAAAGTTTTAGTAAAGACTTTAGTTTTTGTTTTGTTCTGTTTTTCTGTTTCTTTAATAAAGTAATACAGTTTTTCTTCAAATTGGAACATGTTTTCCCCTCATAATTACAAATTAAGGAGTATCTGGAAAAATAACTTAAGCACATTCATTTTTCCTATTGTTCTCAATATGTTAACATTTGTTTTTTTTAATAAAATAGAATTATTTTTAGAACACTTTAGATTTATGGAAAAATTGCAAAGATAGAAGTACAGTGAGTTTCCTTACACTCCTTTACCCAGTTTTGCCTGCTATTGCCATCTTGCATTAGAATTGTACATTTGTTAGAGTTAATGAACCAACATTGATATATTATTATTAACTGAAGACCATAGTTTATTCAGATTTCCTTAGTTTTATCTAACGTGCCTTCTACATTCTAGAATCCCATTCACATTTACATGTCATTGTCATGTCTTCTTTAGGTTGTAACTGTTATTCAGACTTTCCTTATTTTTCATGACTTTGATAGTTCTGACGAGTTCTGGCCAAGCATATTTATTTATTTATTTATTTATTTATTTATTTATTTATTTATTTATTTATTTATTTTTGAGATGGAGTCTTGCTCTGTTGCCCAAGCTGGAGTGCAACGGCACGATCTCGGCTCACTACACCTCCACCTCCGGGGTTCAAGCGATTCTCCTGCCTCAGCCACCTGAGTAGCTGGAATTACCGGCACCTGCCATCATGCCTGGCTAATTTTTGTATTTTCGTAGAGGCTGCTCTTGTTGCTTCAGACCATGTTGGCCAGGCTGGTCTTGAACTCCTGACCTCAGGTGATCCACCTACTTTGGCCTCCCAAAGTGCAGGAATTACAGGTGTGAGACACCACACCTGGCTGGGCCAAGCATTTTATAGGGCAAATTTCTATTGTAATTTGTCTAATATTTGCTTCATGAATAGATAGGCATTATGGGTTTTTGGGCAGAAGGCGACAGAGATAAAGTGCCATTTCATCACATCATATCAAGAGTTCCTACTATCAAGATGACTTATCACTGCTGATATAGACCTTAGTCACCTGGCTGAAGTGTTTGTCGGGTTTCTCCACTATAAAGTTATAGTTTTCCTCCTTTCCACACTGTACTCTTTGGAAGGAAGTCATTATGCACAGCCCACACTTAAGGAGTAGAGGGTTATGCTTTCCTTTTTTTGAAGGTAGAGTATCTACATAAGTGATCTGGAACTTTTATGCCTGGGAGGCATCTATTCTTCCCCACCTATGTTTGTTTGTTTGTTTATTTATTTATTATACTTTAAGTTCTGGGTTACATGTGCAGAACGTGCAGTTTTGTTACATAGGTATACACGTGCCCTGGTGGTTTGCTGTGCTGCACCCATCAACCCATCCCCTACATTAGGTATTTCTCCTAATGTTATCACTCCCCTAGGTCCCTCACCCATGACAGGCCCCAGTGTGTGATGTTCCCCTCCCTGTGTCCATGTGTTTTCATTGTTCAGCTCTCACTTATGAGTGAGAACATGTGGTATTTGGTTTTCTGATCTTGTGATAGTTTGCTGAGAATGATGGTTTCCAGCTTCATCCATGTCCCTGCAAAGGACATGAACTCATCCTTTTTTATGGCTGCATCATATTCCATGGTGTATATGTGCCACCTTTTCTTTATCCAGTCTATCACTGATGGACATTTGGGTTGGTTCCAAGTCTTTGCTATTGTGAATAGTGCAGCAATAAACATACCAGTGATGATGAGCATTTTTTCATATGTCTGTTGGCTGCATAAATGTCTTCTTTTGAATAGTGTCTGTTCATATCCTTTGACCATTTTTTGATGGGGTTGTTTTTCTCTTGTAAGTTTGTTTCTTTGTAGATTCTGGATATTAGCCCTTTGTCAGATGGATAGATTACAAAAATTTTCTCCCATTCTGTAGGTTGCCTGTTCACTCTGATGATAGTTTCTTTTGCTGTGCAGAAGCTGTTTAGTTTAATTAGATCCCATTTGTCAATTTTGGTTTTTGTTGCTATTGCTTTTGGTGTTTTGAACATGAAGTCTTTGCCCATGCGTATGTCCTGAATGGTATTGCCCAGATTTTCTTCTAGGATTTTTATGGTCCTAGGTCTTACATTTAAGTCTTCGATCCATCTTGAGTTGATTTTTTTTAAAAGGTGTAAGGAAGGGGTCCAGTTTCAGTTTTCTTCATATGACTAGCCAGTTTTCCCAACACCATTTATTAAATAGGGAATTTCCTCCCCATTGCTTGTGTGTGTCACGTTTGTCAAGATCAGATGGTTGTAGATGTGTGGTGTTATTTCTGAGGCCTCTGTTCTGTTCCATTGGTCTATATATCTGTTTTGGTACCAGTAGCATGCGTTTTGGTTACTGTAGACTTGTAACATAGTTTGAAGTCAGTAGCATGATCCCTCCAGCTTTGTTCTTCTTGCCCAGGATTGTCTTGGATTGTGGGCTCTTTTTTGGTTCCATATGAAGTTTAAAGTAGTTTTTTCCAATTCTGTGAAGAAAGTCAATGGTAGCTTCATGGGGATAGCATTGAATCTATAAATTGATTTGAACAGTATGGCCATTTTCACGATATTGTTTCTTCCTATTCATAAGCATGGAATGTTTTTCCATTTGTTTGTGTCCTCTCTTATTTCCTTGTCATTCTCCTTGAAGAGGTCCTTCACATCCCCTGTAAGTTGGATTCCTAGGTGTTTTATTCTCTTAGTAGCAATTGTGAATGGGAGATTACTCATGATTTGGCTCTCTGTTTGTTCTTGGTGTATAGGAATGCTTGTGATTTTTGCACATTGATTTTGTATCCTGAGATTTGCTATCAGCTTATGGAGATTTTGGGCTGAGACGATGGGGTTTTCTAAATATACAGTCATGTCATCTGCAAACAGAGACAATTTAACTTTCTCTCTTCCTATCTGAATACCCTTTATTTCTTTCTCTTGCCTGATTGCCCTGGCCAGAACTTCCTATACTATGTTGAATAAGAGTGGTGAGAGAGGGCATCTTTGTTTTGCGCCAGTTTTCAAAGGGAATGCTTCCAGTTTTTGACTATTCAGTATGATATTGACTGCAGGTTTGTCATAAATAGCTCTTATTATTTTGAGTTTTGTTCCATTGATACCTAGTTTATTGAGAGTTTTTAGCATGAAGGGGTGTTGAACTTTATCGAAGTCCTTTTCTGCATCTATTGAGATAATCATGTGTTTTTTGTCTTTGGTTCTGTTTATGTGATGGATTACGTTTATTGATTTGAGTATGTTGAACCAGCCTTGCATATCAGGGATGAAGCCAACTTGATCGTGGTGGATAAGGTTTTTGATGTGCTGCTGGATTCGGTTTGCCAGTATTTTATTGAGGATTTTCCCATCGATGTTCGTTAGGGATATTGGCCTGAAATTTTCTTTCTTTCTTTCTTTTTTTTTTTGTTTCTCTGCCAGATTTTGGTATCAGGATGGTGCTGGCCTCATAAAATGTTAGGGAGGATTCCCTCTTTTTCTATTGTTTGGAATAGTTTCAGAAGGAATGGTACTAGCTCCTTTTTTTTACCCCTGGTAGATTTCCGCTGTGAATTGTCTGGCCCGGGTTTTTTTTGTTTGGTAGGCTATTAATTACTGCCTCAATTTCAGAACTTGTTATTAATCTAGTCAGGGATTTGACTTCTTCCTGGCTTAGACTTGGGAGGTTGTATGTGTCCAGGAATTTATCCATTTCTTCTAGATTTTCTAGTCTATTTTCATAGCGGTGTTTACAGTATTCTCTGATGGTAGTTTGTATTTCTGTGCAATCAGTGGTGATATCCCGTGTATCATTTTTTATTGCATCTGTTTGATTCTTCTTTCTTCTTTATTAGTCTTGCTAGTAGTCTATTTTGTTGATCTTTTTCAAAAAAAACAGCTCCTGGATTCATTGATTTTTTTGAAAGGTTTTTTTGTGTCTTTATGTCCTTCAGTTCTGCTCGGATCTTAATTATTTCCTGTTTCTGCTAGGTTTTTAATTTGTTTGCTCTTGCTTCTCTAGTTCTTTTAATTTTGATGTTAGGATGTCAATTTTAGATCTTTGCTGCTTTCTCTTGTGGGCATTTAGTGCTACAAATTTCCCTCTAAACACTGCTTTAGCTGTGTTCCAGAGATTCTGATACGTTGTGTCTTCGTTCTCATTGGTTTCAAAGAACATCTTTGTTTCAGCCTTCATTTCGTTATTTACTTCGTAGTCATTCAGGAGCAGGTCGTTCAGTTTCCATGTATTTGTGTGGTTTTGAGTGAGTTTCTTCATCCTGAGTTCTAATTTGATTGCACTGTGGTCTGAGAGTCTGTTATGATTTCTGTTCTTTTGCGTTTGCTTAGGAGTGTTTTATTTCCAATTATGTGGTCAATTTTAGAATAAGTGCAATGAGGTGCTGAGAAGAATGTATATTCTGTTGATAGGGGTGGAGAGTTCTGTAGACGTCTATTAGGTCTGCTTGATCCAGACACAAGTCCTGAATATCCTTGTTAATTTTCTGTCTCATTGATCTGTCTAATATTGACAGTGAGGCGTTAAAGTCTCCTACTATTATTGTATGGGAGTCTAAGTCTCTTTGTAGGTCTCTAAGAACTTGCTTTATGAATCTGAGTGCTCCTGTATTGGATGCACATATATTTAGGACTGTTAGTTCTTCTTGCTGCGTTGTTCCCTTTACCATTATGTAATGGCCTTGTCGGTTTTGATGTTTGTTGGTTTCAAGTCTGTTTTATCAGAGACCAGGATTGCAACTCCTGCTTTTTTTTTCTTTGCTTTTGATTTGCTTGGTAAATATTCCTCCATCCCTTCATTATGATCCTGTGTGTGTCTTTGCACATGAGGTGGGTCTCCTGAATACAGCACACTGATTGGTCTTGATGCTTTATCCAATTTGCCAGTCTGTGTCTTTTAATTGGGGAATTTAGCCCATTTACATTTAAGGTTAGTATTGTTATGTGTGAATTTTATCCTGTCATTATGATGATTATGATGTTAGCTGGTTGGTTTGCCCGTTAATGCAGTTTCTTCGTAATGTCAATGTTCTTTACAATTTGGTATGTTTTTGCAGTGGTTGCTACCAATTGTTCCTTTCCATGTTTAGGGCTTCTTTCAGGAGCTCTTGTAAGGCAAGTTTGGTGGTGACAAAATCCCTCAGCATTTACTTGTCTGTAAATGATTTTATTTCTCCTTTGCTTATGAAGCTTAGTTTGGATGTAGATAAAATTCTGGGTTGAAAATTCTTTTCTTTAAGAATGTTGAATATTGGCCCCCTCTCTCTTCTGGCTTGTAGGGTTTCTGCTGAGAGATCCACTGTTCGTGTGATGGGCTTCCCTTTGTGGGTAACCCGACCTCCTGACCTTTCTCTCTGGCTGCCCTTAACATTTTTTCCTTCATTTCAACCTTGGTGAATCTGATGATTATGTGTCTTGGAGTTGCTCTTCTTGAGGAGTATCTTTGTGGTGTTCTCTGTATTTCCTGAATTTGAATGTTGGCCTGTCTTTCTAGGTTGGGGAAATTCTCCTGGATAATATCCTGAAGAGTGTTTTCCAACTTGGTTCCATTCTCCCCATCAATTTCAGGTACACCAATCAAATGTAGATTTGGTCTTTTCACATAGTCCCATATTTCTTGGAGACTTTGTTTCTTTTTATTCTTTGTTCTCTAATCTTGTCTCTTTATTTCATTAAGTTGATCTTCAAGCACTGATATCCTTTCTTTTGCTTGATCTATTCGGCTATTGATACCTGTGTATTCTTCATGAAGTTTTTGTGCTGTGTTTTTCAGGTCCATCAGGTCATTTATGTTCTTTTCTACATTGGTTATTCTAGTTAGCAATTCGACTAACCTTTTTTCAAGGTTCTTAGCTTCCTTGCCTTGGGTGAGAACATGCTCCTTTAGCTTGGAGTTGTTTATTACCCATCTTCTGAAGCCTACTTCTGTTAGTTCGTTAAACTCATTCGCCATCCAGTTTTGTTCCCTTGCTGGTGAGGAGTTGTGATCATTTGGAGGAGGAGAGGCATTCTGGTTTTTGGAATTTTCAGACTTTTTGTGCTGATTTTTCTCCATCTTTGTGGATTTATCTACCTTTGGTCTTTGATGTTGGTGACCTTCGGATGGGGTCTTTGAGTGGACTTGCTAATCCTTTGTTTGTTTCTTTTCCTTCTAACAGTCAGGCCCCTCTTTTGCCAGTCTGCTAGAGATTGCTGGAGGTCCACTCCCGACCCTGTTTCCCTGGGTATCACCAGCAGAGGCTGCAGAACAGCAAAGATTGCTGCCTGTTCTTTTCTCTGGAAGCTTCGACCCAGTGGGGCACCTGCCAGATGCCAGCCAGAGCTCTCCTGTATGAGGTGTCTGTCACCCCAACTGGGAGGTGTCTCCCAGTCAGTATACACAGGGGTCAAGGACCCACTTGAAGAGGCACATTGACGCTTAGCAGAGCTTGAACGCTGTGCTGGGAGGTCTGCTGCTCTCTTCAGAGCCATCAGGCAGGGACATTTAAGTCTGCTATAAGTCCCTAATTGGGGCTGCTGCCTTTTTTACAGAGATGCCCTGTCCAGGGAGGAGCAATCTGGCAGTCTGGCCACAGCAGCCTTGCTGAGCTGCAGTGGGCTCCACCTAGTTTGAACTTCCCAGCAGCTTTGTTTACCCTGTGGCCTTAAAACCGCCTACTCAAACCTCAGCAATGGCGGACGCCCCTCCCCCCACCAAGTTTGACTGTCCCAGGTGTATCTCAAATTGCTGCTGTGCTGGCAGAGAGAATTTCAAGCCAGTGGATCTTAGTTTCCTGGGCTCAGTGGGGATGAGACCCACCAAGCCAGACCACTTAGCTCCCTGGCTTCAGTTCCGCTTTCCAGGGGAGTGAACGGTTCCGTCTCGCTGGTGGTCCAGGCGCCACTGGGGTATGAAAAAAAAAAAAAGACTCCTGCAGTTAGTTCCATGTCTGCCCAATTGGCCGCCCAGTTTTGTGCTTGAAACCCAGGGCCCTGGTGGGGTAGTCACCAGAGGAATCTCCTGGCTTGCGGGTTGCGTAGACTGTGGGACAAGTTCAGGATCTGTGCTGGAGTTCCCCAGACTCAGACCCTCATGGCTTCCCTTGGGTCGGGGGGAAAATTCCCCAACCCCTTGCACTTCCCTGGTGAGGTGGCGCCCCACCCTACTTCGGCTCACTCTCCTTGGGCTGCACCCACTGTCTAATCAATCCCAGTGAGGTGAACTGGGTACCTCAGTTGGAAATGCAGAAATCACCCGCCTTCTGTGTCGATCTCACTGGGAGCTGCAGATCCGTGCTGTTCCTATTCGGCCATCTTGAATCTCTGATCCCTATGTTTATTTAATCATTTATTTATATCAGTATGGATTCATGGATAGTCGTTTTGTACTTTGGGTTATATTACAATGGCATTTTATTTTGTAACTCAATTGTTCCAGCTTTTGTCATTGGGATATCTTTCAGTTGACTCCTGTGTCTCTTTGACATGCAGCTATCAATGTGCATTTTTCAGGGGTGTGCTTTTGTTCTTTGTCTTTTCAGCGCTTCCTTACTTTATGGCACTACGTGATACTCCACTCTCCTCATTTATATTACCTTTTTCAGTCTCAGACATGTCCCAGAATCCAACATTTCTCCAAGGATCCCTTATTCTTTTGATTGGAGAGTAGTATTAGAAACCAAGATTTGGGTGCTAGGTGTGCTTATTGCTATTGGGGTGTCATTGTTTCCAGGCTCTCTCAGCTGACTGAGCAAGGAAAAATATGTGTGAATACTTACAAATATACATATTTCTATGTGCAATCATGCATGTCTATATTAAGTTAAACATGAATTCTAGATGCTATCTCCAGCATTAATTCATTGCCACATGGATCATCATTCTTGCCTCCTTCCCTTGCTTATCTTTAAGTTCTCACTGCAACAGTGGGAAAGCTGGCTCTCACCATTCACCATCTATTTACTTAATTGTTCCAGTATACATGTATAGCAATATAAGCACTCATACTCTGATAGAAAATAACTTTATTGACTAGAGTGCAGAACTTATGTGTAGTTCCTTCTGCTTTTAGTCTTACAGACTCTACTCATTTCCAGAAATACTTAGGTTGGCACCTTATGCCCTCATCGCCTCCAGTGAAATTGTTTCATACTTTCTAATGCAGTTGGTATATCACTTTGTGCTATAAAGTTCCATGGGTTATGACAAACGTGCAATACCATATATCTGCTATTAAAGAATCATACAGAATAGTTTCACTGCCCTTAATATTGCTGGTGCTTCACCTATTTAAACCTTCCTTCTACTCCCACCCAATCCCCTAATAACCACTGATCTTTTCACTGTATCTATAGTGCTGCTTTTTTCAGAATGTCATACAATTGGAATTATATATGTTATAGAGTATTCAGATGGCCTTCTTTCATTTAGCAATATGCATTTTAGATTAATCCGTGACTTTTGTGGCTTATTAGCTCATTTGAATTCTTTTCCCTCTTTCAACAAACGTTTACTGTGCGTTTACTATGCATGCATATTGGGGAAAGCATACACAAAAATTGCCATTTCAACGACCATTTAAAAAGGTACACATCAGTGGCATTAAGCATATTCACGTTGTTGAATATGAACTTTCACCACTACCTATTTCTAGAACTTTTAATTATTTCCAATTGAAATTCTGTGCGCATTAAATAATAACTCCCCATTCTTCCTTCACCTAGCCCTTGGTAAACTCTATTTTTCTGTCCATAATTTTGCCTATCCTAGAAACCGTATATAAATGGAACCATACTATATTTGTCCTTTAATATCTGTCTTGTTTCACGCAGCATAATGTTTTCAAGGATCATCTATGTTGTAGCATGTGCCAAAATTTCATTCTTTTTTTAAGGCTGAATAATATTTCGTTGCATATGTATGCTGTATTTTATCCATTTATCTGTTGATGGATACTTGGGTTGTTTCTACTGTTTGGCAATTATGGATAATGCTGCTACCAATATTGGTGCTCATTTTATTTTATAACTGAATAATATTACATTGTGTAGACGATCACAGTTTATCTATTCACCTATTGAAGGGAATATTTGTTGCTTCCAGTTTTTCTTACAATTATGAATAAAGCTTCCAGTTTTTCATTATAAATAAAGCTACATTTGCATGTTGGTTTTTTTGTAGACGTAAGTTTTAAAATCAGTTAAGTAACTACCTAAGAATGCAATTTCTGGATCACATGACACAACAACATTTAGCTTTGTAAAATGCTAAACTGTCCTACCATTTCACATTCCTTTCAAAAATTATTTTAGTATTTTTCCTTAAATTTGCAATATACATTTACAACTAATCTAAGTCTACTTTCAAATAATACTATACCACTTTTCAGCACAGATATCTTATAACAGAGTATTCCCAACTTCTTTCTCCTGTCCCTTAGAAAATTGCTGCATTTTTATTTATTTCACTTATACATATGATATAATCACACAATTACTACTATTACTTTGAAAAAAATCTATTTGCTCAATTAACGATAAGGAAGAAATAAGGTTTTATTTTACCTTCACTTATTCCTTCTTTGATGCTTTACTTTTTAAAATGTAGATTTGAGTTTCTGACCTATATCACTTTGCTTTTCTCTGAAGACCTTTTTTTCTTAAAAAAAAAATTGTGTTTTTCAGTGTGGGTATGTCGGAGATAAATTCTTTCAGTTTTTGTTTGTTTGAGAAAGTACTTCTCCTTCTCTTTTCAAGGCTAATGTTGCTGGATATAAAATTCTAGGGCTTTTTTTTTCTTTTAACACTAAATATTTCACTCCTCTCACTTCTTGCTTGCATGATTTCTAAAGAAAAGTCTCCTATAAACCTTAATCTTTTTATTCTCTAGGTAAGGCTTTTATTCTCCTCTGGCTTCTCTCAAGTTTTCCCATTTGTCTTTGGTTTTCTGTAGTTTGAGTATGATATTTCTAGGTATAGAGTTTTTAATTTTTATTTTGTTGGTATTCTCTGAATTTCTGGATCTGCATTTGGCATCTTTCATTAAATTTGGAAAGAATATTACTTTAAATATTTTTATTACTCTGTTGTCTCTTCTTTTTTGGTATTCCAATTATGCTACATTACATTCTATGAAATTGCCTTACAGTTTTTGCATATTCTGGGTTTTTTTTCCATTTCACTTCAAAAAGTTTCCATTGACATATCTTCAAGTTCACTGAATTTTTTCCTCAGCTGTGTCCACTCTACTCATAAGTCCATCAAAGCCATTATTCATTTATCTTACAGTGTTTTTTATTTCTAGCATTTCCTTTTGATTCTTTCTTAGAGTTTCCATTTCTCTCTTTGCATTACACATCTGTTCTTGCAGGTTGCCCACCTTTCCCATTAGAGCCCTTAATATAATAATCAAAGTTACTTTTGATTCCAGGTCTTGTAATTCCAAAATCTGTATCATATCTGAATCTGGTTCTAAATACTTGCTTTGTCTCTTCAGAATTCCTTTTTACATTCCAGGTAATTTTTGTTGAAAGCCAAGCACGATATAACTTATAGTAACAAGTGAGAGAAATAGACTTTTAGTGTGAGGTTTTATGCTGCTGTAGCTATGAGTTATGTTGCTTATAATGTCTGTTGTAGCTGTAGGTGCTATGAATTTCAAAATCCTTTAGTGTTCTTCTTTTTGTCCGCATTGCTGTCCTTGGGCTTTCCAAGAATTCCTTCTTAAACAGTCTGAGTGGTAATCCATGTTTATACTGAGGCCCTATTGAAGTGATGCTAAGGAATGAGTAAGGGGTCGTATTCAGTAATCTTAAGATTAGCTGAGTTTTTGTCGGCCTGTGTCTTGTGGGCTGTAAGTTTTACTACAACTTCTTTTTTTCCCCTCTTCTTGCTCCTCGAGTGAGATAGAAGGCTAAAGAGAGCTGGAATTGGGTAATTGCTCCTCTGCCTATATGAGATAAGGTTCTGCTGAAGTCTTTTTCACTTGAGCAGAGCAATTTGTTGTGAAGAACACATTGAAAACATTTCAAAATGATCATTTTCCCCCTTCCCTTGCTAAAGAAATGCAGTGATTTTTTCTTGGCTCTTCATTATGGGAACCTGGTGAGGTTCCTGGAGGTAAAATCTATCTATGAAAGTTGGGTAGGCCTCCCTAAGGCTGGAGTCCCCAGGTTTTCTCATTCTCAAGCTAGCCTACATTCAGCCTAGAGCAATTTATCCAAATAACTATTTAGGTATTTCTACTAGTGTATGGCTCCAGTAACTTCTGCTCTGGGCTAGCTAATCTTGGCTGTGTTGCTTCATCTTCTCATCTCTCCAGATTTCAGAGTGGCTGTTTGTCCTGCGACTTCAATTTTCTGATGGTCCAAGAAAAGTTATTGATTTTCAGTTTGTTCAGCTTTTTTTTTCTTTGTTCCAAAGTTGGGAACGACAATTTCTAAGATTTTACTTGTCAGAACTGAACATGAAAGTCTCTTAACATTCATTTTTTGTGTTTAAAAACTTCTTCAAACAAGAGGCTATGACAAATGGTCCTCTATAAATTTAAGCTACAGTTATTGTTAAAATTTTGTGAATTTGATAGATTATTATCATCTTGGAAAGGATGAAAGGAATTTCATCATTTTGAAGTGTAAAAGTAGAGACTGCTTCTGCTGTCTGATGGGCTAGCTAAAGGTGTGTGTCCTTCTGAATCTGAGGTAAAGCTAATTGGAGAGATATAATGTGTTTATCATAATTAAATTTTAAGTATAGCAACATGAGTTATTTATCCCCCTCTGGACACTTGCAGAGATAGACTATTAAAAATCTTCTACCTTTTGCAAAATGTACAGGAAATAAAGTAGCATTTCACCTGGTACTTCCCTGATATGCAGGTATCAAACAAAAGGATGTGAAAATGGGAAATGGCAGCATATTTGAACTGTCAGGAAATACACTCAAGCTTAGTGACTGGAAAATTACCAAAAGTGTGTACATGCAGTCTTACAGAGGACCTTAACAGGTGGCAGGGTCAAGGCAATTTATTTCAAAGTGTCTGCAGTCCTCATAAAGAAATAAAATCACAACTTGATGTGATTAGTGAATATTTAACTAGGCTGTGATACAATCATGAAATCCCAAATTGAGAAAGACCTATAGGGAACAAGGTGGTGATTTCTATTCTGTTAGATTTTATGAGAAGCAGCCAGAGGGCAGCACAGCAGTTTCATTTTAAATGGCAAAAAAGCTCTCCAAATGGACTCTTATGCCAAGGAAGTGAACCACAGATGGTGTTTCTTATTCAAGGTTCACAGACACCTCCCACAAACACCAGACAAAGATACAGTCAGGCATTCAAATGAGAATAAGAAGAAATATCTAGAATTCAGAGAAGCTGACTGAGAAAAATGGCAGCAAAACCTTGATCTACCAATAATAGCAGGTAGGAAAAAGATGGGCAATGAGAAAATAGGCAGATTTATTAAATAGTACCCTTGAATCTTAAACAGATCTGGGAGAAAAGTTTTAAAAACAAAATAATTTATGGCATGTATCTAATTTTTTAACTCACTCACCTAAATACCTTTTGGAATCTGTTTTAAAGCCAAGCCAGCATTAGCCCAATGGCTTGCACTGTCTGCCCATCTACTTTCAGAAATGACCCCTGAAAAATTAAAGTAGAGAATAATGACCCTGAGCCCATAAAACCAGATTTAATTTAATTCACCAGATTTGTACTCTTAAGGATGACTCATACATTTTAGAAAGTTTATTTTTGCAAAAGTTGATTTGCCTAATCCTTAGGTAATCAGAAAATCTGATTAAGAAGAGAATTCTATTATCATTTAGTATTTTTGTTAGTGTATTCCTTTTATCTATTGTTCTTTGGCCTGGACCATTGTCAGTTATATTCAAAGACATTTGGGGTGTTAACATTTAGTCCATGAAGCAGAGTGGGTTAAATCAAGATTAATTTTTCTTAGTTTATAACAACATAACAAATTTAAACTAAGCTAACAATTCTATTGCATCATTTCTATAATCAAAAGCTAACTGTCCAGTTAAGAGACTTGATCCATAAATCTATGGGCCATTTTTTTCTGAACCCTAAGTCAGAGTTCATGATATGTGTGAGAATACTTTTGTGGATAATGATAGATTTGTCAAAATGTTAGATTTTCCCAGAAATTCAAGATGTATAGTCACTGTATCCACCATTACTCTTCCATTGGCTCAGAAAAGTTTGGAGACCTCACTAAGAGATGGCCCAATCCATTCATTCATGCATTTAAGGTTCAGCCTTTCCAGCTGTCCAGGAATTCAAATGGAGCAGAAGGTCATCTGGTTTGAGTTGCTTCATTTCTGCATAACACATGTGCAAAGCACTTTTCCTAAGTAGAAGATGAGCCTATCTTAAATGTCACTGTGATGGAGAAGCATGTTCTCCCTTTTTTGACAGATGATTCACTTAAGTCTGGGTCACAGACTTTCCACCACCTGGCCTTGCCTCAAATGAAGTTTTTGACCGGTTCAAAATCTGTAATTAACAAAAGCAAAAGGTTTTGGTTGCTTCTGATTCATGTTAAGGTCAACCAGTGGAAATAATAGTTCCAGGCCAATTTATAGAGGCTGAGAATGTCAGTAGTTACTCGTTTTGTAAAAGTGAGCAGACAAAAATAACAAAGACAGAGGCAAGGGTTCAAGACTTGGTATTTTGGTTTGTTTGTTTGTTAGACATTTTTCCCCCTTGGGAAGTGCTGGTGTGTTTTGTACTCTTTCAAAATATGAATATGGAGACAGGAGTGTGCTTAATTTGATGACATGTGGAAAGCTAGTTATCAGTCTTTCACCTCTTGCATTTTAATGTGGTTATTACTATAATATTACCATTATCATGCTTGCCATCATTTTTACTCATTTAATTATTTCATCCAATAAATATTCTTTAAGTGTCTATAAGTGAAAAGCACAGACAGCATGACTGCTCTCCTTTTCCTCTGCTCCTCCATGGCCCCCTTTCAAATATATCTTAATAACTGCTAGTCATTTTTGGCATTTTTTTATGATTTAGTAAACAATAAGTGTTTACCGGTAATCTATAAGATCATAAACAGTATAGACCTTTTCATGGCATGAGCCACTCCTGGGCACAATCCTGTATGTGTGTGTATGTGCATGTATGTATTCACATCAGTTCAACTCTGTTCTCAGCACCCTTGTAAACAACCTTTCGTGCTAATTATTTCTTCTTCCTTTCCTCCCTGAATATCTGTATCGCAGGCCTAAAGGGCTTTATGTCTTTATGTGTCAAGTGGATATCAAGCAATCAAGTCAGATGACCTTCTGCTTTATTTGAATGTCTGGACAGCTGGAAAGACTGAACCTTAAAGGAGTGAAAGAAAGGAAAGGAAAGGAAAGGAAAGGAAAGGAAGGAAGGAAGGAAGGAAGGAAGGAAGGAAGGAAGGAAGGAAGGAAGAAGGAAGGAAGGAAGGAAGGAAGGAAGGAAGGAAGGAAGGAAGGAAAGAAGGAAGGAAGGAAGGAAAGAAGGGATTGGGCAGTTTCTCAGTGAGGTCTCCAAACTTTTCTAAGCCGATAGAAAAGGGTAATGGTAGATATAGTGACTACACATCCTGAATTTCTAGGAAAATTAATCACTTTGAAAAATGTATTACTGTTTACAAAAGTATTCTCAAACTTACCATGTACCCTGATTTATGGTTCTGAAAAAATAGCACATAAATTTATATCTTTTCAAGATGTGAGCTAACAGTTGCTTAGTTGTTGTCACTCAAAGGATGTTTTCCTATTCATGGGGAATATTTGAAGGGTAAAAAGTCTTCAAGATTCAAAGCAATATATCTCTAACACAAGAATTTCAGGTTACTTGAGGTCTTGGTGGAGATAGATTAGTTTTTGGCTGGAGGATGGCCTGGCACACCTCATTTCACAGCAAGCAACCCATCACCCATTCTGCCTATAACTAAGGTCCACCTGACCCTCTTCATGTACTTGACAGCTGATAATTCCTTCAGACTCTGCCATGTGCATCTTCTGGGTGTAGTGTATTCAACTGAGGCAGAGGGGAATGGAAGAATGCACTAAAGCTGTACTTAAGAGGCCAAGTGTTAATCCTTTGGGAGTAAATTCTTTTGGGTTGGATTCAGCACCAGTTTCATGTTTGGCATCTGGAAGTTATAGATTCTATAGTACTTTGAGAGTGGAGGCTGTGTCTTATAAAACTAAATATCCTTTCAAGCACCTTATACAAATAGGTGCTCAATAATTCCTTAGTGTTACAGAGTTATAAATACAGTGGTTGCTCTGTTAATCAGAGGGAAATATATCTGTCCTGATTTTTGTCTGTGTGAATTCAAACATCAGGAACCAATAAATCAAAGACGATTACTTCCTTTGCTTTTTTTTTTTCAATTTATCAGAGACACCGAAGGTTATTTTTGGGTAAGGATATGAGTATTAAAAATAGAGTATACCAAGAGAGATGAAAATCAATGCATTAAAAGAAAATAATTTGAATTTTTTAACTATTTGGTAAAATACAAAAACAGGAGAAAAATCTAGTCAATGATAGTTTTATATAATAAGACCTTTTATCCCTCTAATGAGAATAATTTTATAGTTTTTCTTTCTGATTATAGAAATAATACACTCACTGGGGAAAAATGCAAAAAAAAAAGATTAAAAAATTTACCATCTGGAAATAACAACCATTGACATTTTGCTAGATAGTCTTCCATTTTTTTCAATGGCTGTTATATGTAAACACTTTACTGTTTTTTCACAAAGATGGAATCACTTTAAAACATACAGTTTTGTAACTGTCCTTTTTGCCCTGCCTGTAATTGGGTTTACATGTTAATAGATGCCAACCTAATGATAGTGAGGCAATTATATGCCACTAATTCACCAGGACCAGTGGACATTTATGTTGGCACCACAGTGTTGCTACTGCACCATATTGCTAACCACATTGAAACTGCTTGCTCTTGATGGGCTTTCCACAAGGTGCTTTCAGGCCTCTGAACTGAGGATGCCCAGTGGATTTTAGAAATTCCTGAGTGATTGTCATATACGTTGGGCCTGGGCTGCTACTTATCCTGGTTATTAAGAAATATCTAAATTCTCAGGCTCCCCTTCTTTAGGAAGGAACAGGCTGCCCCTTGGAAATGGGGCAGTACTTTTTGAGAAACTGAAATTAGTTTTTTAGGCAAATTGAAAAAGTGTGTATCTTGCTTCCCACCACTTTACTTCATATCCTGCTTACCCCAAAGGATTTCTAAATCCTTTTACATTTATCCACATCGCTCAGTTACTTTTCAGAAACATCCCACTTCCCAGAAATACCAAATAAATATTTACTGAAACCCATGTCACGACGAATTTTCTTTCTGCTAATAATAATATTATCTTATGTGCCGTAGGAGTGGGGCACTTTAAATTTAGAAACAAGGATTTTTCTGCAGGAAGACTTGCCATGTGGGTTCGGCTTGTGGGTTGTTCGTCAATTATCTTTTTTTTTTTTTGGAAATAAATCCATTTGCTGACTTAACGCCAACTTGCATAACTTTGATTTTGCTGCTGAAGCGGGGAGAAAAACTAGTTTCTCTAAATATTTTTACAATATTTTACTGACTTTTGTTTTGACATCACAGAAACTCTAGCATTTTAGAGCTAGAAGGAATTTAGAAACCGCAGAGCTGTGGGTCCTTGGTATTCTTGAAGGAACTTAAGAAGTCCATAAACCCTCAGAAATAATATACGAATGTGTGTGCATGTGTGTGTGTGTATCCATTTTTCTTGAGTACCAAAGGTCAAGTGTTAGATTAGATTTCCAAAGGAATCCATGATGGAAAACATGGTTAAAAATCACTCAAAGTCTTCATTTTGAAAAGGAACAAATTGAAATTCAGAAATCTTGCCCAAGGTCAGATTTTGAGTCAGCTTCTATGACTGTTTAAATTACTTATAGTAACCAAATTAAATATAAATGCAATGTTTCTATGCATATCAATGTAATTTTTCAATCACTTTCGGTGTTTCAGAAAGATAACAGGTTGGTATGAGAAGTTCTACATTTGCAGTCTGGTTCTGCCTTTTAACTTGCCAAATCTCTGAATTTCTGTTTCCTGATCTATGAAATGGAAATTGAAAATACTCCCTATAGAGTTCTTTCACATTTTAAGGAGTTTGTGAGTATAAGTGTGCCTAGCATAGGCATAGAGGAGACCTAAGTATTACAGAGTAAAACCTTGCTATGGAACCTTAAGGACATAATTTAGAGGGTTTTATTCTAACAAGTGGTTAGGCAGTACTTGGAGCTTAGTTTCCATTTCCTCAGCTATAAAGTAGACCTAAGAACAGAACCTGCCTTCTAGGGTTGTTCTGAGAATTACATTAGATAATTACTCACAGTGCTGAGGACAGACTGTTTAATGTATTAGTGCTTAATAAATGTTAGCTATAACAATTAATATTTTCTCAGCATTTTGTAGTGTATCATTTGATTCCTTTAGATCATAATAATAACCTTATGAGTTGGTATATATCTATACAGACACACATACACACAATATATACTGTTAAATAAATATGCATTTATAATAAAATGTTAGGTTCCACTATTTTCTACTTTTGCATTTTCCAACCCTCCACATGGCACATGTATTGGTTTCATAATAAAAAACTCATATTAAATTTTGTTTTTAAAAAAATCACAACATACCCATATATTTATGGCCAATTAATTTTTGACAAGGGTGCCAAGACAATTCAATGAAGGAAAGAATAGTCTTTTCAATAAATAGTCCTGGGACAATTGAGTATCCACATGTAAAGGAACGAAGTGGGCTCTCCTATACAAATATGTAAAATTAGTGGAAAATGGATCAAAAACCTAAATATAAGGGCTAAACTATAAAACTCTTAGAAGACACTGTAGGTGTGAATTTTTGTAGCTTTGGATTAGGTAATTATTTATTAGATATGACACCAAAAGCATAAAGCAACCAAAAAAAAAATGAATTGGGCTTAAAATTAAAAACTATTGTACATTAAAGACACTATCAAGAAAGGGAAAGAGCAGAAAATGGGAAAAATATTTTAAAATCCTATATATCTGATAAAGGATTTGTATCCAGAATATATTAAAAAGGCTTACAACCAAATAACACAAAGACAAATTAAATTAAAATGAGCAAAGAATTTGAATAAACATTTCTTCAAAGAAGACATGCAATTGGCCAGTAAATAGATGAAAATAATCTCAATATTATTATTCATTAGGGAAAATGCAAATCAAAACCACAGTGAGATAGTACTTTACACTCCCTAGCAGACTGTAATTAAAAAGGCAGTCAATAACAGTGTTGGTGAAGATGTGGAGAAAATGGAACCTTCACACATGGCTGGTGGGGATGTAAACTGGTGAAATTGGTGCAGCCCCTTTGGAAAACAGTTCGTCAGTTCCTCAAAGAGTTAACTGTAGGTTACTATACGATCCAACAGCTCCACCCAGGAGAAACCGGGCGTGGTGGCTCACGCCTGTAATCCCAGCACTTTGGGGGGCCGAGGCGGGTGGATCACGAGGTCAGGAGATCGAGACCATCCTGGCTAACACGGTGAAACCCCGTCTCTACTAAAAATACAAAAAAATTAGCCGGGCGAGGTGGCGGGCGCCTGTAGTGTCAGCTACGCAGGAGGCTGAGGCAGGAGAATGGCGTGAACCCCGGGGGGCAGAGCCTGCAGTGAGCCGAGATCGCGCCACTGCACTCCAGCCTGGGTGAAAGAGCGAGACTCCGTCTCAAAAAAAAAAAAAAAAAAAAAACCAGGTTCACACAAAAACTTGTACATGAATGAATGTTAATAGCTGCATAATTCTTAATATCAAAAGCTGCAAACCACCCAAATGTCCCTCAACCAAGTGGTTCACAAACAAAATGTGTATCTATATACCTGTCCCATATATTTCATACAATGGAATATTACTTGTTCATAAAAAGAAATGAAGGACTAATATATACTACAACATGGATGAAACTTGAAAACATTGTGCCAAGTAAAAAAAAAAAAGCCAGTAACAAAGGACCATATATTCAATTTGTATGAAATCTACAGAATAAGCAAATATGTAGGGATAGAAAGTAGACATGTGGTTGCCCCAGGTTGGGGGTAGAGTTTGGGGGGGAAATAGTAAGTGATTACTAATTGTTTTGGTGTTTCTTTTTGGGGTGATGAAATATTCTAGAATCGATTGTGATGATGACTCTACAATTCTGTGAATATACTAAATACCATCCAATCTTATACTTCAAATGGTTGAATTGTATGATATGTGAATTATATCTCAATAAAGTCTTATAAAATTATTATTAGGAATAGTATGGGGTTATTTATTCACCTAAACAGATATTTTTACCTCTTCCTTTTTAGTTAATACAATTTCTCAATAGAGCCTCATATGTGGAAGCCACCTGGTCTAGTTTGTTTGATCTTTCCACTTTCTGACCCCACCAATATCCTTGTGATAGTTCAGGAGCTAAGCTCTTATGTTTTCAGTAATTAGACATATAGAGGAAGAGAGGACAAGCACCACCGCCAGCATAAGCTTCTTTAAAGATTTTTTTTTTTTGGTTTTCTCTTAATCATCTGTCTTCCTTGTTCCAACCAGATTATAGGAGCCACTTTTTCCATCATAGGCTCTCATTGAAAAGAAGAAAAAATTGAAAGTCCAGAATCTAATGAATTATCCCCACTTCCATTGTTACCATCATCTCTTACCTGGATTATTGCAACAGCCTCCCAGCTGGTCCCCTGACTAGGGTTCCTACTTTGTTGCACACTACTCTCCACACAGCATCCAGTGTTCCTTTTAAATGTAAGATCCTGTCATTTCTCACCTCCAAACTATCAAAGGCTTTCCATCTTGGAATAAATGTTCAGGGCCATGCCGCTTAAAAAATCTACATCACACCAACCCCATCTTTCTGATCCCCTCTCCTGCCACTGTCTCCTTTGCTTTCTCTAGTCCTACTTACTGCCCGAGCAAGCTCCTGCTTTATGACTTCTGTACTTGCTGCTACTTCTTCTAGAAACATTTTCTCTGCAGGTATCTCTAGAGATCACCTCCTTACTTCATTTGCGTCTCTTTATCAGAGACATCACAAACATACCTTGCCACCTTGACCCTCTATTCCCTTTTTTTGTTTTTTTTTTTTCAAGGCACTTAATCTAAATTACCACATGTTTATTCCTCTATTGCCTAGCTCTTTTCAAATGAATGGAAGAACAAGATTACGGACTATTTATTTAAGTTAATGGGAGTATTCCCAGTGCCTAAAAGTATGCCAGCCACGTAATGGGTGTTAAATAAGTGAAGAGGGCAGGGATTACAGTAAGTAGCCCTATAAAGCTATAAACATCCTACTTCTTAAATTTCTATTCCTTCATAGCAGGAATTTAGGAGGTATGACAGCAGGAAAAAGCATAGCTCTTTTGTTTTTTCCTACACAAAAAGAAAAAAATCCAATTTTTTATCAAAGAGAAGCCAAGGATAAATAAATGGTCTAAAAATCATTTATAAAAAGTGTTCTGGCTGGGCGCAGTGGCTCACGCCTATAATTCCAATGCTTCGGGAGGCCAAGGCAGGCAGATCACTTGAGGTTAGGGGTTCGAGAGCAGCCTGGGACAAAACAAAACATGGCAAAACCCTGTCTCTACTAAAAAATCAAAACAAAAACAAAAACAAAACGCGGGGTGTGGTGGCTGGTGCCTGTAGTCCCAGCTACTCAGGAGACTGAGGCCGGAGAATCCCTTGAACCCAGGAGGCGGAGGTTTCAGTGCAGTGAGCTGAGGTCACGCCACTGCACTCTAGTCTGGGTGACAGAGGGAGACTCTTTCAAAACACATCAACACACACACACACACACACACACACACACACAACTAACCAAATAAACAAACAAAAAAGAATATTATATACATGATCCATAAGAGGCATGTTTGTCAAAGGAAAACAGCCCCAACAGCATTTTACAAAAAAGAATGTTACTTGTAAAGAGGTGCAAGGGAGTCAGGCATCAGAAGTACTGTCTCACCAATTAAAAACACAGTACACATTTAAAGAAAAAATTCCAAGATCTCAACGATTACTAATTTATAACTACCTGAACATGTTGACAAAGAAACAGAAAGTTTTCAAAATTATTATAGCCACAAAGACCAGGGCATTTCTTCAGACATTATCATTGTAAAAGCCAAGAATGAAATTGCTTCCCTGAACAGGAAATGTTCAATGTTTCATTCATTTCAGAGACCAGAACTTGACAAGCTGACCTGTTATTTTTGGTTTATTTCAGTGCAGAGTGTTTTTTTTTTCCTTTCTGAAGAAGGTGAGTCACGATGCACATATTTATAATGACAGCAGGGCAATGTGTCAGTATTGCTTCCACACAGCTAAAGTGATTCAGAAAGACTGACTGCAAAAGAATAGCAAAAATATATCTGTCAACTGCAAATCAAAGCAAAACACGTCATGTTATCCATATCTGAAAAAAATTGATTCAAACCTGCCGTAGTACTGATAGCAATGATCAAACAAATTGGCAGAATAAATTAAACTCTCACAAGACACTTTTCTGATGAAAATCATTGGCCAGAAAAAGAACCAGATTTTATTAGTAATCAATTATTACTTTAAATCAATCTATTGACACCTTTTATAAAGTTCAAGTTTCAGTAGTGGATGGAGATAAGAGAGTTGTTAGACTTGTGCATGATTAATAATGTCTGTGTGAGATTTTTTGGTAAAATAATCTGTTATTTAAAGCTGTCCTCTCAAGCCTGTAGTCCCAGGACTTCGGGAGGCTGAGGCAATTGGATCGCTTGAGCCCAGGAGTTTCAGACCAGCCTGAGCAACACGGCAAAGCCCCGTCTCTACAAGAAATACAAAAATTGGCCACACGTGGTGGCATGTGCCTGTAGTCCCAGCTACTTGGGAGGCTGAGGAGGGAGGATCACCGAGCCCAAGGAAGTTGAGGCTGCAGTGAGCTGAGATTGTGCCACTGTACTCCAGCCAAGAACAGAGTGAGACCTTGTCTCAACAAGTAAATAAATAAGCAAATAAAGCAGTCCAAAATCTCACTGGATGATACAAATGATTAAATGTAAAAGCAGAGGGCATTTGTCATTCTGCTTTTTGTTGTTTATAAATGGTGGGGAAAGATGCAGAAAGAAAAATGATGGAGCAGTTTTTAATTTCAAAAGCTTGACCAAGGGTCGGGGGTTCGACTACATCAGTACTGGGTTAATCTCACCTGTGCTCATTTCTGGAGATGCCTAAAATCATGGTGCTAACCCTTGGCTAACACAAGTGAAATGTACTATTTTCTTGTGCTAGTAGCCAAGACATACAGGGGCAACCTATCCCAACCTCTACCCAGCCCGGTAGAGGCCGGGCGCAGTGGCTCACGCCTGTAATCCCAGCACTTTGGGAGGCCAAGACGGGCGGATCACGAGGTCAGGAGATTGAGACCATGCTGGCTAACACGGTGAAACCCCGTCTCTACTAAAAATATAAAAAATTAGCCGGCCTGGTGGTGGGCGCCTGTAGTCCCAGCTACTTGGAGAGGCTGAGGAAGGAGAATGGCGTGAACCCGGAAGGCGGAGCTTGCAGTGAGCCGAGATCCAGCCACTGCACTCCAGCCTGGGCGACAGAGACTCCGTCTCAGAAAAAAGAAAATCTACATACAGATATTTGCACCTGGTTTATATTTCTAATAGCCTGGCTTTGACTATGTAACCAAGGAGTGTGAAGAACTCCTCTTTGAAAAGTGATTCTTCGGAGACCAAGTATCTTGCATATATCTTTGTGGTAAGGACCTAAGGAAAAAGCATATCCTATGAAACAGAAAGGACACAGGAATCTGTGCCTAGAAATCTCATTTCTCCCTGATATTTACCTGGCTTTATTTCTGCTGCTGTATTGTTACCTTTTACCTTCATCAAAGCCTTTTATCAGTAGAAACTGAGGAATCCATCTATCCTTCTGTCTGACAGGAATGTGTCAGTTTTCCTTCCATACGTGTAAATAAACCAACTCAGAAAGATTGATTGTTAAAGAATAGTCAAAGAAGCATCTGACAACTGTACAAACAAAGGAAAGCAGGCATACCATGATTAATATGAGGATAATGTTAACATGAGGATAATTTACTGGGATAGAGAAGATGAGTTTATAAAGATAAACAGCACAATTCACAATGACAATTAACTGTGACTGTTTTGGAACAAATAACGTCTTTATGGAAACATTAATACAAAACTCAAAATCTGAGAGGATGATGAGATATGATCACTGGACAAGCAGTTCTAGTTGTGTCCTCTTGATCCTCACACAGCTGTGATACTGGGATTATGTACTCAGGCTCCGGAGGCAGAAAGCCAAGGTTCACATCTTGGCTCTTCCATTCTCAGCTATGTGATGCCATTCAAGTTATTTAATCTCTCTACTTTTGTTTCCATATAGCCAAAAGGGGGATAATAACAATATTATGTACTTCATCAGTTATTGTTTGGGTTTAATGAGGTGATACATATAAAAGTGCTTGAAATGTTATAAAAGCCAAATAAAAGTTAAATATTATTGTTTTAAAAATTATCATAATGGCCTCGTTCAAAGGTTAGTATTTTTTCCTCCATAATCTTCTTTGAAGCTATTTTAGCCATTAGGATTAAGGAAATGAAAATTCACTCGTTTAACTTCTCATAATCCATAATTTAAGAATCCCATCTCCTAAAAGTTGTTCAAAGAAGAACAATTTGTTCTTTGGCTGCATGATTAAAAACAAGCAAACAAAGGAACAAACAAAAAACTTTGTATCTGAGAACCGTAGTACCCCAAAGTAGCCTCTTTTAGTCTATTTTCATTTTCCTAGTTAGGTGGACTAATAATAGTTTTAAAAATCAAAATGTCCAAGCAACTCAGTAACTGGATTCCTTTGCCCATGTTCACTTTATGCCACCTAGTTAACAGAATCAGATAAAAATCAATTAAGATAACAACAAAATCAGATAAAATAACAATTTGACCTTTGGAGTTGAACTCCAGACTGAATACCAAAAGCCATAATTTAGTACCTAAGCATTGCCGTAATCTTATTTGTACCAGTTTTATTGATCAAAAATATTCTGCTGTGAGAAGGATATGCTACCTTTAAATGCTTCATTGGGGTAGAACTTAAAAGACTAATAACAACTATCCTCTTCTACTTTGCACTAGTATTTTGAAGTTCCACCTGCAAATCATTACGAGATGAGTCCATTCTCTTTGAAGAATCACACTTGTGAATTAAAATGTCATTCCATTTTGCTACATGTAAACTTGCTCCTTCTTTTGAGACCTATTAAGCAAAGCTTTTGAGGGAAATTTTAATTTAAGACAAAGCTTATATTTCCATTTACAAAAATTAATTCCATGCTGTGTCCTGGAAGAAATAGAATCAGTTTAATATTATTATTAAAAGAAAATGAGTTTCAGATTTTTAAATTGTTTTATTTTTATTTTTTATTTTATTTATTTATTTATTTTTTTTGAGAAAGAGTCTTGCTCTGTCCCCCAGGCTGGAGTGCAGTGGTGTGATCTCGGCTCACTGCAACATCCGCCTCCTGGGTTCAAGCGATTCTCCTGCCTCAGCCTCCTGAGTGGCTGGGATCACAGGCACTCACCACCACACCCGGCTAATTTTTGTATTTTAGTAGAGACGAGGTTTCACTATGTAGGTCAAGCTGGTCTTGAACTTCTCACATCAAGTGATCTGCCTGCCTCAGCCTCCCAAAGTGCTGGGATTACAGGCATGAGCCATCATGCCTGGCCAGGAGTTTCAGATTTTTATGAACTTGATTTTTCAGGCCAAAAAAAGGTAAGAACTCTGGGGAACTAATACTGGGTATTATTTACAAATCTTCCAAATTAGAGTACCAGAGTCATATAAATTGAGATGCCTGTGAGTTGACATTGATCTATTGTTTCCTCTTTTCATTCTTGAAAGTACAAGACTGAAATAAGAAAACTTAATTTTACTGTAACAAATTATCATTTTAGGGTAAGTGATTATTTACAGAGCTTCAAACAGGTAGTCTTCAATAAATTTAACAGCTTCTGAAGAAAATACCTAAACAGAGCATTCTAGTATGCTGGAAGTGGGGAGGGGAGAAGCAGCTGTGGAGGGAAGAAAGCTACAAGATTTAAGGAAGCTTCTAGTATAGCTAACGAGATTGGACAGCTAAAATAATCAAGGCCTTGTATTACAAGGGCCAAATGCATGGTAAAGACAATAAATGTGGTCACATTGTATATTAATTTGGAATTGAGCAATTCAAAATTATTAATAACATATTTTTCCCTCCAAATTAAAAAAAATGTTTACAAATTTCACAATTGGCTGTCTGGGCAAACTGTAAATTGTGTTTCTGTCGAGAAGAAATGTTGGTATCACTTTAGCTGGTTATGTAGAAATATCCAATGTTCTTTCTTAGAATTGCTTACTACTGTTTATGTACATATGATTTTGATGACTCTTCAGCTGTTATTTTAACACTCTCTATTAAAATAATCTAAAATGTTTTTCTGTAACAAAGCCATTTAAGTGTTCATTGCATGGTAGTGCTGGTGTAAGTATTAATGCTCATGTTAAAAAAAACATGCTTGGAAACCAAGCACTTGGGAATAGAAAATAAAAAGATTTAATAAACACATGAAAGATTGTAAAACAATCCTTATTACTCACGGGTTTTTGCTAAAAATTAGGGATAATGTTGAAAAAACAGGCTCCTAGCTGCATTACTCTAATTTCTGCTTCCATTGCCACATCATCGCTTTCTCCCACATTGACCCTTCTGCCTCCCTTTTATAAAGAACCTTGTGCTGGCCAGGCGCGATAGCTCACGCCTGTAATCCCAGCACTTTGGGAGGCCGAGACGGGCAGATCACGAGGTCAGGAGATCGAGACCATCCTGGCTAACACGGTGAAACCCCGTCTCTACTAAAAATACAAAAAAGTTAGCTGGGCGTGGGGGCGGGCACCTGTAGTCCCAGCTACTGGGGAGGCTGACACGGGGGAATCACTTGAACCCGGGAGGCAGAGGTTGCAGTGAGGCGAGATCATGCCACCACACTCCGGCCTGGCAACAGAGCCAGACTCCGTCTAAAAAAAGAAACTTGTACTTATGTAAATGTAGTTATTTGGGCCCACTCAAATAATCCAGAACAATCTCCCCAAATCAAGATCCTTAACTTCACATCTGCAATTTCCCTTCTGCCATATAGAGTAACACATTCATAAATTCTGGGGATTCGGACTAGATATCTTTGGGGGCCGTTATTGAGTCTACAGATGGGTATAGAGGAAGAAGCAGGAACTTTGATCTATTCATCTTTGTCTTCTCTATACTTAGAACTATATCTAGCCCCTGGTCAATTCATGTCTTCCAAACTGGGGAGAGAGTAGGAGGAAATGTACAAAGGTGGATATGAGCAATATGTGTCCTGGAAACCCTGACTAAATTATTAGGTGTGGGCTGAAGGACTACACCAGTAAGGATGGCAGAAAATGGAGTGGAAAGGCATTTAGGGAACACTGCTGAGTGCCCTAAATAGGCTGTATTTTTAGACTTGAACTGGTGAGGAACTAATAAAGACTTTTGATTATGGGAAAGAAATGATTAAAGTGGGGTTTGATAAAAGATTAATCTGGTGAATACCCTTGGCAGCTACATCAGCAAACAAGTCATGAAGTGATTGAGCTTGAGCTTTAGTTGTAGTGGCCATTAAAAAAACGGAGGGCAGGCCAGGCGTGGTGACTCACGCTTGTAATCCCAGCACTTTGGGAGGCCGAGGCGGGCGGATCACAAGGTCAGGAGATCGAGACCATCCTGACTAACATGGTGAAACCCCGTCTCTACTAAAAATACAAAAAATTAGCTGGGCATGGTGGCGGGCGCCTGTAGTCCCAGCTACTCGGAAGGCTGAGGCAGGAGAATGGCATGAACTTGGGAGGCGGAGCTTGCAGTGAGCCGAGATCGTGCCACTGCACTCCAGTCTGGGCAACAAGGCAAGACTCTGTCTCAAAAAAAAAAAAAAAAAAAAAAAAGAGGGCAGAAGCCTGAAACAGCAGGAAGAAAGAATTGCCAGCACTTAATCACTGAGTCACTATAAGAGAGTGTATACCTGGTGGTTGATTTGTGTTTGTGTTACAAGGAATAGAAAGTCCAATACGATTGAATGAAAGCTGTTTATTCTCTCCCATAACATGGAGACTGAAGGTAGGTGGCTGTGAATTCACATAAAGAAACTCTTCCTATGATCTTCAGCAAAATCCAGATGGGAATATCAGGCTGATGGGAATCAGATTAATCTTTTTGAAATAAAAAAGCACAAGGTATGAATACAAAATAAGCAATGTTTCCCTCACAAAAAGGAAGGGGCTGGCGAATACTTTTTTAAAGGAAGTTTCAAGGGTTTCTCAACAGTAAGTAATACTTGGCTAGGTGTTCATCATCCTTTGTACGACACTGAGAGAGGGCGTATCAGGCAAGGACCAACATAACCCTCTCAGCCTCAGACCCCTTTAAATTCCTTGTTGTCTATTGATTGTTTCTGCCACTGGAGTTGGAAAGTGTGAGGAATAGGAAATGTATTTTGTAATGGCTATTTGGTGTTTATTAATATAATGATTTTGGGCAATTACCATATCTCCTTTCTCTCTAATATCTTAAGAAAAAAGAAAGAAAAAAGAGCCTGTTATGTCATCTGTAGTGGTCAGAAATGGGCAGGAAGCAAAGTAAAAAGCCCTTGTATACAAATGTTCTTCCTTTATAATTACACACAGCTGTCTGAAAATTTTTTAAAGTTCTTATTACAGCAGAAATGACACTGCAGATAATAAGTTCATGTATAAGGAGAGATTGTTTGAATACTGGCAACTACTAAAGAAAGGGGGGACATAAACCAATAATCCTAAAATTAGCCAAGTCATTTACAGTTTGAAAAACTAGATGAAATGACCTTCAGGGTATTGCAAGATTATCAGGAGGGTTACACTAAATATTAATTCCACTCTTCGCCATAACTTTAAAAAAGGGAACTTCCTAGAGTGGAAACTTCAGCTGTCTTGCATGGCATGCACCCCTGCCGAACGTCCCAGCCAGTCCCTTCCACCATGATGGTTTTTATAATTTCATGAAGGAGAAAGACATGAACATGTCCACCACTACCATGGTTTAAAGAAAACTTTAAAAAATATTGGTCGTTGAAATATCAGTGGGGTAGCAAAATTAACTATGGTCACATAGGAGCTCTGCCTTGTCTAGTTTTCCAGTATTCTTCCCAACACCTCATGTGCTAGCTGTCCTTTAGGGAGGAGCAGTTTCTTCTCTTCTGATCATCAGTTGGGCCGCATACGCCAGAGGTAGCTCCCATGCATGCTCCCTTGCATGCTGTCTCTTATTTTCCATCTGCTACATGTGGGTATAGGGTAGGTAAGTTGAGAGGTTTTGTTTTCAAGGCTTGGACTTCTCTTCCAGGCCCTGTGGGTTCAGGCCCCTTCCTGCAAACTAGCTCTCTCTACAATGTGTCTGAGAGAATTCAGGATTGAGACTCAGGAGTCAGTAGAAGACCCACACCTTTGCTCCAATTGTGTT
Organism: Hylobates moloch; assembly: GCF_009828535.3. Classification (NCBI taxonomy): domain Eukaryota; kingdom Metazoa; phylum Chordata; class Mammalia; order Primates; family Hylobatidae; genus Hylobates; species Hylobates moloch. The sequence continues at coordinate 54,648,141 of NW_026652278.1, read as the reverse complement.
TCTGCTCCTCTGCCTCAGGTGTCATCAGATGCTTGCTCCAAGGATAAGTTTTAAGTATAAATCTTACTCTTGTCCCTACAAGTTCCTACAATGGAAACTTCTACAACTAGAAACTTGTAGAAGGAGGGAAGTGGTGGTCAGCAGAACCATTGTTGCATCCCTGGCTGTATGACCACAGAATATCTTTAAATTTAGTTTTCTTCGATGTAAATTGGTATGATAAATTCAGAGAGCCATGTGGCAATATCAAACCAAGATGAACATGCACATACCCTCTAGCCAGTGATTTCACTCTACATAAAGGGCTAGGGAAGCATTCTCATGTATCACAAGAAGATATTTATGAGAAAGTTTGTTGCAGCTTGGTAATAGCAAAAAATGGAAATAATCTAAGTGTCCATCAACAGGAGAACAAATTGTGCATATTTATAAAATAAAATATTATTCAGCAATACAAAGTGAAGGAGCTAGAGGACCCACACACTTCATTTATGGAAATGCTATGTATTTCATGAAAACAATGCTAGCTGTTTGAATGAATGTATGCATATGAATGGAGCTGAATAAAAATGAGAGACACCAAATTTAGGAAAATGATTAATTCTGGGTAGAGACACCAAGAAATAAAATTGTGGAAAGGTACAAAAGGGCTTTAATTATAACATTTTTCATTTTTAGGCCACATGTGGGATATACACATATATATACTCATTACATAATTCTACATACATTTTCATGTGCCTGAACCATTTTGTTTCTACATCTTCCAAAACCCCTAAGAGATGCAAGTAGTATCACCTATTGGCCGTTTACAGAAAGAGAGGTATCTTTTAGAACAAAATATAACGACTCATTTCTTTCTCCTGAGGAACTTTTGTGTTACCTCTTCATTAATAAGATAAATCAGTCACTAATAATGTTTCTTTTTTCTTTTGCTTGCTTGGAAGCTCAGAACCAAATCTGAGCTCTTATTAACCAAAAAGGATATTTCAGAGCTCTACTTTTTCTACCTAAAATTGATTTTCTTTCAAAATGTGCATTCTTCCTCGTCATGCATCCTATCATGTTGTAAGCCTCTTCATATTCTTTGTGGAATAAAAATAGCTATAAATAAGAGTATAAAAATTATTGTTTATATTCAGGTTTTCCTAATTTACATAGACGTACAACATTTACACAGGACAGGCTTATGTGTTGACCTTGTTTACCTTTGTAAACCTCTGTGTCTATCATAGTGTCTGGCACATGGTAGGTATTTCACTATTTGTTCATCAAATGAATTAACAAACCCACAAATTCATGCTTAGACAGATCTTGATTTTTGCACATTTTGGAGGTGTCCAATTTGTCTTGTTATAAATATAGCTTTAGTATACATCTTGATGAATACGGTTTTGGATTATTTCTTAAGGTTATTTTTTCCAGGAGTAAAATTACGTGAGTCAAAGGATGTGAACATTTAATGGCTATTGAAATGTTTTTCCAAATTGCTCTCCAAAAAAGCTTTTAGCATTTCCTACAGCTACGAGCAATGTATGAGGGCATCATTTCACCATGACGCTATCTGTGCTTGTGCAGTATTTTGTTCTGTTTTGCAATTTAGTAGATGTAAAATTATAGCTTGAGGTAGAGTTAATAATTTTTAAATGTAATTTACCTATCATTTGTATCATCTATTTTAAATCACTATCATTTTTATGTAACTTCATGGGCTCTTGTGAATTAACACATTGGCCTTTCCAGAAGACTTCATCATAGAAGTCTTCTTAATTCCCAATAATTAAGAAGACTTCTTAATTCCCAATAATTGCCTTTAAGACTTACATGGTCACTAAACTTCTCTGGGCTTTGAATTCCTCACCTATAAACTGGAGATAAGAATATGTACATTGGATGCCTGTTATAAAGATTACAAATCGTGTATATAGAATACTTACCAACATGTGACACATAGGAGGTGCCCAGTAAATGATAGCTATTATTGTTATTTTAATTGTTACTTATAAAATTAGTTTTTGTTTGTTTGTTTTGAGACGGAGTTTCGCTCTGTTGCCCAGGCTGGAGTGCAGTGGCTGGGTCTTGGCTCACTGCAAGCTCTGCCTCCCGGGTTCACGCCATTCTCCTGCCTCAGCCTCCTGAGTAGCTGGGACTACAGGCGCCCGCCACCATGCCTGGCTAATTTTTTGTATTTTTAGTAGAGACGGGGTTTCACCGTGTTAGCCAGGATGGTCTCGATCTCCTGACCTTGTGATCCACCCGCCTCGGCCTCCCAAAGTGTTGGAATTACAGGCGTGAGCCACCGCGCCTGGCCTAGTTACAAAATTAGTTTTATAATCTAGATAAACATTGAGTTCCTTTCCTGGTCTGAGTGCCTAAGAAACAAGTGTATATTAATTATGGATTCTTTTGGTAACCCATCTTGAACTACCTTAAGCAAAAAGTGGAATTTACCAATAGAAGGGTAGAATAATCAGGAAGAGGAAAGTGCAGGGATTCAGCTGGGCTCCAGAGCAAAAGACCCCTCAACCTTGATGTTGCCAGAACATGCTGTCACCAGCTCTACTTGCTGGTTCTCTCTGCACTGCACCTGAACTCCATTTCCTTTATCCACAAACAGATTTTCTCGAAACAACCACCCAAAACCCCCAAGTTTATTCCTTACATGGTACCAAACCCTACAAATACTGTTTTTTTTGGCTATACATACATACGATAAAGTTTAATTTACAAATTAGGCACTGTAAAAGATTAATAACAACAATAATGAAATAGGACAATTCTAATGATATACTGAAATAAAAGTTATGTGAATACACACACACACATTTTTTTTTGGTCTGTCTCAAAATAGCTTATTGTACTGTATGCATGTATTTTGGGGCCACAGTTGACTATGGGTGACTGACACTGTGAAAGCAAAACTAAGGTTAAGGGGTGGGGGGTACTGTATATATATCCATTCCTCACCCCAATCTTGAGTTTCAACTATGACTTCATCTATATAATCCAATCTAGATTTCTAATTTCTTATCTAGGGCATGTAGTCAAACAACAAATCACTCATTCATTAATTCATCCAACAAATTCTATTGATAGCCTATGCTACACCAGATACTTTTCATAGTATTTGGGGTATAGAAATGAATAAAATAAAGTCCTTGGCCTCAAGTGTTTGTAATTTACTATTTGCTCTCCCCCTTCATAGCCATTGTATTATTCAAATCCATGGTACCAATTGGCTCCCCTAGATTCCTAATTAGCCTCCCTGCCCCTAACATTGGTTTCTTCCAACTCTTTTTGCATACAGCAGTTGAAGTGATTATTCTAAACTCTAAACCTTTACAAGCCAATATCCTACTTAAAATCCTTCACAAATTCCTCAAAACCTGCAGGATTAAGTCTAAACTATTTGGAAAGACTTTGATTCCTTTCCCATCTGCTTTTTTAGCTTAATCTCTTTTTAGGCTCACCCACAACTTGGACACTACAGCAGTGTCCCTAATCCTTTCTGGTTCCCTAAATGTTTTATGCTTTTCATGCTTCTTTGTGTGTTTGCACAGACTTTCGTCCCGTGTTCTTGACAAAGTTCTGTTAACTTATTCCATATCTTGCTTTCCCTGCCTATGATAGAACTAATAATTAATTGCTTTGTAAATAGTTTTGTGTCTTATAAAACTCTACAGTTGTACATTGCTTCTGATACTGTAATAATGTATTTATCTATCTGTCTTATATTAAACAGAAAGCCTTTTAGGGCAGAAATGGGGTCTTATTCTTCACCCATCACAGTGCCATGTATAATATGAACACAAACTTTATTAAAATTTAATAATAATGTATGTAACAGAATGTTCAAATGAGGCTTGTTTTTAAAATTGTGAGTTGGCAATTTATAATCATTTACATTTATGGTAAACAAAGTACTATTATGATTTATGAATACAATGTGGAATAATAAAGTCAAGCTAGTTACCATATCCATCACCTAAAATACTCAACGTTGTTTTTTTTGTGATGAGAACATTTGAAATTTACTGTCTTAGCAATTTTAAATGTGCAATACTCTATTGTTAACTATATTCACCACAATGTGCAATAGACCTAAAAAAATCATATTCCTTCTGAGGTTTTGCACCAGATCATCATCTCCCCATTCCCCTACACCCTTAACCTCTGTACCCACTATTCTACTCTCCACTTCTATGAGCTTGATTGTTTTGGATTCCACATATAAGCAAGAACATGAGGTATTTGTCTTTTGGTGCCTGGCTTATATTACTTAGTGTAGCGTTCTCCATTTCCATCTTTGTTGTCAAAAATGACAGAATTTTCCTATTTTTAAAGGATGAGTGATATTCCATTATGTACGTATACAATGTTTTCTTTATTTATCCATCTGTTAATGTACACTTAGATTGATTCCATAACTTAGCTATTGTGAATAGTGCTGCAATGAACATGGGAGTGCAGACATCTCTCTGACCAACTGTTTTCAAATCTTTTGGGGGAAATACCCATGAATGGGGGCCAGGCCTAGTGGCTCATTACTGTAATTCCAGCACTTTGGGAGGCTGAGTTGTGAGGATTGCTTGAGCCCTGGAATTTGAGATCAGCCTGGGGAACATAATGGGACCCCATTTCTGCAATTTTTTTTTTTATTAGCCAGACATGGTGGCATGCATCCGTAGTTCCAGCTACTTGGGGGCTGAGGTGAGATGATTGCTTGAGCCCAGGAGGTCAAGGCTGCAGTGAGACCATGAATGAGATGTTGCCCTCCAGCCTGGGTGTCGGAGTGAGACTTTGTCTCAAAATAAAAATGCCAAAACCAATAAATGGGATTGCTGGATGACACAGCAAATTCTATTTTTAGTTTTATGGGGAACCTCCGAACAGTCTTCTATAATGGCCGTACATTTCTACCAACAGCGTACAAATGTTCCCTTTTCCCCACATTCCTACTATGGCTTACTTTTGTCTTTTTTTATAGTAGTCTTTCTGACAAATATGATATAATATCTTGTACTTTTAATTTACATTTCCCCAATGATTGGTGAAGTTGAACATTTTTTCATATTTAAGTTGACCATTTGTATATCTTCTTTTGAGAAACATCTATATGAGTCCTTTGCCGATTTTTAATTGGGTTTTTTATTTTCTTGCAATTGAGCTGTTTGATCTCTTTACACAGTTTGGATATTGACACTTTATCAATATATAGCTTGAAAATACTTTCTCCCAATCTCTGCACACTGTTAATTGCTTCCTTTGTTGTGAAGAAAGTTTTTGGTTTCATGTAATTTTGTCTATTTTTGCTTTTGATGCACATACTTTTTAGTTCAAATCCAAAAAATTATTGACCAGATCAATGTTGTGCAGTTTTCCCCTGTTTTATCCAGTACTTTTTATAGTTTTTGGCCTTACCTGTAAGTCTTTAATTCATTTTGAGTTAGTTTTTATATGGTGTGAGATAAGGAGGATCCAGTGTCATTCTCCTGCATGCGTATATCCAGTTTTCCTTAAAATGTTGATTATAAGGAGTATGTTTTTCCCATTTTGTATTCTCGGCCCCCTTGTTGAAAATCAATTGACCATACATGAGTGAGTTCATTTTTGGGTTCTTTATTCTGCTCTATTTTTTTTGATGTGTCTATTTTCTTTTTTACCCCAAACCATGCTGTTATAATTACCAAAATTTTGTAGTGTAATTTGTAAACAGTGTAATACTTCTTGCTTTTTGCTCATGATTGCTCTGGCTATTTGTTGGCTCTTTTTCATGATTTCATATGAATACTAGGATCGTGTTTTCTGTTTTATATAAAATGACATTGGAATTTTGATAGGTATTGCATTGAATCTGTAGATAGCTTAGGAAAGTATGGCCATTTTAATACTATTAATTCTTTCAATCCATGAACACGGGATATCTTTCCATTCATTTGTCTCCTTCAATTTCTTTCATGAACATTTTGTAGTTTTCAATGTATAGATTTTTACCTGCTTGTTTAAACTTATTTCTATGTACTTTTGGTAGCTATTGTAAAGGAGATTGTTCTCTTAATTGAGCTTTGGGGTAACTTGTTGTTTATGTATGGAAGAGCTACAGATATTTATTTGTTGATTTTGTTTCTTGCAATTTTACTGTATTTGTTTACTAGTTGTAACAGATTTTTCGTGATTTCTATGTAAGATCATGTTGTCAGCAACATGTAGGATTTCTATGTAAGATCTTGTTGTCAGCAAACAGGGACAGTTTGACTTTTTTCTTTCATATTTTAGATTTCAACTACGTAGACTCTTTCCTTACTTTTTAATGGGATTGTTTGTATATATTCTTCTGTAGAGGGGTTTGAGTTCTCCCTATATTCTCTATATCAGTCCCTTGTTGGATGAATAGTTTGTAAATACTTTCTCCCATTCTACAGGTTGACTTTTCAGTCTGTTGATTGTTTCATTTTCTGTGAAGAAGGTTTTTAGTTTAATATAGTTTCACTTGTCTATTTTTTTTGTTGCCTATGCTTTCAGAGTCTAAGCCATAAAATATTTGCCTAGACCAATGTCTTGAAGTATTTCCCCTGTTTTCTTCTAGTAGTTTTATAGCTTCTAGTCTTACATTTAAGTCTTTAATCCACTTTGAGTTGATTTTTGTATATGGTGAGAGATAGAGGTTTAGTTTTGTTCTTCTGCAAATGGATATCCAGTTTTCCCAGCAACACATATTGAAGAGGTTGTCTTTTCCCCGAGGTATATTCTTGGCAAGTTGGTAGAAAATCAGTTTGGCTGTAAATAGGTATATTTAATTTTGAATTATCTATTCTGTTCCATAGGTCTATGTGTCTGTTTTTATGCCAATACCATGCCATTCTGATTACTACAGTTTTGTAGTGTATATTAAAGTCAAGCAGAGTGATGCCTTTAGCTTTGTTCCTTTTCCTTAGGATTACTTTTGCTATTCAAGATCTTTTATGGCTGAATATAAATTTTAGGATTGTTTTTCTCTATTTCTGTGAAGAATAGCATTGGTGTTTTTAAAGGACTTTCATTGAATCTGTTGATAGATTTTGATAGTATGGTCTTTTTAATAATATTTATTTTTTCAATCCATGAGCATGAAGTGTCTTTTTATTTGGGTTCTCTTCAGTTTCTTTCATCAGCTTTTTGTAGTTTTTATTGTAGAGGTCTTTCACCGCCTTGGTTAAATTTATTTCTAGGGAATTTTTTTGTAGCTCTTATAAATGAAATTGCTTGATTTATTTCTTTTTCAGCTAGTTTGTTACTGGCCTACTTCAAGAGATACAGCCTACTTCAAGAGATACTAGTAGTATATAAATGCTACTAATTTTTATATGTTTAGTTTGTATCCTCCAACTGTACTTACTGAATTTATTGATTAGTTCTAAATTTTTGGTGGAGTCTTTAATGTGTGTGTGTGTGTATATATATATATATATACTATATGCATTTTATTTCATATATATGCATTATATATGTGTGTGTGTGTGTGTATATATATATATATTATACATATATATATATATAAAATGTGCATTTTATTTCTTTCTTTTGCCTGATTGCTCTGGCTAGGACTTCCAGTACTATTTCGAATAAGGGTGGTGAAAATGAGCATCTTTGGCTTGTTCCAGATCTCAGAGAAAAAGCTTTCAGCTTTTCTCCATTCAGTAAGATGTTAGCTATGGGTTTGCCATATACAGCCTTTATTATGTTGGGGTATGTTTCTTCTATGCCTAATTTGTTGAGAGATTTTTTTAAATCATGAAGTAGTGTTAAATTTTATCAATTTTTTTGTGGATCTGTTGAGATGACCACATAGTTTTTGTCTTTCATTCTGTGATGTGATGCATCACATTTAGTGATTTGTGTATGTTGCACCATCCTTGCATTTTTGAAATTAATTCCACTTGATTATGGTGTAGTATATTTTTGATGTGTTGTCATATTTTGTTTGCTAGCATTTTGTTGGGGATTTCTGCATCTATGTTTATCAGAAATATTGGCCTGTAGTTGTGGTTGTTGTTGTTGTTTCCTTTCTGGTTTTGGTATCAGAGCAATTCTGGCATCATGGAAAGAGTTAGAAAGAGTTTTCTTCTCTTCATTTTTTCAGAATGGTTTGAGTAGAGTTTGTGTTAATTCTTCTTTATAGATTTTATAGAATTCAGCAGTAAAACCATTCAGCTTTTCTTTCGGGGACCTTTACTTACTCATTCAACCTCATTACTCATTATCGGTCTGTTCAGGTTTTGTATTTTTTCCTGGCTCAATCTTGGCAGGTTGTGTGTTTCCAGGAATTTATTAATTTCCTCTAGTTTTTCCAATTCGTTGGTGTATAATTATTCACGATAATCTCTAATGATCTTTTGTATTCCTATGTTATTAGTTGCAATGTCTCCCTTCTTATTTCTGATTTTATTTTATTTTTGCATCTTTACCCTTTTTTCTTAGTTGGTATAGCTGTGGTTTATCAATTTTGTTTCTTTTTAAAAAATCAACTTTTCATTTTGTTGACCCTTTGCATTTTTAAAAAAGTTTCTATTTTGTTTTGTTTAGTTCTACTCAGACTTTTATTAGTTTTTTCCTTCTACTAATTTTGGGCTTGGTTTGATCTTGCCTTTTAAGTTTCTTGTGTTGCATTGTTAGGCTTTTTATTCAAAATAGTTCTACTTTTTGATGTAGGTATTTATTGCTATATACTTTCCTCTTAGAACTGCTTTTGCTTTATAAGTTTTGGAATATTGTGTTTCTATTTTCGTTCATCTCAAGGTATTTTTTAATTTCCAGTTTAATTTCTTCCTTGACCCATTGATTTTTCAGGACCATGTTGTTTAATTTCCATATATTTTTACATTTTTTGAAATTTCTCCTGGTATTGATTTCTAGTTTCATACTGTTTTGGTTGAACAAAATACTTGATATAATTTTAATCTTCTTAAATTCACTGAAGTTTTTTTTGGTGTCCTAACATGTAATCTATTCTGTAGCATCTTCATGTGCCCTTGAGAAGAATATATATTCCGTTGCTGTTGGATGGAATGTTCTGTACCTGTCTTTAAGTTTCATTTGATCTAAAGTGTTGTTCAATTCCAGTGTTTCCTTATTAATTTTCTCTCTGTAGTATCTGTCCATGGTTGGAAATTGGATATTGAAGTCCCCTACTACTATTGTATTGCAATCTCTCTCTTTTCAGGTTCTTAAATATTTGTTTTATATATTTAGGTGCTCCAATGTTGGGTGCATGTATACTTACAATTGTTATAGTCTGTTGATGAATTGACACTTTTATTATTATATAATGTCTTTCTTTTTTCTTTTTTACAATTTTTGACTTAAAGTCTATTGTGTCTGATATAAATATAGCTACCTCTGTTACAATGTTTCTATTTGTGTGGAATATTTTCTCCATCTTTCACTTTTAGTCTGTGTGTGTGTCCTTCAAAGTGAAGTGAGTGACTTGTAGGCCAGTACATATAGTTGGGTCTTATTTTTGTTTTGCCTATTCGGTCAGTCTATGTCTTTTTATTGGAGATTTTAATCAATTTACATTTACAGTAATTATTGATAAGTAAGTACTTACTACTACCATTTCATTAGTTTTGTTCTTGTTTTGTATATATTTTGTTTCTTCCTCTGTTGCCATTAATTTGTGGTTTTATGGTTTTCTATACCAATATACTTTAAATCCATTCTATTTTTGTTTTGTAATTCTACTAAAGAATTTTCCTTTGCGGTTACCAAGATCCTCACATAAAACAGATTATGCTTATACCAGCCTATTTCAAGAGATACTAGTTTCTCGGCCTGATTGGGGTTGTTGGGAGGCTTTTTCATTTCTTTTCTTTTCTTTTTTTTTGGTGAGGAGAGCTGCTGCTTGACTTCCTGGGTCAAGCCAGTCTAGTCCCTGTGATTCTCTGAGATGCACCTAGGTGGATGTCTCCCTGCCTGGTAGGATCATCGGGAGTGTGTTTTGGCTCCAGAAATGGAGATCCTGAAGAACCTGTATATACGCCTCAAGGAAGAGAATTCTTTTAAGAATTCAGCAAGATCACAGAAAGTTAACTCTGCCACAGCCACAGGAAACTAATACTATATATGTATTTTACAAATAATATATTGGCTTTCCTTTTCTTCTTCTTTTAGTTTAGGTTTCCACAGGAGCAGGTACTAAAACATAGATATGAGTACAAATAGTTTATTTGGGAGGTGATCCCAAGAAGCATAGACAGGGGAATGTTTAGTGAGACAGGGAAGGGAAGGAACCCCATAACATATAAGAAATTGAGTAAGTTACAGCTGTGGGAAGTGGAACTCAATCCTCAGCTCTGGGACACAGTAAAGAATGTACTTTGGGATTACTCCAACTGAGGGAACTGGGTCTCCATCAATTCTTGTCAGCCATCTGTTGAGGGCTGCTCCAAGGAGCATTATTTCCTCAGCAGTTCTGGCCTGCTGTGAATGTAGAAGGAATGGGCTCTATAAGCCAAAGAAAGCTCTTAGGTGAAGTGTCATGGCGCTTGCAGATGGAAGCTATGGGTATCCTGTACTGAGTGTTAGGGGTCGTAAACAGGATAATGGCATCAGTTGCTGGACTTCTCCTCCTTCCTCCTGCTTGAGTCCCAGAATTGTCAAAAGCACTCTTGCAGGAGTGGAGGGAGGAGTAGAAACACCATGCTGGAAAATAGAGAAGAATCTCACTCTCTCCTCCTTTCCATCGAAGGCTTTGTGTCTGCAACAGCCCCAAGCTGTGGGAGGGGAAGAGCTCTACCTTTGAATGGACTTTTGAGTTTTTACTTTTACTACAATTTGGCATTTTAATGGCTGAAGTGAGTAGTATTAGGCCAAAGAGTGATTTGTTCTCTGATACTCACCAGGAAAGTCATGGGAACTACCCTAGATTTCACTGAGTGAATAGGGAGAGAAAGGTTGAACAGACAGGGGAGAGCAGGCAATTTTTTGGTTTTCTCATTGCTTGAGTCCTACTTATGTACTACTCAGCTGGAGAATTAAAAGTTCAGTTAACCAGTTCTTTTATCTATAGAATAACAAATATTCCTACTAACCAAAAAGCATTTACTGAAAAATTTATCTGACTAGCTTTGCACTAAGAATATGATAGATTGTACAATATCAATCCTAGTCCCCTAAGTGGTACTTACTGCAGTTTACTTGGGAATACAGATTATTCAGAGAATTTTTCATCAATGTCTGAGAAATTATATCATCAAAGAATTGATTTTTCCAACCACTACTCACCTACTGTATCTTTCATAATTATTAGTAATCTTCAAAAGAGCCTTTACACCCTGCTAATTCACCTAAGCATTTATTATTATACTCATTGACTATTGTTGACTTCTTAATACTTCTAACGGGGAAAGAGGTTTTAGGTAAAAATAAATTACAAATCTGTATGTAAAGTTATGCCAACTAACTTATTATCATTTTTATTTAATTAATTTGAGTTTATGGGTTACTAGATGATTATGTAACTAGGAATCTGGAAAGAAACATGTTTGTTAGCACCAGAAGTATTATGAGATCACCACAAGCAAAGCTTATGGAACATCATAAATAATTTCATAAAATTAATATCAACACAATTTTAATTAAAAACAAACATGAAGTCATTAAAGTTAATACAATAAAGAATGCAAAAGAGACAATTACTATTCTTTCCATTTATTAGACCAACTGGTATGAAAATGTTCAGTGAAAAAGCAATTTTGATCACACAAGGTGAAGGAAAGGTGTGTTGTGTAACGTATCCCTTTTCCTTGGCTTGCTTCAGAGTGGTCTGGCATTTTTCTTTGATGGTCTTGAGACCTGCTTGGTAATCCATGGTTGGTGAAGAGGGAGGATGAGGGGTGAGGATAAAAATCCCCCATTGAACTGGGCACAGTGATTGTGGACTTGTCAACCATGTTAGAAAGATAAAATGCCATGAGTGGAGGAGGAGGAGGCTTCTGTGGCATAGTGAAAGAGCAGGGGTTTGGCACTAGACGACCTGGGTTTGAGTCCACCTTTATCCCTTGCTCTTTATCTGATCTTAGGCAATTCACTTAACATCTCTGAGTCTCCATTTCCACACCTGCACGATAGAGATAATAATAAAACCAAAGCAATGCCCTAGATTCTGTCTCGTAAACTCAGCATGCCTGTCTGATTCAGTAATAATAAGAGAGTAAATGGATATTTGACCTGAAGAGAAGAGAAGTAAGTCCTGAAGTAATCATGAACTAAAAGAGCATGATTACACACAATAGTCCCACTTTGATAGATTCTGATTGTGTTGGTTGGGGAGGAGATACAGGGAATTCAAATTCATGGTAATTTTTGGTATGCAGCCATTTTGAAAACCAAAGAATTAAGGGGATGGGGCTACCAAGAAAGGTTCTTCAAACAAATGTCACAATTCAGCTATGAAAACAGGATGGAAATTTAGTTATGAGATCATGGAGGCACAGGGTGTACTTTTATTGACATGTGGAGTTGCACTCAAAACATTTAGTAACTATGACTATAGGACCTAACTGATAAATCTGACTGGGAGATCCATGTGGGAAAAGACATGCTCCCTCAAACTAGGCAGTGCTCCTGAAAAGCCCTCAATAGTTCTGGAATGTAAATATACTAAGCAACCAAGGTACAGTCTCCCCAGCTGCTCCTACCCTGAATGAAAATGGCTCCAGAACATTTAATAAATAGCAAAGTGTTAAATCATTGCAGGATAGCAGGATCAGCCTATTGTGGGGCATAACGGACTGGACTTCTGCATTTGTCAACAAGTCATTCTTATAATATAACATATTTTTACAATACTGAACATCTCCAACTTTTCTATAAGGCAAATAGCATTGTTATCTCCATTTTCTATGTGAGAAAACTACAGTTCAATGAGCAAAATGCCTTGCTTGATGTCACAAAGCCAACAGGGAGCAGAGTACAAGCCAAGATAAAAGTCTAGCACACGGACAAAAATCCTGTGCTCTTCCCATTATAAGAGCATTTGCTCAGCAAAGGAATTTGGGCATGTCCAAAAGCAAAGTTGAGAAGCTACAGATGAGAGCAAGAGCAAGAAAGACCACCAGGGAGGTAAAGAATGCCAAAGAGAAGGAATTCACATGATGGACAAAGAAAGCATAGGGGAGGAGGCTGGCTACAGCATCTGGGACATCAAGATTAACAGCAGAAGATAAGGGGTATGCAAAATTGTCTATCATTCAGTAAAGTCAGCAGGAGGATGAAAAGCCCTGGGGTTGTGACTCCATGCCTGAGCAGATATTGAGGTTGATATTGAAGAGGATCACCCTCACCAGAGAAAAATCTCTCTAACATTGTTACTACAGTTAAATTCACTGCATTGCAGGAAATTTTAAATCACTTCATTGAAGGGGAATCGTTTAGAAAACAACTGGATTAATGGATTTTTTTTCATTTTTAAATAAGATGCTTAGTGTTATGGAGACATAGTCTATAGCTTTCACATATATGTTACTGTCTTGTCTATTCAGCTCTTCAAAAAGTAGTACTTAAATACCATTACCTTAACCACAAAATCGGGTAAACCATATTCATTAGCTATCATCATTTTGTCATGGACACAATCAAAGTACAAAGTACAATTTGGTCCTGCATCACATTCACAGAGGAAATATGTCCAGAGACATTTAGCAATTTATTCAGAGCCAGGAGATAAACCTGTGTCTCTAGATTCTCATTGTTAACTAGGCTTTTATTCTTCCAAGCTGATAAAATAAATCCTCCAGAGTATTAGATAGGTTATGTTAGAGTTTTGAATTGTTCTGAGAAAATATTTTTAATATAAAAAATGCAACTAAAGATAACATTATAAATGTGTTCTGTGTTGGGGATAGTGATTCATAATCGCATTTGTTCATGACTCATAGCTCTTGGAAAAGAACCAGATTCCAAGGAAATGTTGGCTTTTGTTCAAAACCGGTCAATTATTTTATCCATTTTCATCTTTTTCCTTTTCAAAATAGTAATGATAACAACAGAAATACTATATCCAGGTAGAAGGCTTAAGAATACATCAATATGTAAGTCTTCATTACCTACATTGTATGATAACAGAACTTCTTTGCTGTGTTCATACATATGAGAAAATTTGTAATAGTTATTTCTGTAGAGAATAGTTATAAGTGAGAGGCTTTAAAAAATAAGAACTAGAGGCATACTGTAACAGTAATTAGAGGTGTACTGTAACAGTGATTATTCATAAGCTTTTCTATAGTTATGATTCAGTTTTAACTCAGGTGTCGTTCAGAACTTACAGTATATTTTGAAGATTAGATTGTCATAACATAAATTGGAGTGGGCATCTTAAAGCATCAGAATTCAAACTGAGAATGCACTGGATGATGGGGTGAGTAATAAAGTGTGCAAGGGAAAATTCTCTTGAGATGATAATCCTCCCCCAACAGCTTCAAGGGAGAGAAAAACATCTTGCTATAAAAAATACCTATTCTTTTGGTTTCCCAAACAGGAGATTATTTCAGGGGTATCTGGTACTTGACACAAAATGTAAATATATTTTTTTATATATAAATATAAATATATCCTTTCCTTATCTTTTTCATATTTCTTTTTTCTTTGTAAGCTTTCTATTGTAACCCATGATGTAAATGAAAATAGATAACTTGTGTAAGTCAGGCCACTTGCAAGTATTAGAAAAATCAACAAAAACTCAGCTCAGACTAGATTAAAATATAAGAAGATTTATTGGCTTATATAACTGGTTGGTCAAGGGAAACCAGGCATTGTTTGGTTCAGAAATGCAAAGAATGCTAGTATCTTTGTATGCGTGTGGATGCCTGTCACTCAAGTCTAGCTTTCCCATATTAGTCTCCTTCTGAGGTAGGCTCTTTCATGAAAATGAGAAAGTTTATTGCACCCAACTTCCAACCTACCATCAATCTGAGGGAAAATAGGAAATACTCTATTGGATCTTTTCCAAGATCTTTCTCAATAAATCCAAAGATGCACTAGTGCTCCCATTGGAATGACTTGGGTTGACACCTAACCCTGATGATTCACTGAAGCTAAGGGAATAGATTATGTTAATGGTCTGGAGGGCCATGTGATGACTATGATGAGGAGTGACACAACGAGGTGAGTTCAACTCTATGTAATCCACATGGACAGAAAGAAGAGGAGGAGAGCCATGTTTTCTGCTAATGGAAGAAGAGAGGAGCAGGCAAACACAATTGATCCTTATTGCGCACACATATTTTGAATCCCCAGATGCTCCTCAGTACCCAGCGCAAACTCTTCTTTCTTATGGCATTGCTCCTGAATGGCAAAACAAATCCTGGAGGCCCTCTTTCTCCTCCTCTCAGCAGCCTCTGCTCAGCCTCCATCTTAATTAAGTCTTGAGCTCGCATTCCCTCTTTTTTTGCCCACCCGTTGCTAGTTTCATCACAGCTGACAATTGACAAAGAAATCATTTTCTTTAACCTGTCTGGGGGTGCACCACTATTAAGTTTGAGAGGAAATAACAAGCAAAGGGTAAAGAGAAAACAAAATCATTTTACCCCCAACATATTACAGTAATCTATGTTGATTATGTTTCCTTTTCTCAAAGAGTCTAATTCCTCCATCAGTCTGGAGCTACTAACACAAGAGGCTGCGAATGGCTAAAGAATTCGATATAGAACTGTAGCATGATTTACCTCTGTTTACAATTTTAATGTGCCAGACTTACCTTTGTCTAATAGATCCTGAACGTTTTTCTCAGATGTAAAAGAATTATATTCTTTCAAGAAATGTCAAAGTTCAAATACACAAGAACTAAATTAATATTAATAGAAGCTCTGATTATGGTTATACTTTTACTCCTAAGGAATTTATGGGGAGTTGAAATTCTGGAGTCTGGAAATGGAAAACACGTTGATAAATATTGGCATTTATTTAACATCTAGTTCATGTTGTCTGTGCAAAGCATAATCAAGCTCACTGTTTAGCTAAATGTCTGCTTTGTTATATCCCTGCTGTTTTAAATGTTTGGGAATTGGATTGAATTCACAGTGAAGGCTCTAAGGCATTTTGCTCATCTGGAAACTGAATATAAAACCACAGAGATGACAATTTTTAATTTCTTTTGGCGTTAGCTCCCAAGATTGTCATGTTCTATGCATATAGATGACAAGTACCTTCTCCCAAAGTAAAGGATAAACTTGGCAAGTGGCCGGTGGGTTGAACCAACAACTCTTCCTGAGTTGAGCTGAGATGAGGCCCCAAATGCTGGCATAACCTGAAATTTGATTTGGGTGATGACTTATAAAGAGGCAGCATTAAACAACCGACTCACCAAGTGAGTCATCTTTGCTGAGCTGTGCACTTTCATTATCCTCAGAAATCTATTAAGAAATTATCTTATTGTTTGCCTGATGCAAATGGAAATGCCTAGCATATTGATTCTACTCCCAGTTTATACTCTGGATAGAGACCAATCTATACCTGGGAAGTGTTCCAGGATCCTGCTGGGGCAAAATTGTGAAATAGACAGAAATTGTCTTCTAGCAGCTCTTCTCAAGCCCCCTTCTAGTGCACATTTACCCCTACCTCTCAAAAGCCAAGCATCCCCTCTCCTCCTCTCCCCTTCCTTCCTTCCTTCCTTCCTTCCTTCCTTCCTTCCTTCCTTCCTTCCTTCCTTCCTTCCTTTCTCTCTCTCTCTCTCTCTCTCCCTCCTGTTTCTCTCTGTCTCTCTCATACACACACACACACATGGGTCCCATGGACATGGTGGCTCTCTCACTGGGTGACACTTTCTGCTCAAAAACTTTGCTCCGGTTCCTTGCTCCCTTCCTCTGCATAAAACTAATCTATTCTCTAAGTTTCTCTTCCTTGGGCCTTGGTAAATGTCTGAAGTTATTTTGACAAAGACAGATTTGAGTATTGGGCAGTGTAGTTAACGAGAGTATTTACACGACATCAGAGAAACCTAATTTGTGGAACATTCGGAAACTTTCCATCAGGCTGATAAATATACACTTGGGGACCTCAATAATGACTGTTTAGAAGGCCATCATGGTATGGTAGAATTACACAGCTTGTGTTCTCCATCTAGGTAATTTTAAATAAATCATTTAACTTTTTGATATTAGGTATTCTTACCTATTGAAAGCGAAGAACTAATACCTTGTTTTCTTACTACAGTGGCCATCTGCTGGATTTTCCAGCTTGACAGTCATTTCTCCTTCTTCCCAATTTTCCTTTGCACAAACATCCCCCACAACATGCAGTCCATGTATTATGCTTGGTGGTACCTGGAACCTCACTCAATCTAGAAAAATAAGAGTTAGCCTTGAGACCTTTGCTGCAACAACTTGAAAAGAGGCGGGCTCTTTCCACTGGTGACTTAAAGTGGCCAGAGGCCATCTTTGCCACCACTTGGGGGAACTCCAGGCCTAAGATATGCTGGATTAACACCGTCAACAAAAGGGTCTACTCAGCATCTTTCTCTTAGGATTTGCCTATCAGTTAGGGAAAAGATCACTTTGGTTCTGATTGAGTCAAGAGCCTATCTTTGAATCTGATCATGCTTGCTACCAGATTTACTTTTAAGCTACGTGAACCAATAAATCGTCTTTTGTGTAAGCTATATTTATATATATGTTTGAGTTGAGTTTCTGTCACTTACAGACAAGAGAGTTCCAACTAATACAGTTTAAAACAGCAGTATAAATAATTGCATGAATGATGGCTCTTATTATAACAGAGGATTTGGCAAATTTTTTCTACAAAGGGCCAATATTAAATATTTCAAGATTTATGGGCTATAGGGTCTGTCACAACTACCCACCTTGACCCCTGTAGTAAGAAAGCAGTCATAGGCAATATATAGATTAAGTGTAGCTGCTCTCAAATAAAACTTTATTTATGGACACTGAAGTTTGATTTTCATATAATTTTCTATGCCTTCAAATATTATTCTTCTGTTGAGTTTTTCAACCATTTAAAAATGTAAAAACCACTCTACAAAAATAAGAGTTTTATAATGGTTTGCTCACTCTTACTCTAAAGGGATAGTGGACTGCAAGAATCCTAGCAACTGCCTTTCTGGAGATTCACAGTGTAATTAATAAATAACACTTAGAGTTATATGTACAATCATGAAATCAATCATTTTTCAGTAACTCTCCTTTTTTTCTTGGCTGTCCTTACAGACAGTGTGTTCCCAGTTAATAGGACTGATCACATAGTAAACTTGATTTGAATATTAAATGGCTCAACCATTAAGTTTTTAAATATATTTATTCAGTCATATTTTTTCCCAAGGAGACTTTTAAATTATATAATCTACCCAGATGGTGAATTGAAGAAATCCACAAGTTAGAGAATTGATCAATATGATAAATAAAAAAATAAATGGTTCACCTATTAGAGAATACATTAAAGATAACTTATCCATAAGGAGAAATGACTGCAATGATTTATGACTAAGATCTGAATAGTAAAGACAGTGGCAAAAAGAGACAAGTCAAATATAGTAGAGGAAACTCCAGATACTTAAGTCTTAGATGTACCAATGTAAAGTGTTCATTATCATAATATTAACACTCTCTTATTGCATGCTTGGCTAGTAAAGAGGTAGGCACTCTTTTTACTTATATCTAGGTACTTTATTTACTTATGTCTGCCTATCATTGTCTACTTATATTTGTAGATATAAATATAAATACAGATAACAATAGGTAGACAGATGATAGATACATAAATAGATATAGATAGATGTCCTAGCTATTGCTAGGTACTTAGGTAAATAGCTCCTAGCATATAGCTAAGACATCTGTCTGTCTATCTAAATATAGATATCTATCTATCTATGTGGAAATTTATATTGAAGGTAGATAGAAATAAGAAATTATATGGACACCTTTATGAGTTAGTAATTAACTCTAATTGAAGGTTGCTCAGGGACTTAGTACAGGGAGAAATAAATATAATAAGACATCCAGAAAGTATTCAGACATGGGAGGGTATGAATTTTATTGTAAATTAAGTAACTCTACATTCCATTAACTCTCTTTTTAAATAGTTCAAATGGGAGGGACAGTAATTTTTTTAATACTTATGAAGTGTTACCTCAAAGTAATATTGCCCATGGATATCAAATCAGTCTGAATGAACATAATTGAAAAATATTCAGAACGCTTGAAATGACATAGAAGTAATCTTTAAGAGCTAACCCTAAGGTCCCAGTCCTCCTTTCATAGAAGTGAGCTCCTTAGCTGAAATACATCTATAAAAGATCTTCTGTGAAAAGTGAGAGGTGCAAAAGTTCCTGAATGACCAAATACCCTGATGCCAAAATGAAAAGCAATTCCATTTTAAAGTAAATCCCCTTTATCTTCTGTGCAGCACTTGAATTTTATTGAGATAGAGATATTCTGTACACCAAATCCAATTTAATTCCCATAAATAAAGCAGAGTGGGTGAACGTGATGCTCTATTTTCTTTTGTTGCAGAGAAAGGCTGATTCCTGGTGACTGATGGTGTTTCATTTGTTTTTGTTTTTCACATTAGAGGAGCAGAGTTTTCAGACACTTAGGCTTATAAGACTTAACTCCTGTTGGGCAAAGGATTTAGGGGAGGAAGCACATCAGTAATACCAGCACTCGACTGTAATGTATCCAAGTGAAAATGACTCAAAGTAAAAGAGATCCTTAGATGCAAAATAAAAAAGTCATGCTCTTTCTTAGCAAGCAGGATGAAAACAGACTGATAAAATAATTTCCAGTACCAACATCTTTTCCATCTGTGTTTCTATCATTTCTAGAACTAATTGCCAAAAATGCATTTTTTAAGAAAAATGTTTTGCTCAAAGTTGCCTTCTCTCTCTTTGCTATTTATTTCTCTGCTTTTTAAAATTATATTTTATGTTCTAAAATCACTGATCTGAGCTTATTACTTTCTTATTGAAAAAATCTCAGAGGTTTCCAAAAGCTAAAGAGCACTTAAAGTTCAAACTCCTAGCACAATATTTGAGACTCTCCATGTGAGACTTAAACTTGCATTCCCAATACACATTCCCAACAGCATCATTCAGACATTATTAGGAAAGCCAATCAGAAACTTTTACAATTTCTGTTTCATGCTCTTTCTTTTCCTTATTCCAAACGTTTTGTCAAATTGTTTCCTCCCATAACATCTGTTTAATTTCTATTCATCCTTCAAACTTAGTCACTTTCTGTAAGAAGTCTACCTAGATCCCCATATAACGTTTTGATATCACTCTTCTCACAGCACTTTCCTATGGCACTCATAATTTAAGTTGGATTATATTTTTGTGTGTATTTCTTACACATCAGGGCAAATATGTTTGGGGATAAAGGTGTTTAGAAAGAATAACCCAACTATTTTCACCGTTGCAGCCCTAGAATTTTGCCTTAAAATACAAAGTCAGGGCACAGTATGTTTGCTGTGTTAGAGAATTAAAATAACACCTGTCTCTTTCCTTTTTCTTCCTTTCCTTTTTACAAAAATGTCCTCATTTCTTCTCTTGTCTTTTTGTCTTTTTTTTCTCCACAATTCTACAAACTTTATTCTTTTCCATTTTCCTCTTTTACTGTCTTCTTATTTCTTCTTCATTTTTTATTCCTTCACTTCTTTGTCTGCCCCTTATTTTCATCTTCAATATCATAGGTTTTGCACAAATTGTTTCAACATCTACTCACCTATTCTTTTATATTTCTAGTGTAAAATTTTTAATATGTTCTGAAGCAAATTTTGTCTGTGCATAATTATTCAATAATTTACTCATTCATTTCATTTAATTTCATTAAATATTTGTTGTTTAATCATGAGTACCAAGCACTCTTCTGAGCACTGGAGATCTGAATTGGGTAAGACTGTCAGCATCACTCTCCTCATGGAAGTTAAGTTATCGTAGAGGCAGAGAAAAATCCCACAAAGAAACAAAAAATACTGTAGAATGGTAGGTGGTGAATATAAAAAAGAGAAACTTAAAATGACAAATTCTTCATCTGAATAATGACAGGGTTATAACTATTAGATTTACCCTTCAGCCATAAACAAATATAACATTCAAAAAATACACAAGTAGCAACTCTTTTTAGACATCTAACAACAGACTCCACAACACTGCTATCCTTGAAAAGAAATAACTACTGGAGGTAAGCAACACATTTACCCTGGCTTTTTGATTAGGAACACAGTGAAATAGAACCCAAAGAGAAATTGATGGTGTCTAAGGTAGAAATTATTAGCGTTGTGGCTGGAATTTGTGAAGCAGGTTAGTAGAGAGGAGGTAGCTGTTTAGAGATGAAGCTTCAGAAATCTTTTCTAAGGTCACCTTGAGGCACTGGCTTAATATTGGGCATTTGTAGGGCAAGATTTGCTGAAACCCAGAAGAGAAGAACTACTTGAGGGCTGTGAGCTGAATAGAGATATTAGAGGTTGAATAATGCTGAGAGATAGTGGAGGTCCAATGAGTCAGAGTAGAGGGACCTTGCTGAATACATCAAACACTGGGCATTTAGTTGAGATGTCAAAAAGCCATTATCTAAGGAGTAAGCCTATTCTTGCCCTAGAATAAAAGTTGCTCTAGACATATTCTTAAAAGACTAAAACCAAGCTTCAACAGGAACAATTAGAGCCACTAGTAAGTTAACTGCCTGCCAGAAAAGACAAAACAAAACAAAACTCAATACACTGTACAAAAGATAACATCATAGAGATCTTTTAAAAATTGTGCTAAAAACCCAGAACAAAATTTCTCATCTGAATCATGTTTAAGCATACAGTTCAATCGCATTAACTATATTCATGTTTTACAAAATGTCTAGAACTTTTTCATCTTGCAAGTCTGAAACTCTATACACATTGAATAACATCTTCCCATTTCTCCCTCTCTCTAAACCCTGGAAAACACCATTTTACTTTTTGTTTCTATGAGATTGACCAGTTTAGACAACTCATTAAAGTGAAATCATACAGTATTTGTCTTTTTGTGACTGCCTGATTTCACTTAGTATAATGTCCTCAAGTTTCATTCATATAGTGTATGTATAGTATGTGACAGGATTTTTAAGGCTGAATAATATTCTAATGTATGTATATACCACATTTTGTTTAATCATTCATCCATATATGAACATCTTGGTTGCTTCTGCCTCATGGCCATTATGAATAATGCTACAGTGAACATCAGTGTGCAAATAGCTCTTACTGATCCTGCTGTCAACTCTTTTGGATATATACCTAGAAGTGCAATTGCTGGATCATATGGTAATTCTATTTATAATTTTTCGAGGGTCTTCCATACTGTTTTCCATAGTGGTTGTACCATTTTACATTCCCAGCAATGCTGCATGAGACTTCCAATTTCTTTCATCATTGACTATGATGTTAGTTGCAGACTTTTCATATATGGCCTTTATTACGTGAGGTAGTTTTCTTCTATTTATAGTTTGTTGAGTGTTTTTATCATGAAAGAGTGTTGGATTTTTGTCAGATGATTTTTCTGCATCAGTTGAGATGACAATGTGGTTTTTGTCCTTCATTCTGATACTGTGATGTATTATATCATTCAAATTTTATATGTTGAGTTATACTTTCATTGGAAGTAAATGCCATTTGGTCGTAGTGTACAATTCATTTATTGTCCTCTTGAATTTAATTTGTTAGAAATTTTGGCATCAATATTCATCAGAGACATTGCTCTGTAGTTTTCTTTTCTTTAGTGTCTTTTCCTGACTTCAGTATCTGAGTAACGTTTGCCTCATAAAATGGGTTTAGAAGTGTTCTCTCTTCTCCTATGTTTTGGAAGAGTTTGAGAAAGATTGGAATTAATTATTCTTTAAATGTTTGGTAGATCTTTCCAGTGAAGTTATCTGGTTCTGAGTATTTTTTTTTGGTAGGTTTTTTATTACTGATTCATAACTCCTTACTAGTCATAGGAGTTAACTGTTCCTCTTCTGATGTTTTGATTTCTTCATGACTTAGTCTTGCTATATTGTATGTTAGCATATGATTGTTCATAGTAGTCTCTTACAATCATTTTTATTTCTGTGGTATCAGTTGTAATGTCTCTCCTTTTATTTCTGATTTTATTTATTTGAGTCTTCTCTCTTTTTTCTTAGTTTAGCTCTTTGTCCATTTTATTTTCAAAGAACTAACTCTTTTTGTCACACCCATTAACCATCTCCACCTCCCTGCCAGGCTCCAATACCCTTCCAAGCCTCTGGTAACCATTCTTCTACTCTATCTTCATTAGTTTAATTGTTTTGATGTAGATCCCACAAATAAATGAGAACATGCAATGTTTGTCTTTCTGTGCCTGGCTTGTTTCATTTAACATAATGACCCCCAGTTCCATCCATGTTATTGCAAATGACAAGATATTATTCTTTTTATGGCTGCATAGTTCTCCATTACGTATAAGTACGTTTTCTTTATCCATCCATCTGTTGATGGACACTTAGGTTGCTTCCAAATTTTGGCTATTGTGAACAGTGCTGAAACAAACATAGGAGTGCAGATATCTCTTCAATATACTGATTTCCTTTCTTTGGGTATATTCAATACCCCAAAAAAGGATCATATGGTAGAGCAATTTTTCATTTTAAGGAACCTCTAAACTCTTCTCCATAGTGGTTATACAAATTTACATTACCATCAACAGTGTGTAAGGATTGCCTTTTCTTCACATCCTCACCAGCATTTGTTATTGCCTCTCTTTTGGAATAAGCCATTTTAACTGAGGTGAGATAATATCTCATTGTAGCTTTGATTTGCAATTCTCTGATGATCAATGATGTTGTGCACCTTTTCATTTGTATGTTCACCATTTGTACATCTTCTTTTGATAAATGTCTGTTCAAATCTTTTGCCCATTTGTTCATTGAATTATTAAATGTTTCCTATAGAGTTATTTGCACTCCTTATGTATTCTGATTATTAATCCCCTGTCAGATGGGTAGTTAGCAAATATTTTCTCCCATTCTGTGAGTTGTCTCTTCACTTTGTCAATTGTACCTATGGCTGTGAAGAAGCCTCTGAACTTGATGTGATACCATTTGTACATGTTTGCTTTGGTTGCCTGGGCTTGTGGAGTATTACTCTAAGATATTTTTGCACAGACCAATGTTCCAAAGAGTTTCTCCAATCTTTCCATGTAGTCATTTCATAGCTTGAGTTTATAGATTTAATTTTTTAATCCATTTTGTTTCCTTTTTGTATATGATGAGAGATTGGGGTCTAGTTTCATTCTTCCATATATGGATATCCAGTTTTCCCAGCACCATTTATTGAATAATGCCTTTTCCTCATTGTATGTTCTTAGTTCCTTTATAAAAAATGAGTTGCTGTAGTTATGTGGGTTATGTTATGTTTCTGGGTTCTCTATTCTGTTCCGTTAGTCTATGTGTCTATTTCTACGGCAGTACTCTGCAGTTTTGATTACTATAGCTCTGTAATATAATCTAAGTCAGGTAATGTGATTCCTCCAGTTTTGTTCTTTTTCCTTAGAATAGCTTTGGCTATTCTGGGTCTTTTGTGATTTCATATAAATTTTAGGATTTTTTTTCTATTTCTGAGAAGAATGTCATTGATATGTCATTGATATATCAAATGTCATTTGATAGGGATTGCATTGAATCTGTAGATTGCTTTTGGTAGTATGGACAGTTTAACAATATTGATTCTTCTGATCCTGAACATGGAATATTTTTTCATTTTTTGATGTCCCCCTAAATTTCTTTCATCAGTGCTTTATAGTTTTCATTATAGAGATCTTTTGCTTCTTTGGTTAAATTAATTCCTAGGCACTTAATTTTTGGTGAAGTCTTTAGGTTTTTCCAAATATGAGATAATATCATCCGCAAACAAGAATAATTTTACTTTTTCCTTTCCAATTTGGATGTACTTTATTTCTTTCTCTTGTCTGATTCCTCTAGCTAGGACTTCCAGTACTATGTTAAATAATAGTGGTAAAAATAAGCATCCTTGTTGTGTTCCAGATCTTAGATAACAGGCTTTCGATTATTCCCATTCCATATGATAATAGTTGTGGGTCTGTCATACATGGCTTTTATTATGTTGACGTATTTTCCTTCTATACCCAGAATTTTCAGTGTTTTTATCATGAAGGGATGTTGAATTTTATCAATTGCTTTTTCAGCATCATTTGAAATGATCATATGGTTTTTATCTTCATTCTGTTGATATGATATCGATTCTGTTGATATGACATCGATTAATTTGCACATGTTGAATCATCCTTGCATTCCAGGGAGATATCCCACTTGGTCATGATGGATGATCTTTTTGATGTATTGTTGAATTCGGTTTGCTGGCATTTTGTTGCACATTTTTAAATCAATATTCATCAGAGATATTGGCTGTAGTTTGCTTTGTTGATGTGTCTTTGTCCAGTTTTGGTATCAGAGTAACACTGACCTGGTAGGATGAGTTTGGACATACTCCCTCCTCCACTATTTTCCAGAATAATTTGAGTACAACAGGTATTCATTCTTCTTTAAATGTTTGTTAGAATTCAGCAGTGAAGTCATTGAGTCCTGGGTTTTTCTTATGGGGAGACATTTTATTACGGCTTAAATCATATTACTTGTTATTAGTCTGTTCAGATTTTGGATTTCTTCCTGGTTCAATCATGCTAGGTTGTATGTGTCTAGATATTTATCAATTTCTTCTAGATTTTCTAATTTATTGGTATATAGTTGCTCATAGAAGCCACTAATGATCCTGTGAATTTCTGCAGCACCTCAGTTGCAATGTCTCTTTTTTCATTTCTCATTTTATTTACTTGGAACTTCTCCCTTTTTCTCTTAGTTAGTCTGGCTAAAAATTTGTTAATTTTGTTTAACTTTTCAAAAACTCAACTCTTTGTTTCGTTGAACTTTCATATCGTTTTCTTCATTTCAATTTCATTTATTTCTGCTCTGGTATTTACTACTTCTTTTCTTCTACCAATTTTGGGTTTGGTTTGCTCTTGCTTTTCTAGTTCCTTGAAATGCATCGTTAGGTTGTTTATTTGAAGTTTTTCTTGTTTTTTGATATAGACACTTAGAGCTATAAACTTCCCTCTTAGTACTGTTTTTGCTGAATCCTGTAGATTTTGGCATGTGGTATTTTCTTAATAATTTGTTTCAAGAAATTTTTCAATTTCCTTCCTAATTTCTTTATTGACCCACTGGTCATTCAGGAACATCTTGTTTAATTTCCATGTTTTTATAGTTTCCAAAATTTCTCTTGTTATTGATTTCTAGTTTTATTCCATTGTGGTTAGAGAAGATGCTTGATATAATTTCAATTTTTTGAATGTTTTAAGACCTGTTTTGTGACCTAACATAAAGTCTTTCCTTGAAAATGATCCATGTGCAGAGGAAAAGTATGTGTATTCCTCAGCTGTTGGATTAAATGTTCTGTAGATAACTATTAGGTCTATTTGGTCTACAGAGTAATTGAAGTTTGATGTGTCTTTGTTGATTTTCTGTCTGGAAGATCTGTTCCGTGTTGAAAGCAGGGTGTTGAAGTCTCCAGTTATTATTATATTGGGGTTTATCTCTCACTTTAATAATATTTGTATTATATTTCTAGGTGCTCCAGTGCTCAGTGAAAATATATTTAAAATTATTTTGTCCTCTTACTGAATTGACCCCTTTACCATTATATAGTGACCTTCTTTGTCTCTTAGTTTTTGTCTTGAAATCTATTTTGTCTGACATAAGTATAGCTATTCCCGCTCTTTTTTGGTTTCCATTGGCGTGGGATATATTCTTCCATCCCCTTATTTTCAGTCTATGTCTGTTTTTATAGCTTACTTGTGTTTCTTGTAGGCAACAGATTACTGGGTCTTGTTTTTTTTATCCATTCAGCTATTCTGTGTCTTTTAATTGAAGAGTTTAGTCCATTGACATTCAATGTTGTTGGTAAGTAAGGACTTACTCTTGCCATTTTGTTATTTGTTGTCTGGTTGTTTTGTGGTTTTCTCTTCTTTCTTTCCTCTCTGTCTTCCTTTTAGTGAAGGTAATTTTGTCTGGCGACACAACTTAGTTTCTTGTTTTGTGTGTGTGTGTCTGTATATCAGTTGTATGTTATTTGGTTTGAGGTTACCATGAGGCTTGCAAATACTATCTTATAAAAATTATTTTAAGCTGGTAATAACTTAACACTGTTTACATAAACAACAAACAAAAAGAAAACTAATAAAAACTTCACACCTTAACATTGACTCCACACACCTCCATTTTAAAACTTTTTGTTGTTTCTAGTTATATCTTGCTGTACTACCTATGTATTGAAAAGCTGTAGTTATTTCTTTGGTTCATGATTTAGTGCTTCTGCAAATATGGGAGTAGTTTACATACCACAGTTACAGTGTTATAATATTCTGTGTTTTTCTGTGTACTTACTATTACCACTGAGTTTTGTACCTTCGGATGATTTCTTATTGCTCATTAATATCCTTTTCATTCTAACTGAAGTACTCCCTTTAGCATTTTTTTGTAGGACATATCTGGGGTTGATGAAATTCATCAGCTTTTGTTTGTAAGGGAAAGTCTTTATTCCTCCTTTATATTTGAAAGACATTTTTGTCAGATATACCATTCTAGTGTAAAAGCTTTTTCCTGCAGCCCTTTAAACATAGCATGCAAACTTCTCTTGGCCTGTAAGGGTTCCACTGAAGAGTGTGCTGCCAGATGTATGTGAATGGTGCTCCATTGTATGTGATTTGTTTCTTTCCTCTTGCTGCCCTCAGGATCCTTTGTTTATCCTTGATCTTTGGGGGTTTGATTATTAAACACCTTGCGGTAGTCTTCTGTGGTTTAAATCTGCTTGGTGTTCTATAACCTTCTTGTACTTGGATATTGACATTTTTGTCTAGGTTTGGGATATTCTCTATTATTATCCCTTTGAATAAACTTTCTGCCCCCATCTCTTACTCTACCTTTTCTTTAAGGCCAAGAAGTCTTAGATTTGCCCCTTTGAGGCTATTTTCTAGATCCTGTAGGTGTGCCTCATTGTTTTTTATTCTTTTTCCTTTTGTCTGCTCTATCTGTGTATTTTCAAATAGCCTGTCTTTATGATCACTAATGCTTTCTTCTGCTTAATCAATCTTGCTGTTAAAAGGCTCTGATGCATTCTTTAATATACCAGTTGCATTTTGCAACTCCAGAATTTCTGCTTGAATCTCTTTAATTATTTGAATCTCTGTGCTAAATTAATCTGATAGAATTTTGAAATTATTCTCTGTGCTATCTTCAATTTCTTTGAGTTTTCTCAAAATAGCTATTTTGAATTCTATATCTGAAAGGTCACATAGCGCTGTTTCTCCAGGCTTTGTCCCTGGTGCCCTATTTAGTTCATTTGGTGAGGTCTTGTTTTTCCTGGATTGTCTTGATACTTGCAGATGTTCATCTGTATCTGGGCATTGAAGAGTTATGTATTTATTATAGTCTTCACATTCTGGGCTTGTTTGTACCTGTCTTTCTTGGGAAGGCTTTCCAGGTATTTCAAAGGACTTGGGCATTGTGCTGTAAGGTGTATCTGCTTTAGGGGGCCACACAAAGCCCACTAACACTGGTTCTTGCAGACTTATAGTGGTGTTGCCTTCATGGCCTTAGACAAGATCCAGAATAATTATCTGGATTACCAGGCAGAGACTCTTGTTCTCTTTCCTTGAGCAAAAGACCTGAATAGACATTCCTCAAAAGGAAATATGTGAGTGGCCAACAGATTTCTGAAAATAATCCTCAGCATCACTAACCATCAGGGAAATGCAAATAAAAACCACAATGAAATATCATTTCACCCCAACTAGAATGGCTATTATCAAAAAGACAAAAAGTAATGAATGCTGACATAGATGTGGAGCAAGGAAAACTCTTATACACTACTGGTGAGAATGAAAATTACTACAGTCATTATAAAAAACAGAATGGAGGTTCCTCAAAAAGTTAAAAATAGAACTACTGGTGGAGGTTCCAAGATAGCCGAATAGGAAGAGCTCCAGTCTGCAGCTCCCAGCGTGAGCGACACAGAAGATGGGTGATTTCTGCATTTCCAACTGAGGTACCGGGTTCATCTCACTGGGGCTTGTCTGACAGTGGGCACAGCCCACAGAGCAGGGTGGGGCATTGCCTCACCCAGGAAGCACAAAGAGTCGGGGAATTCCCTTTCCTAGCAAAGGGAAGCTGTGACAGACGGTACCTGGAAAATCGGGACACTCCCACGCTACTACTTCACTTTTCCAATGGCCTTAGCAAACAGCACACCAGGAGATTATATCCCGCGCCTGGCTTGGAGGGTCCCACACCTCTGCAGAGCAAAAGAAACTACTATCAGAGTGAGCAGGCAACCTACAGAATGGGAGAAAATTTTTGCAATCTACCCATCTGACAAAGGGCTAATTCCCAGAATCTACAAAGAACTTAAACAAATTTACAAGAAAAAATCAAACAACCCCATCAAAAAGTGGGCAAAGGATATGAACAGAAACTTCTCAAAAAAAAGACATGTATGCAGCCAACGGACACATGAAAAAATGCTCAGCATCACTGGCCATCAGAGAAATGCAAATCAAAACCACAATGAGATACCATCTCACACCAGTTAGAATGGCCATCATTAAAAAGTCAGGAAACAACAGGTGCTGGAGAGGATGTGGAGAAATAGGAATGCTTTTACACTGTTGGTGGGACTGTAAACTAGTTCAACCATTGTGGAAGACAATGTAGCAATTCCTCAGGGATCTAGAACTAGAAATACCATTTGACCCAGCCATCCCGTTACTGGGCATATACCCAAAGGATTATAAATCATGCTGCCATAAAGACACATGCACATGTATGTTTATTGCAGCACTATTCACAATAGCAAAGACTTGGAACCAACCCAAATGTCCATCAATGATAGACTGGATTAAGAAAACGTGGCACATATACACCATGGAATACTATGCAGCTATAAAAAAGGATGAGTTGATGTTCTTTGTAGGGACATGGATGAAGCTGGAAACCATCATTCTGATCAAACTATCCCAAGGACAGAGAACCAAACACCGCATGTTCTCTCTCATAGGTGGGTATTGAACAATGAGAACACTTGGACACAGGGTGGGGAACATCACACACCAGTGCCTGTCATGGGGTGGGGGGAGGGGCGAGGGATAGCATTAGGAGATATACTTAATGTAAATAATGGGTTAACGGGTGCAGCACACCAACATGGCACATGTATACATAGGTAACAAACCTGCACGTTGTGCACATTTACCCTAAAACCTAAAGTATAATAAAATAAATAAATAAAATAAAATTCACCTGTTTGTGGGAAAAAAAAAAAAAGAACTACCATGTGATCTAGCAATCCCACTACTGGCTATATATCCAAAGGAAATAATATCAGTATATCAAATACGTATCTGCACTCTCATGTTTATTGCAGTACTAATCACAATACCCAGGATATGAAATCAGCCTAAGTGTCCATCAATGGATGAATGGATAAAGAAAATGTTGCATACACACACACACACACACACACACACACTCAAGGGAATACTATTCCACCATAAAACAGGAAGAAATCTTGTCATTTGTAGCAACATGGATGAACCTAGAGGACATTATTTTAAGTAAAATAAGCCAGGAATAGAAAGAGAAATACAACATGATCTCACTCATAAGTGGATCTCCTAGAAGTAGAGAGTGGAATAGTGGTTACCAGAGGTTGATGGGTAGTGGGGAGATAGGGAGATTAGAAGATTGGTCAATGCATGCAAAGTTACAGTTATATAGGAAAAATAAGCTCTGGTGTTCCATTGTACAGTAGGGTGACTATGGTTAACAACATTGTATTGCTTCTAGCAATTCAAAATTGCTAGAAGAGAGGATTTTGAATGTTCTCCCCACAAAGAAGTAATAAATATATGAGGCTGTGAATAAACAAAATACTTTGATTTGATTTTTATACAATGTACACATGTATCAAACATCACTGCACTGCATAAATATGCGCAATTATGTGTCAATTAAAAACAAAAAGTTTAACAGAAGTCCATAAAAAATGTGTAGTCAATGATTTCACTTATATAAAATTCTAGAAAATGCAAAACATACTATATTGACAAAAAGCAGATCTGTTATTTCCTGGGTATGAGGGAAGAGCAGGGAGTGTGGAGAGACAGACATGGATTTCATAGGGGCCCATGGAAACTCTTAGGTTTGGTGGATATTTTCATTGTCTTGATTGTAATAAGGAATTTTGGATATGCACATACATAATAATGAATTATAGATTTTAAATATATGCAGAGTATTGTAAGTCAGTTATACGTTAGTAAGGCTGTTAAACATAAATAAATAATAATTTTTTTTAAAGTGTTTTGCTTTCATCTCTAACAGATATTTTCACTCAGTACAGCATGCTAGCTTTACAGTTATTTTCACTCAGTTTTTTAGTGAGTTTTAATTTTGAATGGATATACATTTTTTCACATACTTTTTCTGAATTGATTGAAAACATCATATGATTTTTCCCTTTATTCTGTTAATATGATGAATTACAATAATTTATTTTTGTATGATAAATCAATCTCATATTCCTAGGGTAAATCCTTCTTGGTCATGGTATATATTATGCTTTCTCTGTATTAATGGATTTTAATTGTTAATAGTTCATTTCTTTTTGTAGTCTTTTAAAGGTTACATTTGTATTTGATATGGCTTAGTATTCCTTTTATCATTATAAATTGTTTATTTTTTTATTTTTTACTGTGAATTGTGTTTTATATGATTACTCAAATGACAATTTTGTTTACATAAATTTTTCGTTTGTATATTTTGTTACCCATTTACTTTTTTTTGAGATGGGGTCTCACTCTATCTCCCAGGCTGAAGTGCAGTGGTGCAATTTTGGCTCACTGCAACCTCCACCTCCCGGGTTCAAGCAATTCGCCTCCCTTAGCCTCCTGAGTAACTGGGATTAAGGCAGCTGCCACAATGCCCGACTAATTTTTCTTGTACTTTTAGTAGAGATGGGGTTTCACCATGTTGGCCAGGCTGGTCTCGAACTTCTGACATCAGGTGATCCTCCTGTCTCGGCTTCCCAAAGTGCTGGGATTACAGGCGTGAGCCACCATGCCTGGCCCACCCATTTACTTTTACCTTATCTATGGCTTTATATTAAAAACATGTGTCTTGATGGCAGTGTAAAGTAAGGTCTTGCTTGTCTGTCTGGAATAACATTTAATTAATTATTGATAGTATTATACGAGACATAGGTTTACCATTTTTTTTCTGTTTTCCTCCTCAGTATTTGGCTTCTCTCTGTATTCTTTTCTACCTTCTTTTGAGTGATTTGAATATTTTAAATATTCCATTTTATCTATTGGCTTCTCAGCTATTATCATTTGTATTTTACTAGCGGTTTCCATCGGGATTATAGTACTTATATCCATATTACAGTTAATGTAGTAGTTAATAGAGGTAACATACTAGCAAAGAGTTAATATAGTAATTAATAGTAGCAATTAACAGAGTTAATATAGTAGCTAATACCTGCTTAGAGTTGTTATCATACCACTTAAGTAAAATGTAGAAACTTTGCAAGTATATAGGTCCCTCTAACTCCCCTCCTCCACTAACCTGTCTGCTGTTGTGTTACATTTCACAACCTCTTGCACTGTAAGCCCTTTCACACATAGTTAAAATTTTTATTTTCAAAAGCTTCATGTATATTTAAAAACTTGGGAAAGAAAAAATAGTCTTTTATATTTAACTATATATTTATCATTTCCATTCTTCTCCCATCATCCCTGTGGCTTCAAATTTCCCCTGACATCTTTCTCTTTAGCCAGAAAAACCTGATTTGGCATTTCTTTAGAGCCTGTGACCTGAGTTGTTAGTATTCCCTCCCATGAGAAAGCTTTTATTTTGCCTGCATCCCTGAAGAAAATTTTGCTGAATGTAGGATTCTCTGTTGGCATTTTTTTTCTCTACTTTTAAAATGTTGTTCCACTGTGTTCTGGCCTCCATAGTTTATGATGAGAAATCCATGATCATTGTAATAATTGTTTCTCACTATGTAATGTGCATTATTTTTTATATGTTTTCGGATTTTTTATATGTTTTCGGATTTTTTCCTTTATCTTTGGTTTCCATTATCTTCCTGTAATGTATGTAGGCATAGTTTTTGTTTAGTTTATTGTGTTTGGGGCTTATAGACTTTGTTGGATTTGTAAATTATGTCTTTAAACAAATTTGCAAAGTTATTAGCTATTATTTTTTGAAATTTTTCTGCCCCAATTTATGTCTCCCTGGTTTTCTCTTTTTAGGGAAGGTTATTCTTCAGATTGTATAGCTTGTACTGGTTTCCATTGATTCATCCTTACCACATTCACTGACTCATTCTTGTGTTACTGAGTTCATCTAGTGAATTTTTAAAGTTTCAGATATTTTGTTTAGTTCTAAAATTTTCATTAGTTATTTTTAAATACTTTTTATTTCTTGCTTAGTAATCCTATCTTTTCATTTATTTGAGTATATTTTCCTTTATTATATGGAGTATATTTATACTAGCTTCTGTAAAGTACTTATATGATCATTCTAGCAAAGTGCGTCATCCCAAAGCTAGCTTCTGTTTATGGTATTTTCCCTTGAGAATTGGTTGTATTTCTCGAGTTCTTTGAATTTTGATTAATTTGGATTTAAAACTGAACATCATTAATATTATATTGTATAGCCCTTGGGTCCTGTAATCCTTTGGAGAATAGTGATGTTTTTGACTTATCAGGCAATCATCATGCTTAAGTTCAGACCATAAGTTCTGTCTTGCCTTCTGTGAACAATGGCTCAATTTTTAGCTCAGCTCTCAAGGACATTGATATACTGGTCCAAGTATGCTCAGCACGTTTCAAAACTCAAGAAAGAACTTAAGATTTGTATAAGTCCATGAATAGTATTAGGAGATCCCCTTCTCTGATTCTCTCCCCATTTGAATTCTCCATCCACCTACCCTGAGGAGGTTCTTTTCCTAATTTATCTAACCACAAAGACTGGGTTTCTATCAGAATATATCACTTGTGCTACTTTGCCACTCAGGTATCAGGTCCCACTTTTAAGGTAAATGTCATGAAAGAGAGAGAGAATGAAAAAAGAAACTTCAATCCTGTGCTGTCACTTTTTCAAGTTGTGAATTGCCTCTCTGTAATCAATCTACTTTTGTTCAATTTTCAGAGATGTTTTGATAAATGCTTTTGTATTTAGTTCAGGTTTTGTGTAATTAGTGAGAAGCAGGATCAGACTACCATGCTGGAACTAGCACTTCTATATTAATAATTTTTATTAAACTCAGAATTGATTTCATGTCCTTTTTTCATAACTCCAGTAATTTTTGATAGTTTTCTTTTATTCTGGTATACCAAGATGTGTCAAGCTTATCTTATAATTTTCCCTCTCCTGATTTGGATTCAAGAAACCCTGATTTCTTTAAAGAAGCATATTATTAGAAAAACACTATATATGTATTAGGGGTATTTGTACAAACTACATAGGCTATAGATTTCAGGTATTTTCAGTCATTAGAGCTAGGAAACTGTTTCTGAGTGACTATAAACTGTGAGTTTATATTTTCAACTTTAAGTTTGGATTACAAAATTTTAACTGAACTTCTTTTTATATCTTTTTGTCTTACACCAAAAATATGGATTTGTAATTAGATTTATTTATTTATTATTATTATTATTTGAGACAGAGTCTCATTCTGTTGCCCAGGCTGGAAGGCAATGGTGTGATCTTGGCTTACTGCAACCTCTGCCTCCTGGGTTGAAGCGATTCTCCTGCCTCAGCTTCCTGAGTAGCTGGGATGCAGGCATGTGCCAGCACGCCAAGCTAATGTGCATACTTTCAGTAGAAACGGGGTTTCACCATGTTGGCCAGGCTAATCTCGAACTCTGGACCTCAGGCGATCCACCTGCCTCAGCCTCCCAAATTGCTGAGATTACAGGTGTGAGCCACTGTACCCAGCCTGTAATTAGATTTAATATTTACTTATTTAGTTTAGTTTACAATGTGCATACATTATTATTAGTTAAAATATATTACTGAGTGATTTAACATTTCTTTGCAGTTTTAAAAATACTTTTAATGTATTCAACTAAGAATGAAAAATCAAAATATGTTTGAAATCTTTTGAAAACAAATGAATGAGTCCAAAAAGATTGAAGGAAATGATTAATATACAAAATCAACTGTATATCTATGTACTAATAGTGAACTATCTAACAAAAACCAACAAAACAGTTCTCTTTATCAATGACATCAAAATGAATAAAATGCTTGGGAATAAATTTAACAAAAGAAATGCAAGATTTTTACACTTAAAACTACAAAATATCATTGAAAAATTAAAGAAGACATAAATAAATAGACGTTCCATGTTCATGGATTGGAAGGCTTACAATTGTTAAGATGTCAACACTTCCATATTGATATGCAGATTCAATGTAATCCATACCAAAATTCCTGCTGGCTTTTTTGCGTAAATTGACATGTTGATCTTAAAATTCATATGGAAAGGCCAAGAACACAGAATAACCAAAAAATCTTGAAAAAAGGATAACAGTGTCGGAGGACTCATACTTCTTGATTTCAAAACTTAGTGCAAAGCCACATTAATTAAGATTCTCTCCTCATTTGAATTATTCATCCACTTACCCTGAGGGGCTTCTTTTCCTGATTTCTCTGACCACAAAGGCTGAGTTTCTATAAGAATTCATCACTTGTGCCACTTTGCCACTCAGGTATCAGGCCCCACCCTTAAGGTAAATGTTATGAAAGAGAGAGAGAATGAAAAAAGGAATTTCAACCCTTTGTTGTCACTTCTTCAAGTTGTGAATTCCTTCTGTAATCAATCTACTTTTCTTAAATTTTCAGATATTTTTGATAAATGCTTTTGTATTTGGTTTTGTATTTATGCGTTAGTATAAAAATAGACATATAAGTCAGTGAAATAAAATTGAGAGTTCAAAAAATAAATCTTCACCTTTAGGTTAACTGCTATTCAATAAGGGAAAAAACCACCTTTCCAACAATCATACTGGGATATCTGTATATCCAGATGAAAAAAATAGTTGGACTTGTACTTTCTCCACATTTTATAAAAAAAACTCAAAATGGATTCAGGACCTAAATGTTAGAACAAAAACTGTAAACTCTTGGAAGAAAACACAGTTGTAAATCTTTGTGAGTTTGTATTAAGTGGTAGTTTATTAGCTATGACACCAAAAGTACAAGCAATAAAAATAAATAAATAAAAATTCAAATTACACACTTACTTCTGTGCTTCAAAGGACATCATCCAGAATGTAAAAAGAGAAACCACAGAATGGGAAAAAATATTTGCAAATCATGTACCTGATAAATGTATAGTATTCAGAAAATCCAAAGAACTTTTATAACTCAGCAATTAAAAGACAAATTAAAATGGCTAAAGGATCTGAATATATATTTATCCAAATACAATTAAAGGTTCAAAAAGCACACAAGAAGATATTTAATATCATGTTTCCAATATCAAATGGAAACATACATTTTCACACAAAAATTGTATGTGAATTTCATAGCAACATTATTAATAATAGCAAAAAAGTAGGGATAATCTAAAAATCTATTAGTAGATGAGTGAAAAAATAAAATGTGATATATCCATATAGTGGAATATTATTAAACCATAAAAATGAATAAAGTGCTGATACATGCTATAACATGAATGAACCTTGGAAAATGTTAGGATAAGTGAAATAAGTCAGACAAAAGGCCACATTCAGTAAGGTTCAATTTATATGAAATGTCCAGAATAGGCAAATACCTAGAGACAGAATTAGTGATTTCCAGAGCAGGGCCAGAAAACGACAGAGATTGACTACTAATAGATACAGGGTTTCTTTTTGGAACAATGAAAATGTTCCTGAATATTTTCATATTCAGGTGGTGATGGTTTCACACAATAAAATTGTGGGGATGGTTTCACACAATAAAAATTTAGTTATAAATAAGAGCAACAAAAACAAACAAAAGAAATCGTCAGTTATAGTCACAATTTATAGATGATACAAACAAATAGAAAAGCACCCCACGCTCATAAATCAGAATTAATATTGTTAAAATAACCATACTGCCCAAAGCAATCTACAGATTCGAAGTAATACCAATTAAAATACCAATGTCATTTTTCACAGGTTTAGAAAAAACAATCCTAAAATTCATACAGAACCAAAGAAAAAGCCTGAATAGCCAAAGCAATCCTAGGCAAGAAGAACAAAGCTAGAGGCATCACATTACCTGACTTCAAATTATATTACAAGGCTATAGTAACCAAAACAGCATGGTGCTAGTATGAAAATAGGCACATAGATCAATGAAACAAAATAGAGAACCTAGAAATAAACCCATATATTTATAGCCAACTGATCTTTAACAAGGCCAACAAGAACACACAGTGGGGAAAAGAATACCTATTTAAACAAATGATGCTGGGAAAATTGAATTGCCATATGCTGAAGAATAAAACTGGACCTCTTTCTCTCACTGCATACAAAACTAAACCCAAAATGATTCAAGACTTAAATGTAAGACCCAAAACTATAAAAATACTAGATGAAATCATAGGGAAAACTCTTCTGAACATTAATCTAGAAAAAGAACCTATGACTAAGACCTTAACAGCACAAGCAAAAGACAAAAATAGACAAATAGGACTTGGTTAACCTAAAAAGCTTATGCATAGCAAAAGAAATAACAGAGTGAAGAGACACCTGCAGAATGAGAGAAAATATTTGCAAACTATTCATCTAATATCTAGAATTTACAAGTAGCTCTAACAAATCAACAACAACAAAACCAAATAATCCAATTAAAAAGTGGGCAA
Organism: Hylobates moloch; assembly: GCF_009828535.3. Classification (NCBI taxonomy): domain Eukaryota; kingdom Metazoa; phylum Chordata; class Mammalia; order Primates; family Hylobatidae; genus Hylobates; species Hylobates moloch. The sequence goes on along the minus strand of NW_026652278.1, from coordinate 54,610,197 downwards.
AGTGACTTCACAGTGCACTACAAGGCTACAGTTACTGAAACAGCATGATACTGGTACAAAAATACACACACAGACCGATGGAACAGGTTAGAGAACCCAGAAATAAAGCTGCACACCTACAACTATCTGATTTTCAACACAGCATTAACAAGCAATGGGGAAAGGACTTATTATTCAATAAATGGTGCAGGAATAACTGGCTAGCCATATGCAGAAGATTAAAACAGAGCCCCTACCTTTCACCATATACAAAAATCAACTCGAGATGTATCAAAGACTTAAATGTAAAATCTAAAACTACAAAAACCTTAGAAGAAAACCTAAGAAATACCATTCTGGACATTGACCCTAGCAAATACTTGATCACAAAAATGCCAAAAACAATTGCAACAATAAAAAATTGACAAATGTGGCCTAATTGAACTATAGAGCTTCCATCCACCAAAAGAAATTATCAACAGAGTATACAGACAACCTACAGAAAGGGAGAAAATATTTGCAAGTTATATCTCTGACAAAGGTCTAATATCCAGAATCTATAAGGAACTTAAGCAAATCAACAAGCAAAAACTAAACAACCTCATTAAAAAATTGACAAAAGACATAAACAGACACTTCTCAAAAGAAGACACAAAATGGCCAACAAGCATATGAAAAAGTGCTCAATATCACCAATCATTAGGGGAAATGCAAATCAAAACCACAATGTGACACTATCTCACACCAATCAGAATGGCTATTATTAAAGCAATGGCAACAAAAGCCACAATTGACAAATGGGATCTAATTAAAATAAAGAGCTTCTGCACAGCAAACGAAACTACCATAACGTGAACAGGCAACCTACAGAATGGGAGAAAATTTTTGCAATCTACTCATCTGACAAAGGGCTGATATCCAGAATCCACAATGAACTCAAACAAATTTACAAGAAAAAAACAAACAATCCCATCAACAAGTGGGCGAAGGATATGAACAGACACTTCTCAAAAGAAGACATTTATGCAGCCAACAGACACATGAAAAAATGCTCATTATCACTGGCCATCAGAGAAACGCAAATCAAAACTACAATGAGATACCATCTCACACCAGGTAGAATAGAAATCATTAAAAAGTCAGGAAACAACAGGTGCTGGAGAGGATGTGGAGAAATAGGAATGCTTTTACACTGTTGGTGGGACTGTAAACTAGTTCAACCATTGTGGAAAACAGTGTGGCGATTCCTCAGGGATCTAGAACTAGAAATACCATTTGACCCAGCCATCCCATTACTGGGTATACACCCAAAGGAATATAAATCATGCTGCTATAAAGACACATGCACACGTATGTTTATTGCAGCACTACTCACAATAGCAAAGACTTGGAACCAACCCAAATGTCCAACAATGGTAGACTGGATTAAGAAAACGTGGCACATATACATCATGGAATACTATGGAGCCATAAAAAAGGATGAGTTCATGTCCTTTGTAGGGACATGGATGAAGCTGGAAACCATCATTCTGAGCAAACTATCACAAGGACAAAAAACCAAACACCACATGTTCTCACTCATGGGTGGGAATTGAACAATGAGAACACTTGAACACAGGAAGGGGAACATCACACACTGGGGCTTGTTGTGGGGTGGGGGGAGGGGGAAGCAATAGCATTAGGAGATATACCTAATGTAAATGATGAGTTAATGGGTGCAGCACACCAACATGGCACATGGATACATATGTAACAAACCTGCACTCTGTGAACACGTACCCTAGAACTTAAAGTATAATAAAAATATAAATAAATAAATAAATAAAAATAAAAAATAATAATAAAAGAAAATGTGGCACATATACACCATGGAATACTATGCAGCCATAAAAAAGGATGAGTTCATGTCCTTTGCAGGGACATGGATGAAGCTGGAAGCCATCATTCTCAGCAAACTATCACAAGGACAGAAAACAAAACACCACATGTTCTCACTCATAAGTGGGAGTTGAACAATGAGAACACATGGACATAGCAAGGGGTACATCACACACTAGGGCCTGTCAGGGGGTGGGGGCTAGTGGAGGGATAGCATTAGGAGAAATACCTAATGTAGGTGATGAGTTGATGGGTGCAGTAAACCACCATGGCACATGTATCCATATGTAACAAAACTACACATTCTGTACTTGTACCCCAGAACTTAAAGTATAATAATAAAAAAAAGAACTGCAAAAAAAAAGAAGTAAAAAAATAATGGATGCTGGCAAGATTGCAGAGAAGAGGGAATGCTTATACATTGATGGTTGGAATGTAAACTAGTTCAGCTGCTGTGGAAAGCAGTCTGGAGATTTCTCAAAGAACTTAAAATAGAACTACCATTCGATCCAGCAACCCCTATTGTGTATATAACCAAAAGAATGTAAATCATCCTACCATAGGGACATATGCATGCATGTGTTCATTGCAGCGTGACTCACAATAACAAAGACATGGAGTCAACCTAGATGCCCATCAATAGTGGACTGGATAAATAAAATGTGGTACATATACAACACAGAATACTACACAGCCATAAAAAAGAACAAAATCATATCCTTTGTAGTAACATGGATGGCATTGGAGTCCGTTATCCTAAGTGAGTTAATGCAGGAAAAGAAAACCAAATGCTGCATGTTTTCACCTACAAGTGGGAGCTAAACATTGAGTACACATGAACTCAAAGAATGAAACAACAGACATCAGTACCTACTTGAGGGTGGAGAGTAGAAGGAGAATGAAGATTGAAAAACTACCCATTGGGATATTATGCTGATTATTTGGGTGAAAAAATTCTCTGTGCATCAAACCCCCATGACACACAACTTATGCATGTAACAAACATGCACATGTAACCCTTGAACCTAAAATAAAAGTTGGAAAGAAAAAAACTAAATAAAAAAATTAAAAGTGGGCAAAAGACATGAACAGACATTTTTCAAAAGAAAGCATACGAATGGCCAACAGATATATGAAATAATGCTCAACATCACTAATTATCAGAGAGATGCAAATTAAAACCACAATGAGATATCATCTTACATTAATCAGAATTACTATTATTTAAAAAGTCAAAAATGAACAGATGTTGGTAAGGATGCAGAGAAAAGGGAACGCTTATATACTGTTGGTGTAAATGTAAATTAGCACAGCTTCTGAGGAATACAGTGTGGAAATTTCTCAAAGAAGTAAAAATAGAATTATCATCTGATACAGCAATTCCACTACTTGGTGTCTACCCAAAGGAAAACAAATCAATATATCAAAAATATACCTGCACTCTTATATTTATTACAGCACTATTCACAATAGCAAAGACATGGAATCATCCTAAGTGTCCTTGAACAGAAGACTGAATAAAGAAAAATGTGACATATATACACAATGAAATACTGTTCAGCCATAAAAAAAGAATAAAGGTATATCTTTTGCAGCAACATGGATGGAACTGGAGATCATTATAAATGAAACAAGCCAGACAGAGAAAGACAACTATCACATGTTCTCATTCATAAGTGGGCACTAAAAAATGTTTATGTATGTATGTAGGAAGCAGAATGATAGAAAATGGAGACTCAGAAGGGTGAGGGAGTGGGAGGGGGTGGAGGATAAGAAATTACTCAATGGGTACAATGTATGTTATTCAGGTAATGGATTCCTTAAAAGCCAGTATGTGACCATTATGCAATCTATACATGTAACAAAATTGCACTTGTACCCCATAAATTTATATAAATAAAAAATTATGGGACATTGAGTATAGCACTCAAAAGGATATTGCCTCAGTAGTAAGGAACAGTTAGTTGTGAAATAAACCCTTCTCTGATCCCTGCCTAACAAATTTTAAAAGCAAGACCCAAAATTTGCCAACAGTTTCTAAGTAAATTAACTGCATCTCAGAACAGAGCTTATTTATTTTTATTGGAATAAAAAAAATCAAGCACACAACAAGGTAAAATTTACAATGTCTGGCATATAATAAAAACATGCATGAAAATAAGCAGAAAATAAGCAATAAAATATAATGCATAATGAAGGAAAAAATCAATGGAAACTGACACAGATGTTAGAATTCATAGACAAGGACAGTAGAATATTTACTATAAGTATATTTCATATGTTCAAAAAAGTAGGTAGAAGCATGGAAGATTTTTAAATATTTGAAATTCTAGGGATAAAACTCCAATAATGGAGATGAAAAATACACTGATGGGGTTTAGGGCAGATTAAAAGGGTTACTGAGTCTAGGAAAGACACATGTTTGAAAAAAGAACACAGTACTCTCATCTCCCCTGCCTCTCCAGCAATGTGATGTGGCTTTGGACACATTGGAATTGTGTCACAACTGAAGACCTCTGAACTTAGGGACCTTGAATGTTCTATAAAAGGTAGTAAACCTTCCTGATACTTACCCAAAAAGAAGAAATTGTCTGTATTATTTTGGACAGATAACAAATCTGCCCTTCGCTATGAAGAGAGACACTGTCTCTATTTCCCAAGGCTATTGGCTATACAAACATCCGTGAAAATATCGATGCCTTTCTGAACAAAGATGCCTTTTCTGATAAGATATCCAGAAATGTGAGTCATGGAGAACTGTTTTCCCACAGATAGCTATATGCAAAAAAAAAAAAAGAAAGAAAAAACTTCAATCCATACCTTATACTACATGTAGATACTAACTCAAAATGGATAATAGACCTAGACATTAAATCTAAAAGTATAAAGAGTATAGAAGAAAACATTTAAGTAAAAATTTCTTAACTATAAAACCAGAACCCCTATTAATAAAAGTTGATAAGTTGGACTTCATCAAAATTTAAACCTTCTGCTCTTTGCTGCTCTTTGCAAAACGCTGATAAGATAATGAAGTGGCAAGCCACAAACTAGGAGAAAATATTTATGTAACATATACTTGATAAAGGATTTCATTCAGAACTTTTAAAAATACGCAAAAGATTTGAACTTACACTTCACCTTTGAAGGTATAAAGACAACATGGGCACAATAAGGCATGTCTAACATCATCAGTCATTAGGAAAATACAAATTAAATTCCTAATAAAGTACTGCAATATTGTTACTAGAATGGCTGAAATTAAAAAGACTGACTATAACAACAGGTGTTGTTGAGGATGTAAAGAAACTGGAACTTTCATACATTGCTGGTAGGAATGAAAACTGTTATAATCACTTTGGAAAACAGTTTGACAATTTCTTAAAAAGTTAAATATATATCTATCTTATAATGTATATGATGTAAGCATTTACCTAAGCATAATACTGAATTTTTTTGAACTATAGCTTTCCCCTACTCTAACATTAAATATCTCTTCAGAAGTGTGGCCTCTGCCTTTACTGTCTTCTCCTTTCAGAATTCCCTTGGAGAATTATTATATGTAATACTTGGTTAGCCATATCACATACGGCTCAGTGTCTGAGAGGCATCCTGTTTTAAGAAGCACTGCCCCCAAACGAATTTCAACATTCATGCACCTCTCCTAAACAATTAAGTGGAAAAAAGCACAGACCTCACAGCCTAATTTCTTAAAATACCTTGTCTTTTCACTCCCATTCTTTATCATGTTGAATGTTCTGGGAATGTCTCACTTTCCTAGACTCAAATAACCCCTTTAAACCACATCAATCTATCAATGCCATCTTGGTCTTCTCATCATTTCACCCCTCCACAGTTCTATATAATGTGTCCCATCACATCAATTACCTCTTCCTCCATTAAAACTGTCTTTATTACTTAAAATAATCCTCATTTGACTTTTGATTCTTTTACTTCTCAGAAGAGTAAGCAAGAAAAGGGTGGTAATTTGCCAGGAGTCAGGGAACAGGAAACACTGTGAGCTCATTAAACATAAATAATTTTTATATAATCTCAAGCAAAAGTTGAGGAAAGGGTAGAGGAAGATGCCTAAAGCTACTGATTGCATATTGTTCAAAATAGACTTTAAGGGTTGTTGAATTTTGTCAAAGGCCTTTTCTGCATCTATTGAGATAATCATGTGGTTTTTGTCTTTGGTTCTGTTTATATGCTGGATTACATTTATTGATTTGTGTATGTTGAGCCAGCCTTGCATCCCAGGGATGAAGCCCACTTGATCATGGTGGATAAGCTTTTTGATGTGCTGCTGGATTCGGTTTGCCAGTATTTTATTGAGGATTTTTGCATCAATGTTCATCAAGGATATTGGTCTAAAATTCTCTTTTTTGGTTGTGTCTCTGCCCAGCTTTGGTATCAGGATGATGCTGGCCTCATAAAATGAGTTAGGGAGGATTCCCTCTGGAGGGGGGAGAGGGAAGGGATAGCATTAGGAGATACACCTAATGCTAAATGACGAGTCAATGAGTGCAGCACACCAACATGGCACATGGATACATATGTAACAAACCTGCACATTGTGCACATGTACCCTAAAACTTAAAGTATAATAATAAAAAAAGCAAACAAAAACAAAAAAGACTTTAAGTCAAAAATCGTTACTAGAGACAAAGAAGAACATTTTAAAATGGTAAATGGGCCAATCTGTCAAGATGACATAACAATTATAAATATAAAAGTACCTAACAACAGAGCTCCCAAATATTTAAAGCAAAAACTGACAGAGTTGAAAAGAGCAATAGATAATTAAACAATAATAGTTGGAGGTGTTTATACCCTTACTTTCAACAACAAATAGAACAACCAGGCAGAAGACCAGTAAGGAAACGAAGACTTGAAAACACTATAAACCAACTACACCTAACAATAGCAGGATATACGTTATTCTCAATGCATATATAACATTCTTCATGATACATGATATGTTAGACTATAAAACAAATCTAAATAAATTTTTAAGGATTGAAATCTTACAAATTATGTATTACATTCGTAATGGAAAGAAATTAGAAATGTATAACAGAGAGAAATTTGGAAAATTCAAAAATATGTGAAAAGTAAATAACACACTCCTAAATAACTAATGGGTCAAAAAAATATCACAAGAGAAGTAAGAAAATACACCTAGATGAATGGAAATGAAAACACAGCATGTAAAAACTTGTAGATACAATTAAAGCAGTTTTTAGAGGGAAATTTATAGCTATATGCACCTATATTATGAAAAAAGAAAGATTTCAAATCAGTAACCTAATCTTGTATCTTAAAAAAACCTAGAAAAAGAAGACCAAGCAGGTAGAAAATAAAGATGCACATAAATGAGTAAAATAAAGAGGAGAAAAACAATAGAAAGAATACATGAAATCAAAATTTGGTTCTTTGAAAAGATCAACAAAATTGACAAACTTTTAGCTTGATTGAACAAGAAAAAAAGGAGAATATGCAAATCACTATAATAAGAAATGAGAGAGAAAACGTAACTTCTGACCTTACAGGAATAAATCTAGTGACTGGAGAAATAAAGTTTCCATAAATTCACTTCCGCCTTGGGCCAGCAGTGCTTAGGTAAAGACCTGATCTGAACTTTTGAGGCAGATGTAGGATTGGGGCAGTAGATCAGTGAGTTTGTAAACAGTGACCCATAGTCCAAACTGAGCTGGCAGATGTTTTTCAGCTGACTCACCTAGTGATTTTTCAATTTTTAAAATAAGTTAGTGGTATTAACAATCAGGAGATATCACATTGTAAAAGATTTCTGGCTTCTTTACAAAAACAATCTAAAGAATTGGCTGCCTACATTTCTACATAACAATATCAGGCATAGCTGAGAAGCACCATGCCCTTTAGAGGAGACATGTATTTCCAGTTGTTCACAGCCCCATCAACCCTTGTTGTCTTATATCTGATCATTTCTCTCATATACTCAACCTTCTGGCCCTTCTAAGAATTATATTTCAATTCCTATTTACAGACCCAGATCTATGACCCATTCATCCGAATATTCAGCACATGAGAAAGCTCATTTCTCTTAATATTAACTTCAAATGTTAATTTTAGAGAATATCAAACCAAACCTTTTAATTTATCTTACAGATGCACAAGTCATGTAAGATGCAAGAACATAAAATGCTTTACCTAAGGTCACACAATCAGCTAGATGGCAGAGATGGGATTAGATTCCAGTCATGTCTTCCAGTGCTTTTCCTCTGCATTCTGGTAAATTTACATGTATTCCAAATCCTTTTGGCAACTATTTAAGTTTTATCTATACTAATTCTTTGAGCTATGAGTTCCATAGCTGTTAACCTCCATGTAACAATGCCTTCTTATCAATTGTCTTAACTTTGACTCTTTCTCATGGATGGTATAAAAAGATTTGGATTTAAAAATAGATCCATATTCATCCCTTCTCTACAGCTTCTGATTTTATAGGATTTAATCACTTTTCCCTCTGCCTTTGTCTTTTGGGAAAAAGAATCCTAACTTTTCTATGGGGCTTGCCTTGTAAGTGTTGAGAGGCCAGTCAACTTCAGGATTTTCTGTTTTATTCTTTAGGGAGACTCAAGGGACTTAAGTTTATAAGATTGTTCTCCATATCCTTGGTGCCTCACCTGTAAAGACCACGCACTTAAAAGGAAGCCCCTTATGAAGGGCAAGAGGCTCAGCCCAAGAGCTATTGACTATGCCATATCACCCTCAGTTGGGGTCCATCCTCAAGCCCTGACATTTCTATTCAATGATTTCTCTAAAGTTTTCATATTTAGGCCTTTAAATATAATTTTCCTTAATATTCCTTTTTCATATACTATATTTCCTACTTTTACCTTTATGTGTCCTAATTCTTGCTCTTAATCCTTAATCTCTCACATTTATAGGGATTTTTGTCTAAAATTTTGTTTCATGGGTTTTTCATCCTTTATCTCTTTTGCTTTCAGGATTTTATTTTTTAATCTCATTGACCACTGGCCTTTTATACTTTATTCTAAACATCATGTATTTTCTTTTATTATTTTCAACTGTTAATCTCTTGTCTTCACTGGGATTTTTATTCTCCCATTTCAATTTGTACTTTACTCTTTCCTTCCCCCTTATTCTCAGTGTTTTAATGTTACTTTATTTCTAATCTCCTATTCTTCTTTAATTATTAAAAAATCAATCACATATATTTCCTTAATTAATTTTATGTCATGACTTACAAGAAGTGTGATTATAGATGCGGTAGCCACAGGGGGGACCTGTGCTAGAAATAATAAGAGGAAGCTTTCCTCTCCTCTTGGTCAATCCTGTCTTCGCAGAGCCCCTCTTAGAAATATCATTGCCCATCTTTCTACTATACTGTCAATTTCTTTCTTATGATTTCATAAGAGTATTTAACATTTATTGATTATGCATTTATTACAGTGGAGTTATTCAGGTCTCTGGGGACCTGAATTTGGGGCATAGCAGTGGTCTGATAGGCCCCACCCGGAATCAAAGGGAAGAAGAAAATTGATTAGCTATAAAACATTCTTTAAATAAAAAATTTCTCACAAAAGGCACCTATGAACTGAGATGATGGTAGTGTATATAGTGGCTTAGGAAAATATTTCATATTATTTCACTCACCCCCTGGGTGACTACATTGTGGAAGCTTCCAGCCTCTCTCCTAATCACCATCCTCAGTATGATTTTTTACCCCATGGAAAAATAAACACATTTTAATATGTAGCCATGCTGGCCCACAGTCCGTTACCCATACCCAGACCATGAGCTTAGGGAGCTGAGAGAAGTGGGGTTAACCAAACCTTTAAAACTCTCTTGTGACCTATTGCTAGCAAAAGCCTGTTTAAAACTTAGCTCCTGATGCCTGGATGGAAAGCTTATCCCTTTTTTCTTTTCTGTCAATGATTTGAGCTTAAAATAGGTCCATCTTCATTGTGTCATGCAAATGTGGTACGCATCCAAGTGCCTGCTTCAAAATAAACCTTGGCCAGTTTAGAGGGAAAAATGAGAACATGAAAAGACTATCCAAACCTTTTGCTTAAGTCAAATTTAAATATTATTATAAATTCCTTATCACCTTATAAAAACCCTCAGGTTTAATAAATTGATGTAGGAATAACTGAGTTTGGATAAAATACTTGGCCATAAGGACAGCCTATGAGAAGCAGGTACCAGATGTGTGAAGCTAAGATCTTGATGGCTTCTTGGCAGGAGGGGTTCAGACTGTTTAGTTTTAGAAATCAAACTCAACACTCCAAACATTGAGTATCTAAAGATGCTAATAAGCTATTTAATTGCACAGCTGACCAAACGAGCAAACAAACAGAAAATCTTACAGTCCAGATAAAACATCTTAGGAAGATTTCTTTCCAATGAGTTCACCTTTATCAAAGTAATGGCAGAATCCCATTTGGCTAGACCCAGAATGTGATTATTCCAGTGTTTTTCAAACTATATCCAGAAACATAATCTATAAAGTCAATATATTTTCTGTGAGAATTTTGAGTACTTTGTATTGATTTCAATTAAAATTTTTTAAAAATAAAATTAAACAAACCTCCAATGTAAGCACTGTCTGGATTATCTGAATGGCATCCTGAAAACCGAGCATTTCCAAGACAGCTCAGCTCGTATGTTGGCAATTATGTTAATGTCCTTGTGGCGGGATATTAAATTGGAAATTTATACTGAAATATCAAGAAATGGTAGAGTCAGATAAAAACAAGATGGGGAACCAACAACCAGGATGCAGGTTTTCAAAGAAAATGTTTGAGAATTGGTTATGACTTTTGGATTCTTCAACCAGATGGGGGATAGTAAAGAATAGAAACAATGGAGATTCAGTGGGAATATTTCGAGGATTTATTTGGAGTAAGCTGTGCTATGTAATATTCACATGCACACATGTGCACATGAGCATGCACACACGCACACACAAACACACAAGATAGAAGTGCTTCTTCCATCACTATGAACATTTTGAGGGATTAAGTCCAGGAAGGCTGTAATAGCCTACACAGCTTAGTATTAAAACGTGGATGCAGAGTGAGCTTGTATATAACTCGCACCCAAGAGAACCCTGCATTTTTTTTCTTTATAAAGAACATATATATTTCTTAAGCTTTAAAGTGAAAATGTTTCATTGCTTGAAAGGACATCCTTTATTCTTTAAAAAGGAATATCTGTTACCTTATTATTACACATTTATTTTACCTTATTCGTGTAAAATGTGTGCTTCTTTCTTGATTGCAACTCTGGGTTTTGGGGGCTGGGAGCCAAATTAAAGAGCAAATAAATGCTGTTTTACTCATCATCACCTGGAGGAGAATGCTTTCAGGACTAACTGAAGCAAGTTCAGTGCTTTTATCCACTTTTTCTCAGCCTTTGATTCTAGGCACAGATATCAGTTGTGGGCTCAGCTGATGAGCTTAAAATAAACTCTTTGTTTCTGATACATGTACAGACTTAAAATGATTGCAAGTGTGAGAGTTGATCGTTATGTTCTTTTGATTAATCACATAGCAATTTTCATCTCAGGAGTGTGTTCTGTCCATTTTCCTTTTAATTCAAATCTCCCTGATTTGAAGCTATTTTGGATGAGATAGAGATGCACCTCCTTTCCATAGCATGTAGAAGAATAAACATTTTTTATATGGAGATGTCATGATTTTATTATCATGAATCAGCAGTGCCCTTGATGGATAACCAAACCAGGCCTGCAATTACTGCCAAAAAAGAAGAGATTCAGATCAAATATTTTAATATCAAAGCTGGGCACAGTGGCTCATGCTATAATGCCAGTGCTTTGGGAGGCTGAGGTGGGAGTATTGCTTGAGGCCAGGAGTTTGAGATAAGCCTGGGCAACGCAGTGGGACCCAGTCACCACAGAATAATTAAAAATTAGCTGGGTGTGGTGACCCATGCCTGTAGGACTCGCTACTTGGGAGCTGAGGCAGGAAGATCTCTTAGACCCAGGAGTTTGAGGTTACAGTGAGCTATGATTGTGCCACTGCCCTCCAGCCTTGGAGGCAGAGCAAGACCCTGCCACACACACACAAACAACATTTTAATATGAAAGATACTATTCTGGAAGAATGAGATTTGCCCTAACATTTAATTGTGTTGTAACCAATACTTCTATATGGCAAGTTTTAACTTACCAATTATGTCATATCATATTTTGCAATGGATCGATTTTGGAGGGTAGATCGGAGTGCACAGTTTAAATATTCTCTCGCTTTCCTGACAGTTATAATTTTAATGGCACTGGTGGGCATCTGATGCTTTACAGGTTTTCCAGTATAAAACTATTTTCGCTATTAATTGGTGGTATGGAGCAGAGGCTCAACTTACTTTTTCATATGTGTACTAAATAAGAACCCAAACAACCTCTTGAGGAGCCACCTGCTGGTGCAAAGGTCTTCTTTCAGCTCAGAGGCAAGAGTGATGCATTCTTGTCAGTCTCCATGTCTTTCATAAGAGAATATAGCCCCACTGCATCTCTGTTGGTTGTTAACATCTACATTTCCACATCTAACAAGAAATTTTGAGTAACTATAGTCCAGGGCTTGACAGCAAGTACTTAGGCCATTTATTGCTTCGTCATTCAAGCCCTGCTTCCCTTTTCTGGTAGCAGCAATTGTCTTCCTTAGAAAATCACTGACCCACCCTGTTATGTACTGAGTGTTTGTGTCCCCAGCCACCAAATTCACATGTTGAAGCCTTAATCTCCAGTGTAGCTGTATTCAGAGATGAGGGCTGTAAGGAAGTAATTAAGGTTAGATGAGGTCATAAAGGTCACTCCTGATCTAATAGGATTAGTGTCCTTCTAAGAAGAGGTACAAGAGAGCTTGCTCTCTCTCTCTCTCTCTCTCTCTCTCTCCACACGGGCAACAAGGAAAGGCTACGTGAGGACACAGCAAGGAAGTGACCATCTGCAGGCCAGGAGGAGAACCCTCCCCAGACACTGAACTGGGGACTGCTAGACTTCGAAACATGAGAAATTTCTGTTCAAACCACCCAGTCTGTGGTATTTTATGTCAGCCTGAGCTGACTAATACACATTCCTTACTCCAGCCAAGTTTTTCTTGTGGGCATTTCATTGTATAATGCCCTCTTCCCCTGACCACAGTGTGGCCCCGACTCAAACTGAGCCAATCAGAGTCCCCCTTGAAGATTTTTCAAATTGAGAAAAAAAGGAAGAGGGCACAGGGGAAGTTAAAGATGTCATTTTAAGAGTTGCCAATGGTGAGGACTCAAGCAAGGCACAAGAAGCCAGTCTGGGAGAATGAAGCTAAAATTCCAAGAGAAGCAGAAATAACACGGAAAGAGAAGGAGAGATTCCTGGTTGTGGTCAGGGTCTTGGTTCTAGTTGTTTTTGCAGCCCAATTGCATGTCTCTCCTTCAGTAATTATTTTATTTTATTTTATTTTATTTTATTTTATTTTATTTTATTATACTTTAGGTTTTAGGGTACATGTACACAATGTACAGGTTTGTTACATATGTATCCATGTGCCATGTTGGTTTGCTGTACCCATTAACTCATCATTTAGCATTAGGTATATCTCCTAATGCTGTCCCTCCCCCCTCCCCCCACCCCACAACAGTCCCCGGAGTGTGATGTTCCCCTTCCTGTGTCCATGAGTTCTCATTGTTCAATTCCCACCTATGAATGAGAACATGCGGTGTTTGGTTTTTTGTCCTTGCGATAGTTTACTGAGAATGATGGTTTCCAGTTTCATCCATGTCCCTACAAAGGACATGAACTCATCATTTTTTATGGCTGCATAGTATTCCATGGTGTATATGTGCCACATTTTCTTAATCCAGTCTATCATTGTTGGACATTTGGGTTGGTTCCAAGTCTTTGCTATTGTGAATAGTGCTGCAATAAACATTCGTGTGCATGTGTCTTTATAGCAGCATGATTTATAGTCCTTTGGGTATATACCCAGTAATGGGATGGCTGGGTCAAATGGTATTTCTAGTTCGAGATCCCTGAGGAATCGCCACACTGACTTCCACAATGGTTGAACTAGTTTACAGTCCCACCAACAGTGTAAAAGTGTTCCTATTTCTCCACATCCTCTCCAGCACCTGTTGTTTCCTGACTTTTTAATGATGGCCATTCTAACTGGTGTGAGATGGTATCTCATTGCGGTTTTGATTTGCATTTCTCTGATGGCCAGTGATGATGAGCATTTTTTCATGTGTTTTTTGGCTGCATAAATGTCTTCTTTTGAGAAGTGTCTGTTCATATCCTTTGCCCACTTTTTGATGGGGTTATTTGTTTTTTTCTTGTAAATTTGTTTGAGTTCATTGTAGATTCTGGATATTAGCCCTTTGTCAGAGGAGTAGGTTGCGAAAATTTTCTCCCATTTTGTAGGTTGCCTGTTCACTCTGATGGTAGTTTCTTTTGCTGTGCAGAAGCTCTTTAGTTTAATTAGATCCCATTTGTCAATTTTGGCTTTTGTTGCCATTGCTTTTGATGTTTTAGACATGAAGTCCTTGCCCATGCCTATGTCCTGAATGGTATTGCCTAGGTTTTCTTCTAGAGTTTTTATGGTTTTAGGTCTAACATGTAAGTCTTTAATCCATCTTGAATTAATTTTTGTGTAAGGTGTAAGGAAGGGATCCAGTTTCAGCTTTCTACATATGGCTAGCCAGTTTTCCCAGCACCATTTATTAAATAGGGAATCCTTTCCCCATTGCTTGTTTTTGTCAGGTTTTTCAAAGATCAGATAGTTGTAGATATGCGGCATTATTTCTGAGGGCTCTGTTCTGTTCCATTGATCTATGTCTCTGTTGTGGTACCAGTACCATGCTGTTTTGGTTACTGTAGCCTTGTAGTATAGTTTGAAGTCAGGTAGCATGATGCTTCCAGCTTTTTTCTTTTGGCTTAGGATTGACTTTGCGATGCGGGCTCTTTTTTGGTTCCATATGAACTTTAAAGTAGTTTTTTCCGATTCTGTGAAGAAAGTCATTGGTAGCTTGATGGGGATGGCATTGAATCTATAAATTACCTTGGGCGGTATGGCCATTTTCACGATATTGATTCTTCCAACCCATGAGCATGGAATGTTCTTCCATTTGTTTGTATCCTCTTTTATTTCATTGAGCAGTGGTTTGTAGTTCTCCTTGAAGAGGTCCTTCACATCCCTTGTAAGTTGGATTCCTAGGTATTTTATTCTCTTTGAAGCAATTGTGAATGGGAGTTCACTCATGATTTGGCTCTCTGTTTGTCTGTGATTGGTGTATAAGAATGGTTGTGATTTTTGTACATTGATTTTGTATCCTGAGACTTTGCCGAAGTTGCTAATCAGCTTAAGGAGATTTTGGGCTGAGACAATGGGGTTTTCTAGATATCCAATCACGTCATCTGCAAACAGGGACAATTTGACTTCTTCTTTTCCTAATTGAATACCCTTTATTTCCTTCTCCTGCCTGATTGCCCTGGCCAGAACTTCCAACACTATGTTGAATAGGAGTGGTGAGAGAGGGCATCCCTGTCTTGTGCCAGTTTTCAAAGGAAATGCTTCCAGTTTTTGCCCATTCAGTATGATATTGGCTGTGGGTTTGTCATAGATAGCTCTTATTATTTTGAGATATGTCCCATCAATACCTAATTTATTGAGAGTTTTTAGCATGAAGGGTTGTTGAATTTTGTCAAAGGCCTTTTCTGCATCTATTGAGATAATCATGTGGTTTTTGTCTTTGGTTCTGTTTATATGCTGGATTACGTTTATTGATTTGCATATGTTGAACCAGCCTTGCATCCCAGGGATGAAGCCCACTTGTTCATGGTGTATAAGCTTTTTGATGTGCTTCTGGATTCGGTTTGCCAGTATTTTATTGAGGATTTTTGCATCAATGTTCATCAAGGATATTGGTCTGAAATTCTCTTTTTTGGTTGTGTCTCTGCCAGGCTTTGGTATCAGGACGATGCTGGCCTCATAAAATGTGTTAGGGAGGATTCCCTCTTTTTCTATCAATTGGAATAGTTTCAGAAGGAATGGTACCGGCTCCTCTTTGTACCTCTGGTAGAATTCGGCTGTGAATCCATCAGGTCCTGGACTCTTTTTGGTTGGTAAGCTATTGATTATTGCCACAATTTCAGAGCCTGTTATTGGTCTATTCAGAGATTCAACTTCTTCCTGGTTTAGTCATGGGAGGGTGTATTTGTCGAGGAATTTATCCATTTCTTCTAGATTTTCTAGTTTATTTGCATAGAGGTGTTTGTAGTATTCTCTGATGGTAGATTGTATTTCTGTGGGATTGGTGGTGATATCCCCTTTGTCATTTTTTATTGCATCTATTTGATTCTTCTCTCTTTTCTTCTTTAGTAGTCTTGCTAGTGGTCTATCAATTTTGTTGATCTTTTCCAAAAACCAGCTCCTGGATTCATTAATTTTTTGAAGGGTTTTTTGTGTCTCTATTTCCTTCAGTTCTGCTCTGATTTTAGTTATTTCTAGCCTTCTGCTAGCTTTTGAATGTGTTTGCTCTTGCTTTTCTAGTTCTTTTAATTGTGATGTTAGGGTGTCAATTTTGGATCTTTCCTGCTTTCTCTTGTGGGCATTTCGTGCTATAAAGTTCCCTCTACACACCACTTTGAATGTGTCCCAGAGATTCTGGTATGTTGTGTCTTTGTTCTCGTTGTTTTCAAAGAACATCTTTATTTCTGCCTTCATTTCATTATGTACCCAGTAGTCATTCAGGAGCAGGTTGTTCGATTTCCATGTAGTTGAGCAGTTTTGAGTGAGTTTCTTAATCCTGAGTTCTAGTTTGATTGCACTGTGGTCTGAGAGACAGTTTGTTATAATTTCTATTCTTTTACATTTGCTGAGGAGAGCTTTACTTCCAACTATGTGGTGAATTTTGGAATAGGTGTGGTGTGGTGCTGAAAAAAATGTATATTCTGTTGATTTGGGGTGTAGATGTCTATTAGGTCCACTTTGTGCAGAGCTGAGTTCAATTCCTGAATATCCTTGTTAACTTTCTGTCTCGTTGATCTGTCTAATGTTGACAGCGGGGTGTTAAAATCTCCCATTATTATTGTGTGGGAGTTTAAGTCCCTTTGTAGGTCACTCAGGACTTGCTTTATGAATCTGGGTGCTCCTGTGTTGGGTGCATATATATTTAGGATAGTTAGCTCTTCTTGTTGAATTGATCCCTTTACCATTATGTAATGGCCTTCTTTGTCTCTTTTGATCTTTGTTGGTTTAAAGTCTGTTTTATCAGAGACTAGGATTGCAACCCCTGCCTTTTTTTGTTTTCCATTTGCTTGGTAGATCTTCCTCCATCCCTTTATTTTGAGTCTATGTATGTCTCTGCATGTGAGATGGGTTTCCTGAATACAGCACACTGATGGGTCTTGACTCCTTATCCAATTTGCCAGTCTGTGTCTTTTAATTGGAGCATTTAGCCCATTTACATTTAAGGTTAATATTGTTATGTGTGAATTTGATCCTGTCATTATGATGTTAGTTGGTTATTTTGCTCATTAGTTGATGCAGTTTCTTCCTAGTCTCGATGGTCTTTACCATTTGGCATGTTTTTGCAGTGGCTGGTACCAGTTGTTCCTTTCCATGTTTAGTGCTTCCTTCAGGAGCTCTTTTAGGGCAGGCCTGGTGGTGACAAAATCACTCAGCATTTGCTTGTCTGTAAAGTATTTTATTTCTCCTTCACTTATGAAGCTTAGTTTGGCTGGATATGAAATTCTGGGTTGAAAATTCTTTTCTTTAAGAATGTTGAATATTGGCCCCCACTCTCTTCTGGCTTGTAGAGTTTCTGCTGAGAGATCAGCTGTTAGTCTGATGGGCTTCGCTTTGTGGGTAACCCGACCTTTCTCTCTGGCCACCCTTAACATTTTTTCCTTCATTTCAACTTTGGTGAATCTGACAATTATGTGTCTTGGAGTTGCTCTTCTCAAGGAGTATCTTTGTGGCATTCTCTGTATTTCCTGAATCTGAATGTTGGCGTGCCTTGCTAGATTGGGGAAGTTCTCCTGGATAATATCCTGCAGAGTGTTTTCCAACTTGGTTCCATTCTCCCCGTCACTTTCAGGTACACCAATCAGAAGTAGGTTTGGTCTTTTCACATAGTCACATATTTCTTGGAGGCTTTGTTCATTTCTTTTTATTCTTTTTTCTCTAAACTTCCCTTCTCGCTTCATTTCATTCATTTCATCTTCCATCACTGATACCCTTTCTTCCAGTTGATCGCATCAGCTACTGAGGCTTCTGCAGTCTTCGTGTAGTTCTCGAAACTTGGCTTTCAGCTCCATCAGCTCCTTTAAGCCCTTCTCTGCATTGGTTATTCTAGTTATCCATTTGTCTAACTTTTTTTCAAAGTTTTTAACTTCTTTGCCATCGTTTTGAATTTCCTCCTGTAGCTCAGAGTAGTTTGATCGTCTGAAGCCTTCTTCTCTCAACTCGTCAAAGGCATTCTCCATCCAGCTTTGTTCCTTTGCTGGTGAGGAACTGTGTTCCTTTGGAGGAGGAGAGGTGCTCTGCTTTTTAGAGTTTCCAGTTTTTCTGCTGTTTTTTCCCCATCTTTGTGGTTTTATCTACTTTTGGTCTTTGATGATGGTGATGTACAGATGGGTTTTTGGTATGGATGTCCCTTCTGTTTGTTAGTTTTCCTTCTACCAGACAGGACCCTCAGCTTCAGGTCTGTTGGAGTTTGCTAGAGGTCCACTCCAGACCCTGTTTGGCTGGGTGTCAGCAGCAGTGGCTGCAGAACAGCAGATTTTCGTGAGACCACAAATTCAGCTGTCTGATAGTTCCTCTGGAAGTTCTGTCTCAGAGGAGTACCTGGCCGAGTGAGGTGTCAGTCTGTCCCTACTGGGGGGTGCCTCCCAGTTAGGCTGCTCGGGGGTCAGGGACCCACTTTAGGAGGCAGTCTGCCCATTCTCAGATCTCCAGCTGCGTGCTGGGAGAACCACTGCTCTCTTCAAAGCTGTCAGACAGGGACATTTAAGTCTGCAGAGGTTCCTACTGACTTTTTGTTTGTCTGTGCCCTGCCCCCAGAGGTGGAGCCTACAGAGGCAGGCAGGCCTCCTTGAGCTGTGGTGGGCTCCACCCAGTTTGAGCTTCCTGGCTGCTTTGTTTACCTAAGCAAGCCTGGGCAATGGCGGGCACCCCTCCCCCAGCCTCGCTGCCACCTTGCAGTTTGATCTCAGACTGCTGTGCTAGCAATCAGCAAGACGCCGTGGGCATAGGACCCTCCGAGCCAGGTGCGGGACACAATCTCCTGGTGTGCCGTTTTCCAAGCCCGTTGGAGAAGCGCAGTATTAGGGTGGGACTGACCCGATTTTCCAGGTGCTATCTGTTACCCCTTTCTTTGACTAGGAAAGGGAACTCCCTGACCCCTTGCGCTTCTGGAGTGAGGCAATGCCTCACCCTGCTTCGGCTCGCGCACAATGCGCTGCACCAACTGTCCTGTACCCACTGTTTGGCACTCCCTAGTGAGATGAACCCAGTACCTCAAATGGAAATGCAGAAATCACCTGTCTTCTGTGTCACTCACGCTGGGAGCTGTAGACTGGAGCTGTTCCTATTTGGCCATCTTGGCTCCACTCCTTCAGTAATTTGATAATAAGCCTATTAATTCCTTTTAGCCTAAGCTAGCTTAAATTGGGTCTATGTCATTCACAACTTAAAGTATTCCTTAATGCAGGAAGCATGACTTCTGAGCTTAATGTAACTCAAGACTCAGAGACATTTGGTAAGAAGCAAATTGCCTAATGGATATGCAGCCCATTCACTCTCCTATGTATCTACTTTCCCAAAATTGTGCTTCAGCATAGTATCAACATTCTACATTGGTGCTTAGTATTAGAAGTAACCCCATAACACTGTTATAATTTTTTAAGACTCCTGGAGATGTTGTACATGATACAGTGTCTTTTTTAAAGATGAATAAGATAAATATATTTCTAGTTGGAGGCTCTAAGACTGTTTTTAAGGAATAACTTTAGTGAAAGGAGAATGGGATTGGATTCAGACGCTAGATTTCAAGTCAGGCCCTGCCACTTAGAAGCGGTGTGAGTGCTCAGAAAAAGTAAGGGCATTTGTGAAGTAAAAGTAAATACTGTGTGTCCTACATATCTCACATTGTTGTTGTCAGACAATGTGTGTACAAAGTGCTTGGTAAAGTAGGAACCATAAATAATTGTGATTCATCGGTTCCAATCCTCCTTTTACCATGAATTTCAAGATAAATTTTTCACTGTCTTTTTTTTCTTGCTGTACAAGAGCTCCAAATATTGCTGTTTGGAGAAATCTGCACCTTAATAAGAGCAGTTACTTGTGAGAAAAAAAAAGACAAGAATATATATGAGATGGGTAAGCAATTCTGTTGGCCTGGGGTGATGACGATCTTTTATCTGCCATCTAGCCCCGAGCTCTAGGCTCTGATTCCTTTGTACAAGTAAATACCAAGGTTAGGTTTTGAATGTTTATAGCGGAATAATTTAATTTGACTCACTCTAGATTTGATTGATTATCAGCATGTTGTTCATTCCTATTTTAAGTCTATTTTGATTCGAACCTTGGATTTCTCTCTTCAGGACTGTATGTGTACATGTGGGGTTGGGGATGACAGAGAAAAGGAGAAAGAAAGATTTTTATTTTTCCTTCTAATAAATACTCACTGAAAAAATCATAGAATATAAAGGAAATAGTGATATAAATTAAAATTTACTCCATAACTCTCCTATACAGAAATCCTCTTAGCTATGAGTTTCTTTTCTATATACATTTGTATAGTTGAGGTTATGCATATATAGAATTCTGCATCCTAGCTTTTCAAAATAATGTGAGAGCTAGATAATTTCCCAAAGTCATTAGAATTCATTGAAAATATAATTAATAGAAAATAATTCATAATAGATGGAGTATACATAATATCAATTTCTATTTCATTATTACCTTATTTTTAGGTGAATTACAAATTTTTGCTATTATATTAGGTTGGAGCAACAGTAATTTCAGTTTTTGCCATTACTTTTAATGCTGTGATTAATATTTTTGTTCATAAAAATCAGTACTCTTTAAAAAGAACTTCCCATTTATTTGCAGCACTTCTTTTACTATGTGTGGAGACTCCTCTACTTACAAATAGATTCATCCTGAAGATAGTGTGTAAGTCCATTTGTTCTCAAGTCTCAAGCAAAGGTATTACCATCTGTTGGTGGTAGGCAAAGATAAGAGTTCTTTTTCTTTGTCTAGATTTCTAAATAGAAAGTTCATAAGCAGGCGAGCTTGCATGCTAAATTCTTAGACACTGAGCTTGCTTCTAAATTATTACATAGAGCTAACCATTTATCTAATTTTCTATCTTATTTTTTATTCAAATGACATACTATACTGAGCATATAGACATATTTATTGCAAAAATATAGCAAATATATAAAATTGTAAGAAGAAAGTTAAAACTAACATTATCTATTGCTGTACTATATTTAACCTTTTAGTATATTTTAATCTCAGTGTGTATTTGTGTGTATTTGTATTTTCCTCCACATAATTAAATTTATACTATTTATGCATTTTGTTTGTTTATGGAAGTCATCCTATGAAAATCAAGCCTGGTGGTATGCATTTCACATCTGAGTATATGAGTTACTATGGTCCAGCTCTTAGAGTGTGTCCTCTCACCTTACACAGTCCTATGATCTTAAGGCAATAATAATGAAGGAGTTGGTGCATGGAGTATGTGTTGTGGTCTGTGGAGAGAGCAGATGTGAGGTCAGACTCCATACTACATCTACTAACTCTTTGACTTTGTGCAAAGTTTAACCTCTGTGAGCCTTAGTTTCTAGACCTAGAAAGTGAAATCAATAATAATACCTACTTTGCAGGGTTGGTGTGAGTATCAAATGGAATAATGTACATGAAAAGCAAAATATGACCTATTACCACTGTTGACTAAGAAGAAAAAGATTTTGTTAAGTGGAAAAAATGGTGGGTAGAGCATGGAAAACAAATATCACTACAGTCTTAAACCACAGAAGCATCAAATCAAATATCTATTTGATTTCAGGAAAGATATTTACATGTTGCAGTACGTTGCTCATCCTTTACACCTTGCCAAATCCATGCTGGCTTAGAATCTTGTGAAAAATTTATCTTTGTGAGTAATAGCACTAGATTTACATAGTTATACTTTCACTCATTCATTAATTTACTCATTAAGTAAAATATTAGTGAGTATCCTATTGTGTGTTAGGTACTGTGCAAAGCCCTAGGAATAGAATGTAAGACATAGAAATCGATCTCAAGGAGCACACAGCCTGGTATGGGAAATAGATGTGTAAGCACAATCTCATGATCACAGTACAAACAACTTACAGAGGGAGCAAAGATAAGGAAGAAGTTAATTCTGACTGGTGGTCATGGTGGATGTGGAAGTCATGGAAGATCACACACACACACACACACACACACACACACACACACACACACACAGTGGCACTTGAATAACTTGTGTATGCAATGAATGAGGAACGTTTCTTCTCAATTAGAAGGAAAACATATGCAAAGGCCAGAGAAAGCAGGCTTGGAGAAGAAAGAAGGAATTATGGGTAAAGCCAGAGCAGGGCAAATAAAAAAAGATTTTGTAAGAAATGAAGAAATTTAGTCTGGGATTTGTCGTGGATGTGTATATGTCAGCCCAGCAACTTGAAAAATTCTCCTTCTCCCATTCTTAGTTCACATCATTTAAATAGAGCTGACTTTTTCTCCTGCCTTGAGTGCCAATAGATGTGTCTTTCATTAATTAAAAATTGAAAAAGTAAATTATTTGATAAAAATATCTTGTTGGATTGACAAAGTCTTGCAAAATGAAAAGGTCATGGATAAAATTAATTAAAGGAACTCCTGGCTTTGACAAAGTTTAAGAAGCACTAATTTATACGATGATGAACATGCCTCCAACTCTAATATTCAATTCAGTGTCATATAAATTAGGAAATATATGCAATCCTGGCAGCCAAAGTGAGATATTTAATTTGTGGAAGAGGAAGCATAAAGTCACACTGACTAGAAAATTAGAACGTTTGCTCTTGTATGAAGGAGTCATAAAAAAATAGGCCAACACATGTCAACTGTGTGGTCCTCAAAGGTCACATGTTTATTTTTGGTGTTAACTATTTAAATAAATCAGGTTAGAATAATTCTTTTTCCCGTGATATCTCTGGGGTCAAAGTATATTTCTCTACCTTTTGCTCAATTTTTGGTAGAGCTGGTTAATAATTAGTTAACAGTGTAATATGAAATGAAAGAATATATTTCTAGCAAATATCCTGCATTCCCTTAGAGTGGAGTTGGCTATTCCTATAAACCTTGGTTCTAATAATTTTGAAATAGGGAAATTGTCAAATTGTGTCAGCTTTTTAGTGTTTTAATGCCATCTTGGAAAAAAACAACAATATTGAATAATAATTTACTGCTACTTTCTTAGCCTTGTCATCCAGTTTAAAGTGTAAAGCCAGCTTCCCATCTCACAACAAGGACAGAACAATGGTGAGAAAAATGGCCAAAACAGTACCAACAGCTCCAGTTGTTAGTGGAAGAAAGGATTTTGAGGCACAAAATTCAGGCTACATGGGAATTCCCAATGAGCTACAATTAAGAGGAAAGAAAATCTGGCCCAGAATGCTTACTTTTCCATTAATAATAAAAGTATTTATGTCATCATTGTTACTGCTCTTGCCATAGTTATTAATCTTAAGGTTTCTCAACCATCTGTTGGGAGTGAGAAAATAAATGGAGTGGTTCTTTTTAGGCAGGATTGAATATAGGACTTAGTTCAGAGAAACTATTCCTAATGCCATCAATGTGAAGTTAAGATAAAAGATTTTCTAGGCATCTCATCAGCAGTGACATGGTAATGGAAGCTTTTTTTTTTTTTTTTTTTTTTTTTTTTTTATCCAAGAAAGGTATGAGACTAGAAATAAATGTATAGGTACAAAAAGCATTTTGTTAGAGGTTCGGGTGGGAGAAAGAGGTTCTCTGGGTGTCTGAGTCACACTGTTTTGCTGATTTCTTTTAAACAGGGAAAAAAAGGAGACATTTTAGCTTGACACAACTCAGTGAAATCAGCTTGATCCAGCTGTCTAAAGCAGCAGAAATGATTGCAGCTGGCTAATCTCTAATTATAGAATCTCTATTGCTTGTGATATAAGTGGCTGAATCTGTGGTTTGACTTCTATGATCCCTGGCTTTATGAAAAGCTGGGATTTTTTGATAATGTTTTTTCCCTCTGCATAATAAACTAAACAAATTTAAATTAACTCTTTGGGCAAATATAATTAAGAAACTGCAGATGATATTTTTGTTCCTTTTGCTGACCAGAGTATGCCCTAACTGTGACTTTGGATGAAGCTATTAAGTGCTGTTTCCATGGGATTCAGTCCAGAGCATTCAGCTCTGACGTCCTAAGGTATTTGGAGAGGCCAAGGTCAACATCAGCAATTTTGAGTCTTAAAGAAAGTTTATTTCTTTAGTGGTTTGTATTTAGAGATGATTTCAGACAGAATTATTGCATTTCAACTTTACTCTTCACTCTTCATTGATCATCTGCCTTTCTCATTCCCACTCTCTCCACCGACTGTTTTGCAAAGACTGGTTTAATGAGAAACAAGCATCAAGGTTCAATCTAGGTAAGTTATGAATATTAATATACTAGCCTGTGAGGTTTGCTATAACAAAATATCATAAACTGGGTGACTTAAATGCAGACGTTTATTTCTCACAGTTCTGGAGGCTGGGAAGTCCAAGATAAAGATACTGGTTGATTCATTTCTGGTAAAAGCCCTTTTCCCAGCTTGCAAGTAACTGATTTCTTGCTGTGTCCTCACATGGTGGAAAGAGAGAGCTAGCATTCTGGTCTCTTCTTATAGGACCACTACTTTTATCATGAGGACACACCCTCAAGACTTCATCTAAACCTAATTACTTACAAAGGTTCTGCCTCCAAATGCCATCACATTGGTGATTAGGGATTTAACATATACATTTTGGAGGAACATAAACATTCATTCACTCCATAACAGGAAAATTTTAGTTAGCTTGGGCTTATCAGACTATAATCCTCAACTTGTCACTTTAAGAGAGGAAGCAGAGCACCTCTCTCACCTGTTTGGTTAAAAGAATCTCAAGCACTCCCACAATGATCACCACTCAATGTCCCATAACATCTTTGTGTTTGGTATTACACTATCATAATTCATGTTGGAAATGTTGCTCAAAACACTGAAAAATTTTTAGATACTAAAGAGTTAATATGCAGTGTGTTCTCTGTATAAATTCATAAACCTGGACTCATAAATTAAAAAGGTTTTCAATTTGTTTTGGAGTAAAAAATTTCAATTACAGGCAAGTCAGGAATTTTATATAATTGGTATGCTCTATTCTCTTAGAATTTTAGCAATACATCATCTGGCTATCATAAAATATACAATTTCTCTTTTGATTTTTAAAATAGCCAATTGTTAGATAAATTTAGCCATTCTTTGCCTCCCAAACCAATCTGTTATTGAACAGTCATCAATCCTAACTTAGGAAAAGTATCTTTTTCTTGATCCATTAGAAAGCAGAGACTAAGGCAAGGATTAAAGTGCTGAAACTTTATTTAGGAGGTATAAGCCTGGGGTAGCTAGGGTGAGGAAGAAGGAAGTAAGTCATAGAAAGATGTGAAGCTATGTGATATGATGTTTCCATGCTGGCTACTGTGTCCCAATGAACCATGAAAAGAAACGGCTTGTCATTCAGCAGGCATGCTCACTTAGCACGAAGGATTTCTCCAGAAGGGCTTGGAGGACATACACCTAAGTGTAGCTCATGGAAATGGGAAAGGAAGGCAGAGGTGTCCATCTGGCTTGCTCCTGTTCCCTACTTTGCACTGGTCAAGCTTCACTCTGCAGGGATCGAACTCCCCCACACTTTGCATTGTACCATCAGACCCCTTGACAGCTTAGGAAGTCACTTCGGCATTTGAGTCCTGAGGCACAGGGGTCATTTGGCATGAGGAACATAAGGGCCATGGAGGCCCAAGAATTTAACTCACACCTTCCATCACAAAGACCTTAGTGATAGCAGCAGTAATTGTGTGGTCCAGAAGGCAGATGTTGCCCTGAAAGCAGGGGCAGTCAAGCCAATCCAGGTTAGCATACAAGGTTTAGTCTGACACAGGATACTTCTGCCTAATTTGAAACTTTGTAATATGAGAAATTTAGGAAATGTAAAAAGATAAAGAGGCATGAAGTTGAGTGTTGTGTAGGGAAATTTATCCATTCTGAAACATTTGGGGGAAGAGGATTAGATTAGTCAGGATTCTCCAGAAAAGCAACACACATGCACACACACACGTAATGAGATTAATGATAAGGTATTGCTGTACACAATTATGAAGGCTGTTAAGTTCAACATCTGCAGAGTGGGCCATTGGTATGGGACACACAGAGAACTGATATTCCAGTTTGAAGGCCATCAGGCAAAAAGAGCTGATGTTTGCAGTTGTCTGAGGGCAGTCTGTGGGGAAAACCTTTCTTACTGGGGGGAGGATCCGAATTTTTGTTATATTCAGGCCTTCAACTGGATGAGGCTAGCCACATTATATAATAGTAATCTGCTTACTCCGCTGATTAAAATGTTAATTAATGTTAAAATCTACCAATATAAACGTTAATCTCATCCAAAAACATCTTCGTAAAATCATCCAGAACAATTTGTGACCAAATATCTGGGCATCCAGTGGCCCAGTCAAGTTGACACATAAAGTTAAGCATCACAAGGGTTTATTCATCTTGCTAAAAAAATTAGTGCGAAATAGTAGGAAGGTATTAAAGCTAAAGAGGTCTGAATCTAAGCCCAGTCTCCACCAGTTACTAGCTTTTCGATCCTAGGTAAGTCAATTGATACGTTTGGACCTTAGGCTCCTCATCTATAAAATGTGGAGGATTTGCTGTCTAAGGACTTTACAGCTCTAAAATTCACTGACTATTTAATTCATAGCATTCACCTACCAAAAATGTGTTATAAAATGATGAGAAGCCATATTCTACCTACAATTAAAGCTGAATAAAATAAATTGATGTAAATTTATAGCAAGATAGATTTATGCCAGACAGACATGTGGTAGAATCTCCTGATTTACTGAAGGGGATGAGGGATACTGTAAAATGGTTAACTGGAAAAGATTAGAGAGACAATGATACCTCTCCTTTCTGATTCCATATACTTTTTGCTTAAAGCAGGACCAGTCATTCTGGGTTTGTGATTCAAGACACTGTAATTCCTGATGTCGTTCTACAGATTGTATATTTTATGTTTAAATGTTTGCTGTTTTAAATATTGTTTGACATTTTAAATATCTGATCTATGAAAAGCTGCTTAGGGGAGAGAAATGAAGCTACTACAAACAATGGAAATGAAGATTTCAGAGAAGGAATTGGGGAGATAGGTTTGAAAAGATCAATTGTTGGAACATCAAGCAAAATGCAATTTGCCCATCCTATTTAGTCTTTTGTGGCTAGACTGTAGGATCAGTGGTATTTAGTTTACTAATTCTCTTGCTAGGTTTTGTGTGATGATTTTCTTAGCACTTTTTTCTTCTTGCCCCAGTTGCTTTCTATTTCATTGCCTTTGTGTGGGAGTAGATGCATTAATACACAGAATCTAGCTCTAACTGTACTCAGCTCTGCCAGACATAAATATACAGAATAAATCTTCTCTGTCTGGGTGCAGTTGCTCACACTTGCAATCCCAACACTTTGGGAGGCCTAGGTGGGAGGATGGAGGCCAAATTGAGACCAGCAAGATACTACCTCTACAAAAAAAAATTTTTAAATAGCTGGACATGGTGGCATGTAATTATAGTGCTAGCTACGCACGAGGTTGAAACAAGGGGATCACTTGCCCAGGCTTGAGCCTAGGAGGCTGCAGTGAGCTATGATGGTGCCACTCCACTGCATTCCAGCCTGGGTGATAGAGCAAGACCCTGCCTCAAAAAATAAAAGTAAAATAAGTCTTCTCAGATATGTATCATAAGCTCTGAGAGTATGCAACAATTATAATTATATTATATGCTGTAGTATATACACATATGAAAAAAATTGTTAATATCCCAAGTTGGCTTTTGTTATTCCAATATGAGCATGTGGAGGTTGAGAAGTTTGGTAACTTTGTGTAAAAAATAGTAAACTTGAGAAATAGAATATATTTGGTCATTTGGGTACAAAAAGTTACTTTAATTTTTTTTTTTCCAAATATGCCTCCTTAAGGCAATTTAATCTTAGATCAGTCAATTTGCCACCATCTGTGGGAGAAACCTTTGATGCCCAAACCACGTTATCTAGGAACTCCTCTTCCTTTTCATACACATGGTGCATGGAGACTTCTCTCTCCTTAGCTAGTTACTTTCTAATTGGGATGGAAATGACAATGTATGTGGCTGCCATATTTCACAATGAACAGAGAAAGCCAAATTGGGGGAGGAGAAGAGAGGAAGAAACAGTCAGAGAAGGGCAGAGGATGAGAGGAAGGAGGAAGGAGGAAGGGAAGAGCAGAACACAATAACAAATACTCAGTGAGAACAAATGAGAAATGGAAAAAGAGTACAAGCAAGTGTTAGTTCACATCCTTGTTGCCTTAATCCATAGTAGAGATTGCAAAGTGATAGTTTATTGGTTAAATCTAGCCTACAGACACATTTAGTTCATTCTACATAGTTTTACATTTTTATTTCAAACTGAGAGATTTTATATGAAAATATCCATATTTCTAGTTTTTTTTGTTTTTAAAGCATAAGCTTTGGCAAGCCTTGCCCCACATTCCCATGTGGCAACAATGGGCTGAGCCTGAGCAATAGGTGCCCCTATTAGATGCAGCACAAACTCTGCCCTGTTCATCATAGTCACCACCACTCCCTAATATCTTCCTCCTCACTGGCTCCACTTGTTTATGACACCTGCCTGGCCTCTTTGGCTTTTTGAGTTAAAGACTATTACAGAAGCCTCTTCTATGGCCTAATCACCTTTAAATATTTATTAGCTCCAATTTACTTGTCATGTCGTGGGTGCCAATGAGTAATTGCTGTTAATGAATGAAGATATTGCTGAAAACAGACCTGCACCTAGCATCTGAGAGTCCTGGAGTGAAAGTACAGATATTTAAATGTTATAAAGCAAGTTAACAAACTGTTAAGTAAAAATCTGTTCTATCCTCCTACAGTGGCAAATATATCTTCATTATAACAAATCTAGAATCTTTTAAATTATAGTTTTAATAGAATGAAATATGGCAAAATATCAAAGATGACTGAATTTACTTTTGCATTTATAAGGTTGTTCTTTGAATGGGTTAGTGGTGTTTGTACTAGTAGCAAAATATAAATTATATTTATCTCGTAAGATTTTCATCTCTTGCTTTTATTTTAACCAAATAAATAATTGTATTGTTACAATCAAGATTTTTAAATGATTGGTAGTCTATTCTCAGCAATGCCAATTTTTTGAATCATTATAGTTTTTAGATAGCTTTTTGTTAATTTCATTTTAGAGAAACTTCATTCTCCTGAAACAATGCAACTGGGATTGTCAAAAAAATTCTTAAAGCAATTATTTTGATTTGGAAGTAATAATGAATTTTATGTATCATATCAAAGTCATGAATTTACATATCATGTTCAAATATTGTAATAGGACTATGTATGGTAAAACATGATTGCAGAAAAAATCATAAAATACTTTAACTTAATTATATATATCCATAACACATAATCCTCAATTTTACTATCTCTTAAAGCAATTTTGGACCTATACAGGAATATAAAGAATTGTTATCAGGATTCATGCATGTTGTGTCTTTTGATAAAAGATTGTGTGTATGTGTGTGTGTGTTTGAACCATGCAGGTTGACCTACAAAAAATGGGATAGTTTTAAATGGTTCAATCTAATACACATTTTAGAGTTGTATGAATTGTTTCATATTATAAAATATTCCTCAGCTGCAAATACCTTACTAATTTTTGAATACTTCTAGAACTATGAATAGGAAAGAAGAGAGGCAAAATGGATATTCAGCCCTCCAGGGAAATACTTCATTATGCAAGAGTTTAGTGCATTCATGCTCTCTGAGAGGAAGGATTGACAAGTTAACTAATTTATCTTTTCTCTTACCCAAGCTGTCCTGTCATTCAAATTCTCCTAGCTCTCTGGAGCAATGTCACACAAACCACCAGGGCATTTGGACACAGTCACCTTTCTTTTCAAGTATATAAGGCAACGATGAGGATAAATGTCTCTCTGAGACAGAGGCGGTGTTAGACACAACAGTTGTGAGTCATACTCAACCAGTGCTGAGACCAGGTCCTGAAAGACAGCCCCGCCACGTGTTTGCTAATGGTCCTTTAAAGCCTGGGGCCCAGCACAGAGCGCCCTTTGGGAGCCCATAAGTGACACTGGCAG
Organism: Hylobates moloch; assembly: GCF_009828535.3. Taxonomy (NCBI): domain Eukaryota; kingdom Metazoa; phylum Chordata; class Mammalia; order Primates; family Hylobatidae; genus Hylobates; species Hylobates moloch. The sequence continues at coordinate 54,579,832 of NW_026652278.1, read as the reverse complement.
TCAAAGTCATACTCCTGGAGCATGATTCTTATCATTCTAGAATCCCACTCAGAAATATTCACCAATGCACAAAATACATCAGACATTGTGGACCCTAGATGATTGGACTCCAATACAACCTGCTGTTCTGCCCTTCTATTTTTGACATTTTGCAAAGTCTCCTCAAGGGCAGAGATTGCAGTTGAAACAATAATGCATTCTAGATGCCAGGCTCCATATGTGCATTTCTTCTTCCTGTCTTTAAAGGCCTACAAGTTTGTGTATAGTAAATTTTGAAATTTAAAGACATTAAGAAATTAGATGCTAAGTAATTTCTTCAAGATTCTCATGCAGGTATCATTTCAAAAGTGGTGATTTGTCCAGCAAGACAGGCTTTTCTCAGAAACATTGACCTTTCCCTCTTTGCCCTGCATTTAGAGCATGCTCAATTAATGTTTGTGGCCTGAATACATTTATAGTTTTACTAACCCCAGAGGAGTGGATGTCAAAAGCCACGATATATTTTCTTTAAGGCATTTTTTTTTCCTTCAGAAGAATGGCTTAATTTACTAAAGAGAAGCTGACTTTACTCAGCAGGCTCCCCATAAAGCCCACATTGAACTTGAACTTGCTGATTCTCTCTGCTCCTGTTATCATGGCTTAGACTGGCTGTTTGCCTAATAAGGCAATGATTTCTGTTTAGAGCTCTTTGAGATTCTGAATAGTCCTCAGCATTTTTTTTTTTATTCCAGAGCGTCCGACAGTGAATTTTTAGCATGAGAGTTATTTCCTTGGCTTTCCTGATAAAGCGAAGAACAGAACAACTGAAAATATAAGACAAAATAGAATGTATATGAGATTTCTGGTTATTAGAGATTTTACCTAGTTACAGAGTGTGTTTATAACCTGGATACCACTGGCAACTTTTAAAAATAAATAATAAACTATTTTAGGGAATAACAAGAACAATGAATGTGAGTGGGGGGCTAGATGACACTGAGAACCCAAACCACATACACACAAAAAACTTAATGTAGGCCGGGCACGGTGGCTCACGCTTGTAATCCCAGCACTTTGGGAGGCCGAGGCGGGCAGATCACGAGGTCAGGAGATCGAGACCACAGGGAAACCCAGTTTCTACTAAAAATACAAAAAATTAGCCGGGCGTGGTGGCCGGCGCCTGTAGTCCCAGCTACTCGGAGAGGCTGAGGCAGGAGAATGGTGTGAACCTGGGAGGCGGAGCTTGCAGTGAGCCGAGACTGCGCCACTGCACTCCAGCCTGGGCGACAGAGCAAGACTCCGTCTCAAAAAAAAAAAAAAAAAAAAAAAAAACTTAATGTGTACATTAACATAACTTTGCTATTTAGCTGCTACACTAATATGACTTTACCATTCCACTGCCTTCATCAGTCTGATTTTACTATTCCAGAGTACTCTTGCCCAGGAAGATATGTGTAAATAAGCATATTGTTTGTTTCAGGAACTTCCCATAAAACCCTTTTAAATGAACACTAAACTCTCCAACAAATCGCACCAAGCCAGTATTTATGCCCCAAGACTTTTCGAATCACTTACCTCAAAATCCTCACCTTGAAAATCTTCATCTTGTTGTGCTCACAGGTCATAAATTATTTTATCTTGATCCTTACTTAATCCTAATCACGCTCCCCTTTCATTGAAAGATCCACCTTGAATCAGACTCCAAAACCTCATATATACGCCAAGTTTGCCATCCTCACTTCAAGAGGGTATTAAAACTCTGGCAAGACAGCATCATCCTTTATCAGATAGTAATAAACTCAGCTTTGTCTTATCAGTTGGTTTTGATGATATTTTGGGGCAGCCAGCAGTTGGCAAAAGAATGGCTAAATGCTGATAATTGTTGAAGCTAGGTGTTAGGCATATGGGGGTTTATCATATTATTCTCTAGATTTGTGTATGTTGGAAGAGTTTTTTTAAAAACCCTAAAAACTTTGATTTAAAACTTAGCTGGGCTGGAGGCCAAGGAAAGGAGCTGCTGAATGAGTGATAAGAGCTCAGACAATGTGATAAGTGGACTGGAAAATGTAGCCCTGGCATCAGCTTCCTAAGGCCCATGATGTGGTCTCCTTCAATTTAAGGAGTATGAACATGAAACTCCCAACCCAATTTTTGACAAAATACAGCACAACAAAGTCTCCCTGGCTGCTCATGAATGGTGCAAGGCAGACCCCAGTCTACACCACCATTCTTATGAGCACATGCTATCAGTCAGTGGACAGTGTTCATTCCAAAGCCTGGACCATGTGAAGTGAATCCTTTTCCACGGTGTTACTTCTTGGGATGGTAGGAAGAAGGTGGATAACAAATAGGTAACACCAGGGGATCCTTACTATATGAAACAACATAGGAGCCAGGCAGTTTGGAGAATCCCAGGGCCTGGTTGGAAATCCAGATATCCAGATATCCATTGCCTCTTTATTTTATTTTATTTTATTTTATTATTTTATTTTATTATGTATTATTTTTATACAATGATTCCATTGAACCCTCATTGCTTTTCAACCTCCACACATAATTTGCCTGTCACTTCTTTCCTCATAGTCTTTGATAGCTCTCAGCTTAGTTTCTTCTTCTAAGCCTTTTCCCTAATCTCAGTAGGCTCCAAACTCTTCTGCCCCTTCGCTTCTACTTACAGACCTTCAGTGATTATAATGGAAGAGAGATGCCATGTTAGTCCCTTCAGCTCCCTCCCATAAAAATAACTTGTGGATGTGGAGTCACACATAGTCAGGCACCCACAGAAGCCAATTTATCCATAATGTTGCAGAAATTTAAGTCCCTCAGTGGAAAACAGAAGCAAATAGTACTGAAATAGTCTCATGTTATTTGCAAAAATAGAATAAGATTTTTGATGGAATTATTGATGCTTCCTAGAAGTTCATAAGTAGAACTCACAGGCCAACATTCTGTATAATGAGCCAATGAATGTTTGGTAGTATTGTAAGACTATCAATTGAATGGCCAGTTCTTTACCACTTTCATTGAGTCATTTATTATGTTGATGTTGTCATTATCTAGATAGAGTTTTAACTTCAAAGGGTTTTCCCCATATACGTAAGCAGTTTTTCTTAGTCTACTCTCTTTTCCTTTCCTTTCCTTTCCTTTCCTTTCCTTTCCTTTCCTTTCCTTTCCTCCATCCACCTCTTCCTTCCTTTCTTCCTTTTTTCCTTTTCAACATGGGCCATGTGACTTTGTTTTTACAACCCCTCACCCCTGCCACCAATAACAGAATTTTAAAGCTGGCCAAGTCATTAAAGATGATCCAGTTTAGCTGTCTCATATTTTAGGACACTGAGGTGCAGAAAAGTTTAGCCTCTCACCATGTAAGTTCAAGTGTGTTAATGGTACAGCTGAGGCAGCTTCTAGGCCCAGAACTCTTTGTCTTGAGTATTTCTCCTTATATTACACTTCTTTCTAGGCTTTTACGATTTCAGCATTATATTTATTAGATGAAAATGATCTCTAACAGGTTTTGCACATATTAAAATAATTTATATTTCTTTATAGGTTGATTCTGAATATTCTATTTTTGCCCAGGAGACTGACTATTTCTGACCAATTTTGTTGCAGTCATTTATGTCCTACTGCTTCTAGAACCTGATATTTACTATTTGATTGAAAGTCACAACATCACACACGGATTTTTAATGATTTCTTGAGGATTATTAAGACATTAGTTGGTTTCTGTACAAAGTCAAGCCCAGTGACGGCAGGCCCAGCAGTGACCTGAGCTGAATCCTGCACTGAGGGACTGATGCCAAATATAGAAATGCAGCAGCCCCTACTGCTCCAGGGCCCAAGGGAATGATGCTTTCTCTATATGTGTGTAAACCACCTACAAGTGAAAAGCAGCTCACAAGGTCCATGAGAGACAAAGCCAACTCATTGTCTCAAGAAGGTGATAAGGGCAAATTTTATTTTACAGTAATATGTGCTTAGTCATTAGAAATAGTTGTGGAGTTAGACATTATGCTTTTGGAAATATAAATACATCTTCTGTTTTCAGTATTAGGAAACAGTATTCCGGACCCAACCTTAGCAAAGTATGACTTTGAGTTATTTTTCCAGTATGATTGGTAGCTGGTATATTTCACTAAGTTTTGTTAACCCAAATTTGTGGACTCACGAGGGAAAGATCTGGGAGAAAGTGAGAAAGGCAGAAGACAGAAGGGAGGACAAGCCTATAAGACTTCTTTTTCTATTGCTACTGAGCAAAACAAACTTCAAGATTGCTTCATATTTAGATTTTATCCAGCTTTTATCTAGCTAACTCATCCTGGCTCCTTTGGTAATATTCTCTAAGCTATGAGCTTTTAATCTTTTCTCTTTTTCTTCTCCAAGTCATACAAGGTGGATGACGGCTGGGTGTGAAACTTTTCCATCAGTATGCCAGAGTTATGAGCAGTTCCCAGTGGAAGAGCTGCAACAACTCCACCCCTTAATACCCACTGAAGAATGCAGTTAGGAATGCATGTGAGGGAGGGTGATGCTCTTGTAGAGAAAAACATGGATCTGCTCTACTTTATTATTTAGATAGAGAATTATTCACAAATGCTAATATTTGACAAATGACTTATAAGTTGTAATACACCTTTGAGCTAATCATGGCATACCAGGGTACTGAAATAACACTGTTGAATACTTGTTGCTTGAATTAGCCAAATTAAGTAGTCAGACTTAAATTCTTGGGGATACCAGAAATTTGCCTCTTAATAGCTATTTCTTTTATTCACTCATTCATCTGTACATACTTCCATACATGTACAGTCATGGGCCACATAATGATATTTTGGTCAATGTCAGGCCATGTAGGTAATGGTGGTTCCATAAGATTATAATGGAGCTGAAAAATTCCTATTGCCTAGTGACAGCATATTGCAACACATTACTCATGTGTTTGTGGTGATGTTGGTGTAAACAAGCCTACTGCGTTGCTAGTCATATAAAAATATAGCACATATGGTTATGTACAGTATGAAAGAGTGACGCTCAGACTTAAGACCACGGCACACCAGCTCAGCCAAGAGATCTTTATTGGAGGCAGCAGGCTAGGCAGGGCAGGAGAGAGAGAGAGAGAGAGAGAGAGCGGTGAGGGGTTTGCTTCTTTTATGCCCAGGAGGGCTGCGTGGATGTTTGTGATTGGTTGGGGTGGGGCTTAGAGCAAGGCGGGAAAAACACCTCTCTCTGATTGGTTTTTCCTTTGGCGGGCTTGCATTGAGGAAGAAGAACCTGGAACCAGCGCCATTAGGGTGCTCTAGTTACCTAACACAGTACATAATACTTGATAATGATAGCAAGTAACTATGTTACTGGTTTATGTATTTACTATACTTTGGATCATTATTTTAGAGTGTACTCCTTCTACTTATTAAAAAAGAGGTAACCGTAGAAAAAGCTTCAGGCAGGTCCTTCAGGAGGCATTCCAGATGAAGAAATTGTTATCATAAGAGATGACAGCTCCATGCATGTTCTTGCACCTGAAAACTTTCCAATATGTGGAGGTGGAAGACAGTGATATTGATGATCCAGACACAGCATAGGCCTAGGCTACTGCTTGTGTCTGTGCCTTAGCTTTTAACAGAACTGTTTAAAAACAAAAAACACTAAAATTTTAAATAGAAAAAAGCTTATGGAATAACTATATAAAAAGGAAAATATGTACAGTTTTATAATATATTTGTGTTTTAAGGTAAGTGCTATTACAATAGAGTCAAAAGGTTAAAAAATTTAAAGTTAAAAAGTTACAGTATGCCAAGGTTAATTTTTTATGAAAGAAAGAAAACTATTTTTAATAAATTTAGTGTAGCCTAAGTGTACAGTGTTTGGAAAGTCTACAGTAGTGGACAGGAATGTCCTAGGCGTTCACATTCACTCACCATTCACTCATGACTAACTCAGAAACTTCTACTTCTGCAAGCTCCATTCATGGTTAGTGCCCTATACAGGTATGCCATTTTTAAAAGTCTTTATACTGTATTTTGACTGTATTTTTTCTGTGTTTAGATACACAAACACTCATCACTGTGTTCCAGTTGCTTGCAGTGTTTGGAACAGTTTCATGCAGTACAGGTTTGTAGCCTAGAAGAAACAGTTTACATCACATAGCCTAGTATGTCGTAGACTACATCATCTAGGTTTGTATGAAAACCCCCTACGATATTAATTCACACAATGACAAAATTGCCTAACAATGTATTTCTCAGACTATATCTCCATTGTTAAGCAATGCATGTCGGTATATATAGGTGACCACAACGTATAGATTAATTGTCCATTGAAATGAAAAGTGTAACTATGACTTTGTTATCATGACCCTAAGGATAAGGAAACCAACAATAACAATTCCTAGATGCATCATTGTAGACGTCTGTAGCAGATTAAAAATAGTCACAAATTCTTTGACATTCTTCTCATGAAGAAGTTGGGTCTATTATCTTGCCATTGACTATGAGCTGACTTTTATCTGCTTTGGCCAGTGGAGTATGGCAGAAGTAATGTTACACTAGTTCTAGGTCAAGCTTTTAAGTAGAATGGCAGCTTCTGCCTCGCTCTCTCGTGCATCAGCTGCTATTTAAAAAGGTAGATTGCCTTAAAATCACCATGCTGTGAGAAGTTCGAGGCACATGGAGAGGCCCTGAAGGATGAGATTCCATGTGGAGAGAGAGGCCAGGGAGCCCCTTTGAGTGATTGGCTCTTTGAGTGAAGAAACCCTTTTGGAAGGTGGTCCTCTGGTTCCACCTGTCCCAGATGTCACCACATGGATCAGAGATGAGGTGTCCAGCCGAACTCTCTTGGAATTCCTGACCCTCACGATCATAAACAAAATAAAATGGTTGTTAATGGTAATAAAATTGTAATTAATGACTTAAGGTCATTAATACAATATATAACAGGAATAATGTTCAGAGGCTGAGCATTTTAAAGAGATGTAGATTATCATATTGTAAGCAGACAAAGGCATTTATGTAAGCGGATTACCAGTGAAAACATAGGCACATTTACTTAGGCCAAAGCTCAGATGGCATGTGTAAAGAAAGAGGATGCTATCAAGATTTAAAAACAGAGTAATTAAATGCAATAGTGGAATGAGAAAGAAAAATTTAGAAACTTCTCTTTGAAGGTACAGGAGGAATTTGGGGGATAAATTAACCTTTCTCCTTCTTAGATTAGGGAATATTTGGCTGAATGGGGCCCAGACACCTAGGATGTGTCCGGACTTACACCCACGCAGGTGTGAGACTGTCTTTCAACTGCATGACTTGTTAAATTGTTATCTGTGTTAGACTAGAGCTTCAGCTATTACCACTTTGCTGGGAGAAAGTATGATAAAGAGGATGGAAATGCCACTCCCACCTTGAGCCATTTTGTGCCTTCATGATGTCACATGTAACCCTGCAGCCTCAATTTTACTATCTCTCATCCTAGCAGCACCTCAGATATTGGGTTTAAGCCCTTTTCATTGCTTCTTTTCCCACCTACCACTCCTAAAGTAAAATAATTTTAAACTTTCTAAATTTTAATATAGTGAATAATTATGTGATATTTTCTGATTGACAAAAGCAAGACAATATTATGAATTGAATAAAAGTGTATTTATTGGCCGGGCGCGGTGGCTCATGCCTGTAATCCCAACATTTTGGGAGGCCGAGGCGGGCAGATCACGAGGTCAGGAGATCGAGACCATCCTGGCTAACACGGTGAAACCCCATATCTACTAAAAATACAAAAAATTAGCCAGGCGTAGTGGCAGGCGCCTGTAGTCCCAGCTACTTGGGAGGCTGAGGCAGGAGAATGGCGCGAACCGGGGAGGCGGAGCTTGCAGTGAGCTGAGAGCTTTCCACTGCACTCCAGCCCGGGCGACAGAGCGAGACACCGTCCAAAAAAAAAAAAAGTGTATTTATTATATGCCTGAACTTTTTGAAGGACTATTTTCATATAACATTGATTCTATGAAACTGTAAGGGCTAGCCGACATAATTTTGGCTAAAATGTGTATTCTAAAAGATCTGAAAAGTTGTATTTAATAGTATAAAATGTCAGATCAAACAACATAGAATTTAAAGGAATATATGCAAAGCTGTCACTTAAGCTCAACAAACCAATTGCTTGCCTTCTGGAAGGCACAGGTATAGCTCTGGGGTGTCGGCAGACTCTGATAATCTGGGTCTGCCTTATGACGTAACTGCCCAAACCACTCACAATGATCTTGGGCCACATGGAAAAGTATAATGTTAAGAAGTGGGAGACACAAATTCTGTTTTACTCTTCACTGAACAGACCACAACCTGGAGTAATATGTCCAGTGTAGGGCTGCCCTTTAAGAGGACATTATCACACTTTACCCGGTGCTACACAAGATGCTGAAGGTCTTCTAAGTGATGTCATATGAGATTCTACTGAAGGAATTGGATCTCTTTGGCTGGGATATGAGGGACATTCAAGCCACAGGTGAAAGTAACAAGAGATAGGGGAAGGTTTATGTGGATTTTTTTTTTCAAGATTTGAAGGATCCAATAAAAGAGCTTCCAAATTGCGAATTTTTGGCCTCTGAAGGTCTCAAGCAGCAGTTGGAGATTGTCCTGGAAGTTTAGGTATTAAAAAAATAAGTAGGCCAGGCATGGTGGCTCACACCTGTAATCCTAGCACTTTGGGAGGCCGAGGTGGGAGGATCACGAGTTCAGGAGATCCAGACCATCCTGGCCAACATGGTGAAACCCCATCTCTACTAAAAATACCAAAATTAGCTGAGCACGGTGGCATGAGACTGTAATTCCAGATACTTGGAGGGCTGAGGCAGGAGAATCGCTTGAACCAGGGAGTTGGAGGTTGCAATGAGCCGAGATCTTGCCACTGGACTCCCCTGGCGACAGAGCAAGACTCCATCTCAAAAATAAAAATAAAAAATAATAATTAAACTAGATAACTCCTAAAGTTCTAAAGAATCACGTCAGTAGCAAGGATGTATTTGATTATCTGAAAATTAATTCAAACGAAGGTGTTGACAACCAACTGTGCTTTTCCCGAGAAAATTTTTTCTTGTAATAGGGTGTTCTAGGTTGACAATTCCACCAACATGCCCACATTCTGCTTCCACTGCAAACATCGCTGAACAGTCAATCCCAGTACCCTTTCTGGCTGGACTGGGACCACACCTCAGAAACAGACAACATTCTGTGCAGCCAGTATCATCAATCAGGTTGGCACAACAGCAGGAGATCTATTTGTTATCCCTGCAAAGGAAAGGAATGTCTGATATAGGAGTGCATTACCTGAAGGTAACGTGTCTTGGAAAAACCTCACTTAAAATGAGTCCCTTAATCAGTAGCTAACATTTCCTAGAGAATAGAAACAAAAAAAGGGGGTGAAGTATTATCTTGAAAATGAAACTAAATATTCACTCATTAATTTTATTCCACAAATGTTTATTGCATAGCTACCTTAGTAGACACTATTGTTGACCATGGGGATATAGTAGTGAATGAGGCCCAAAAATCTTTTTACTCAAAGAGCTTAAGCAAGGCTGTCCAATCTTTTGACTTCCCTGGGTCACATTGGAAGAAGAATTGTGTTGGGCCACAAATAAAATACACTAACACTAATGATAGCTAATGAGCTAAAAAAAATCACAAAAAATCTCAGTGTTTTAAGAAAGTCTACCAATTTGTGTTGGGCTGCATTCAGAGCAGTCCTGGGCCCCAGGTTGCACAAGCATGGCTTACATTATAGTGGAGGGGGGAAAGTATACAAAAAACAGAGAAATAGCTATTAAATATATGTTAGGGACAGATCCTATGAAGAAGATAAAGCAGAATAGAGTGGTAGGAGAAACTAACTTAGGGAGGGTGTTCAGCGAAGTTTTCCCCAGGGGAGGACATTTGTGCATATTACAGGTGGTGTTCCCAGCAAAGGGAACAGCAGGTGCAAAGGTCCTAGGGCAGGATCTGGTGCACCTGTTATAATAACAGGAGAGAGGCCAGTGTTTTGGAGATAAGTTCAGTTGTCTCCAGGGCCAGAGCACACAGGGCCTGAGAGGCCATGGAAAATGGTAAAGAAATTATAGAAATATTACTATTTTATATTCTGGGTATAATTCAAATAGTGAATCAATTCTTAAAAATTATAGAGACTCAATTTTACCCATTGGAGGGGTTATACATATTTTTCTCAAAAACATTAATAGCTCAAAGTGATAATCTTCACATCACATTTGATACTCATTACATTATTATAAAAAGGGAAATTACAAAATTAATTAAGGGCTCCATAAATTTTTCCAAGGGCCACTCTTAATCTTTTGATAGTTTACTAATTCTCTTTGGAATTGGCATCTCAGCATCCTTGTCAATTTTTATTCTTTGGTTGTTACTGCCAATACCTCACTTGTCACTGGTTTTGAATGTGATTCAAGCTGTTCTGCAATATCACTTCCACTGGCTTCATGAAATCCTGACTCTTTTGTAAAAAAATTGAAATTTCACTTATCAATCAATTTACATTGCATCTGCGTTTTATTGCCAGATAAATCAGAGAGAGATTGCCAAAGATGGACTTGATGTACACTAGCATTAATTGGGGAGGGATGTTTGGATGAAGACCAGTATCATTAACAGTCTGTCACTAGTACATGTTTTTGGTATCACAACTTTGCTTCCCTAGGCACCTTTGAATCTTCAGGAGCTCAGTTACTGACCACTCAGATAATGAGGACTCTTGCTATGCTGTCCTCGTTGGAGCTGGTGAAGAAATAGATTAGGGGACAGGGATGGGAAGAAGTTTTTTTTTTCTTTTTTTGTGGAAAAAAAATGATCTCTTCAGGCAAGAGTCCTCTCTTTCACAAGGAAGCCTGGTCATTCCCAAGGGTACTGACAGGAAGCTACAAGTCACTCTGTCCAGGCCAATAGAGCAGGCCTCTGTTGATTTCCTGGCATTGTAAAGGTTCTGGCTTCTTGCCCCAGCATCTTGCAGAAAGTGATTTCTCAGAATTGTCTGTTCCTCCAGGGATGCGCAAGTATTTTAAATTGAAGAGTTGTAAACTGAGCACAAAGCCAATCTGGATGAAACCCATTTCATCCGGAGCAGCCCATCCACATTTAGTAAAGTTTTAAATTTTATTGTTCTTAAAAAAAAAAAAAAAGCTGTGTAAACACTGTGCCATCATAGGAAGTAGAAAGAAAATATCATCTGTAAGCCTACTATTCAAGCACAGTGGCATTGTCCATCTTGTCTCAAGCTTTGTTTATATATTCTTATTTATTATAATAATACTAATGAAAATAAGGATAATTAGCAGCATTTATTTACTATTTTTTAAATTTGTCAGGCATGTCATTTAATTTAATCTTCATAAGAACCCATAAAATAGGTCATTGTTATCTTTATTTTACAGATGAGAAAATTGAGGCAAAAGAGGTTGTTCATGTTTAAACTATTAGTAAGTGGTGGGTCTTGAGTCTTGGCAAATCTGGAAATTTCTTTCTTGACCGCTACACTGTTGCTTTATATTTTGCATATAGTCAAGTCAATACATTAGAATTAACAATTTTACAATTAAAATAAACTATTGGTATTAGATCTGATATTCAGATATTGGTTTTAAGAGCACTGATAGAAAAACTAGCATTTAAAATTGAGCACTTTTAACATGTAAGTGAATTAACCATATTCGAATCTAGCATCTTCATTTTCCCTTTATTTTACTTATATTGTATAAAATAGAATTGTACATATAATATACATTATGTATTTTACATATATAAATATGCAATATATTTATATTAAAAATGTTATGATGTCAGGGACTGTGTCTGTCTTATTCATAACTATGGGATAGTGATAAGCATGTAGAATCATTTGTTCATTCATTCATTTGTTCAATAAATATACCACTTAATTCCCTTTGCATTTTTTTCCTGATATACTCAGGAGTTATTTTCTCAAAATTCCTAGTTATACATGATGCTAATTGATGATATATTTAACAAAAAATTATTTTGGTTTTCAATGAATTTGAGGAACACTGGTTAAAAACAGATGAAAAACTTTTCTTTGCTACCTAATGTGCATTGTGAATTTATAATATGCATCTTTTCCAAAACTTATTTTTGACCATGTAACTTCTAAAACATTTTCCTGGATTTTCTGGAGACTAGAATTTCACTGCCACTTGGGAAATACTGGCTTAGAACTTACTTCTTCATAAACTCAATATTAACTTTTCTGCTCCCCTATTCAAACCCTCCTGGAATTGCTCTTTTGTAAAGCTGAGGGTCTCCAAAATAATCATATGTTATATGATATTCATCAGTATTGTCCTATTCCAAGTTGAACAGTACAAAACACCATAAAAGCCAGTTAAAAACCCACTTATAAAGACAATTTCTAAACCTGATTTAAGATGAAAACAAATGTCATAAGAATTAGTTGAGAAGTAAAAATTAAAATGGTTGATTTTCTTATATACTGCCAAATAATTTTTTTTCAGGGATGTTTTGGTTTTTATCCATAATCAACTGTATCAACCAGTTGTTTTCATTGTATGTGAGTACTGCCTAAAACCTGATTTTGGTCCTTCCTATTCACGAGTTGCTGAGAATTTTTATTACTTTTCCTTGGACGTTATTGAATACTTGCATTTATTGGGTACATTTGTTATTTCATTTTATTTTCAAAGGGCCCAACTCATTTCATAGAATGAAAAAAACAGTATTTGGCAGTATATAAGAAAATCAACCATTTAATTAAGGTTGTTCTTAATTAAATCTCCAAGTCCTATTTCAAATTAAAAGCATTGAACATTTCCATTACAAGTGGATCACTGGGAATATTTACAGGAGAAAAGTGTGATCTTTCTCTACACTGGAACACTTGGAATAAGCACCATAGTCAATGAGTACAAGGGGTTTCTGGAAATTAACAACCATGTTGGAAATTAACAACCATGTAATCTATGAAACCATAAAATAAGTCAATCAGAAGGCTGAATATAGACTTACCTTCATCGGTCTGAATAAACAAAGAACAGATCTCACTTTGAAATGGCTAAATAATGAACACAGTGAAGCAGTCATGTCTCTTACTCCTGAACCTAGCTCACATGAAATAGTAGGTGGCTTTGGAACATATATGTACTGTATAGTTTTACATAGAAAGGATTAATATTTCCGAACTTATTTTAGTCCATAGAATTCAGTCTAAGACCATATTAGGTTTTTATTTGGCTGATTTTAAAAATATTTGGAGAGAGGAAAGCAAAATTGCAAAGAACCTTAATGAAACCTGTTTTTCTTTGAAAACTCAATTTTTATTTTTCAGGTATAAATTTAAAAAGTTAAAATACAACTCTGATACAAACATAGGCAGGCAGCAGAGATCTATTCACTTATTAACGGGGAAAACTGTAAGATGATGAAGCTGGTTTCAAGAGCATTTTGAGGATCTGTGGATTTACAGGTATTTAGAAAGAAAGTCTGGTTAAATGCAAAATGATTATTTGGTTAGATGCAAAATTGGTTATCTTCCTATATTGCAATAAAATCAACGCTGCGGTTATCTTTTTCTCTGGACAGGCTGAATAAAATGTGCAAGTTACCACGGAACTTCACTGTGGCTGGAATCTAATCAATAGCGAAGAGCAAAGCCAAACACAACTGGAGAATTAACTAGCCCCTGGGTGGACCTGTTAACCGATGTCTCAGTTTGACATTGAAAGGTCATGCTCTTCCCCATTATTTCCAAGTTTTGGTAAATTTTTTAATTACCCAATTAGAAAAATTATGAGTTTTTTGTTGTTATGTTAACTCATTAACATATAGGTTTGGACTAAAAACCACTATCCCAGCTGCTTCTGGGAGTAGGAAGATTAAAAAGGGGGATGGGAATCATTTCAAAATTCAAATAAAATAATTCAAATTCAAATAAGAATCTTTAATAGATGCTACCTCTATATCCAGGTCAACATGGCAGGAGAAATGAACAATACAAAGAGGGCAGGACAAATATCCCCAAGGGAAAGAAGCCAGTGGGGGGACTGACAGTCTTTCCTTTCCCTAACAGGGCTGCCTTTATTCAAACGCATAGCGTTTGCGGATTCTCCATCCTTTGTAAAGGTGCTAGCTAGGGAGACGAGCTCAAGCGGGCTGCTCTGGGCATAGCAAGCCCCACCCCTTGCACGGTGTCCTAATCACCAGCTAACCCCTGGAATAAATTCTCCACTCGCCCTGCGTGGGTTCATTCACAGCTCTATAGTCCAGGGCTGGGCGCTTCGTCTCCGGGACTGAAATAAGAGCGCTCTAGACAGATCAGGTGTGATGCAGCCAGCCCTGCTTCAGAGCCTATTCTTTTTCCTAGGCAAGAAAAAACAACACACACACACAAAATAAAACACCAAACAGCAGCAATATCCCCCTCCCCCTTCTTGTTCTCTCCTGACTTTTTCTGAACGATAGATTAATCTCTGCGAGCCTCCATCCCTGGGGGTGGGGTGGGAGTGTGGGGGGTTGGGGTGAGCTCTGTAAAATTGGTAGGAGACGTGTGGAAGAAAGCAAGTCTCCCGGGTATTTCAGCACTTCGGCAGAAACACTGGGGTATTCTCATTGCCAGCCTCGGGGGGTGGCTGGCACAAAGAGCCCAAGATTAAATGCGGCGCCTGGGCTGGCGAGGTCGGGGTCGTGCGGTAACTCTCCGGGTGCTCCTCGCTGGATCCCGGGGTCCCAGCCCCGCCGCCGCGCCCCGCCCAGCTCTGTCCCCGCAGCCTCGCGGGCTGCCGGGCTTTGTGGTTCGCCCGTGCCGCTGGGCCCCTGCTGGGGGTGTCGTTACGAGCATGTGCAGACAGCAGCCCAAGGTAGAGCGAGCGTGCCGGGCGAGCCCGGAGACTTGTCTTGCAATGCCATGTTTGTGTATGTGCTCTAACTCCCGGAGAGCAGTCAGGGAGACGGCTCCCCGGCCAGACTTGGCTGATGTTTTCTTGTTTCTGTTTCAGCCTTCAGGATAATTCCTTCAGCAGCACCGCTGTAACAGAGTAAGTGATTCTTACCATTAAAATTAGACTTGCATGCCTTTCTCTGGAAGCAACTATCGTGAAGGTATCCTCCACCGTTCCCAGCCGCTGTTCGTTTTAGATGCATTGTCTCCCGGAATCTGGGGCTGTGAAGACCGTGAGACGTGCTGCCTGATGGGGCCCAGAAATCTTTACAGGTTGAAACCAGCATTTTAGCAGCTCCGGGAGAGAAATTAAAACCAGCTGATTGCTTGCAGGAGCTCAGTGCTCCAAGATGTGTGTTCTTGGAGCTCAGATTTTTAAAAATCCATTTGATGTGTTAGGAAGCTTTGTTGTATTTTGCCAACACTGGTGTCAGTTTTCATGGAGTGCACACTATATACATTTACAGCAATAGGAGATAGATGTGAAATGAGCTGAATTCCAGCATGTGGTAAACAGGCTAAACTTATCTTGGCCCTCTCTTGTCTACAGATTTTTAAGGCATATCAGAGTAAACTTTTTGTGCATGCCCTTTGTCATTTTTGTCTTCTGACTACAGAGATGTGGCTATAGGACGAATGAATCACCTGGTCCTATGGTTAAAGCTGTTGATTAGGGCAACTAACACCCTTTAAACATGGAATGAAGGAGTGTGAATGAAGGAGCGTGCCAGCAAGCACAGTATTTTTTTAAAGATATTTATATGTTATAGTTTTAATTTTTGCCATCCCTTCCTTAATATGTTTTCCTAATGTTATACTATATTTGTTAAAAATTAACAGGTAGTGTATTTTGCTAATACTGTATGTAATTTATATATACATATATATGAATATGTACTTCATCTAGCATTTTTTCTCTAGGCCAATTCATGATGTTTACTTCTGGAACCTTTGTAGAAGCCACTCTAAACAGCTTTTCAGGAAAAAGGCATGTGTAAAGTTGTATCCTCAACTACATTTTAAAAATGTTATGAGTTTGATATAGAAGGCCTAACTAACTGGGGAGCTGTTTGCTAAAATTCCCTAAAAAGCAAATAAATGTAGAAATAGGTATCTTTTGGCTTCCAAGTCCTGCCACTGTCACAATGACTTGGCAAGGGAGGGGTAAGGTGTACAGTGCTTCCTAGGCCCTCTTGTTTTCCACATTCTTTTGTTTCTCTCTTTCTCTGTGCTGCTCCTTTAGTGTCTAGTTTTGAGCAGACTTAAGTGGAGTCACTTAAAAAAAAAAAAACAGGGTTGACTTTAGAAGAAGCAATGTAAAATACTCATTTGGACCCACATTCTGTTTATAAGATTGCTTGGTAACCTGTGCTGCAATGTTGCTTTTCTAAAGGCCTGAGAGAAGGGAAGAGAGGTGTGCCAAAGTGTGCATCTGCAGGCCGAAGATGAGGCCTGGACTTCCTGCTCCAGGTGCACAGGTACTGCTCTCCTCCCTTTGCTGTGCTTAAAGTACTAAGTGCTTTCTGGCCCTGATTCTCAGGAGCCCGGTGTGGCCAAATCCTCGGTCAGCCACAGGCACAGCAGGTTCAAAATGGAGACACTTAGCTCCAGATTTCACATGGACTTTTTTTTTTTTTTTTTTCTGTAGAGGTTTCATGGTTAAATGCTGGGGAGAGCCTGGTGCCTTGTCTTTGGACACTCCCCAAGGAGTTCTGATTGCATAAGATCATGTTTTTACTTTCAGAGGAGTGACAGTGATTTATTTTAAAAGGCACTGAGAGATAATTGGTATGCCATCTGGCTAATATAAAAATCTAAGGAGCCTATTGAGAACATACCAAAAGCTTCATAGGTATAACACATCATTGACTAGGATTGTTTAAAACTAGTCATTGTCCACAATAACATTTTCCCCTCACCTCAGTAATATGACCCATATCCCATGCTTCTCTGGGCATGACCCCATAGCCCTCAGGACCAAGGTGCTGTATCCTGAGATATAGACATAGCAGGTTCTCAGGAAATGTTTGGGTGTGGTCTTGGCCTACACAGAGGGGGGACTTTTCTCCCCTCTACGTTCTGGATACAAGAAGAGGTCCTCTGCCTCATGTCCCCACCCCATTCCTACGTCCTTCTACTCACACCCACTTATTTTCTTCGATGCCTGAAATTTCATCTAGAGATGATTTCTTTGGATGAAGGCTTCTGGTAGTGACCCTTATTAAATTGGAAATTAAAAAGTTTGTGCCCTTGGGAAGTGGATTCAAATTGTCATGAATACTTCAATATGAATTATTTTACCTAACCTATTTTCTAACCTGTTATGGTTATGGTTATGCTTGGCCAGCTGGGAGTCTTAGAAGAGTCAAGGGGAAAGGGAAATTGGGAGGGACTCAAGGACAGATTTTATTTTCTTCTTGATTTTTCCCAGGCCTGGCACTATCTATGCAGCTCTGGACAAATTCAATTTCTCTTTCCACCCCAATGTTTTCGTCACAATGGCCTTGGCCTTTTCTTCCCTATCTGTGGCACCTTTTCATCTAATATTTTTCCATGATCAATCTTGACATTGCCCTGGCTAAATTGCTATTTTAAATGAAGCCTGCAATAATTCTGATTAGTTGTCATTCAAACCAGTGGTTCTGAAAGCTAACTGATCATCAATATCAACTGGGGAAGAAGATTGGAGCTTGTGAAAATTGCAGTCTCCCAGGTTTTATCTCAAAGTGGGAACCCAGAATGGGTGGATTGTATTGGTGTCAGGACAGTGCTGGTTTGGGGTTTGGAAACCTTTAGGTCAGTGTTAAATGTTTAGAAACATAGTAGTTCTATAGGTAGGCAATCTGTTTTAAAAATCCACATTCCTGGGCTCTGCCCTCAGAGAGTTGATGTAGTGGCGCTAGAGACTTCTGTTTTGACCAGGTACTTCAGGTAGTGCTAATGCAAGTGGTTCATTTTGAGAAACCCCACAGGAGGCTGTACCTCTGCAACTTTGCCTTCAGGGAACATGGTACTACAGGGCAAGTGTAAATATCTTTATAGCACAACTACATTTTATCTAACAGTCAGTCTGAGTCCTCTCTTCTGTTTTAGGCAGCAAAGAGAACTTCTTGTGGGCACTTCTTTCACCACCATTATTCTAAGGAATGGCATGCCCTGTCTCTTGTGAGCCTCTGGCATATAGACTGAGGAGATTATTTGGTTCTTGCCTTTTGGGCTTAATGTGGTGGAGCAGAAACAATCCAGGTTTCACCAATTGAGGCGTTGGGATCTTGACTTACAACTTAGCCCAGGTGCAAAGGTAATTCCTACCTCGGAGCATTCTCAGGCTGAATTGAGAGTATATGAAAGAGCAAGTGAGCTGTGAAGTACCGCACAACTTTTTCTTGTTTGTGGTTGATTGAGGGAGCAAAAGTTCAAATAGGAAAAAAAGGAGCAACCCTGAGCATTTCACAAAGAAATAAGGGGTTTCAGGGAAAGGACAGAAATGATTTATTAATTGAATAGAAGTTGATGGTCTTTACCAAGGTAAATGAAAACTCAAATGAACTAAGAGGTTGTAAACGTGTGCCGTGTAAGCCAGGAGGTAGCTCTATTTCAGTTGCTCTGTGAGCTTGGAATTGTGTTCTTTGAGTGGCAACTGGAGTTGTTTAGTAGACATGAATATTGGATCAACTAATCAGCTCCAGCTTCATACTTCAGAATCTTCTCCAACTTTGTATGTTTTGGTGCCAAGTTTCCATTTTTAACTGATTGTACTTTGAGGAGAAAGATTAATAAATCAAATGGGGGGAAAAATAAGTTCTTGCCAAATCCCCAAACAATAGGTATTGTTGAGCTCCAGAATTGAAGCTCCAAAGCTCTACTTAAGCCCTAGATCTTTGAAAGCAACAATTCTAGATTTTTGTTCTTCATTGATGTTCCTACTTTGCTATTGAAAAACATTTTTATCCACATTACAAAGCCCAGGTGATCTATTAGCTGAATGCTGCTAATGAAGGAGAACAAAGCAATACTTGGGGATTGGTTTTCCATGAGATGGACAGAGTGGACTATTGGCAAGAAAGTAAGGAAGGTTGGTTTATTCTATTAAAAGCAGCATTTTTTTTTTTTTTATTAGACAGAGTCTCATTCTGTTGCCCAGGCTAGAGTGCAGTGGTGTGATCCTGGCTCACTACAGCCTGCACCTCCCAAGTTCAAGTGATTCTCATGCCTCAGCCTCCTGAGTAGCTGAGACTACAGGCATGTGCCACCACGCCCAGCTAATTTTTGTATTTTTAGTAGAGATGGGGTTTCACCATGTTGGCCAGGCTGGTCTTGAACTTCCAACTCAGGTCCACCTTGGCCTCCCAGAGTTTTGGGATTACAAATGTGAGACACTGCACCAGGGCAACCAATTTTTTTAATTGCCAGAGGTAACAAAATATTTCAGTAGGTAGAAAGGGTTAGAGTCTGTGGGTGGCCTTTGTTTAACTCACTACCAAACTATAAATTAAAGATTTGAAGGGAAGAGGACTGGATTCATTCTGTGGGTTAATTATACACCAATTTCAGTAAAGAATATTTTAAAATGTTAAATTATTTCATATAGTATAAACAGTATATTATGGTTATATTTATGTATGCAGGCATTTATTTGCTTTATTTTTGTCTACTGATTACATTGTGAATTTCTTAGGGCAGGGTTCAGATCTTTTTCAAATTTTGTGTCCTTTAGAAGCAGTGCTACACAAAATGTGAGTCTCCAAATTGTTTAAAACTTGTCTGAGACAAGAAAAAAAAAACAGAAATAGGGAGTAAGTGTCTCATAACTTTAATAGGAATTTGACATTGCTGTGACATTTTTACCAAAGTGTTTGTCCACAATGGTGTGGAAATAAAAAACAAACTGGTCTGTCCTAAACCCTGAGAGTTTGCGAAGTACAGTTCCAATGTCTAATGCAGTGCCTGGATTCAGTAAATACTCAATAAATGCGGTTAAATTATTTCAGAGACCAGACCTCTTAGGGAACAAAGTTAATATTTCAATTCAAGTATTTTTTTACTGTCTCTGGGGTACTCTGGCACTGTGGCAATATATCTAGGAAAATAAATTATAGTTATTTCTACTCATGGAATTAATAACTAATCAAAAAGATCTCAGTGGTACAAAGGATTACAAAGTGATGTGTGGTGAGATATAGTTGTTTACCAAAACCTCAGAATGAAGAGTAAATGTTTATGAATTAAGGTTAAAGTAGGAACTTGGCACGTGTATTAGGGTTCTCTAAAGAGACAGAATTAATAGGATATATGTATGTTTGAAGGGGAGTTTAGTAGGAGAGTTGACTCACATGATCACAAGGTGAAGTCCCACAATAGTCCATCTGCAAGCTGGGTATCGAGGAAGCTAGTTTGAGTCCCAAAACCTCAAAAGTAGGGAAGCCAACAGTGCAGGCTTCAGTCTGTGGCCAAAGGCACGAGAGCCCCTGGCAAATCACTGGTATAGGTACAAGAGTCCAAAAGCTGAAGAACTTAGAGTCTGATGTTCAAAGGCTGGAAGCATCCAGCACAAGAGGGAAATGAAGGCCAGATGGCTCAGCAAGTCTGTTCTTTGCAGCTTCTGCTGCCTGCTTTATTCTAGCCACACTGGCAGCTGATTAGATGGTGCCTACCCAGACTGAGAATGTGTCTGCCTCTCCCAGTCCACTGACTCAAATGTTAATTTCCTTTGGTAACACCCTCACAGACACACCCAGGAATGATACTTGGCATCTTTTGATCAAATTAACACTCAATATTAACCATCATAGCACATGACTGAGAACATGGCACATGGGTGACCTTGGCTGGGAAGGTACAGAGCTGGGGAAACCTGACTTGGGCAGTGAAGGATGAGTAGGAGTTGAAGATGGAAAAAGTATTCCAGGCTTGAATGGGGCTGGGTGGGAATGGTTGGGAACAGGAACAAAGGCTTCGTCCTACACGAGAGCAAAAGGATGGTCCTACTCCTTGTTCCCCTAGGCAGGATGGAGCACTGGAGATTTTTCAATATGGAAGAGCCAAGGATTTTTCATAAAGTTAATCCGGAAGTTTTATGAAAAGGAACCCCTTCCTCTTCACAAGATGAAGAAAATCTGAGACCAATAGAGTAAACTAAATGGAGGCTGGTTTGGTTTGGGACTGCCTGAAGCAGAAAAAATGCAAAGAGACATGTAGTGGAATCTCTTTTGAGCCAACTACAGGCTACCAGTCTTGGTGTCCAGTGTTCCCTCAAGTGCTGTGAACACTTAGATCCTTGTTAGTTTAGGTGACACAGGACAGTGGAGGCAAAAAGGAGAGTCACGTCTGGCTCTGAGCTTTTAAGCTCACATGATATGACAACACTGGTATCATAAACTGGGAGACATAGGAATCAGAACTTATTTGGGAGAGAATGATGAGGAATGTTTCATCTTTTAGTTTTCCAGGGTAATCTTGAGACAATTCTAGATTATTGCTGCTACTGCTATAGCAGACAGTTGGGTCTGATGTGATTTTTCTTCCCGCTCTCCAGGTGTGACGAAGATCCAGTCTCTCTACATGAAGACCAGACTGATTGCTCCAGTCTCAGGTACAAGCCACCATTGCTTGGTTCATATTTGTGAGAGACAGAAACCATCTATGTCTGTTGGCCTTCCTTTGAATTCTAATCTCTTCTTTGAATTCCAGTTATTTGTTCTCATGTCTCATCTCTTCTACTAGATTTTTACCTCTTGACAAAATTTTTGTCTCTTCCGCTTTTGGATACCACCCTCTTAGCAATCAGGACAGTAACTTATATATGGGAACACTTGATGAAAGCCTATTGAACTGAGTATTGATTAGCCTATCTCAATATTATCATCACACACCCTAAAGGAAGAGGCTGTAGATTATTTACCAAACATGTTATTTGTTATTGAGTGTTGGTAGTATGGTCTTGGTCATCAAGGGCTTATAGTATCATGGCAAAACCTTCACTGCTAATCATTTCTTCTACATTTACTTTGTTGCAAGCACTTTCATCTACATTTTATTGTTTGATCTAAACTAAAAGGAAGTTGATATTTCCCTTCTCATCCTACAGATGGAGAAACTGACACTTAGGAATGATAGTTCATCCAAGATAACATAGCATTATGAGGCAGAATTTAGACCCAAGTCTCTCTGACTTTAAAGTCCACTTACTGGATAAAAAATATTTGTTGAAGGCCAATTTTGTGTGCCAGGAGCCAGCCAGTTAAGATTTGGGATGAAGAACGACAAACCAATGCTGCTCCTAAGAATTCAGTTTGCTATAGGAGATAGGCTAGAATATAGATGTGGATGCTACAGTGCATTAAGTGCTACTATACTGGAGGTAAACAGTGGATTTACTTAGAAGAATCAGACAGCCCAGAGAGCTTTCTTGGATTGATTCCTGAAGAAAATTATACAAGGCATATGAATTTTTATTTATTTTTAAATTATTATTATTATTATTATTTTTGGTGAGGTCCAAGGCTAAGAAAAAGAGGATGCCACCAAGCAGGGGGAGCAGCTTACTGGAAAGCCAACAGAGGGTAGAGAGAATTGTTTGAGTTGCAGAAACAGCAACTGTCAGGATGGTAGGAACCCTGGGAACCTGGTGGAGTGAGGAAGTAAGAGATAAGATATGACGTGAAGCTCTAGAGGTAAACAAAGAACAGATTTCCTAGGGTTTGTGTTCCTTGCTAAGGAGTTCAAAATTATCTTGGAGGCATCACAGAAACCAAAAAGAACTCTCTCTCTTTTTTTTCCCTTTGCAAATAACCACATGGCTAAGGCCATGCCTGAGAGTAACAATAGCTTTCATTTATTGGGTTGCAGCTTTGGGTCAGCTTTCTATGGTAGGCATTTCACAGAGACTGTATTATCTCTGTTAAGCAGATATTACATCTATTTTATGAATGAGGATCATAGAAGTGAAGTGATGTTGCCCAGGCCACACAACTAATAAGTGGGAGGATCTTTCAGACTCTGGCTTTTTTCAGGACACCATGCTTTTCCTCAGTCATGATTTATTCCAATAAGTAGTGGCATAAATTACATAACCTGTGCTTTTTTAATTCTGTTTTGGAGATCCTGAGGAACCAGTAATATGTGAGAAAATATGTTTCTAAATATGACTTTTGTAACCAGGTTTTACATTTGTGTAATGCAAGAAAGATGCTTTTGGCCCCCTCTCCCCTTTCCTGGCTTTCCAAGTCAAGGAAGTAAACAAAATTACATTTCTAAATTTTGGTTGACTTGAAAACATGATATAAAAACAAAGTTCAGGTATTATTTTGGGAATGAGTCTATCAAAAGAGTCATTTTAGATTTGAAAAGCTATTTTTTTTTTTTTTTGAGACGGAGTGTCGCTCTGTCGCCCAGGCTGGAGTGCAGTGGCGCGATCTGGGCTCACTGCAAGCTCCGCCTCCCAGGTTCACGCCATTCTCCTGCCTCAGCCTCTCCGAGTAGCTGGGACTACAGGCGCCCGCCACCACGCCTGGCTAATTTTTTGTATTTTTAGTAGAGACTGGGTTTCACCGTGGTCTCGATCTCCTGACCTCGTGATCTGCCCGCCTCGGCCTCCCAAAGTGCTGGGATTACAAGCGTGAGCCACTGCGCCCGGCCCCTATTTTTTTTTTAATTCTTGAGTGTTCTATAATCCTACTCAAATGCGAGCATTTAGGTAACTGTAGAGGCAGCTGTCCTTTCTTTTGTTTCTCATGGAGGATCATGGAGTGGATGGGTTTTTAGTGAGAAAAATGTAGTTCAAATGAACTAGTGTAGTTTCCAATTCATGGTTTGATATTAATTTCCAAATCTATGAGTGACTTGGAATTTTTTAAATTGTAAATGATCTCACAGCAAGAATATTGACCAGTGTCATTGGCATTGATTTGTTTTTCAGTTACTAACATTGAATAATTATTTTAATTGTTAGGTTCTCCTTTACCAGATAGCACTACGTTTGTCCTGGATTCAAGTTTAACTATTTCACGCAGTTTTATTTTTATACCTTGTCCAACTGCACCCTGGCCATGTTCCAGACCCTCTATCTTGATATTTGCTTTGCTCTTTTCCCAAAGACTACCTGGAACTCATCCTCCCTGATGCCAGCTCAGTGAATTTAATCTGCCTTTTATTTGTAAAAAGGCGTCTTGAATGGTGGGCATTCCTTCTTTGCAGGTCTTGCCTCTTGGCTTTAGGTGTCCTTGAGCAGCTAGGAATTGCTTTCCAGGTGACTTTGCAAATGCTGTTTTATGGGTGCTTTTGGTAAGGAAGCATGAGGGAAAAACAACACTTGGAGGAAGCAGCCACTCCTCATGCATTTCATGTTCTGGTGACAGTGATTGCGGTAGATTAAGTTTAATGATATTGATTACATAGAGAAGGCCCCTTCTGGTTATGTCTGTGGTGTTTGCTTGTTACTTAGCAGAATGAAAAATAAAATGCATCTAGATTTAAGTGGGAAGAATGGCTTCAAATAAGAGTGTTATCATGTCAGTATTTTTGAGAAAATTGAAACTAGAGGGGGGTAGGGATATTGTACAGAATTTGATTGTTGAATGAAGAACACAAGTGCCATCCCAGCCCTGAATATATGCAGATAACACCGCCCTCTTCTATCTTCTTCAGAACCAGAACCTGGACATTGGGATGTTTGACTTTGCATTCAGGGCATTGTTCAGAGGGCCTGGTTGGGTAAAATTTGGCCCATGCTTATCAAAATAGATCCTGTTAAATTTCTAATTACCTCTGAAAGTTGTAGGGGGATGATTATAAACTGACATTGCCAATGAAGAGGAAGCATGGTGCCTTGAACCAAGAACACAGGTGTGAGTCTGGAGACCCACAAGAGGCCTCTGGGTCTGTGTGGATTAGGCTTTCCATTAGGCATGTGATTTAATCTCTTAGAGTCTTCATCTATAAAGTAGAGATGATGATATCTCACCTGAATATATCACATTATTGTTGTGAAAGGGAAATATGACATATGTGAAAGTTTCTTAAAGCGAAAATTAAAAAAAATAATAATGATATGTGTATAGTTACAACTACACAAATCATGTATCCATTAACAAAGATCAGAAGGGAAGGTGAAGTGATATAGAGTGAAATTCAGATTTCTTTTGAGTTCTTGTTCATGCAAAATTGTGTAGGCTAAAAATTTTGCGAGGTATCTATCCTATAAATACAGCAGCAATGAATATCTCCAGCCCTCTTTCCTGCAGCAGTTTATTCATCTTTTTTTTAAGGTACTTTCTAAATTGGGCCTTTCCTGTTTTAGAGATGAAAACAATAAAGAGAACTACCCCGACGCAGGGGCTCTGGTAGAGGAGCACGCGCCGCCCTCTTGGGAGCCGCAGCAGCAGAATGTAGAGGCGACCGTGCTTGTGGACAGCGTATTGCGACCCAGCATGGGCAACTTCAAGTCCAGGAAGCCCAAGTCCATCTTCAAAGCAGAGAGCGGGAGGAGCCACGGAGAAAGTCAGGTAGCAGCTCTCTCTCCTCAGGCCTTTGCCAAGACGGGTGATTCTTAGGCTAGGGCACAGGGTTCTGGCAGACGATTTGAGCACACTGTTTTGCGGGAGGGGATTGGCACGACTTGTCATTGCGTGCTCTGCCGGCTTGAGACACGTGGAAGCTCTCGCAGGTTACAAGTTGGGTACTCTGAGCCAGCTAATAATTCAGTGCCCCTTAAAACATGTTCTTAAATATTGGACTTTGATTTATTTTTTTAACTTTTATTTATTTATTTTCATTTTTGGAGACAGAGTTTCGTTCTATCCCCCAGACTGGTGCGCAGTGGCGCCATCTCGGCTCACTGCAACCTCCGCCTCCTGAGTTCAAACGATTCTTCTGCCTTAGCCTCCTGAGTAGCTGGGATTACAGGCGCCTGCCACCATGTCTGGCTAAATTTTTTTGTATTTTTAGTAGAGACAGGGTTTCGCCATGTTGGCCAGGCTGGTCTCCAACTCCTGACCTCAGGTGATCCACCCGCCTCGGCCTCCCAAAGTGCTGGGAACAGGCCTGAGCCACCACGCCTGGAGATTGGACTTTGATTTAAAGGAGCAGCTGCATTCTTTTGGGGGGAAGATGGAGAAGGCTCTCTCTGTTTTCATTCATCTAGGATGTTTTCGTGCCTCAGTGGGATTCTGCTCAGCAAAATCAAAAGTCTCAGTTTCGGCCGGGCGTGGTGGCTCACGCTTGTAATCCCAGCACTTTGGGAGGCTGAGGCAGGCGGATCACGAGGTCAGGAGATCGAGACCACGGAAAACAAAAATTACCGGCTGGTGGTGGGCCTTGGTCCCACTACGGAGAGGTGAGGCAGGAGAAGGCTGAACTGGGGCGGACTTGCAGAAAAAAAAAGTCTCAGTTTCATCCAGAGCTATTCTTTTAGGCTGAAGTTTAGCAGGCTGGAATAAACATACAAGTACGTATGTGTGTGTAG
Source organism: Hylobates moloch (assembly GCF_009828535.3). Lineage (NCBI taxonomy): Eukaryota > Metazoa > Chordata > Mammalia > Primates > Hylobatidae > Hylobates > Hylobates moloch. Next base: position 54,553,431 of record NW_026652278.1, on the reverse strand, counting down.
TATCTGGTTTTCTGACGTCAATAAGCATTTAAATGAATAAAGGAAACATTTTTCCAATACATTTTGATAATACATGGATATTTTATTAATTACAACTTTTTTTGTATAAGAATGTAGCAAAGACTATTAAAAATCCCTCATACATATAATTCATGATGCTTTTTTTTTTTCGAGACAGGGTCTCACTCTGTCAACCAGGCCGGAGTGCAGTGGCACAATCTCAGGTCACTACAACTTCCACCGCCGGGTTTAAGCGATCCTCCCACCTCAACCTCCCCTATTAGTTGGGACTGCAGGTGTGAGCCACCATGCCCAGCTAATTTTTGTATTTTCTTTGTAGAGACGGGGTTTCACCATGTTGACCAGGCAAGTGCTGACCTCAAGTGATCCACCTGCCTCAGCCTCCCAAAGTGCTCAGGTTATGAAAGTGAGCCACCATGCCTGGCCTTTCTGATGCTTTTAAAAAAGGTTGAATTAATATAATCTACTATAACTCGTAATTACAAAGTGGTGGATATTTCCAACATTGAGATTTTACGTGTAATGCACCTAACATATTTTTGGGGACATGGAAGTTCCATAAGTGTTAACTTTGCTTTTTTGTTAACATTTAGATGTTAACTTTAAAACTAATGTTGGAGGCTTTAAGTGTAATAGGTTAATTCTGTAATAACTTTTAAGCCCAGTCCTATTTAGCAAATATGCGTCAGGAGATCTTCCTGTTATAACAACTTTGGCTGGGCAGGTTTTTTAACCTTGCAAATTTGTTATTTGCCTTGTGATTTTTATCTTCCTTCTTCCTTAGCATTGCAACCTCTTATTTAGTCAGTTAATTTCGTAGTGAGATGAAAATGACCTCTGCATTAATGAAGGTGTGTTGTGATGATCTTAAACAGAGTGTCACTCTTGTTGCAGCGATGTGTGAAATACCATTTGAGTTATGATAAGCTTGAGATTGTTACTGAATGCACTCCAGCACCTAACTAATTAGGAGAGTCATGCTGGGGAGGGCACAGGTTCCCCAAAGGCTGCCCCCAGGTGTGACTGATCCCAGGGATGCACTGACCTTGAATATCCTACCAGGAGTCACCTATGAAACAGTAAGGTTCAGGGTGACCAGCCATGTCTCTTCAGACTGCCCTCTTTCTTTTCATCCTGTAGTCTGGCCTCACAGAAATTACACAGTTGTCACTTGTAATAAGGTGCTAATGGGGCATGTAATTCCCAACCTGTTGCTCATACACAGGTAGATTTCAGGGGAGAAATGTGCTTGTATAGTCTTTGCTTATAATACAGCATTGGAATCCTGGACTGCAGGTAAAATTCCCACTGGAATTTAAGTGGCCTGTTCTATCTGATACAATGAGCTTCGTTCTCAAATGCCTTCCATTCCAAGCAAGACATTTGTTGAATAATGGAATTTTCCAATTATATCGGGGATAAAAGAAGACAGATTATTACTGAATGCATACAAATTATCCTATTGCTGTAAGAATGTAAGGACACTTGGTATGAGTTTCTGAACTCTGGGGATCAGTGAGACTCCGATACCATTTTTAAATGTTTTATTTCAGTTTATATTAGCAGCATTTACTAAATTGTTGTGAATTGCAGATAGCTGAAGTATAGAGAGGACTTCTTATATATTCAAGAATAGACCAATAAAAATTATACTAAATAAATAACCAAAATAAAATTTTCCTTAGTAGTCCATTCAATCTTATTATTATTTTTATTATTTGAGATATAATTTCCCTCTGTCATCCAGGCTGGAGTACAGTGGTGTGATCATGGCTCACTGCAACCTCCACTTCCCAGGCTCAAGGGATCCTCCTGCCTCAACCTCCCAAGTAATGGGGACTACAGGCACGTGCCAGCACGCCCAGCTAATTTTTTTTTTTTTTTTTGTATTTTTAGTAGAGATGGGGTTTCACCATGTTGGCCAGGCTGGTCTCAAATGATCTGCCCTCTTCAGCCTCCCAAAGTGCTGGGATTATAGGCATGAGCCACTACACCCAGCGTCAGTCAGTCTTGTGTAATTAATTCTTGTTCCTGTTGATCTTGGGCTAGTGGTATCATGAAGCCGTCTGCTTCTCCACTAAAGTTCTACAAATCCCAACTCAGCCCACTGGTGTCATCAGATGCCTGTATCCAAGAGTCTGTCATTTGAAGTGTCAATTGTTTAAAGTGTCTGGTCCTTTACTATGAGGCTCTTGAGATTTATCTTTGCCAAAGACACAAACTGTAGCCTAAAGCTGAATAAAACCTCAGGCAACCATTGGAGGAAAATGTAACTATCTATAGATGACAGAAATAGGAATCGCTGTGGTTAGTTTACTACCGATAATTTTAAAATGTGAAAGGTCTGATGAGAGTTTATAATAAGCATAGCACGTAATGTGACATGCAAAAAAAGACAGTAAAATCATTCCACCAAAATTAGAATGTCTTGAAGGATAATGAGTAAGCCGATTTTTAAAGAAGTCAGGGAATGTTATTTCTGATTTTATAAAAATGAATGAATATAGTTTTTACAGAGAAAAAAAAACCTCAAGATATAATACTCTTAAAAGATTCAGCCAGGCGTGGTGTCTCACGCCTGTAATCCCAGCACTTTGTAAGACCGAGGTGGGTGGATCACAAGGTCAGGAGTTCGAGACCAGCCTGGCCAACATAGTGAAGCCCCATCTCTATTAAAAATACAAATATCAGCCAGGCATGGTAGTGCACGCCTGTAGTCCCAGCTACTTCGGAGGCTGAGGCAGGAGAATTGCCTGAACCCTGGAGGCAGAGGTTGCAGTGAACCAAGATCATGCCACTGCACTCCAGCCTGGGCAACAGAGCAAGACTCCATCTCAAAGGAAAAAAAAAGATTCATGAAGTCTGGAGTAGGTCATTAAACTCAATAGGCAAGTCTCATATGCATCCCTGAGTAAAAACCAGTGGCCTAGATGTAGCTAGATTCAAACGAGAGAAATAACTGTGGATAAGTCGACATTCTAAATAATAACTACAGTTATCACTGATCAGTGTCATTCTCTAATATCAGGCAAAGCTCCACCAGGACTTGGACAAATATGGGAGAATTTGATAGAACTATCTCATAAGAGTTTTGATCGCAGGGTAAATGTCACATTAATTAGGTTTACCATGCAGTATGGTTGAGAGAGTGGTTCTGTTTGTAAAGGTGGATTTATTTGGGGCAACTTGGGTTTATGTTACAGCTACAAATCTTACCTGATGCTTGCTGCCATCATCAAAACACTGAGTTCTAACAAGTGTGCTATGGGATCATCATTCCCCAAAATCACATATAAAGGCCCTATGGGCACAACCTTTGTAAATTTAAAAACAACCCTCTTTGAACTGAAAAGCACCATCATAGATGTTGCACTACTGCCATATCGGGGTTCTTTTTTTCACAAAGTTTGGATGTAGGACCTCAGAGTGGCTCGTCAGTCTTATCCTAACCAGGTTAAAAACAAAGGTGTAAATAATCCTACTATAAAGACACATGCACACATGTGTTTATTGCAGCACTATTCACAATAGCAAAGACTTGGAACCAACCGAAATGTCCATCAATAATAGACTGGATAAAGAAAATGTGGCACATATACACCATAGAATACTATGCAGCCATATGAAAGGATGAGTTCATGTCTTTTGCAGGGACATGGATGAAGCTGGAAACCATCATTCTCAGCAAACTATCACACAACAGAAAACCAAACACCCATGTTCTCACTCTTAAGTGGGAGTTGAACAATGAGAACACATGGACACAGGGAGGGGAACATCACACACTGTGGGGTGGGGGGCTAGGGGAGGGATAACATTAGGAGAAATACCTAATGTAGGTGATGGGTTGATGGGTGCAGCAAGCCACCAAGGCACGTGTATATCTATGTAACAAAACTGCACATTCTGCACGTGTACCCCAGAACTTAAAGTATAATAGTAAAAAATTAAAAATAAAAAGCAACAAAGGTGTGGGGCAGATAAAAGGAGCCAGATGGTAACTGTTGAAAGTTTGGCCTAATGCTCCACTTTTCTTACCTTTATTCTGATCGCCAAAGTCAGAATCAGAAGTTCTACTTCTGGAGGATCAGATTCAAATTTTAGTTTGAGCAACTTTCCTTTAATGTTGGCAATGACCACTTATATGAGAATGAACCATGGGTGGGGTGGAGGAATCTGAGATTTTGTGTGTAGTAATGAATGAAAGATTCCAGTTTTGCACCAACTTTGAGTGAAAAAATGAAAAGGTGAGAGATTTAGTTATATTTACTGATATAACAGAAAACCAGGAACTGGAAGGCAATGCAAGAATGCCCTCAAATAATTTAAGGTATTTAGAAGGAGGAGAATGCTTATTTGAATTGGAATCAGTTTTCCTTTCTGCTGGTTTATCTCTTTCTTCCTTAGACAATAAGCTTTGCAAAAGAATGCCTTAAATAAGGACCATTTAATGACATGTCTCCTGGAAAGACATGTTTTAGGGATGCTATTGCCAGAGTTCATTGAGATAGTGAATCCTGAAGTTAGGAGATGTTGAGTTGGTTGGTGCTAAGCATAAACTCCTGATCAAAGTGGAATCCAGTGATAGTTTGCCCCTTATGTAATATCTAATTAGATAGAAAACACCCTTTCCAAAAAGGAGAACTGATTTAAGGCACAGATTATATGTTGTAATAGTTTGTGAAAAATTAACAATTATCCTGTATTGATCACCATGTAAATCGTAAAATTAATCCCTGACAACCAAATCTGGGGAGGATTAGACTTAACTAATGGAAACAACTTCCTGTAATGGACCTCATAACTGTCCAGAGGGCACTCATTTTTAGCAATGGTAGAGGCAGTCTTGTCATCCCCACTCCATGCCATCTGGCATCATGCTATGCACTGTCCTGCTGCCCTCCCCACTGGTGGCTATTTTAGCAGAAGACAAAAAGTAGGAGGCTATATAGACCTTTTCTGCAGTGAGCTGTACACTGTGATCATACTGCTAATCCACTTCCTTGGGGAGACCAGCTGTTTGTTCTGGTGTATATCAGCATCAGGTTTCTTCCACTTGGCCCTGTAGATGTGTTAAGAGGCTGAAGAGAAATCTAAGTCTGATTGTGAAATCTTCATTTTTGTCTTTCTACGGACACAAAGCTCCCTAGACACTTTCAGGCAAAATAACCTAACTATAAAGTATTTACTATATTTCTAGTATTGGAGAGCATAGTTCTTATTCTTACTGTATTACACTCTGAATTAAAATAAGGACAATAGTTAATTCTGGGCCATTTCTTTTCTACCCTCCCCCACAAAAGAACTAAGATTATGTTTGCAATTATGGACGTACTTTATATGCATTTTTTTCTTGATGTATTACTGATCCAGTGAGCAACTTTAAACAGTAAAAGCAAGAAAACTAGTACAGCTTATTGACTTTGAGAGCGCTGGAAAGCTAAAAAAACCTTAAATAGAATTCCACTTGCTTTTCAGTGAGAGGAGGACTTAGGTTCTGAATATGCCTTTGAGGGCTTGCTTCTTGCAGTGTGTCTAAAGCATGAATTCACTGAGATCCTAAAAATTGGTCTTAGTTAGACAATTGTTTTGACACATTAGTTCGTGTTGTATTATTTCTCATGCATGATTTAGTAGCTCCAGTTTACATGTTTTACTTCAGTTTTTGATTAGGTATGGGTTTGCTGGAAGATTTGTTCCTGGTCAGGAAGAAAAGTGGTCCTCTGGGTTTATCTTCCAAGTTCTTCACTCTTCCAAGATAAAATGGTGAAGATTCAGGGGGACAGGGCTCTGAGAAATGCAGGGTCCTTGAAAGTGAGATTAGCTGAGTCAAATTTTTGGATTTACCGGTTTCTTGTGGTCTATCAGATTCTGATCCTCCACTTTGAATTAACAAGCCTATTGTTAAGCCTTAATGATTAAGCTGATGAAAAATGGTACTTTTAGGAGGGAACCTGGGATGTCTGTAAAATCACTTTATCACTTTTTTTTTGGAAATATACAAATATATTCAGCTTAAATACTGACATGAAGGAATCTTAAAATGAAGTGATGTACTTAGTTTGCCTGGGCAATACATCTCAGAAATGGAAAATCCTAGTACTCAGAATTTGCATTCAAAACAATGTAATTTATTTGAGACTTTTAAGTTAACCAATGGAGAATTTGATCATTTGGTATTGTAGCATTCAGGGCCACATTACATAACTGATATTCCATCTGTGATGGAAGTTACAGAAGAATCCTCCTTAAAATAATAAACACAAAGGTATTGATGGTGTTGATTGAGTATAGCAATGGAGGATGGCAAGGACTGATCTCTGCTTACATGCTGCTTGGAATATTAAACAGAGGTGCAGGTGGCTGCCATACAGTATGACTGTTAGCATTGTCCATTTGCTACTTCCTAGGCATATTTGCATACTTAAATAAATTCTAATTTAAAGAATGTATGGTTTTTCCTATATAGTTCCAAAGAGAGTTTCTAACATTATATAGCCATATAAATTCAGTCCAGTCAAGATCTACCAACACATAGAGAGAAGAGGAGCGTCCATGGGGCACCTTTGTCCTATTGGTACCTGTTGTGCCTCCATTGGATTCAAAGACCTGCTGCCTCTACTATGGAGAAGTTTCCTTTAATAAACTCCAGATATTAGTTGAGTAGCAGTTTAGTGATGTGGTAAAATGCATGGTCTATAGCTGCAGTTGGATATGGGTTCAAATTCCTTCTGCTACTTTCTTTCCATGTGACTTTAAGCATCACTTACTAGCTCTTTGTGTCATTTTTCCTGTCTTTAAACTGGAGATGGCAATTTTATCTATCTTAAGAGGTTGTTGAGGATTAAAGTTAAAGATAAAGTTAATGATATAAACTTAAACATTCAAATTTTAGGGGATTAGAAGTAGCTTACAGGCTGGGCGTGATGGCTCAAGCCTGTAATCCCAGCACTTTGGGAGGCTGAGACGGGCAGATCACAAGGTCAGGAGATCGAGACCATCCTGGCTAATATGGTGAAACCCGGTCTCTACTAAAAATAAAAATAAAAAAAATTAGCTGGGCATGGTGGCGGGCGCCTGTAGTCCCAGCTACTTGGGAGGCTGAGGCAGGAGAATGGCGTGAACCTGGGAGGTGGAGCTTGCAGTGAGCCGAGATTGTGCCACTGCACTCCAGCCTGGGCGACAGAGCGACAGATAAATAAATAAATACATACATACATACCTACATAAATACGTAAATAAGTAAATAAATAAATAAATAAATAAGTAGTTTATAGAGGCTGGGCGTGGTGGCTCATGCCTGTAATCCCAGCGCTTTCGAAGGCTGAGGCGGGCGGATCACGAGGTCAGGAAATTGAGACCATCCTGGCTAACACGGTGAAACCCCATCTCTACTAAAAACACAAAAAAATTAGCTGGGCGTGATGGCGGGCGCCTGTAATCCCAGCTACTCGGGAAGCTGAGGCAGGAGAATGGCGGAAACCCAGGAGGCAGAGTTTGCAGTGAGTCGAGATCGCACCACTGCACTCCAGCCTGGGCGACAGAGTGAGACTCCATCTCAAAAAAAAAAAAAAGAAGTAGTTTATAGAGTGTTTTATAGACTCATTTGGCTGGCAAAAACACGAAAACCTCCTTAATTGCATATTTAATGTGGTGGGCTAGGCTGAACTCTGCTGCAATAACAAATAACCTAAATACTTAGTGATTTAAACCAACAAAAGTGCATTTCTCACACATGGTACATAACCATCATTGGTCACCAGTAGGTGTCTGTTCACCTCAGTCAACTAAAGACTCAAGTAAATGAAACAGTTGCAGTCTTGAATGTTGCTGGTTTCCAAGTTAGAGAGCAAGATTTCTTTAGGGTCCTGCATCAACTATTACAAGTTCCAGGCCTGAAGTAACACACAGCATTTCCATTCTCTACTAATTGTCCAGAGCTGGTCATATTCTTTGCCGTAACCATAACCCCATAACTCAATGGACCAAGAAGTACAATTCTACAATATGTCCTAAGGGGAAGAATGAAATACTGGACAATAGCACTAATGACTTCCACATGACCTACTCCAAATAGCACATAATCCAAAGCAAGATGAAGTTAATTGGCCTTTTTTCTTTTCTAGCCCTTCACACTACTGAAGTACTAATGTTATTAATGTCAAGGACTAAAAGAAGAAAAAGAATATTAATTAGTTTAATTAGATATCACCAAAGGATATACGTGCTATTATATTATTGTTTTGAACAGGAACTGAAGTTTTATAGAAGCATCCCTTCAGTGAAACACCTGCTTCATTATGATGGGGAACAAAGAAGTAGGTCTAGCATTGATTTCTTCTTTACTTCCAAATGAAACTTCAAGCTCATTAATGTTGCTATTTTATTTAGGAATAATCGTGGTCTTGCTCTCGCTAGAAGATTGGAGTGACTTTGGGTTATGCCAACTGAACCTGTGGTGCCATGATTTAGAGACATTTTAAAATTTGGTTCAAAAATACTTTCTAAAGAAAGGGGATTTAACAGTCTGGATATTGTCAGATATGGGAGCTGGGTTTCTGCACACACATACATATGCAAATGCACATCCTCGTGTTCTTTGTGATATTTATCCAAGAGCAGGGTGTTCTTTAGGCAAAGAAAACAGCTTATCAAGGACTTAGCCTGTTTTGAAGCTTAGAAGTAAAGCTGTTTGGAAAGTCTGGATAGCAGAAACAAAATGAACTGACATTTTGGGTAACTAAGAATTGCCCATGTTAACTTTATTAAACATGGTTAAATAACACTCAGGAACTGAGACATAACATATTAACCTCAAGTCTGCAATTTTGGGCCCCATAGTTTTCAAGAGATGTAGTTGCCAGATAAAATATGGGATGCCCAGTTAAATTTGAATTTCAGATAAACAACAAAAAATAGTTTTAGATTAAGTATGTCCCAAATATTGCATGGGGTATACTTACGTAAATTACTTACTAAACATAAATTCATTATCTATCTGAAATTCAAATTTAACTGGGCATCGTGTGTTTTTATCTGCTACCTCTGGGTGACCCTATCAAAAATGAATGGCATGAACATTTAATCAAACACACCTTCTCCTCCCAAGGTAGAAATAACCAGTTGTACTCATGTGGTCTGAGAGCTGCCAGGATTTTTTTATTTTTTTTGTTTCAAACTTTAAAGGGTAGTTAAAGTCAGCATAGGAAAGGAAGTTAGCAGACTAACTCTAGGAGGTTTGTTGCACTATTTATTTTATCTTTAGTGTTCGAATAGCATGAAACATCCTGGAAAAAGCTGCTCACTCTCTTGGGATAATAAAGCCTTGAAAATTTGATAGATGTTCTCAAAAAGTTTGAAAATCTGCCCTCAAAATCTGCACACCACCTTCCCATAGGATACTGCTTGCTATGAGCAGAGGCTGTCAACAAGTCAATGGGAAGGCCAACTTTCATGAGTCAGCTTCTGTGTTAAAATGATCAAAAGTGACATTGCTCCTGGCACAAACAGACAGAACAATGGTGCAATATTTTGAGCATTAATCCTGTTGGAGATAAGCAGTCAGCCAGAACACTGTGGCTTTGAAAACTGCTGCTCTAGACTGAGGCTAGTGTCACAGGTGAGGATAAGTTAACTATTTTAAGAATCATTTTATTATGTAGATACCTCCAGGCACAGGTAACTGATGTGCTTGAATTAGGAAGGAACTTTGCCTTCCCACCCAACAAAGCTCATTATGTTTTGTTATTAATCTTTTTTATTTTAGCTGAACCCCCTATACCTCTACTGCTTATCAGTTGTGGCCACAATTAGGGGATTTCTTTCTTTCTTTTTTTTTTTCGAGATGGAGTTTTGCTCTTGTTGCCGAGGCTGAAGTGCAATGGCGCGATTTCAGCTCACTGCAACCTCCACCTCCCAGGTTCAAGTGATTCCTCTGCCTCAGCCTCCCGAGTAGCTGGGATTACAGGCATGCGCCACCATGCCCAGCTAATTTTTTGTATTTTTAGTTGAGACAGGGTTTCTCCATGTTGGTCAGGCTGATCGCGTACTCCCGACCTCAGGTGATCCGCCTGCCTCGGCCTCCCAAAGTGCTGGGATTACAGGCGTGAGCCACTGCGCCTGGCCGGGGATTTCTTACAGGAACAAAGATGTTCAGCACTGCCTCTTTTGTTCTTTAACATGCTGAGCTACAATATTATGATTGCTTGGCTTGGTAATGTTGCTGTGTGCCAGGGAAATTTCCAATAGGAAAGGTCATTCTGGTATCAGATTTTTAGGCTTTTCAGCTGTAGCTAACATGAAATAACCAAAGGGAGACCGTGAAGGTTTAAAGGTAAGTCGATTTGCCAGTGTGGTAGGGGTAGCAATTGGCGTTTAGAGTGTTTAAATCCAGGAAACACTGACCTTACTAAAGGTGCGACCTCCCAGATTTAAAAATCACCAGGAGAAAATCAGTGAATGTTGTGCTTGTGGATCCACAGGAGGGCATTACGCCCTCCCACCTCTTCCCTCTGTCAGGTTTTTCCTCTTTGTTGCTTACTGTCTTCTCAGCTGTATTGAAACTGACATTTGATTTAGGAACCCAGGGAGCATGGTCCTCTGAAGACCCGGATATTGCTCTCTCTGAAAGACAAAAGGATGAAACAAAAGCCTGAACTAGTTTAACTCTAAATATTAGATTTGCCATTAATGGCAAAAACTGCAATTACTTTTGCACCAGTCTAATATAAAATAGGCAAATATCATGGTTTAAGGCTATTTCCTTTTATATTTTATTTTTTTTTCCACTGGTTACCTATAAAGACTTTGACAGCTGTGACCTTTTCTACTTGATGTGAAGCATCAAGATGGAAATAGAGAAAAAAGTACAAAACCCTATTACATATCTCTGAGTACCCCACTCCCACCTCATGCTAAAAAACAGAATAGGGACTCAGCAGTTGGTTCTTGATGTAATGGAGAGTGTGAAGGAACAAGGGTCTGGGTGTTAGAGCCATCCTTGGGCCAAGTGCCAGGCAGGAATCTGGTGAGCCACACTCTAGCCCATGCAGCCTTGCTGTCTCCAGGATTTACGGGTGAGTGAGGAGTCCAGACAAACAGTCCACCAAGAGGTAATCAACTCTATGCTGAGATAGGGATGGGCTCAAGGTAGACATCAGAATGAGGGGGAAGCAGGGAGCTGGCACTAGAGGAGACAGGATTATAATCTCTGGGCAATGGAGATAATATTCTAACTCAGAAAATAATAAAAGTCTTCGCAGACTCTTTTTTAAAAAAGTTTTTTTAATCAGAAAATTCAGTAACTGCAACAATTCTTGAGCGTTATTTTATTTTCCTGTAATTGAAGTGTTCATTATTTGGTTAAAAATTTCAGAAATGACACACCTGGGGTTTATTACAGTATCTGATTGCAAGGCCATACCTGTGAACACATTTTGTTGTTGACTAAGATACTTTTGAAGTTGGTTTATTTTGTCTTTCTCTTACTTACTTGTGAACTAATTGCTAAATGTGATTTGTCTCAGAGCCTTTTAATGTTGTGTTCTTTAGAAGGAAATGTTTCCATTGCAAACAAGACTAAAAAGCCTATCTTCAACACACACGCACATAAAAGAATCCTCTGCCTCCTTATTTTGGAATGGATGATTTTAATCAGTTATCTTTTTTAATGCTATGTTGGGACCTCTGTTATATTTGAAAACAACCTGCCCTATGCACACTGAGCTGGCCTTTCCTTTCACTTCTCAAACTATCAGTTTCACTAACAATCCCTTTTGGGGCAAACCCATCAGTCAGTTTTGCTCAATTTGCCAAATTAGGTTTGGTAACGTGGTGTTTCCTCAGTGATGCTGGGTTGAGTGTGCCTATGGGGGCCTTTGTTTTCCCTCTTATAAGTTGAGGGGAGTAAAGACATGAGTAATAGTGGAATTCAAGAGCTGCCACATAATTTATCATCCCTGTACTGTTGGATGTGGAAAGGATGGGATGATGGAAGCTAGACAGGAAGTTTGTAGGGGCTGGATTGTGAGGGCCTTGGATTTCAACCTAATGAGTTTTCTTATTCTGATACTTTGCAAACATTTTTCTATTTCTAAGTTCTAACAGCTGAGGAGACTGAACTTTTACCATAAGAGGGAATTTCTTTGAAATCTCCCTATAGGGAATATTTTCCCTCTTGTATGTTGAAGGGAGAAGTAGGGTGAGTAGTGTCCCCCTTCAAATTCGTGTCCACTTGGAACCTCAGAATGTGACCTTTAATAGAAATAGGGTCTTTGCAGATATAATTAACACAAGAATTCAGATGAGATCATCTTGAATATTTAGGGTGATCCCTAAAGCCAACACCTGGTGTCCTTACAAGAAGAGGAGCAGACACAGAGAGACATGCAGGGAATAAGGCCATGTAAGGATGGGGGCAGAGGCTGGAGTGATGCTGCCACAAGCCCAGGAGTGCCAGGAGTCACCTGGAGCTGGAAAGGCAAGGACAGATTTTCCCCTAGAGCCTTTGGAGAGAGCATGGCCCTGCTGAAACCTTGATTTTGGACTTCTGGTCTCCACAACTGTGAGAGAATAAAGTTCTGCTGTTTTTAAGCCAACAAATTATGGTAAGCTGTCACTGTCAACTGTAGGATGTAACCCTAGGAAACTAATACAAGAAGGGGCTTCCTGAAGTTAGAATGGGCTGGCTCCTTGCTGCTCCAGGGGAACTGGCAGGAACTGATGGGATTCTGTTCCAGGAGGATGTGAGGCACTAAGTAGACTGGCAGGGCAGAGACATATGGGCATAGGGCACTATGACTGGGATCCAGTGACTACACAATGGTATAGAGTGGGGACTTCTACCTTGGGGAAGCTGAGGCAGGTTGATGACTAGTCATTTAGATTTAGTAGTTGTATCGAAGATGGAGAATCAGCTACAACGTGGCTGGTAACCAGGTAGAACATATGATCTTATGGCCTGACTTTCTCAAAATCATAAATGTAGCTGACACTTTGCGCAGGATGTTAGTTTTATTATCAACTTTGGCACAGTTAGATAGCAGATGTAGAGTTTATTGACCGTCAGTCCAGGTTTTGAACTAATAGAATGATTCAGGACCCTCTTTCTTCATTCCTTTAACAACTGACATTGGAGGGTGCCTCTGCTTGAGAGGCCATGGACCTCTGTAGTTGTGGATGCAAAGAGAGGTGAGCCCTGGTGTTTGGGCTTGGGACAGGCATGTTTTCTGTCCTGGGGAAACAGTGAGAGGAACAGGCAATGGAGTCCTTAGCATGCACTGCCTCTGTTGTCATTCTTTTCATTCTTGAATCCCAGTGAGGCACCTAAGGTTAACAATCTGAAAAATGAGGGATAATATGACCCACCTATAAGGTTGTTTGAAAGATTAAATGAGATAATCCTTTTAAAGTGTTTACTGTAATACACAGTACATAGTAAAAGCTCAATAAATGTTAGAATGTTAGCTGTTAGTATGGTTATTGTATCCTAATACATTATGACAGCAGTGAGAATGGAAATGAAAAGTTCGGGCTGGGCGTGGTGTCTCACGCCTGTAATCCCAGCACTTTGGGAGGCCGAGGTGGGTGGATTACCTGAGGTCAGGAATTCGAGACCAGCCTGGCCAACATGGTGAAACCCCGTCTCCACTAAAAATACAAAAATTAGACAGGCATGGTGGCAGGTGCCTGTAATCCCAGCTACTCGGGAGGCCGAGGCAGGAGAATTGCTTGAACCTGGGAGGTGGAGGTTGCAATGAGTGGAGATCATACCATTGCACTCCAGCCTGGGTGACAAGAGTAAAACTCTATCTCAAAAAAAAAAAAAAAAAAAAAGAAAATGAAAAATTCCTATCCTCTTTGGAAAAGACTGATTGTTCTGTGGCCACAGTGACCAGTGACCAGTAACCATCAGAATGTGTTTTGTACCTGTTTAACTGGGTCAATAACAACTTGCTTTGGCAATCATTTGTGCTTCTGTAAGCTAGCCAGTCACTTGCTTCTGAAAGCTAGCCAACAACACACAGTTGTAAAGCTAGACAATTGGCAACAGCTAAACTCTAGTGCACATGCCCAGGCAAGTCAGCCAGTCAGCAACATTCTCACTCCAGCTTTACTTCTGCAGCTAAAGGTCAACTAATGCCTAAACATTCCAGCTTCTGGATGTTTGCCAGTGCCTGCACTCTAAGGGTCTCCAAGCCCTATAGAAGATCAGCTGTCTCTGCTTTGCTCAGGGAGAATGCCTCTGAAAGTACGGTTCTTCTTTGCTTTAGCAAGCAATGAATTCACTTTTTTGTTCAGATATTGGGTAGAGACCTCTTTCTTCAATGATAGAATTACAAGTAAAGTGCTAAAAGATCACAAAAAAAGAGGGCTATGTGGAAAAGTTCACACAAGAGATGATTTTTGGCTCAAGTTGTAAAATGGGAGTTGTAGAGAAAATTCCAGGAGGAGGGAGGTTTTCTAAGCTGAGGGAACACACTGTGAGTGAAGACATGAGTGATAGTGGAACTCAAGAGCTGCCACCTAATTTGTCATCCATGAACTGTAGAATGTAGAAAGGATGGGGTGATGGAAGCTAGACAGGAAGTTTGTAGAGGCTGGATTGTAAGGGCCTTGGATTCCATCCTAATGAGTTTTCTTATTCTGGTGCTTTGCAAACGTTTTTCTATTTCTAAGTTCTAACAGCTGAGGAGACTGAACTTTTACCATAAGAGGGAGTTTCTTTGAAATCTCCCTACAGAGGATATTTGTCATTCTATTTTGGCTGCCAAGCATCTGAACTCTGTTCTTGCACTTGGAGAATTTCCCATTGGAGGGAGAAAAGCAGAATGCTTTATTCACTATAAAAGCTGAAAAGGCCACTGTTTGTTTTTCCAGCCTCCCTTTCAGCTAGGACATGGGCACAACTGGGGTGATACCAGTCAGAAGTACACACCCTAATCTTGGCTTGAGATGAGAAGCCAAGAAGTCAGCTCTAGGAGTGGAAGTGAATGCAGCAAGAAATGAGATCTGAGCCGTGAGCAGTGGTCATAGTGGTGGTACCCATTGTTGAGTGCATGGTGTGAACATTACACACTGCAGAATTGACCTCTTTTCATCCATCCTAAGATTCACATATTTCCAACACTTTAATATCACTGAAGTCAGGATGCTCCTTATAAACAATGCTGTATAGAAGCTGATAAGCAGCATTATTTTTTTCTTAAAAAATAAAAAAACAATGATCTTAGGGTCAGTGTCATTGAAGATTTAGAATGCAAAAGAGTCTGCATTAGGGTGGCAGAAGAGTCCATGTTGGATTATTTTTGAGCACAATTTTACTGTGGTCTTGGCCTAGTAGTCCCTTGTCTGGTTTTCCAACCATTTAAGTTATTCCGTAAGGTTCCTAATAAATTCATCCTTTGGTTAAGTTACTTAGAGGTTGTTTCTACTGTTTGAAGCTAAGAACCCTGACTGGTATGTGCTTGTCATCTTAAGAGGTCTTGAGCATGCTGTAGTTTATTAAAATATCTGCTCTGATTTAAAAAAGCTTTTCTCTCTAAATCATCACTTAAATTTGAAGTCCCAGGATACTATGTCATGTTAATGAGTTATGCTAATAACTCATTCAAAAATATTTATTGAGTCTCTCTATGTGAGATTACGGAGAATGAGTCCGATGAGAGAGTGGCCTTCATGGAGCTTTTATTGCATTGTGTATCCAGTGGGCTTACATCCCCCTGCAGAGCATTCCTGCTATTCCTATCCCCTGTGGACTTGACCCCAGGTAAACAAACACAATGCAGGACATAGAAAGCTGATAGACACTTGAACTTAGGGAAGTGATGTTACTGCATCTGTTGTTAGGGACTGGTCCTTTCTTCAGTTATTCTCAATATCATTCACCTGGTGAAATTTTGTCTGCCTCCAGGGATTTCCTGTATCTTGAAGCTGTATGGAAATTAGTTTGAGGAGTGGTGCTGGTAGGGGGTGGGGTAGCCTTTGGGTTAGAGACAGGGGATATCTATTGGTCAAGCTGCAAATGCCTTTGAGTTCAATGTTCTAGGTATTAAGCTTTTCCTTTATTCCAGATAATTGCTATGTATCAAATTAAAGACTTCCTCAAAGTGAAAGGTGCTAAAATTAATATTTGGGTCTCATAGGTCCTTAGGCTTTTCCCAAGTCCACATAAAAACTTGCCATGTGTTACCTTTACGTAGAATATTCAATTCAGTCTGAATGTATTGTCTGATCTTATTGCATAGAAGGAAGCATGCTTTCTAAAGAGAGATCACCTCTGGGGGAATATATTCTACTTGTGGCTGAAGAGTCTGATAAAAGACTTAGCAATAAACAGCCCTAATGACTGTTTGTTGGGAAATTAGACATAGAGGCTATTTGAGCAGCCTTTGATAAAATGAAAGTTGGCCGCTGTAGAGTTTGTCCTGCTTTATGCTAACATTGTAGCTAGAGATCTTTTAAGAGGAGCTAATATTTTGCCCCTTTGTGGAACCTCATTCCCCAAATCTAGCACCTTGGGTATTACTGAGGGTATACTGGAGTATTACTGTTTACCTAACATTAAAGTCTTTTTTTTATTATTATACTTTAAGTTTTAGGGTACATATGCACAACATGCAGGTTAGTTACATATATATACATGTGCCATGTTGGTGTGCTGCACCCATTAACTTGTCATTTAACATTAGGTATATCTCCAAATGCTATCCCTCCCCCCACCCCACAACAGGCCCCAGTGTGTGATGTTCCCCTTCCTGTGTCCATGTGTTCTCATTGTTCAATTCCCACCTATGAGTGAGAACAGGCGGTGTTTGGTTTTTTGTCCTTGCGATAGTTTGCTGAGAATGATGGTTTCTTAACGTCTATCATTGTTGGACATTGGTTGTTCCAATTTTTGCTACATGAAATCTGCAAAAAATACTGTCATGTGTTTTTTATATTGGGTATACACCCAGTAAGTCTTGATATATTTGAATTACCATTAATGTGCAAATGAGTCCTAGGCATTCACAAGATATCACTATTTTCAAAATGTCTATTCTCTTTAGATATCTTAGAATAATTTTCTTGTCAGGATTTGCTTTATTATAGTTGTTAATTTGTTTTTAGTTTGAGATTGCACCGTACATAATATTCCATTTCCTCCTTATTTTTATCCCAGTTTTTAAAAGTTTCTTAAATTGGTTTGCATGCAAGTGAAATCCACGTCAGCATTTCTGGTTTCTGATACAATACTATTTTCCTTTCTCATTTCCCCTGCCATCTCTTTTCTCTCTCAAAAGAAAAAAAAAAACAAAATACAGAACCATGCATTCATTGTAAGATGGGAGAGCTCTGATGCTTCCACAATGTCTTTAAAAGGGGAATGTTGGAATGACATGATTCTCCTTTGTTAACTGTTCCACACTTTGTGAGAACAGTTGGACTTGCTCTAAAATCCTCAATGACTGGTTCAGCAGAAGGAAAGGCAGAGATGTCCCTTGTTGATACAAGAATATAAAGAGAGCCTAGTGTTGAAAGCTGTGGCATTAGTGCAGCAGCTTTAGTAGCTGAAGTAATATTTGTGATGGTAATTTTGGATTTTTCTCATGACTGCTTTGGAAATAGAAAAATAATTTGATTCTTGCTAAACTAAATAAAACAAACAAGGGAGCTTGAGAAATGAAACATTGAGGGATATTTGAAAGCAAAGAATAACAGACATACTTTAATAATTTCAGAAAATAACATGGTAGAGATTCCGTATCAGCAGGCTGTTTGCCTTCTCAGCCCCCAGAAAAGGAATAAAAGGTGGGCTTTTCCCAGGAAGGTAGTGCTGTCTTTTAAGTAAGAGCGTTTTAAAACTTATTTGTATTTATTTATTTTTTTTGAGATGGAGTCTTGCTCTGTCACTCAGGCTGGAGTGCAGTGGCATGATTTCGGCTCACTGCAACCTCCCTCTAACAGGTTCAAGTGATTCTCCTGCCTCAGCCTCCTGAGTAGCTGGGACTACAGGCATGTGCCACCGTGCCTGGCTAACTTTTTATATTTTTAGTAGAGATGGGGTTTCACCATGTTGGCCAGGCTGGTCTCAAACTCCTGACCTCAGGTGATCTGCATGCCTCGGCCTTTCAAAGTGCAAGTAAGAGGTATTTAAGGGATCTTAAACCTCAACTCAGAGGGAGACGATTTAAAATATACATGTTTTCTTAATTCATATTAAAATCACAGAAATTAAGCCTGGTGTGGTAACGTATGCCTGTAGTCCCGGCTGTTTTGGAGGCTGAAGCAGGAGGATCACTTGAGCCCAGGAGTTCGAGAGTCCAGCCTGGGCAACATAGCAAGATCTTGTCTCTTACCAAAAAATAAATAAATAAATAATAAATAAATAAGTGACAACAATAACAAAAAACTCCCCAGAAATTAGCATTTCCTATTTTTAAAATCATAATAACCCTTTGAAGTCAAAATAATTCACTAGCTTCTATATAAGACCCGAGAGGCCATGTGACTGAGAAGTAAGGACAGACTTGACAAAGGGGCTTTCTTATCATGCCTCTGCTCTGTGCATAGGGATCAGTTCTAGCAGAAAGGCTTAAGCTTCTGGTGCCATTTTTATAGGTGCTGACTCGCTGCTCCAGTTGTTCTATTTAACCATGATTTTTGATTGCTTGCTTTTGAAAATTGTATTCCTTTATTAAAGTTTAACACAAGTAGAACATAAGGAACAGAGGCACCTATTTTAAAGAACAAGACAGAAGTCATACTATTGAGTGTACTTTTACTAATATTTAATGTTTCTTTTACTGTCTTACCCTGATTTTCCTTATGGAGTTAAAATTCTTTAGCATTTCATTGCATTATGAAACAAGTGGGTCAGGCAATGAACTTCCTTCTTGAAGATTCCATGACAACCCATTCTGCATTTTCTTCCTATTTCTCTTTCTTGGTCTTCTCTGCAGTATCCTTTCCATCTGCCTGTCCCTTAAATGTTTTAAAATGAAATATTCTTATTTTAGATTATAAAAGCAACACATACTCATTAAACAATTCAAACAATTAAGTAACTTATAAATTAACATATCCCACAGAAAAAACCATAACTGCACAGTAATAATACACACACACACACACACACACGCACATATATATACTAAACATATTGATCTACCCCTCCACCTCTCTCTGTGGGTTCTTACTATATATACATTACTTTGCAGCTTGAGTTTTGATTTAACAATATACCATCAGTGCTGTAAATATTGACATTCCTCAGGGTTTTCTCCCAAGTTTTCTCTTCCCTCTCTGCCTACTCTGAATTGTGTTACCTGACTTGTGGTTTTGGTCACCCTCCTGATCGTTTTCAAATATGCATTGCCAGCCCTAGTCTGTCTCTAAGATTCCAGCTCCTCTATTTATCATTGCCTACTTCAAGGCTGCATGGGTCCTTTATACCCAAATCTCCCTGAACACTGTTTCTCTTCCTGTGTCCATCTCATGGAGCAGCAATAGCTTTCACCCCATTTTCCCACTTAGAGATTTGGCATCACCATCTGTCCTTCTTTTTCATTCAACCACATCCTGTCAATCACCAGGTCCATTTTTTCTATCTCTTTAGTATCTTTTTAGCTAATTTGTTATTCTCCATACTGCCTACCACCTCTGTCATCCAAGTGACAGTCATCTCTTGCTTGGGATGCTCTAACTTTCTAACTATCCTTCCTTCTTTGATTCCTCCTCTTCACCTTCTAATCCATTTGCCACACAAGCCTAAGACGATTTCTTCCAGTGCAAATCTGAACATGCCTTACTTATAATATTCAGTGGCTTGCCATTGCCAATGGAATAAAGCCCAAACTCTTCAAGACTAGTAGGTCCTCATACTTAGAGGTTTCACATGATCTGGCTTCTGCCTGCGCCTCACCTGCCTGGTTGTTCACCATGCCTACCTTTGACTCTCACTCTAAACATAGTCACCCATCCGGAGTTCCTTGAACATTCCATGCTCTCACTTACACATGTTTGCCTTGATACATTCTGCCTCCCCCTCATGCTGTTTCCTCCAGTTGATGTTCATTTATCCTTTAGGCCACTTCAGTGATACTTCTCCCAAGAGCTAGGCTTGGTGTCATTCCTATACGTTCTCAAAGCATCTCACACTTCTTCCTTATCCTATTGTAACATTGATCATACTATACTGCAATTGCCTGTTTATAGTTTGTGTCTTGCCACCTCTTCCATCCCCCACCACCATTGCCACTGCTAACTTGACTGTGAGCTCCCTGAGGGCAGGAACTAGGAAGAGCACAGAATGTAGCCCCTGATAGGGACCAAATATTTGAATGATGAATGAATGTCGTCAGAAAACCAAGAATCCCATAAAGCTGCAGAGATGACCAGTTTATGAATCCTAGGAGTTACAGTGATCAAGTCTAGGACATCTCATTAGCTGTGAGGGATCAGGCTGGTTCTAAGGTCAGGGTAGGTATATTTCAGGGCTCAGGCATGGTAGTTACAGATACTAGTGCTATGAGGGAGTGAAGCAATGTGATCATAATCAGAAACTATTTGCCTTTTGCTTTCCTTCATGCTTTTTGCTGTTTGGAGCCTTCTGTAGTCTTAGCAATGTGTTGTAATTGGAGTGTTGGAGACCTGTGCAAGGCCTAACTCCTCAGTGGGGCAGGAGGAGAAATGCAAGGATTCCTAGAGAGGGGTAGCTAGATTTTGGTTAGCTGATTGTCAAAATACTCAAAGCAGTTATCTCATGTCTCATAACTGGTAAATCCTGCCTCCCTGCCTCCAATCTCAAGCTCATTAGAGAGAATACTAGGTTTTTATTAATCTCCCTCACTTCAGAGTCCCTGTGTCCTTTAACTCACATGCTAGAGAGGAGAAAAAACAAATACTAATGAAAACTCGCATGCCTCATGACTTTCTTTTTTACTCTTGTGTATACTCCATTGATTTTACACTTGAATACCACCCACCTCAGCTGTTACATTTTAACTGTGACTGTATTCACATTGACTTGCATGGGATACTTCTCAGTTCTACAGTAAATGTGGGTGGTTAGAATATATAATGGAAAGAACTCTGGATTTGGGTTTAGGAGATTGGGATTAGGAACTGGATGCTCTAGCGCAGTCATGTGATCTGATGTGGTCCTATTTTATACAATTTTGAATTAAGTATTGAATATAAAGTATTAAATCACTTTTAAGGCAAACAACTTGAATTAATCCAATTCCTCCCAAATCAATCAAGAACTGTATATCAAAGCTGTTTGGGCCTATTGAATTATAAGCTGTATTGATTTTATTGAAATATTTCCACATTAGCTGGTGAATGGAAATACCCAATATCCGCTGTCATGAGAATAGTCTTAAAATACACAAATGTCAGTCAGACTTTGCAAGATCTTCAGAAAGGCACCTCATATATAAAAGGCAATCTTTCTGGCCTCAGTAAGTCATCTGCCTTTTCTTCGCTTCATTTTTCTCACTGGGGAAAACTGGGGGACTAAAACCTACCTCCTAGTAAATGAGAAAATGTACATAGAAGGTGCCTAGTTTAGTACCTGCTACAGAGCAAGCGCTCAGTGAATGTTATTAGATTTGGAAAGTATATATAATATGATGGACAGCATAATTGAATGTCTGTTTTCTACTAGAAATTCTTACAACAAAGCAGTAAACTGGGTAATATATATTACAGCTTAAAAAAATAGAATCAGGCTGGGCACAGTTGCTCACGACTGTAATCCCAGCATTTTGGAAACCGAGGCAGGTGGATCAACCTGAGGTCAGGAGTTCGAGACCAGCCTGGCCAAACCTGGTGAAAACTCATCTCTACTGAAAATACAAAAATTAGCTGGGCATGGTGGTGGCACTTGTAATCCCACCTATTCGGGAGGCTGAGGCAGGAGAATCGCTTGAACCTGGGACGCAGAGGTTGCAGTGAGTTGAGATCCTATCATTGCGCTCCAGCCTGGGTGACAGAGCAAGATTCTGTCTCAAAAAAAAAAAAAAAAAATAGAATCAGAGGACATCCTACTTCATGGATATATGTGGATTTTGAGCCTATGCCTGCCTTTTTCCATGATTTATTTTATTTCTTTGTTGAAATAATGGGTAAGATGGCCAGAAATAAATTTTAAAAATAGATCTGAAGAAACTGTTCTCTTGGTTCCCTATTTCTTAAAGGGCCAGAAAATTTTAAATAATAGACACACATTTTTGAAAGGAAATTTAAATCAACTCGTACAGGACCCTCTTTACCCTAGTTATGACATGAATGTAATAGTCCAATAGTTTCTTTTATCAGGGTGCAAACATCTTTAAAATTCCCCAATTCAGAAGGACATCAAGTCACTTTCACAGATATGTGAAGGTTAAGAAAAAAGGGACTCTTGGGTGATGTAGGATAGGGTAGATTTACAACACTTTCTCTTGTTCACCTTAAGAGCTGAAAATATAAGATTTTCCAAATTATAGTGCTATCAGATATATTAATCATGTCTTAATTAGAGATTTTGGGAAGTACTCTCATAAATGCAAGGCATTGTTATTAACAATAGAGTGATTAAGCTACAGAACCATTTAATTTAAAATTTAATCCAGTAGTTGAAGAAAATAAAGTTTTATCAATTTGGGGATAGAGTGGACACAGAGAAAACCTCAAGTTTGAGAAGATGAACATTTGATGTTTTGATTGACCACATCTTGGAGGGAAGATATACAGGATGTGTACATCCTTGAGGCCCAAATGTACATTTCTGACTTTCAGACAGAGAAGATGGGCAAGATCTGGGATTAGAATGGAAAATTGTTTTGTTTTGTTTTTTTTCTTAGTGGCCATGGATTTGTACAAATGGAGGAACTTGGAAGGGCCTGAAGCAGTGGCCATGCCATTTGATCAAAACTAGATGATCTCAAGTCCCTCAGCTGAACTCACTAAAATTGCAATGAGAACAAAGTATCATATTTCACCATTCTGGTTTAGGGCAGCTAATTTTTCCCTAACTAAGTTTGAGTTTTGAGCCTCTTGAGTTAATAGCTTTCCTTTTGTTATCATGCACACTCTCCTAGCCTCTGCACCTGGATGAGATAAATAGCCTAAATTATGTTTGCTTCATGGACAGCTTTCTTATGAACTATCTCAGAACGTAGTCAATTTGATGGTCCTTGCATTTGGCAGAGAACCAACAAATCACCCCACTGAGTTGGACTTGGGACATACTAGGGGTGAGGTGGAGGGTAGATGAAGATGGCTGGGAACAGGAAAAGATGTGGGATGCCTTTTCTTCCAGGTGCCAGTCTGGGCTACGCTTGGCCAGGTAGCAGGAAGACCAAGCATGGAGCAGAGGATTTTGGCTTCTTCCCTCATTCCCCTTGGTCAGTTTGGATCTGACCATTTGACAGACACATTAACACAGAAGTTAAAAGTTAGAATCTGCTCTCTTATCATTTAGTCTGTGTCAAACGGTAGATTTTAAAGTTCTTTGGGGGCAAGAATGTCTTATTCACTTCTCTATAACCCTCTCAACTATAAAAATGCTTGGTATATAGTAGTGTTTTTTTTTAGGTAAAAATATATCTTATTTATTTCAGAATACATACCCTACTTTAATGTTCTAGAATTTTTGAGCTGAATGTTACAGCCAATTCTAAACAGAGTGATGAAGCCTAAATGGGCAAAGGTAATCAAATGTGTTATTTATTTCCTTTCTTGATGTTGTCACCTTTTTTTTTGTGGGGAGTGGGGGATGGGGACAAAATGTTAACTCTCAATCTTTTACAAATATGTTATTTACTCTAAGGACTTTCTTTGGCAGCCCTAGTTAACCTTCACCAGGTGGTGGAGTCCAACTGGAGCAGAGAAACGGGCTCACCAAGGAAGTAAGCCTTGGCCTCTCATGCATCTGGCCAAATCTCTTATAGAGGCAGATACATTTGATTGAGTACTACTATTCTTGTTTTGTACTCTTTCCTTTATAACTTTATGAATAAATGACAGCTGGCAGCACAAGACCTTTGAAAGCTACTGTTCTATTAATTCAGTAAGATGATATCCCCATTTCCTCTGTCTTCTTTCTTTAAGAGAAAACATGAAATTATTTTTTAAAGCTGGTCAACTAAGGCTTGGGTTTTCCTCCCCTATTCCCTGTGAGGTACTTGTATTGGGACGTCTTGTGTCGTTACATGCCAGGCTGTCCTGGGAATGCTCTGTCGTTCCTTAATGCCAATGCACACATCTGTTCAAAATTTCACCTTTCTCATTTTTGAACGTTTCTTAAAATTGATGGATGCATTTAATGTGGCATTATTTTTTTCCTAAAAGACTGTTATGTAATCAAACCAATGATGGTTTATAATTGATGGTATCTTAGAACAGAGGAAAGATAATGTGTTTTAGTTATCTATTGTTGCATAACAAATAACCACAAAACTTAAAATAGTAATAATCATATATTATCTTTCATGGTTTCTGTGGGTCAGGAACTCACCTAGGGCACACTAGGGAGGTCTGTGTCTGCTTCAGGCTGTCTGGGGTATCAGCTAGAAGACTTAAAGCCTAGAAATTAGAAGCATCTGAAGGCTCATTGATTCCCATGTGAGCTTTGCTGGGGTTATTCGCCCACAGGTGGTCATTCCATGAGGAGATAATGGAGTGGAAGGAACTAA
Source organism: Hylobates moloch (assembly GCF_009828535.3). Taxonomy (NCBI): domain Eukaryota; kingdom Metazoa; phylum Chordata; class Mammalia; order Primates; family Hylobatidae; genus Hylobates; species Hylobates moloch. The sequence continues at coordinate 54,528,748 of NW_026652278.1, read as the reverse complement.
ACTAAAAATCTTTATTCCTTTTCTTATGAGTGAAATATTTTCCAACATCATAAGGATCTCTGGAAGGAAGAATAAATTCGGCATTTTCTAAGAAAGGCTGTACTTGGGTTTCTGATCTGAGGGGGGCTTGTAGATCAGAACTTTCACTGTCTAACTTTTGGCATTGGGAAGGGCAGCCTGTCATGACAATCACATATACATATCACCTCAGAGCCTGTTCCATTCATCAGTATTCAGGATGATTTGTACCAGACTCCTTACTTAGTCTTCCCCAATTCTCCCTACCATCTTGAGGTTTGAAATTCTTGGTGGGGAAAAGAAACATAGGTGACAAGTGCCACTCTTTTCCCCATTTGAATCAGGGACTTGATAGTCAGCTGTGTCCAAATACTCCTTATCTTCCCATTTTAGAGAAGAGTTCTTCTCTTGCAGTCCTTTGAGATCTCCATTCTAAGCATATTAAGGAGGCACTTTCTCTAAAGTTCTTGTTATTCATATCTAAGATACATCCTACGTCCAAGGGAATCCAACAGTGTTTGGCCTCTCTAACCCTTCTCAACTTTTGAAGATTCAAAGAGTTAGATAAAATACTATTTTCGAAAAATAAATCAAACACTGCTCTTTCCTAAAAGGATAAAGTTTTAATAAAATGTGCATTTTTGGTTTAAACCTTTTAGAGTTCGGAGGGGCCATTTCTTAATGCCTACATCTATTGAGGCTTCTAAATGTAATGTTTAAAATAATATTGCTATTAGTATAGAAATGTGAAATAAGCATTGCACCACAAAAATAGGTTCTCTTTTGCTGAACTCATTTGGGTTAATTCTGCAAGGATTACCTGAGCACTAGGTTCAGAATATTGAGCTTTAAGAAAATTTTTATAAAAGCAATATTGTTATCAGTAGTAGTCCATATCTGCTGTGTGCCTCCAATTGGCAGGCATTTGTGGAATTGATGGTATTATCTTCATTTTACAGAAAAGGAAACTGAGCCCAGATAACTTACGTAATTTGGCCAAGATCATACACTGAGCAAGTAGCAAGCAGAACTCTGTCTCACATGAAAACCATTGTGTGGGAGAATTTGACCAGTATTTGGGTAGTTGTAGAATTTTTCTCAAGCAACTACTAAGTCTCAGGGACTAGTACATACTAATGGAAACTTTTCATGTGGAGTGTCTTCTTATCTGAAGCTGGAGGCTTCAAAGAACTAAAGAGAGGATCTTGATAGGGCTAATTCTTTCCTTTCCCACAGCTCTGCCCAGCTGTTCCCATTTTACCCCTTTCATATGAAGGCATTCATATGATTTTGTTGTAGAGGCTTGTAATGATGATTTCTTGGCAAAAAGCCTCACCATGTTGTTCTAGTGTGCTGGAAACATGATTTCTAAGACACCTGACACATTGACACTTGTACTGACTTCAACCCACATCCTTAATAGAGGAGCTGGGTCTCTATTGTGACCATAATATGTTGCAGCAGAAGACCCAAATTCACTGCATTGCTTGAATAATTTGCCTGTATGATGATACCTACCTGGAGCTACTGAATTTCTCGCAGATTTTTGTTTTAGTATCTCATTTATTAGGTTAAAGAAGGGCTGTTTTATTCTAAAGAAAGTTTTTCAGTTAGAGGTTTGACATGGCTCAAAGATGATAGTAGTGGAACTATTGGATATATATAAATCTTTCATTTTTGCTATGTATGCATGTCTTTGTATTGAATCCAGATTAGTTTTAGTTTTGGTGTGTTTATTCTGTAGAGTGTTTAGCCCTCTGGAGTTTTTCTAAGTTAATGAGCAATTGCCTCATGGATAACCCACACTGTGGCTTCTTTAGATGCAATGTAGCCAATGGCAATAGTGTGTGTGTATGAGGGGGTGGTGGCAGGATGAGGGGAGAGATATCAAGGACTCTTGAGATCTGGAATTTATAAAAATGATTTGTTCTTTAGTTTTCAGATGAACTTAAATTTTTCTCTTATTATAGAAATAATGTTTATTGTAGAAAACTTAGAAAATATATGTGGGCTCCCCAAAATAAATAAATATGAGGTCCCAGAGTTAGTCACAGTTAAGATTTTGGTTCAACTTATTCCGATCTCATGTGTGTGGGGTGTGTGTGTGTGTGTGTGTATGTGTGAACATTCATACATATGTTTATTCTTGCATAAATAAGCCTATATTATAAATATTCTTCTATGAATGATCTTTTCAGATGTATTTATTCATTCAATATTCTTCCATGACATCATTTTTAATGTCTGTAAAATTCTTATTGTGTGGCTATACCATATCTTTTGGACATTAGATTTATTATTATTATTTTTGTCTTTATTCTGTAATCTTGCAGCAACTGACTCATAGAAGCTTTTAAAATTTTGGACCACTGAATTAGCTCCCTTCCCACACTACAATCAGCAGAATGTGTTATGCATTGCTGCTTCCCTGCCCCGAGACCCACTTCCAGCATCATAATGCTATAGAACTGATTGGTGTTGACAGCTCATCTACTTTTGCCGTTTCTTCTTGCAGGAGACAGAGCATGTGGTATCCAGCCAGTCAGAGTGTCAGGTGAGAGCAGGAACACCAGCTCATGAGAGTCCACAAAACAATGCCTTCAAGTGCCAAGAAACAGTGCGACTTCAACCAAGGTGGGCCCTTTGTTGTCAGAAGCTATTCTGTGCTTGTGGTTCCTTTCTCAGAAATGCCAACTGTGTGCTTGCCACCCCCACACAAGAGGCAAGGCTTTCTGACTTTTGTTGGCATTCCTTATAGTCAGAAAATCTGCTTAAAGGGGCCTAGAAGGGGAATCGCTGAGTGAGTTTAAGATAAATGTAAATGACCTACTTTCTCTGCCTCTCATTTGAAAATAATCTACCTTAAGGCTCAGGGGGGAGTAGAGACAGGTCCTGCCCTTGGAGAGGAATGCTGATTTCATCCATTCTTGTTCTTTATTCTACGCTGGAGGGAATTAGATTTTCCTTTGTGATAGTGATAAATTTGTGATGACCATGTAGGCACCATACCAACTGATTTTTACATAGTCTCTCATTTAGCCTTCTCTACTTTCTCATAAAGCTGTGTACTCATAGTCTGAAAGATATTAAGGCACTTGCCTGATGTTGCACAAGTGAAAAGGACTGAGCCAGAATTTGAACCCACAAATGTCTGACTGCAGCATGGCAGGTGCAGATTCTGTGCTGACCCAAGTGTCTTCCAGTGACCTTAGCCCTGACATAGCCCCAGGATGGCCTCTCTAGCCTGCTAGACCTGCTGGAGACAGCCCTGGATCCAGGGCAAGGGTGTGGGTGGAAAGCAGCCTGCAGAAAGGTTGGCATGACATTCAGATGGGAGCCCGGCATTGCAGCTGTCTATGGAAAGTCTCTTCTGGAAATAAACAGAAGAAAGAATTCAACCACTAGTTGTGTCAGCTGTCTTTGTAGGATCTTGTGTACAGTGTAATCATAGCCCTCACTCAGTGGAAAGGGAGGGCTGTGCTTCTGAGCCTGACCTTCAGAATTGTTTTTCTAAGGCAGCACAGTCTAAATCAATAACTACAGAGAAAATTGGCTGTGCTATGCAGTTGTACTTTTAAATATCCAATATACTAAATTTAGAATAATAGAGCCTCAAAAGGCTGGAGGGAACCTCAAAGGTAAGGTGCTTCCCTATCCAGGTGGATTCATGGGCACCTTTTATAACCCTCTTCACAAGCTGACTTCTTTTATGTGTTTACTCTTACCTGACCTCGGGTAATACCTGTTGGATTCAGCCTTGTAATTTCTCCAGTAATCAGGACATTCTCCCTCCTCTTTGAGGTATTATTGTAAGAAAGCTATTTTTGGTTACTGGAATCAATTTAGTCAGTGACCCACCAGCCTGATGACTGTCTCTCTCAGCAAGAAGAAAGTCAACTATTATTCCCATGCATATTTCAAAATAATATAAAAGCAAAACAAAACAAATAAAAACCAAAGCAAAATCATTCATGCTTGTGTATGGAATGAATGGTGGTCCTGTAGGGGTATATATTTAACAGAGACCAACAGGGGAAAATGGTGTTAGCAATTAACCTTCTCAAAGATGCTTGATGTTCAGTAAACTTAAAACCATTGTGTATCCCATTTTGTATTTCTCTTCCTCTGCCCCTTAGCAAACCTTCATAGGATCCTAAATACCTTGTTGTCTTTTTCTCCTCCCCATCTCCCATCTTTCATGTCCCACTTTCACAGAATTGAGCTTTCTCACCTAGCAACACTCCAGACTGTTCTGTGCACCGCTGTCAGCAATCGCAGGATCTGGTGCTAAGTCACATATCAGGAGAGCTGTGAGGGCAGTTATGTCTAGTACTCTTAGTTAAGTAAACTTTAAACTACAATTATTTATCACAACCATGGTGACATCACCAAGGGACATTCAAATGGAAATTTTAAAAAATCCATCTCAAAATATTACAGGGATTGTGAAATTTGATGAACTGGTGAAATGAGATCCGAGGCTAAAAACAACTTTGAATCAGGTAGCTCACATTCCTGATAACCTTCCTCTTCTGTTTTAAGCAGGCATCTGGCCAGGTTTGGACATATCATGCCAAACAGAATCTTGATAGAGAGATGATACTGTAATTGGACACTCCAGACCTAGGTCTGGTTCAGAGTGAAGGAATAAGCCAGGCTAAGTCTCAGCAGGTGTAAAATGCCACCTTCTTTGGGGCAGTGAGTTGGGGAGAATGCTGTTAACATAATGAACACTGTAAGAAAAGGAAGAAAGATCTCTCTGTAGCAAGAGGCCACCTTACTCCTTGGGGTCACACATTATTTGGGTGAGACTCGAAGGAGTAGTCAGTCTTCAGAAAATGAATCCATCTTTGCAGAGGTGAGATTTTGGAGTGGATTGAGGTCATGAGGTGGGCATTGGTCTTTTCATGAATGCCAAATACTTTCATACCTACAGCTCTCAGAGTTCTCATGTTGTATATTGGGTTCTTTTGAGCACAAGGAGCCTTTATGTATTTATGAGGATGAGATTCAGGAAGGTCTATGAATCTGTTTGCCCAAGTTTCTGTGTATATATACTATATACTCTATTATTGCTACTGTAATAACTGACCACAAACTTGTGGCTTTAAACACAAATTTATTATCTCGTAGTTCTGTAGGATAGAAGTCCAACATATGTCTCCCTGGGCCAAAAAAAAAAAAAAAAGGGTGTTGGCAGGGCTCCGTTCCTTTCTAGAGGCTCTAGGGAAGAATCTATCCATTTCCATGCCTTTTCCAGTTTCCAGAGGCTGCCCACATTCCATGGCTTATGGTCCCTTTCTCCATTTTCAAGCCACCAACATTGCATCTCTCTGATCATTCTTCCATAGTCACATCCCCTCTGATCATGGCTGGGAAACATTTTTTGATTTTAAGGATTCATGTAAATAGATTGGGCTCACTCAGATAATTTCCCTATCTTGAGGTGCTTAATTACATTTTCACAGTCCTTTTTGTCACATAAGGTAAGGTGGCAGAGGATCAACAATGATGAAGACATGGACATCTTTGGGGAGCTATTATTCTGTCCACTACATGTATGTTTATTTTTTTCTAGTGAAAATCTCTAAAACATTGATCAGACTCTCATATGGCACATATAACCCCAGAAAATATTTAGAACCCCTGTCCTAATGTCTCTATGGAAGACCTCCAAGTTTGAAAACACATGACTCCAGAGAAGGTTCAGAACTGTTAAATCAAGGTTAGCCTGAAGCTGCCTCATTACATATTTTAAGTTCAGCCTAAAGGTTTCTCTGTACATTGTGAATTATAACCTAAATGGAGTTGTATACAGACTGTAGCCTACTCTTGCACCAATCGCCAAGTTGTGGCCAAAGGTGGCCAGCTGTTCAAACCATGTTCAAATAAGGCAAACACCGAGCTGTAATGAATCCGGCTGTTTCTGCACCTCACTTCTCTTTTCTGTATGTCACTTTCTTTCCTTTTTCTGTCCATAACTCTTTTTCCACCATGTGGCTGCACCGGAGTCTCTGAGCCTACTCTGGCTGGGAAGGCTGCCCAATTCATGAATTGTTCTTTGCTCAATTAAACCCTTTTAAATTTAATTCAGCTAAAGTTTTTCTTTTAACAGAACCCTTGTCCTAATGTCTTTCTACTTCCAAGCTGGCTTGCTCTTCTGATTTCCTTTAACAGAGCCAACCTCAGATACAGTTAAAGCCACTTCCATCTTCTTTCACTACACCCTTCCTCCCATTTGCCATGCCCCGCCCTTCCCTATATTATATTCCTTGGCCTTACAGTGCCACACATTAGAGGACTCAAATTTGGTGTCCTACAGGTGTATCTGGTGTGGAGACATATTTGGCTTGTACAAAGTTAAACTATTTTGAATCAACATTTTAAAATCAAGAGTTTTTACAGATTTTTGGCTTTCTTTGGAAGAATCTAAAGGAGGGATAACCCAGGGCCTACATTCCTCCAAGGCAACAACTAGCTGGAGCTGAGAAGTAGATTTCAATTTTTTTCACAATTCCTACCCAGCTCTCCTCATTTATTTATGCTCTTTGCTGTGCTTCTATAGGCATTTGATATATAATGTCTGTTTCAATCCTTTTCTTCCTGGCAACTGCTGCTCCTGGGGACTCTGTAGCTCCCTGGAGCTAAGTCCTCCTGGATGAAAATGTCTTATCATATGGTGATGACTGATACTGTCTTAATGCCATCTTTTCCCCAGATGACATGTTTTCATTTTAATATGGACTTCCAGTGCATGGGCGGAAGGGCTGGGTTATTATACTACTCTGGCGTACTCCTCAATACCTGGTATTTTCAAAGCATGTAAAATTAAAGAACTGCAGTTAGTTAGAGCTGGAAGAAACCTTAGTAATCATTTAATACAACTCTCATTTTCTTCTCTGACACCCAGTGAGGCTGTGATTTGCTCCAGTTCTCTCTCCCCTTGATATTAGAACCAAGATTAGTACCATCAATCTGTATTGAGTTGCCACTTAATGAATATGCATTAGTTTGACTGATTTTTAGAGCTAAAGCCAGTGCCAATCCTGTAAACCCTCAGATATGACAAAGGGAAAATTATGAATGTAAGAGAATATGAATGCAGTTGGGGAATTCTTACTAAGCTAAGTAAATTTACTTTTGAGAATGATTAACTCACTTATATTTAAAATATTGTATTAAAATTTATGACAGCATTAAACCTTTAATGTTGTTAAAGACCTTGTCTGTATAAACAGGAGCTATTCTATAGCATTGTCTTACTGTTAATTAGGTTGGTGGTTACATTGTAAGTTCCAGTTCATTGGCCTCTTCATCTGGATTCCCATGTTACAGGAGGTTGAAGATCCTTAGCAAGGATAATGGCCTTGGATGGCCTCCACTATTTCTTAACATTCCAGATGAAAGAGAAAGCTGTGGGCTTTGTTGCTTTATAGAAAGAGGAAGTTTCGTTGGCAGCAACTTTTCTATGGGGGATAAATCCTTTCATCTTTTGTTTTGGAGATAGACAATTGTGTGTGTGTGTGTGTGTGTGTGTGTGTGTGTTTGAATAGCTAATTGTTTCTTACTTAAATGTTTTTCGTAGAAGTAAGCAGAGTCTTAATGAGTTCTGCTAAACAGAGACAGAATGAGTAAGAGAATGAGCACTGAGATTTTTAATATTAGTAATACAAAAGACATATCTCCCTTCTTGGACTGTACCTGATCTCTGCATATTTCTAGGATGTTCTTCTCCTTCCTCATTAGTGTGCTCCTAGGGTTTTGTTTTGTTTCTTTTTATAAGGGGAGCTGGGATGAGGTAGAGATAAAAAACAGCTTGCCTTCACAGTGCTTTGAGACTCCCTGGTATACGGTTGGATAATGAGTGGGTATTGACCTAGTTCACGTTGAGTATCCCACATAGAAAGGGAGCCAGATAGGAGGGCTCTCCTTCCCTGCACACGCCCACTGCCTCCCTCCATGGGCACAGAAACAACCTGGTGGAAGGAAAGAACATTCAAACGAAGAGATCCAGGGTCTTAGCTCACATCTGTCAGGTGACCATGGTCATTTCACTCAAATTCCTGGGCCCCCTCCTCTAACATAAGGAATTTGGGTCAAATGATTTCTAGAGCTTCTTCTGGCTCTAACATTGAAAATGCTCAACGCTCTAGATATTTAAAAGATTAGACATGGGAAGCCTATAGCTTAAGAATACGAGCTCCAGAAGATACAGATACAAATAATTCCCCCTCTCCTGCTGTAGAGCACAAAAATCCCACACCCAGTCTGTAAACTGCTGATTGAAAACAGAGCCCACACTTGATTATTTTGGAAACGAAATCCTCCTTTTTTGTTGTTTTTTAAAGGAGACTACCCTTGGTCACTTGATAAGTTGTTAGCACTTTCACTAGTAATTTGGCATAAGGATAAAAGGGAAACTTAGAGACATTCTCTCATTCAAAATGCTACTACTACCACTACTAATAATAATAAAATAAGTGAAACATTGGAAAATATAGAGAATCCCAAGGATGTAAAAATGACTTGTTATCTTACCTCCCAGATATAACCACTATTACCATTGTAATGCACATTCTTATATTGTTGCTATTGTTTTAATGTTGTTATAAAGAGAAATTGTGTATGAAAGGGGCTCCTGGATGCATTGGGCTTTAAATCTGCTAGAAGCACTATTTACTTTAAGCACGTCTTAGAGTAGAAAGCTAGACAAGAATGCATTATGATTATACAATAATCATGTATACCAGTGTACTTTTCTACATAAGACCAGTAAGATGAGTAATAGAGTAGTAGGTTAATTATCACAAAGTTGGTGAGTTCATTTATGGCTAAATTGAACAAATTTAATTTTCCATAACAAATATTCTAACATACAATTTCTATAAGAAACATGTTTTGCAAGCTTTGGTATCATTATAGCCCTTTGTTAGAAATGATATTTCTAGGAGACCAAACAGGAAACTTTGTCCTTAACATCTGAACATTTTGGAAAGTTTCTTGGCTTAACATAAAATAGATTTAAGAGAAATTTCAATAATGATTATAGGAGACAGAGAATGTATAAATTTAAACCTAATTTAGAACTTTGACCAGCTGGTTAAGTGTTCAGTGTGCCTGAGGCCACTAGAACAGGGCTAATTTTTAACTTACTCTTCATCTTCCCGTTGAAGTCATGGCTACTCCCATATTTTTGTTAGAGTTATTTGTCAATAAGGTTATTCCTTTTCAAGATTTAGATTAAATACTACACACACACACACATACGTTATGTATAGTGACATACACATACACACAGAGCTCCTACTTAACCCTCCATATGTATTTTTTTCTTAGATTATTAATGCTAGATTAAAACATTTTTGGGATTAGATAGATATATACATACATATACATATATATAAATTTGTCTCTAAGAATATATTATACATAATTACATTGCTTTATGTTACATTATATTATACATTGCTGTATATTACATTGTTATACATAATTATATTACATTGCTATGTAAGTTGTTTGTCCTGCTTAATATTATATTTTCCGTATCATAAAATACACTATAACATATGTAATGGCTGTAAAATACAGTCTTGTATCACATAATAACATTTCAGTTAACAATGGACATGTATGATGGTGGTCCTATAAGATTAAAATACCATATTTTTACTGTATCTTTGTATGTTTAGATATGCAAATACCACTGTATTACAGTTGCCTACAGTATTCAGTACAGTAACATGCTGTAGAGGTTTGCAGCCTAGAAACATTAGGCTATACCATATAGCCTAGGTGTGTAGTGGACTATACCATCTAGGTTTCTGTAAGTACACTCTGTGATGTTTGCTCAACAGTGAAATAGCCTAAGGATGCATTTCTCAAAATATATCCCCGTCACTAAGGGATACATGACTCTATTTCCTTTTATGGATATACCATCATTTATTTAATGAAATCTAAAGTATTTGATATTGCAGTTACTTACAGGATTTATATTTGTATTTATTGCTATGGTAAACTTCTTAAAAACAATATCTTTTTGTGCATCCATTATAGTTTTCTTGGTTTGTGCTTAAAAGTCAAAGTTGTCTAGGCATTGGATTTGGAGCAGCTAACTGAAATGAAACTTAAGATATAAATTTTTAGCCAGGCACACTGAGATTACAGCTCACGCCTGTAATCTCAGCACTTTGGGAGGCTGAGGCGGGCAGATCACTTGAGGTCAGGAGTTTGAGACCAGCCTGGCCAACATGGTGAAACCCCATCTGTACTAAAAATAAAATACAAAATAAAATACAAAAATTAGCTGGGCGTGGTGGCACACACCTGTAATCCCAGCTACTTGGGAGGCTGAGGCATAAGAATTGCTTGAACCTGGGAGGCAGAGGTTGCAGTGAGCTGAGATCATCAGCCTAGATGACAGAGCGAGACTTTGTTTCAAAAAAAAAAAAAAAAGAGATGTCCAATTTTCAGTTATCCGATCACGGAAGAAGATAGGAATATAACAGACAACTAGTAACTTTGAGAGAACTAGATAAAAGTCATGTGGCTGGATTTCTGTATGTGTTGGAATCATAGGATGGTGGCTCTGGGTGGAATGTTGGAGACAATCCAGTTTAATCTCTTCCCCTTCTTTGTGTATTCACTAGATATTTCTGTTTCATCCACTAGCCTTCATGGTGTTCTAGTTCACATTGCTAAGGGCAAAGTGCTTCTGGCTCTAACATTCCCAGAGGACGTTTGAAAGTCATGTGGGGGATGGAAAAATTCTTTGTTGTGTGGGATGCCTCATTCATGTCAGGGACTCTGACACCTTTGGCTCTAGCCCACAGAATGCCAGTAGACAACTCCAGCTTCTATAATAATCACAAATAGCCCCCAGATTTTCTACATGTCCCCTAGGGGACATACCATCACCCTGTAAAAACACAAAAACAAAAACAAAAAAACCCACTAAATTTCATGATAAATACCTTATCTAAAACCATGTTTTATGTGACTCTTTATTAACATGGGGACATGATCTATTTATAAGTGGATAAAAGCAGTTGCATAACAGTATCACAAGATGTTCCTATTTTTGCTTAATATATAATTATTTACAGAAACATATACTAGCAAGAGATAAATCCATATTTTAATGGTAGTAATTTTGGGGGGAGACAAATTACAGGTGATTAAAAAAATATTTTTTGTGCTTTTACTTTCCAAGTTTCCCTGCTAGCGATCCCCTATTAAGCTTGTAATTGGCAGAAAGTGATAAGTTTATATTATTTGCAAGACAAATAATAGTACCTACTGTTTCTCTGGCTTTATTTATTTAGTAACAATTGAATCTTACTTTGGGACAGACATGACTATTAGGAGAACATTAGGAGAGAACAGATTTATTTTTTATTTCTGTTAACTGGGAAAACTTAAAATGAATTTTCAGTGACACTTGCGGCCTTTGTGGTTTAGGTCACTTGGGATCAGAAACCAAATACTACAGATGATTTTATAGGTTTAAATAATGTTTAAAACCATAATTTGTGTCATAGATGCCTCTTTTCTTCAGCATTTGCCTCAGTAGAAAGTCTCTTCTTATACTCTTGAGCAGCATGCCAAGCCTCTCAGAGGTCCAGTAGCACAGAATTCTCATTACGATCACTCTGATGACCCTGCAGATGCAGGGACAAGGGAAATATCAAGACCCCTTTAAGTGGGGGTGGGGTCCAAGGGGAGAAAGATTGAGAAGGGGTAGATGCAGGAATAAGCCAGCTGTCAAAGTCTTCTTAGTGCCTTAAGTTTAGCACCAACATAAGAAAACAGTTTTGGCCAAACCCAGACTATTGAATAAATCTAAAAACACATAATAGAGCCCCTGGGAAGGGCCTAGGAAATATCCAAGATACTGTAGTGTAAAGAGGAAAGGCCTTGGCAGTATGCAGACCTGGATGCTAGTTCCAGCTTTGCTGCTTCCTTGGACAGATTCCCTAACCTCTCTGGGCTTTGATTTCTTCAGATGTGTGATGGAAATGAAAATATCTACTTCCCAGAGCTACTGTTGCAAGGATTAAATGAACTGCACGTTCAGCTTCATTCAGGTTCTGGCCCACAGCAGGGGCTCAGAAGATTAATGTTGCTATTCCATAAGAGAGGAGATCCTTCCTCCATGAAGGTTTTTGCTTAGCTCCACAGTACTGATCTATGGCTTGCCAACATATCCATCTTGCTGCTAGTGTTCTCTCTTCTCTCCTCCATTCATCTAAATTTTAATCTCATCTTAGAGCCCAGCTCATTCCCAACTTTTCATGCACCTTCTCCTTCCTCGATAGCCCATGTTGATCTCTGTAGTTAGAACATGTTCAATGTAACTAGACACATGGTACTAGTGTTCAAAGAGTTTGGTTTATCTCTTCAAATAGGATATATGCCTATTTTCTGTAATTCTTTTGACTGTGCAGTTTTCAGCACAGTGCTGAACTCGTAGGTTCAGTAGTTTAGTAAAGTTTCTGCTTATTGATTCTTAGGTAGGCAATCCCATGGAATTCTGGTTTGCTCTCCATAATCTCATGCCTCTCTTGGCCATATTTCATTGTGGTCCTTTATATACCTGGTCCTTTACAAGCTCTAGTCTGCTTTTGTGTACACTGGCTAAATTCTTGTGCTTCCACATCCATCCTGCACAGAGCCCAGATTACCTTCATAGATCTGTTTTTCTGAACGTCTTTAAGCTAGACCTTAGCTTCTCTCTAGTTGAACCAAAAACTATGCATACCTTGGACCAGTTGGTTTCCCAACTCAATCTCAACTGAATTGCCAGTTGAGATTCCAGTCATTTGGACTGTCTCGCTCAACTTGGACATGTGATTCAGACAATTTCAAAAAGGTTTTTAAAGCGGTTGTATATGGCAAAGTGGTCCTAGTTGGCCATGAATAGTCATGGTTGGAAAAGTGGGGATCAAGAAAGTGGTCCTTTTCAATGTGTAATTACTGCCAGCCTTGCTGATCTTGCTCATGTGCAACAAAGGGGACCCAGGCTATTGCATGACAAGTGGTTGTTTCTTGATAATGTGGTTGGTATTCTCTGCAAACAATGGAAACTAACTGTGTTTGATTCAGGCAAGGAAAGGGATCTAAATGAAGGCTATTGCTTAGCTTAAAAAATTGAACTAAGGGCAAATATGCTTTGGGAAGGATAAGAACCAGGCCTGGTCCATGGATTTCTGGAATCACAATGACAGGGACATGTTTCTCTGAGGTGTTATCACTGGATGATCCCATTCTAATACAACAGCTTTTCATTCCTGCTCAAGTTTTGGCTTCAGAGAGAAGGAACTAACTGGCCTAGCTCAGGCCACATATTTACCCTTTCATGTAGAATTGTGGAAGCTGGTTTCCCAAGAGAAAGGGAAGTTGATGTCAGAAGAAGTGGATTGGAGATGAAAAATGCTGAACAGATGAAATCAGTATAGTGTTGGGTGACTTGGGGGCATGGGAAGAATCTGGAGCTGATGGAGGAAGAGAACTAAGAACCAATTTTAAGGGTCAGAAAGGCTTGGTGTGGCTTGCCAAACTTACCTGAGTCAAAGGCATGGAGAGACCAGGGCTCCTCCGACTTGCCTCCCTGCTCATTAACTCACCCTTGCTCCTCAGACCGACACTGATCCAGGTTCTGTTCATCTTGTGTCAAGTCACATCAGCAAAGACAAGTAAAGCTGGAGTGTACTGAAATGCAGAAAGAATGTACCAGATGATGTCAGAAAGGTTGGTGGTGGACACGCTGCATGGGGCCTGGTAGCCTGGGTGTTGATCCTTGGATTTTGTCTAATTCTAGAAGAAAACCACTGGAGGTTATAAACATGAGTGACAGACTCAGATTGACATAAAAATATCACTCTGGGTACTGTGTGTTGTACACTATACTGTGTATTGTACTCAGGGGTACATCTTGGAAGCTAATATATCATCCCTGTGGGAGGTGCTGGTGACAATGAAGATGGAGGGAAGATGATAGGTGAAGGATAGAGACTCGTGATTCTTTCCTTTGGGGAGAGAAAGAAAATCTTGAATAGGGAACAGGCAGCATTTAGGCTTGATTAATATTAATGCCTACTCAAATCCCCTGTGCCTTGAAAAATATTCTTCTGTTCCAAGAGCTAACCTGATAGATACTTTAAAAGTTAAAGTGTTGCAAGTCTGAGTATCAGTTGTAATATCACAGGAGCCAGTGTGATATGTAGTTACAAATATTCATCAGCTATTCACCTGTCATTTGAATTCCCCGTCCCCACCCCCCGGCCTATCACTTGTGACACTCTGTGCCCTTCACTGCATCTGTCCCTGATCTAAATCTTCATTTGTGTGATTAGGCTTTTCTCTTTCCCCCACCTGTAAGCTCCAAAAGACAGAGATTGTGTCTATTTTGTCACCGCTTTCTTACTTGAGGTTTCTCTTGAAGGTAGATTCTGATAGATAGGAGGAGCTGGGTACAGGAAGGTGGTCCCAGGAAGCAGGAACTAGGAAGGAGGAAGAGCCCACAACAGGTGCGTAACTTGGTAGGTTACCACTCTGAGCAACTGGGGTCTCTCTGAGGAACTGTGTAGACAGTATCTCAGACTTATCCCTCTGAAAGTTGAGGAAAGAGCTGCAGCATTTATTCACCCACCCACCCCCCCACCCCCCACCACCTTCTCTTCTGGCTGCAGGCTGCTCCCAGGGGAGTTAAATCTGCCACACATGCAGGCTGAGGGAATGAGCCCTGTCTGGCAAAAATCCTTGAGGCAGAAGAATGAAGAAACTTGGCAGATGTTTGAGGTGGGATGAGGGGAGCAGGCAGAAGTGTCCTTGGAGCTGAAGTGTTGGTTACAACCACTCGTCTCCTGGGCTGAGCTCTGCCTGGCACATGGAGCAGGTGTCTGATCATTATTTACTAAGTGTATGCAATGTATTTACTAAGTGTATGGAATGAATGAGGTGATGCAAGCAAAGTGCCTTGTAACCTGCTCAGCAAACCAGGTACTGCTATAATTATTACTCCTAATAATGTCTTATTAGGGCTTCTGTTCTCACTCATTCACCTGCTGGATTCTGTGTCCTCAATATTCCATCCAAAATGTGTTCTTTATGGTTCACAGTGTCTTTTAAACCACACCCATGTCTACTTTACCTCCACTCTGCCAATTCTGAAGCTGGCCCTGTGCACCTGACTCACTGCTCACCCATTCTCTGGGCATTGCTGTGGTCTTGGCTGCTTCTGGTCTCTGTTCCAGCTCACCAAAGTGAGAAGTGGTACCTTTTCCAGGACAGCTGGGCTGCCCTGTATTTGAAGTTTTTCATGATGTTTTGAGGGGCACAGCCTTTCTCTGTGTTCCCTGGGGGACCAGGCCAGAAATGCCATGTCACTCCTATCCTCAAAGAAGTTCCTCCCTTGCGCTCTTTAGCCACTGGTGTCCTCCCAGGCTGTTGCACTTGGACCTTTAGGATAGTGTTCCCCAATTAGGAATCCCCTAGAGTGCTTGTTAACTATATGTCATCATCCTACTTTTCTGGAAATTCTGATTCAGTAAGTTTGGGTTCTGGCCCAGGAATCTCTGTTTTAATAATACTGGCTGATTCTAATCTTCAGAGAAGTACAAGGTGGGAGGTGGTGGTTGGGGAAGTTGGCTTCTGGGAGGGTATACCATCGGGGATCAGTGTTCTGTTTCTAGCTGCAGCATCCTTGGGAGTTCATTGGCCTGGACAAGTGGATACATGGGTTGGGAAGTCAGTTTCTGAACATCCACGGACTTCTAGTTTTGTTTTCTTTCCATATTCTCTCGGGGAATAACTTTAAACACTGTGGCTTGGTTTTTTTTAATCTTTGAAGTTGGCTGCTTAATATTTGACCTCAGTCCTTTAGCAGACGTTTGGTAAGAACCAATAAGAGAATGTCTTCAGTGTGGCTTCAACTCTCTAGAGGAAGGAACTTTCTATTTACTGGTATTAAGGGCTGTTATTGTTTCTAATAATATTACTGGAATTTATTGGCATCTTGTCTGTGTCTGCATATAGAGCTATTGTTTGTATATAAAACATGTTTTGCTCAGAGGGTTGTCCTCTTGGGATATACCTTTTGTTTTCAAAAGAGTTTCAGGAAACACCAGTCATACAGCCAGCCAGCAGTCATCCGGGTATACATTAGTGTATCTCAAGTATTGCTTTCTAATAGAGAGGCTCAATTTTTTACGCAGTGGAATATCCTGAATTCTGAAGATGTGATGGGAGTCAGCACTGCTCAGTTCTAAGGCTCTGATTCTATGTGAAGTATTCTGAAAAGTGTGTTGGATGCTCTCCTTTTACTCTTTCTGCCCAGGTTTTCTAGGTCATGGGTTCAAAAGCTGCTAATTAATCCTTCATAGATCTCTTCAGGGAAGAAATGCATTTGTTATGGGAATGAGAGCCATTCCATTCTCTAGGCTCTGCTAGCATGCTATCGGTGGAAGAGGAAGCATCAGTTATAATTACTTTACACACTCAGGAATATATAAGAACTGGCAGCGCCCATAACCCTAGGATGAATACATTATTTACAAACATGTAAGTGCCTACTGTGTGTCATATGCCAGACTTGGCCCTAGAGATAAAATGCTAAGCAAGGCTCCTGTGGTCCTTGCTCCATAGTGCCCACCATCGTGAGAAAGAAACAATCAAATAATTACACAAATACATGATTAAGAACTGAGACCTGCTGCATAGCAGAAAGTAGAAGATCAGAATACAGTGAGAACATATATATGAAAGGGAGACCTGATTGGGAGCTATCTAGCATCTAAAGTATGAATGAGTTACTTAGGAGAGAAAGTGGAAAGGGAACAGCGTTACAGGCACGTGTGAAGGCCTGTGCTGGAAAGGAGCATGGTGCATCCACAAGACTGAAAGAATGTCAGTGTAGCTGGAGTTCAGAGAGGGAGAATGATGCAAGCTAAGGTTGAAGAGTGGGCAGATGCTAAATCCTTCAGCGTGTCATACGATATTCTCAGAATTTTGAATTTTATTTTAAGTATAGTGTGTAGAAGGGTAGTGAAAGATCTTGTGTGAATGGTGGCCTGAGGAGGGTAGTGGGGAAGTAGGGGAGACCAGGGAGAAACTACTGTCATTCAGGTAGTTCAGATGAGAGGTGCTGGTGACTTGGCCCCAGATGGCAGTGGTAGAGATAGAGGGGAGGGGACAGACACAAACATTATTTGGGGTAAGAAATTGAGAGGCTTGTTAATAACTTGGTTATTGGGCTTAAGGGAAAGAAAAGTGTTAGATAACTGTCAGTTGTCTTCCATGAGCCATTGGCAAAATGGGGAAGCTTTTCACTGAAG
The DNA here is from genome assembly GCF_009828535.3 of Hylobates moloch. Classification (NCBI taxonomy): domain Eukaryota; kingdom Metazoa; phylum Chordata; class Mammalia; order Primates; family Hylobatidae; genus Hylobates; species Hylobates moloch. The sequence continues at coordinate 54,511,394 of NW_026652278.1, read as the reverse complement.
TAGGAAACACTTGCCTCTGCTAATTTAATTATAGTTAAAACATTGGTATAAATATACAACTGTGAGCTAAAATGTGGCGTTTTCACAAATTATCACATCCTGCAGTTTGACACTGTCCTTAGGCCAAGAAAAATATCTTAATGCTTAGTTGGTTTTATTGTTTGGAACTCCAGTACACCTCCTGCAAGGAGGCCACTAGAAGATGACCCTGAAGGCTGACTCAGCACAAGCTTTAGGGTTTCAGCAAAGTGGGAACATCAAACATTTTTAGAAAAGTTGTATTTCAGTGGGCTATCCACAAGTTTGTAGTCACAGGCTATCCACAAGTTTGCAGTTTGAATCCAGGGAAAAGCGCTTTTCATATCAGCACAAAATTAAGTTTTGCATTTCTCTGTTGAGAAGTATTTTTTACTTTGAATTATACAGTGATAGCAGTGGCAATGGTGGTGCTGGTGGTGGTGATGGTGATGCTGGTTGGTGGTGCTGGTGGTGGTGGTGGGGGTGATGATGGTGGTGATGCTGGTGGGTGGTGGCAGTGGCGGTGGCAATGGTAGTGGCAGTGGTGGTAGTGATGGTGGCAATGGGGATGGTGATGGTGGTGATTTTGGAGGTGATGGCAGTGGTTATGGTGGTTGTGGTGATGGTGGTGGTAATGGTGGTGGTGGTGGTAGTGGTGGTGGTAGTGGTGGTGGTGGGTGATGATGTTGGTGGATGGTGGTGATAGTCGTGGTGGTAGTAGTGGTGGTGATGTTTGGAGATATCACATGCTCATCACTACTGAGGGCCATAATTGGGCTCTGAGGAGTGCAGGCTGCATTTCTCATTGCCAGGACCTGGGCTACAGGACAAGGTTACACTGGAGTTAGCACAGTACTATGACTGGCTGACTCATTTTGGTCCCCTGTAGGAGCATGCATTTGATATATATTTGCTTAGTTACTTTCCTATCATTGTTTTGGACACAGGCGGCAAGAGAATTGGAGGGAGTGTTCAGTGTGACCCAGTTTTTGTGTGTAGGCCAGCTTCCAGGAAGGATTGTAAATGGTTGTAGCAGTATCTTTAAGGATCTTAAAAAGAAGGGAGTTTGAGATGGCTAGCTACTGTTCCAGTTCTCCTTCACTCATTGCTAAACTTCTCCAGTGAGAAGCTTAATTTATTTTTCCTCTTCTACTATGACCTTTATCTTTTTCAATCCAATGGACTTTTCTTTTCTCCCCTTCTGTTTCTCATTATCTCTAGGAGACTTTGAATCTTTGTAGCAGTGTGAGCTTGGGCCATTCTCCTGCACGTCCCGTTCTTCTTGACTTGCTTTCTTTTTCTCCGTAATACTTAGCATCTGGTGCACCATAGATAATCACTGGTTTATTTCTTTTTGTTCTCCTCCTTCCATGAGAATATAAGTTCCACAAGGGCAGACTTTATTTTATTCACTGCTTTGTTCCCAATACCTGCAACAGTACCTAGCACATCTTTGGTGTTTACAAAATATTTATTGACTGAATGGATGAAGTATTTAACTACCCTTTCTCCTATTAGGTGAAATAGATATAATAATGCTAGTCTCATATGATGACCTTGAAGATTAAATAAAATAATGTAAGTAAACTGCCTGGAAGACCCATTCTAGTAAGGGCTGGTGAATTGAAGTCATTCTTGGGTCTAGTTCTTTCTCTCATTTATCCATCTCTTGAAAAGATATATACTGAGAAGGTGCTAGGTACTCGACGAAGCAAAAAGTGATGCAGAATCTGCCCACATGACCTTATCTGTGACCACTGTACACCATCATAATTATCATCACCCCCCTCCTCTGCTGAACACACTTAGAGTGCCCCGTTCTAGGGTGAACCGTGGCCAGACATTTTTACTTGTCTATTTCAGTCTCACCTCAAGCTTCAGATATCTAAATCTGAATTACCTCTCTTTATGAAAAACATTACATGTTTTTCTGACTTCATTAAAAAAAAAGAAACCTGCCATTTTCCTTGTCACACAGACTCAAAAGTTTGTAATAATTTTGATTACCCCATCTCTTTCACTCCATACTTTGAATCCACACCCAAGACTTCTTGATTGCTTTTATCCTTGAAAAATGTCTTTTATCTGTCTCTACTTCTCCAGTTTCTCACCACCATTATTCTTTTTTGTTTGTTTGTTTGTTTGTTTGTTTGTTTTTATTATACTTTAGGTTTTAGGGTACATGTGCACAATGTGCAGGTTTGTTACATATGTATCCATGTGCCGTGTTGATTTCCTGCACCCATTAGTTAGCGTTTGTTTGTTTTAGAGATGGAATTTTGCCTGTCGCCCAGGCTGGAGTGCAGTGGCACGATCTCAGCTCACTGCAAACTCCGGCTCCCGGGTTCAAGCAATTCTCCTGCCTCAGCCTCCTGAGTAGCTGGGACTACAGGTGCACACTGCCATACCTGGCTATTCTTTTGTATTTTAGTAGAGATGGGGTTTCACTGTGTTGCCCAGGCTGGTCTCGAACTCCTGAGCTCAGGCAATCCACCTGCCTTGGCCTCCTAAAGTGCTAGGATTACAGGCATGAGCCACTGTACCCGGCCTCTCGCCTCCATTCTAACGTCAACCCTTTTGCCCTGATGCTTGATTTGCTGAAGTGGCTTCAGGACTCAGTGTTCATTAGCTTTATCATCATTTAAGGTTTCACTAAATTCTAAGTCTCCTTAAGGCACTGCCTCTGATTGTCTATTATTGTTTCCCCAACACTGGACCAGGCACACAGTAGACATTCAGATGGTTAGTAAATTAAAGTACCTTTGATGCTCTAGACTACGGTTCTCAAACTCGTTCTGGAGGTTTATCTAATGGTTAAGAGTAGTTTCCTTGGAAGATCATGTGAGTATATTCCACGTAGACTCTTCTCTATATCTCACTAATATATACCATATATTTTTAACAAAGTATATTTCTGCTTCCTTCCATGAGTGTTTGCTACTTGGTTATTTGTTTTACCATCTGCTGTCACTCATCAACAGGGAGCTTGCACCAAAGCCCTAGAAAAATTTGTATTTGAAAAGTGTAAACCAGTAAATATTTTTTCTATTAGAGAATACCACTCTTCCATTTTGCTGGTGCTACACTATAGAAACATAGTTTGAGAACTACTGAGGGTTACAAAGAAACTACGAGCCATTCAAAGTGTTAGATGTTACTGAGTAGCGTGGATTAACCCCTGTCTCCAAGACTGCTTTTGCCTATTTTGTGGGAAAGAGCTATTTTGTATTTTCTGATGCACTGAAATCACTGTTTGTTGTTCAGGGGATTGATGGATATTAGATGTGTGAGCCAGCAGTCTTCCTCCTCACCCTCTTTTTCCCCTTGAGCTATCTATGCCTGAGCTTGTGGTTGGGAGCCTTAGTCTGCCTCCCACCCAGGAGGGAAATGCTGGTTTGTTCAGGCATGGAGGACATTAGTCTGACCTTCACAATTTTCTTCCATTACCATCTCCTTAACTTTTCTCATTAGAAATTGTTTGCACAGTAAGCAAAGCTTGTGGAGTAAAAAAAAAAATTGTATTCTTAGGAATATTTTAAAGAAGTTAGGCTCCTGGCATTTCTAAATGTGCATTATGACATTTAGATATTGACCTTGTTGCCCATTTAGAGGATATGTATGCTTTCTTCAGGATTCAAATTGGAGCAGAATAGTAACCCTAAATAATTAGGTCCCCAAAGAAATCTTTTTATAAATGTTAACACTGACAAATCTCTTATTCATTAATATAACTGGCCTTTTTATAAGGATAATAACTATAAGTTAATATGTTTATTATATAATAGCATTCAGACTGTCTCAGAAAAACTTGAATTCTATTTAACAGATGACATTGGACCATAGAATTTGACAAATTATGATTTGGGCCTAAGGATCTTTCAACAGTGGAGTTTTGTGTATTTTGTTTTTGTTTGTAAGCTAAAGAAAATTGACTTTGAGTAGATATGCCTTAAATTCATTTTCTTCTGTTGTCAGCCATGTAGTGGCAAAAACCAGCTTCGCCATGTGTCTTAGTCTATTTAGTGTTGCTATTGCAGAATACCTGAGGCTTCATAATTTATAAGGAAAAGAAATTTATTTGGCTCACGATAATGGTCACTGAAAAGGCTAAGATTGGGCGGCTGCACCTGGTGTGGCCCTCAGGCTGCTTCCCCCATGGCAAAAAGCAAAGGGGAGTTGGCTTGAGCAGAGATCACATGGTGAGAGAGGAAGCAAGAGGGTGAAACCAAGGAAGCCAGACTCTTTTCAACAAGCTGTTCTCTAGGGAACGAATACCTTCCCTTCCCCTCCCCCTCCCCTCCCTTCCCCTCCCCTCCCTTCCCCTCCCCTTCCCTTCTCTTCCCTCTTTTTATTTATTTTAAGTTCAGGGTACAAGTGCAGGCTTGTTACACAGGTAAACTTGTGTCATGTGGGTTTGTTGTACAGATTATTTAGTCACCCAGGTATTAAGCCTAGTACCCATTAGTTATTTTTTCCTGATCCTCTCCCTCCTCCCACCCCCCACCCTCTGAAAGGCCCCAGTGTGTGTTGTTCCCCTCTATGTGTCTCATAGATAGATGTGTTCTTATCATTTAGCTCCCACTTATAAGTGAAAATATGCGGTATTTGATTTTCACTCAAAATTATAAAAACCCTGGAAGACAACCTAGGCAATAAGATTTAGGACACAGGCCTAGACAAAGATTTCATGACAGTGATGCCAAAAGCAGTTGCAACAATAGCAAAAATTGACAAATGGGATCTAATTAAATGAAAGAGCATCTGCACAGCAAAAGAACCTATTGACAGAGTAAACAGACAATCTACAGAATGGGAAAAAATTTTTGCAAACTACCCATCCCTCAAAGGTCTAATATCCAGCATCTATAAGGAACTTAAACAAATTTACAAGGAAAAAAACAAGCAATCTCATAAAAGAAGTAGGCAAAGGACATGAACAGACACTTTTCTTTTTTTTTGAGACTGAGTCTCACTCCGTCGCTCAGGCTGGAGTGCAGTGACGCAATCTCGGCTTATTGCAAACTCCGCCTCCCAGGTTCAAGCAATTCTCATGCCTCAGCCTCCCAAGTAGCTGGGACTACAGGTGCCTGCCACCACGCCCCACTAATTTTTGTATTTTTAGTAGAGACAGGGTTTCACCATATTGCCCAGGCTGGTCTCAAACTCTTGACCTAGTGATCTGCATGCCTCGGCCTCCCAAAGTGCTGGGATTAAAGGCATGAGCCACCACACCTGGTCGAACATACACTTTTCAAAAGAAGACATACATGGAGCCAACAAACAAATGAAAAAAAGCTCACATCACTGATCATTAGAGAAATGCAAATCAAAACCACAATGGGAACAAATTTATTTCTGAGTAAGAGCTCACTTCCATATCCCTCCCCTGTCACAGATCCCATGACCCAAACCCTTCCCACTAGGCCCCACCTCCCAACACTGCCACACTGGGGATCAAAGTTCAACATGAGTTTTGGTGGGAACAAACCACATCCAAACCATTGCACCGTGGTACCCAGCAAATATTACAACACTTATTGTGTGAGTTAAGAGATAGGATGAAATTTCCATAAGCTGTCTTCAGCAGACAAATGGTATCTTTCTGCAACTGTATCAGATCACATTCATTCAATCAAAACAATTATTGAATTTTTAATAGGTGAGGTTTTAGCAGTATAGAAAATAAACATAATCAATACCTCCTTGGAGCTTACACTTTACTGTGGACACGCAAATAAGTGTATAATTTCAATAGGAGGAAGTGCTAAGAAGAAAATGTACAGGACAGTATGCTAGAGAGTGAGGGTGAGGGCATGTCTTGTCTAGTTAGGGAGGCCTCCTTGGGGAGGTGCCCTGTGAGCTGAGCAGATGCATACATGGTAATAAGAGTGAACTGTATGCAGATCCCAGGGGAGGGCAGTGTGGGCTCAGGCAGAGCAAGTGTGAAGGTTTGAACAGGGAGCAAGCACTACATGTTCAAGGAACAGAGAGAAGGCCAGGGTGGCTGAAGTGTGGTGAACAATGGTGAGAGTGGTAGGAGAGGGGGCCAGGAACGCTGTCAGGGTTCAAGCACTATAATGTGCTGCAGGCCATTGTAAGGAGTCTGTATTTTATTCTACAGGCAGTGGGACACAACCAAGAGTTTTTATCAGGGGTACAGCCAGATTTGTAGCCACCAGCTTCACATGTACATCACTGAAAGGTTTCTTTTAAGTGGACGTAATTTTTCTTTGTATTTTCTAGAATAGACCAGAGGACTGCCATTTGGCCAAAGGATGCTTTTGAAACTCAGCAGGACTTAAATGAGGTAGGTGCAATCATTACTGGTTATAAGAACATGAATTAGCCAATCATGAGATATACTATTCTTTTTCACAGTACTAGGAATTCATTCTCATGAAAACTTAGTATTTTTGCTTTTAAGTAAACTTGTAATACTTATAGTTCTTTGTTCAATTGGTAATGTTTTTCCTTCTTCTGGAGAAACATTTAAACTATTGTTTGTGAGGTGGCTCGCGATGTCTTGGCCCTAACCCAAGTCCAGCAGTCATTTTGTTACACTCTTTTCAGCTTTGCTTCAGGATTGTATAACCGTGGCGGTGACAGTTAACATTTGTAAAATTTTCTCTTAATTTTATTTTGCCTACATCTCTGTTTTTCCTAACAGCTTCTGCAATTTCAAACATTATCATACTTACTGTTTATCCACTGAGAATGATACAGTTTAGTGTTTGCAATGTGATTTTCTTAGTAGACTTTGAGACATGAAGCCATATTTTCCAATCCAAATCATTTCCCACCAAACTGGTCATTGTGATGTTAATTAGCTTGTTCTGGATTTTCTTTGGCATATGTAATTAAATTCTCCTGTATGAAATTAATGTAATGTAATTATGATATCTATTATAATGAACACCTTTGTTTAAGACATTGGTTCGGAATACTCTGTCTGGCTCTTCTTGTCCTCATTGTAAATTAAGTAGTAGTGGGTGGTATTTAGTATGTCTGATTAGGATCATAGCAAAGAGAATGAAAAGACCTGATGATCAGATGCCAAAAAGAGAAATGATGGGCTTTAGGCAAATTGTTTATTTGACGTTTTGAAGATACATCCCTTCCTCCTCTTCCTCTCCCACCCCACAGAAAGGGTATTTCTCTTAATTTAGGTGATTTTATTTTCCTTTTCTTTCTTTTTGGTAGAACTTGGTAGAAATAAATAGCTAAAGGTAAACCAGCTGCTTGGTTAAGCCAAGTTAATTAGCTAAAGTGGTAAAAAATGTCCTAAAGACAAGAACACAGAATTGTTATTTTTGTGTGTGTGCATACAGACAGGCTCCAAATTCTACAATCGTCTTCATAGTAATGAGTGAAAAGGAGTTTAAGAGAACAGAGGCAAGAGCCTGAATCAGTGAACGCAGCTGTCTGCCCCACTGTGAACAAGCAAAATGCTAGTTGTAAAGGAGCAAAGGTTTGTTTTGACATAAGTGACTAGAAAAATGAGGTGATTGTAAGAGTCAACTCACGATAACTTTCAAGTATTTGGGAGAAACTGTTTTTTGAGCTGCAAATCTATGAGAATGCTGAGATCACTTGAGCATTCCCAAATCACAGTTTTGAAAAGCTATATTTGAAAATCTGCTTTTCTGTATTCCTTCACTATGTTGTATTTGCAAATGACATGAAGTGTGCCAGCTCACTGCACTGATTGCCTAAGCGTAAGAGCGCTGGATGGAGAAGTCCATCTGAAACAGCAGGCAGCACCATATTTTAAACGTGTGCACTTCCATACAGAGGTGACGCTGCTGATCCAGACTGGTTGAATACAGTATGTGCTGACGGTGTTTTTTTTCCATCGGGGGTGAACTATATAGATTCACCCACATTCTTTCACGCAGTTTCTGTTGTGGCCAAAATTTGGGAGACCAGAAAAGACCTTGGGGAATCTTGAAGGAGGTGCAGTATGAATAGAACAGAGACCATCAAGGAGGGTGGATGTGTTCACACTCATGGATTGAAATGTCCTACATCATTCCCAGCATTTCTCAACTTATTGAACACCAAACTCTTTTATGGAAGAACCACCTAATAACATTTCTTTTTTTTTTTTTTTTTTTTTTTTGAGACAGAGTCTCGCTCTGTCACCCAGGCTGGAGTGCAATGGCGCGATCTCCATTCACTGCAAGCTCTGCCTCCTGGGTTCCCACCATTCTCCTGCCTCAGCCTCCCAAGTAGCTGGGACTACAGGCGCCCGCCACCACGCCCGGCTAATTTTTTTGTATTTTTAGTAGAGACGGGGTTTCACCCTGTTTAGCCAGGATGGTCTCGATCTCCTGACCTTGTGATCCGCCCACCTCGGCCTCCCAAAGTGCTGGGATTACAGGTGTGAGCCACCACGCCCGGCCCTAATAACATTTCGTTAGGCGACAGAGTCCCTATGGTACACAAGTGGGAAACATTGCTATAATAATTTTAATGGGGATAGAAAATACATACAGAAAAGTACACAGGTCAGAGGTATACAGCTGAATGAATTCTTACAAAGTGTGCACCCAGCACATAAATCAAGAAACAAAATATTACCAGCATCCCAGATGCCTCTCTGTAATTCCTTCCAGTCACTACTCTCTTATGAGGATAACTAGTATTTTTTAGTGTTTTATTCATGGATTACATATGCTCTTTTGTGTCTGGCTTCATTTGCTCCATATTATGTTCATGAGGGTCATTCATGTTTGGTATATAGTCATGGTTTTCATTTGCCTTGCTGTAACATTGTATACTTGTTTCTGGTTGTTGACCAGAGCTGTTGTTATCTATCGTATATATCTTTATTACTATGAGCTGTTTTCTGGCCTCTTCGTACAGCTGACTTTTCACAGGAGTATGCTTCCCATCTCTAAATAAACATGTAAGGTAGAACTTTTTGTTATGTTAGCTCTCTTCATTGGTTTTTGTTCCTTTATTTTATTTATTCACCACTTCCCCACACATCCTTATAAAGAACCTACCAGTTCCATAACTGCACTCTCTTCCATACCAACTTGCAAGTCTAAAACCAAAAAAGAGTTTCTTGAATGAGAATCATGGTCCACAAGTGTTTTCTATATGTTGTACATAGTAATAATTACAAGATGCTACATACGTACCTTATACATTTCCCAAATTTTACATCTGGTATTTCACTTCTACTATTTGTACTTCTTTGTCTACTTGCTCTGTGACTGACAGATGGGGCTCAGCTTGATTCCAGAGCTGGCACTTGACCCGAGGTCTTCTCCGCCTGGCACGGTGATACATGGTGTAGCGTATCCGCATATGTTGTCTCTGTGTGTGTTTCTCATACTTTCCTAGTGGGCTGAAGAGCTCACTAACTTCTTGTTTCCACTTGGCATGAGTATAGATTTGACACCTGCCAGTCTCGTTTTTCTTCTGCCAGCCTAGAGCTCCCAGTTTTTGACTCTGAGTCTCTTGATAGGAATTGCATTTTTTATTCCAGTTTTTGGTGTCTCTGGGACTAGAGTATAGGATTTTTTTCCAGAAAAAAACTGATTAAATGTCCCTACTGACATTCACCTGAGCTGTATGACTCTGTCTCTGTAAGACATCAGATTTTGGGGGTTAGGATCTTTTGAATCCTGACTGGAAAATATTATAGACTTGAGATTTGTCAGTGTCTCATCAACCTTAATCCTTGGTCTTAGTCTGCCAGTCCATGTAATCATAAGCATTCAATAGATCAGAAAGGTATTTGAAAGATAAAATGAAGAAAAGTGATTGTTTTTACTCTCTGTATGCTTGTAGATCATATTCCTTGCTTCAGTCCCAATTAAGAAAAATATTTATAAAGAAAACTAATGAATCTCTCCTTCCCTGAAAAAAGAAAGCCATATTGGGTCCTCAAACTACTGTTTCCAACTCCCAGACTGTGTATGAAAGAGCACCACATCAACTTCTTTTAGTTTCGTTTGTAAACTAAAACTACTGAGAAAAAAATTGGTAGACTCAACAGTGAGGGTCAAAAGGGGATGATAATCTTTTCTTCCCACCTTGTTTCCCCATTTCTAACTCTGTAGGAAGTTTTGAATTGGACTAACTCTAGGTGTCCTTTTAGATTTTTTTTTTAAGTTTAATTCGATTTTTAAATGACAAATAATAATTGTACATTTGTATATATTTATGGGATACAATGTGATGTTTTGATACATTATGGAATGAACAAATCAGGCAAATTTGCATATTAAACACTTTGAATATGTATCGTTCTTTGTGATGAGAACATTTAAAATCCTCTATTTCAGCTAATATGCAATATATTATTATTAATTATAGTCACTGTGTGATGCAATAAAACACCAAAACTGATTTATCCTGTCTAACTGAAATTTTATACCCATTCACTAATGTGTCCCCTTTCCCTGTCCACCTCCTCCCCACCAGCCTCTGGTAACCCTATTTTACTTTCTACTAAAAGTTTGGCTTTTTTAGATTCCACTTATAAGTGAGATCTTATAGTATTGAGACCTTTCAATTTGAACATTCATTGATTCTACCCTTTTTCCATTTTCCCAGTGCTTGCAGAATGTAGCCATAGCTTCCCATCAGGGATGGAATAAGGAAAACCAAGTAACTCATGGTTAAGGCCTTCTCCTGGCCAACCCACTGTCTGAAGCCTAGTTTGGGGAGTGAATAGTAAGTAGTGCAATAGCAGTGACATATGTGCTTAGCATAGTTATTTATCAGTCTCACACGAGAGACAGGCCACATTATTGTAAGTGAAGAATTGTGATCAACTGGGGATCCAGAGTGGTATGGCCAGAGCAGGCTGAAGCTCTGGGTCACCATGGGCCTTCTTTTCTTCTTTATTATACTTCACCCAACCCAACTTTCATGTCATCATCACACAGAAAGAAGTGATCACCTCAAAAACTGTTCACGGCCTCTGTGCTCAGGAAAAACACTTAATTTTCTTATCTTATAGATAGTTTGAAGGTATTCTGCATTTACCTTTTGGATAAAACAATGTCAGTTGAGTGAATATGAGTTTGCTTACATTTTACTTCTTACCTGGAATTTCAAGGCCATATAGGTAAGGTCAGCCACAAGCCAATTGACCTTGAAGGAGAAGCTTTGGTGACCTTACATGGATTCCTTATTTCCCTTGTCTTTGAGGATTATTGGCCATGAAACTCTCTTGTGCTGGCATTGACCATCACTATAGTTTAACCTCTCCAGGCCTAAAAAGCCAGCTTATAAATCTGAAAAAAATAAAACAATCTTGTCATGGGTTAATGGGTTTACCCAAGAGAGATGTGTTGAGCACAAAGAAGCAGATGCTAAATCCTGGAATGCAAAAATGGATAAATGTTGCATCAGTCTTTTGCACACCAATAAACTATACCTCCAATGGTGAGGATTTCAAGGTAGCTAAGACTTAAGGCATCAGTGGGATAAATATTTCTAGGTGGATATACTGACTTTTTTTTTTTGTCCCCAGAATAAAACCATAGAGACAGGTGTCTGTCTCCCCCATGTATGTTTCCCACATGGTAAAGAGTCTAAGTGGGATGACTCACTGTAGGAACATAGAAAAATCTAAAACCTTAACAAAATTAGGAGGACAGAATAAGTCCAGTTGCAGGGAGTGAATGAGATAGAAGGGATGGGGATTATGTTTAGAAGGTTTGAGATCATGAAGTTTATGGCAATTTGCTGAGGCATCCAGCCATAGTGAAGTGGAAGGAATCCTGGAATTGAGGGGGTTGAGGAATTATGAAGTCAGACATTAGCATGATTGTCAGCCTGGACATTAAAGTAACTGAATATGTCAGTAACTTCCTCTCCACTGATGGAGAGGAAGAAACCAACCTAGATGGAAGTCGCTGAGTCCTATAATATCCGGGTCATGGAATGGGAAAGGATGGTGTTGTCTTTTGTAGGGGAGAAGAAATTGGTAGACTCAACAGTGAGGGTCAAAAGTGGATGATAATCTATTCTTCCCACCTTGCTTCCCCATTTCTAACTGTGAGGTAGACAGTAGGAAAGAGAAATGATTTTTGAAGGTGGAGAAATTTCAGTCACATTGTTACTTCATGAGGAATGTTAACACCGTCACACTGGCTAAGCCATTTCACCTGGTAACTAGTAGAACCTAAAACATCTGAAAACGGCAAGCACAAGTTCTCTGATATTGCATTGTGCTCCCTTTATGAGTGCTTAGTCCATTTATGCCCAAGGTTGCAATGTTTTGAATTTTTGCAATCAGACCTTGGCAATGACCTTGAGCAGTAGGATATAAATAACTACCACATGCTTAGCGTTCCAATAATGGAACACTGGGCATAAATGGGTTAGAGTGAGAGGATAATAGCATCTCTTTAATGGAAAAATATTACTGTAACTCTATTCTGAAGACTCCATTATGAGTGCTCTTTGTGTTTATAGAATAAGGTAGAAATATTTTTGCTGTTAATTGACCCTACAGGGCATTCTAAAGGTATGTTCTGCCTCTGTTGTTGCTTTGAAATTTAGTATTGACTTTATCAAAAATAGCTGGGAGATTTCCAGATTTGTGTGTGTCATCGTCACACTCATTGGTTATTGGGGAACCAGAGGAAGAGAAGATGCTCACAATAAGCATGGATTCAGACTTGTGTTGTGCTATATTCTGACTGTGGTTCTATCAAAAGAGGACAAATGCCTTAGGAATACCATTAGAATCTAGAGGAAGAGGCTATCTTATAAGAAACAAATGTAATAAATTACTAGCATGCAACAGATGTTCAATAATGAGCTAATATCAATAGTAAGAAGTTTAACCTTGGATCTGTAATTGCAGTCTTATTCTACAGAGGAGATACCTATTTTTATTTAGCTTGGTATGAAAGAGATGATTTATTTACCTGAAATCAATATGAAAAATTAATTTTTCTTCCCATACTACTGTTAACTCTTAACTGTTCAATTATGCTGGTCACAATAACTAAACTTTAGCCTCAATGTCAAAGATATCTATGAAGAATCCTTTAATACGTTAATTTTGTTAAAAGTAGCACAATTTGCACACATGCAGTGTCCCTCTTTGAGTCGGTATGCATGTGTCTATGCCTCTGTGTATCTCCATGTGAAGGACTAGATTGTGTTTTTATTAGCATTCACAGTTTATCCTATAGGTATTTTGGCATCAAACCATATCAAGCCTCAAGATGGTACTTATTGTTTTGTTCAGGATGTGTTTCTTCCTCAAAATTGTGTTAATTTTGTGAAAATGGTCTAGAAAGAGGCTTCTTAGGCCTTTAACATTCTTGAGCTGACTGAACGGTATTATTTCTGTAAGAATAGGCAGCTCTATTTTTCTATTCAAATGCAAACACAGTCTATAGGGTTAGGCCTTAGTTCGGGGTTGAGTGAGGATGTTTTAAAAAGTATCTGTGATTCTTTCGGTGTGACTGAAAGTCAATTCAACTTGGTTTTAATAACAACAGGATGTTATTGACATATAGCAGAAAACTTAGGATCAAGATGGGCTCTATGCATGGCTAGGTCCGGGGATTGAAAACTCATCACTGGAGATGCCATCTATTTCTATCTCTCGGTTCTTCTTTTTCTATATTGGGTTCATCTTTATTTAGGTCAGCCCCTCTCTAGGGACAAATTATTTAGTAATTCCAGTGTATATTAGTTTTCTATTAATGGGTAATAAATTACCAAGAGCTTAGTGGCTTCAAACATTTATTTATTAGCTCACAGTTATGTAGGTCAGAAATGTGGGTGGACTCAACTGGATTTTCTGCTTAGGGTTTCATAAAATTGAAATCTAGGCACTGGCTGGAGTAGTTTCTTATCTGGAGGTTCTGGAGAAGAGCCCCCATCCCAGCTTCTTCAGGTTGTTGCCTGAATTTAGTTCCTTATAGTTGTGCAACTGTGTGTCCTGCTTCCTTGCTAGGTGTCACCTGAGGGCAGCTCTCAGCTTCTAAAGGCTGCCACACCCCCCTCCTCACCCTTTGTCTTGGAGCCAGCAACAGCGTGGCAAATCCTTCTTGTGCTTTGAATTTCTATTATGTTGTCTTTTGCTACCAACTGGAAGAAACTCTGTGTATTTTAAAGGCCTCCCCTGATTGGTCCAGGCTCAGCCAAGTAATCTGTATCTTTGGTCAGCTGAGTTAAAGCTTTAATTACATTTACAAACCTCTTCATAGAAGTGCCTAGATTAGTGTTTGATTATGTTATCAGGATATAGGAATCTTGATGGCTACCATTAGGATTCTGCCTACCACACGGTGAAATAACAGTCTCTCCTTCCTAGTTCTAAAAAGTCCCATACTTCAGTCTCATTTATCTGGCTTGGGGCATGTGCCCATTTCTGAACCAGTTCCCGTGATATTGGTGTTTGGAATAAGCTGATTTGTTAGACTTGGGCCATATTTCCCACTTAGGATCTAGGAGTGCTGTTCTCAGAAGATAAGTAATTAGATGCTGGGCTGCATAATGTTGGTCTCTGGAAGCATGATCTCCAAGGTAATTTTCCTCTCTGCTGGACCCCTGCAGGATGCCACTTAGCATTTTTCTGGTATGGCTTTCCGAGTTGAGGTAGAGTCACCTTGCTCCCCTACCAAGGTTTGTTCCTCAGCTGGAGCAGTATCCTATGATTCATTTAATTTTAGACAACTTTTGTTATCAGTGTCAATGAGGACATCCTGTAGCCAACATGGTCACGGTGTGAATACTAGTTCTCATTCCCAGTTGAATGAACTGCATGGCAAAAAAGCTATGAATGGCTTCCAGGCCTGGTTTATTCTGCCCTGTTGTTCAGATGCAACTATACAGCCTGCTTTCTTATCTCCAGGGAAACCAGGTCTGTGAGCCTCACCCTCGGGGGAATCCTTAGTGTGGTGTTGGCAGAAAAAGTGGAAGCCATGCCAGCAGCTGCCTCTATTTTTCCTTGTCTGGGAACTGCCTTGGAGAAGCATCAGAGGTGTTGGGCTGAGCAGAGGCATTGAGGCAGGACTTGCTTGGTTGACCCACCTGTGCTGCCTTTTGCCTGGCAGCCTACCCATCTCCCCAGCTCCCCTGCCACTTTGTCCCATTGGCTCCTCCTGTTTTCTCTGGCATGACGTCTTGATCCTTTTTCTTGTTGCTCACTCTTTCCTGTATTTCTCTTCATACTACTAATTTCCCACTCTCTTATATACAGTGGAATATTATCCAGTCATAAAAAGAATGAAATATTGTCATTTACAGCAACATGGGTGATCCTGGAGAAAATTATGTTAAATGAAATAAGCCAGTCACAGAAAGATAAACACCGCATGTTCTCGCTCATGTGTGAATGCTAAAAAAGTTGATCTTGGCTGGGCATAGTGGCTCACGCCTGTAATCCCAGCACTTTGGGAGGCCGAGGCGGGTGGATCACGAGGTCTGGAGATCGAGACCATCCAGGCTAACACGGTGAAACCCCGTCTCTACTAAAAATACAAAAAAAATTAGCTGGCCATGGTGGCAGGTGCCTGTAGTCCCAGCTACTCAGGAGGCTGAGGCAGGAGAATGGCGTGAACCCAGGAGGCAGAGCTTGCAGTGAGCTGAGATTGTGCCACTGCACTCCAGCCTTGGCAACAGAGCAAGACTCCGTCTCAAAAAAAAAAAAAAGTTGACCTCATAGAAGTAGAGAGTAGAATAGTGGTTACTAGATGCTGGGAAGGGTAAGGGGGAGAGGGGGAGAGAGAGATAGGGAGGGATTGGTTAAAGGATATAAAATCATAGCTACATAAAAGGAATAAGTTCTAGTATTCTACAGCACTGTAGTGTGGCTCATCAACAATAATTTACTACGGATTTTCAAATAGCTAGGAGAGAAGATTTTGAATGTTCCCAACACAAGCAAATGGTAAATATTTGAGGTAGTGAATAATCTCATTATTGTGATTTGATCACTATATATTATATGTATCAAAACTCACCATGTACCCTGTAAATATGTATAATTATTATGTGTCAATTCAAAATTTAAAAATATATAACTTAAAAATGAGTATTTGAGGAAATGGCCATGCTTTCCAGTGTGACCTGCCATCTTTAAAGGCATAGATATATGTTATTTCATATGGCATGTGATTTTATGATTTTCAGTGAATACTTTCTGATTTCTAATATTCATTGAATTTTAGAAATTGAAGTAGTTAAGGTAGTGTTATCAGAAAAAGTAGATGGCCTATGAGCCAGCATCATTTGGTGGTTTGCCCTGTGACACAGAATGAGCCAGATTAAGGGCCCAGTGGGCCATCTCCTGTGCTCCCATCTTACTAAGTTTAGTTTTGAAGGCAAATATTTTTCAGGGCTAAAATAAATGGAAACAAAGCCACAAAGAAGCAACCATATGGGCTACAACCCAGACTAGCTTTGGACTTCAGCCCTTGGGATTTAATTAATGTTCTGGGAAAAATGACTAGTTAGGGGCGTATGCATCTTAAGACCTGTGCTTTTGGATAATTTAAGTACTAATAACTCCATTGAGAAACTATTGAAGTTCATTCCATGAGTTGTAAGTGAGACACATTGTATTTTCAGAAAAATCAGTCTTATTATCTAGAAAAGCTCAGAGTTCTGCTTTAAAATGGGAGTTTATGGGTCGGGCGCGGTGGCTCACGCGTGTAATCCCAGCACTTTGGGAGGCCGAGGCGGGCGGATCACAAGGTCAGGAGATCGAGACCATCCTGGCTAACACAGTGCAACCCTGTCTCTACTAAAAAAAAAAATTAGCCAGACGTGGTGGTGGGCGCCTGTAGTCCCAGCTACTCAGGAGGCTGAGGCAGGAGAATGGCGTGAACCCAGGAGGTGGAGCTTGCAGTGAGCCGAGATCCCACCACTGCACTCAAGCCTGGGCAACAGAGCAAGACTCCATCTCAAAAAAAAAAGGCAGTTTATAAAATGGTATTATTTTCTCCCAAACATCTTGTTCTTATTGTTCATTTAATAAAGTGAACATAACAAGGATATCACAATGAGGTGAAATCAAGTATAGGATTCGCCCTTTCCAGGTTGAAGTCATTTAGCTTAAAGGAAATGTGGGTTTTATTGTTGTATATTGTGGCTAGGTTGTCCTTGTTTAAAAAGAATTGCTGATAGGATCTGAATAAGACCTGGATCTTCTTGTCAACAGAAGGCTCCTTAAAGTGAATAGCTTGTTCTCCTACATTGAATTTCTCCTTTGGGAGGTGCCAGGGAGTGAGGGCTGAACTCCTGAACAGAGGGAAGCTGGGGCGGGCTGAGCTGAAGTGTGCTGTGCTGCAAACCATGCTCAGACATAAGTGACACTGTCCCCAGAGGGATTCGCCAAAAGTCCAATGTCTTTACTTTAGGGGAAGGATAAATTTGGCTTTTTCTTGTAATGGTTGACATTGGGAGAAGTCCCACTTCGTTGGCAAGAACATCCAGAAGTTCAGGAAGCAATACCTTCTTGCTTCTGAGCACTTCATACTTTATACCTCCTGGTAGGGGTGGGGACAGCTTTCAAGGGAACCAACCGAAGGATAAAAAAGCAATGAGGGAATCAGAGGGCTGGGGCTCAGAGAAAAGCTTTTAGCCCTGGGGCAAGTAGAGCTAAGTGGGCAACTGAGATATTTATAGTGTGTCAAGGCCCCAGGGAATAGGGCCCTTGGACTTCTTGTGTTGAAAGACCCTGCCTCAGACCTACTGAACCAGAATCTCTGGAATGGGCACGTCCTGGGAGTGCACGTCTTTTGTAAACTCCCCTGTGATTTTTAAGCACTTTAAGGTTTCTAAACCAGGGCAGCAGGAGGGGTCAATATTGGATACTCAGAGACCCCTGCCCCCCCTGCAAATACTGGCTAAAGGACCCAGAAAAACAAAACTCAGATACAATGGCAGTCTTTTTATTGATTGGCTCTTTTCTATACATTGTGCTAGGATGCAGCAGTAAACAATGGAGGTACGGTGCTAGCTCTTGATGGAGCTGAAAAGAGCCAATAAACAATACACAAAATTACACAATGTGGCGAGCCTTGTGAAGGAAATAAACAAGATGCTAAAAGAGACACTAGGGGGCCCCCTGCTGAGATAAGATAATCAGAACTGGCTCAATAATTTGATGGGATTTTGGCGGCGAAACAACTAGAGCTGAGTAGGGTCTGAGGAGAAGGGGGCAGAGAGCAGGTGAATCAGCAGATGGAAAGGAAGGGTGTTGTATGTATGTGGGTGAGAATATATTCAAGAAACATTGAAATTCAGGGAAGAAGAGTGGTAAGTAGAAATGGAGACGTTTGGAGACCCAGTCATGTCCCCAATTTTGAGCAGATTTCCAACTTGATTTGCTTCATATCATCATAGGGGATCTATATGCAATTCTTGGACAGATAAAAGGATGGGAGAGGAGGACTAAAGCCTTTCATACGAACTAAATGTAAGCTGTGCCTGCTCTGGGACTGGTGAATTGCAGACAAAGTCACCTTAAAATAGTATTTAACCATCCAGCCTGTGTGGGTGTTCTCTATTTCAACCCAACTAAAGTGGGACCTGAGTAATTGTAGAGGAGAGAAAATGAGTAGAGTATTTTCTAAAACAAGTAGCATATTCTCCATTATGTAAACGGGAAAAATTAGCTTTTTAAAGAAAACCACACCTACGTTTCACAGACTTCTCTGTGGCTTCTTTCTTAACCAGATGGGATAGTTGGAGCAGCAGGGGCGGTCATTGTTCTTTACAGGGTCTGTTAGCCCTTATTCAATTTTCCTGCAGATTCTAGACATTCGTTTGAGGAGACTTTGGATATAAACCAGGAAAAGCACTAGCAGGCTGGCCCTGAGTGATGGGCTTGGGGAGGCAGGGAGAGTGGAAGTCCTATCAGAGAGTGCTGGGTTGAGGTGGCACTAGGACTGTAGGGGTTTACTAGGACCCGGAATGAAGGGTCCTTCATCTTTCTGTAGAGGGAAAAGCATGTTCCTGCATTAAAGGTCGCTAAGTCGGGCAGATGGAAGTGAAATTAGTGGTTAGTCACTCACTCCCTGGGCTTGCTGTTTCTTTCCTCCATAGCCCTATGACAATAATAACTATCATGATTGTTTGATTTGTTTACTTGCTTATTAGTGATCTCCCCACTAGACTGGAAGCCCCACGAGGAAGGGGCTGCTAATAGCCTCATACTGCAGAGCCTAGTGCAGCTCTTGCATGGAAAGCTGCCTGGCTTTCCATGTGGAGCTGGATATGTGGCATCATGCCTGCAAGGTGGACACGAACTCTGCACATTCACTGCAAGCTATCCTGAAGCCCTCTTGGGGTGGCTCTGCAGGGCACAGACATGGTAGGCCAGATCACCCATCCACTGGAAGGACATGTATGTGGCAGTGGTGTAGATCAGGGGTCTCCAACCCCAGAGCCATGGACCAGTACCAGCCTGTAGCCTGTTAGGAACTGGGCCGCACAGTCCGAGAAGATGAGCAGTGGGCAGCGAGCTTTACCGCCTGAGCTCTGCCTCCTGTCAGATCAGTGGTGGCATTAGATTCTCAGGAGCACGCACCCTATTGTGAACTGTGCATGCAAGGAATCTATGTTGTGCGCTCCTTATGAGGACCTAATGCCTCAGGATCAGAGGTGGAACAGTTTCATCCCCAAAAAATCGCCATCCCCCAGTCCATGGAAAAATTGTCTTCCGCAAAGCCGGTCCCTGGTGCCAAAAAGGTTGGGACTGCTAGTGTAGATTACTCATAGACAAATCTCCCCGTCCCCTTGTCCTGGGTTCCTTGATCCTCAGAATAAGTATCTCTTCATGGACCCAGTGTGTCCAAGTCCCCACTCTCTGTTCAGCAGGACTTACAAGTGGCCCATGGTGCCAAAGGGCAGACTGTCCTCAGGTAATGGGTCAGTGAGGGGTGAGAAGGAATATTACTGAGGACAGCTGATCTGCAGAGTTTCTTCCACTTTGCCTTCTTGTCTTCCATTTACAGCAGTTTGTTTTCCCTTCTACTTGGGGATCTTCTTGTTTCTCCAGACCTTCATCTTTTGTCTCCTGTTCCATTTGCCACTTAATTTCTTCCCCATTACTCTAAGCTTAGTCCTATCTAATAGATAAAGAAGGAACAAACCAGCCATACAACTAGATCTCCTTTGACACTCAGTCTTGCTTAGTGTTGAGTACAGTGAGGGAGAAAGTGGCAGAGGAAGATGGATGAGAACAACCGATGGATGCTTCTTCTTCTTCTTTTTTTTTTCCCCCTGTTGCCCAGTCTGGAGTGCAATGGCATGATCTTGGCTCACTGCACCCTCCACCTCCTGGATTCAAGCAATTCTCGTGCCTCTGCCACTCAAGTAGCTGGGATTACAGGAGTGTGCCACCATGCCTGGCTAAAGTTTTGTATTTTTAGTAGAGAAGAGATTTCACCATGTTGGCTAGGCTGGTCTTGAACTCCTGACCTCAAATGATCCACCCACCTCGGCCTCCCAAAGTGCTGGGATTACAGGCATGAGCCATTGTGCCCAGCCACCAATGGATACTTCTAGCCATAACTGGGTCATGGCATTATACCTCTCTTCCTATGGGAGACCAGGGATCTCTGAATGTGAACTCCTGTGCAGTGAAATTCTTTGAAACCTATTTGTGTTGTCTGGACGTTTGGTTCCGTTCCAGACACAGTGTCTAAGCACCCAATCCATGCCAGATTCTGTGCATCCATCTCCAGTCCATGTGCCTGTTTGCTTTTCTCTCCTTTAAAGTTGTAAGGGGACTTAGAAGTCATGTAGCCTAAGGGCCTTGCTAGGCAGGTGCAGAAATAAGACCCTGGGGGGTAAAGTGATGAGTCAAGGCCTCAGAGTCAGTGTAGTATACAGCCTTGCCACATGGCCAGAGCTCTGTCCAGCAGCCTTTGGGGTTTGGAGATAGTCATACTAAACACAGAATCCAGTCCTTGTGTGTTTGCAACATGCTGGTGCTCTGCAAAGTGCTTTCCAGCTTTCCAGATTTCCCTTGTTTAATTCTGAGAGCATCCCTTAGAGCAAGTACCATTGTTGCTGTTAACACTGCCCCTTTATACAGAGGACATTAAGGCCCAGAATAACTAGGATGCTTGGCCAAAGTCAGACACATGGTATGTAGCAAAGCTGACATTCCATCTCGTTCTGTGGGAACCTGAAAGCTATGCCCTCTTCTGCTTTGCAGAATATACAAGAGCACTTACAAATTTGAGACAGGCAGCTGGTTCCATAATTTAAAAAAGAAGAATGAAAAGTAAAGTTAAAGAAAGAAAGAGTGCTAGCCTTTCTTTTTCCTTTACCTTTCATTCATTTTTTTAAAATGTTAAAATATATCTAACCTAAAATTTACCATTTAACTTTTTTTTTTTTTTTTTGAGACAGAGTCTCACTCTGTCACCTAGGCTAGAGTGCAGTGGCATGATCTCCGCTCACTGCAACCTCCGCCTCCTGGGTTCAAGCAATTGTCCTGTCTCAGACTCCCGAGTAGCTGGTAGCTGGGACTACTGGTGCCCCCCACCATGCCCGGCTAATTTTTGTATTGTTAGTAAAAACAGGATTTCACCATATTGGTCAGGCTGGTCTCCAACTCCTGACCTCAAGTGATCCTCCTACCTCTGCCTCCCAAAGTGCTGGGATTACAGGTGTGAGCCACCACACCTGGCCTTTTTTGTTTCCTTTCTTTCTTTTTTTTCTTTTTTTTTTTTTTTGAGATGGAGTCTCGCTCTATTGCCCAGGCTGGAGTGCAATGGTGCGATCTTGGCTCACTGTATCCTCCACCTCCTGGGTTCAAGCAATTCTCCTGTCTCAGCCTCCTAAGTAGCTGGGATTACAGGTGCGTGCCACCACACCCGGTTAATTTTGGTATTTTTTCGTAGAAATAGGGTTTCACCATGTCGGTCAGGCTGGTCTCAAACTCCTGACCTCAGGTGATCCACCGCCTTGGCCTCCCAAAGTGCTGGGATTACAGGCATGAGCCACTGCGCCCGGCCACCATTTAAACAAGTGTGTAGTTCAGTGACATTAAGTACAGTCACACTGTTGGGCAATCATCACTACCATCCATCTGCAGAACTTTTTTCATCCTCCCAATATAAAACTCTGTACCCATTAAACAATAGCTCCCATCTCCTCCCTATGTCCCGCCCCCCAGCACCGGCTCTTGGTAACCACCATTCTACTTTCTGTCTTGATGAATATATATATATATATATATTTGAGATGGAGTCTTGCTCTGTTGCCCAGGCTGAAGTGCAGTGGTACAATAATCTCAGCTCACTGCAACCCCCACCTCCCGGGTTCAAGCAATTATCGTGCCTCAGTGTCATTAGCAGCTGAAATTACAGGCGTGTGCCACCATGCCCAGCTAACTTTTATATTTTTAGTATAGACGAGGTTTCCCCATGTTGGCCAGCCTGGTCTCAACCTCCTGGCCTCAAGTGATCCACCTGTCTCAGCCTCCCAAAGTGCTGGGATTTATAGGCTTAGGCTACCACTTCCAGCTTCGATAAATTTTACTACTCTAAATATCTTATGCAAGTGGGAGTATACAGTAGTTATCCTTTTGTGATTGGCTTATTTCACTTAGCATAATGTCCTCAAAGTTTATACATGTCATGGCATGTTGCCCGTGTCAGAATTCCTTCCTTTTGAATGCTGAACAATGTTCCATTGTATGTGCATAACCACGTTTGGTTTATCCATTCATCCACTCATGGACACTTAGGCTGCATCCACCTTGTGTTAGTCTGTTAGTTCTTCCATAACAAATACCACAGATTTGGAAGCTTAAACAAAAGAAATGCA
This sequence comes from Hylobates moloch, assembly GCF_009828535.3. Classification (NCBI taxonomy): domain Eukaryota; kingdom Metazoa; phylum Chordata; class Mammalia; order Primates; family Hylobatidae; genus Hylobates; species Hylobates moloch. Next base: position 54,488,597 of record NW_026652278.1, on the reverse strand, counting down.
TTTTTTCACAGTCCTGGAGACTGGAAGTCCCAGATCAAGGTGCCAGCAAGGTCGATTTCTCCTGAGCTTCTCTCCTTGTCTTGCAGACAGCTACCTTCTCACATGGCCTTCTTTCTGTCTGTCTCTCTGATATCGCTTCCTCATCTAACCCTAATTACCTCTTTAAAGGGGCTGTCTCCAAATACAGTATCATTGGGGGTTAGGGCTTCAACGTATAGATTTTGTAGAGACACTATTTTATCCAAAACATACCTCTTGGTTATTGTGAGTAATGCAGCCATGAGTATGAGTGTATGAATATCTGTTTAAGTCTCTGCTTCCAATTGTTTTGACTAGATATGCAGCAATGAAATTGCTGGATTATATGGTAATTCTATTTTTAATATTTTGGGAGCCCATCATTCTGTTTTGCATAGTGGCAGCACCGTTTTGCATTCCCATGGCATTATTTGTTAATCTTCAGGGTAGTTTTGCTCTTTCTGAGAGGTCACTGATTTCCAATGTCCTTCAGTAGGAAACTTGCCTGGGATCTTTCTGCTTGCCTCACAGCTGCTTGTTTACTAAATACTAAATCCTGCCAGAAACTTGGTGTCCCTGCTCCTTCTGCAGCTCCTGTCAACAGCCTCAGTTCTTGCTTCCACACTCAGCTGCTGGAAAAACATCCCAGAATGGAGGAGGAAGCCAAAAAAATGGCCCAGTCCCACACAGGTGTGTCACATGAGTTATGGGCTCCCAGACAGCAGCACCTGAGCTCTTAGGAGGTTTGCGCCGGGTCCCACCCCATCTCCGGGCATAGCAGAAGTGTGATCCTGAGCCTGCCTAGGCACCTGCTGCTTTCAGAATGGTGAAGAGACAACAGATTTTAGACATCCCTTGGTGGGCAGCTTGTAAAACACTACTGAAGGTTCATACTCACATCAACAGAATGGATCAAGGGGTGTGTGTGGGACTCAGTCTTGCATGGAAGGGAGGAGTTGGGGCGTGAGAGATGTTGGATAGATGTTTATGTGAGGAAAGGTGTGAAGGTGTGTATGGAGCAGGGGTGTGTGTGTGGAATAGTATGTGAAGGCATGGGAGTTGGATGTGGGTGTGTGTTGGGGGTGGGTGTGCATGGGTATGTGTGGAGTAGGCTGGGAGGTTTCAGGGGTTGGATGTGAGGGTATGAGGTATCTGTGGGGTAAGGGTGTGTGTGTGTGGAAGGTGGGGTGTTCGTAGGTGTGGGGAGTAGGGATGAGAGTATGGGGGTTTGGTATGAGCATCTGTGTGGAGTAGGAGGTGAGGGGTAGGTATGAGAGTGCCTGTAGGATGGAGGTGAGCACTAGGGGCTGAGGGTGTGTGTGTGTGTGTGTGTGTGTGTGTGTGTGTGTGGAGTAGGGGGTGAGGGTGTGTATGTGGCAGGGGTGGGGCTGTGGAGTGGGAGTGACACTGTGTGGGGGAAAGGATATGCAGAGGGTAGGGTGTGAGTAGGTGTGTGTGTACCTGTGTGTGTTGGAGGGTCCTAGCAGGGAAAGGACCACTGGCTCTGCTCCCGGTGCCCACCCCTGCTGGAGCTGGGAGGGTAGAAGAGCAGCTGAGACCTGCAGAACCTTCTCGTGGAGAGGGAGAGAGCCTGGCCAGGGACTCAGGCTGACTCACTTTCACCTGGTCGGGGGAATTAATTTGCTGGCATCTGCATCATGGCAGGATGCATGCGTCAATCTGTATGACTTTGTTCTTATTAAGAATCATGGGAGAAATTTTAAATGAGAAATGAAGAGAGTGGGTGGGAGGTTATGCTGAGGGCTATGAAAGATAAATTGCTTCTTCCTCAGTGGCTGGGTTATGCTAAATGACCAAGGTCATCTTCCTCCACCCTTTTCTTTCACCCTGTTCTCATGTAAGAGAAGTAACTTTAGAAGACACACACACACACACACACACAGACACACCCCAGCATACAGATGTGGATTAGGGAGCCTCAAAGCCCCTCCTAGATGCCAGGCAGCCTCTGCAGCAGTAACTCTTTGTGCACTGTGGTTTGCTGCAGTCTTTGCTTTGGAGGGACGATGGCTTTTATGAATGGTAGCCAGGGAGGGACTTAATGTCTTCTGCTTCCTGATGTCAGCACAATGAATGAAACACTCACAAAACGTAAAGCCTCAAGCACCCAGGAAGCAGATATCTTCTCAGATTGGTTCTCCAGATGCAGTGTCTCTTGCTGACAAAATCACCAGTCCCATGTGTCACAGATAATCCATATACGTTAGGATTTAAATGAGGCAGAAACTGAGCCTGCATGTGGAATGATGCGTATATGATTCTGGCACAACCAGTTCTTTCCCTGAAGCAGCTGTTGCCACCACCCTCTTCCTGCCAGGCAGTGGAGGAAGCTGCTTGCGGGAGCTGCGGACACACTGCTGTGTGTTAGGCATCTACTTAGCTGGCCTCATGTTCTGCTTTTGCTGGCAGAATTCCTTGCTAAAGTTGCAAGCCTTCGAATCTGATCTGTGCTTTGCATTTTTAACAAACCAGGAAGAAGCTTCTCAGGTGCATGGAGTCAAGGACCCAGCGCCAGCATCGACCCAGAATGTGCTTGCCGATGAGACAGATTCTGCAGGTAAGATACAGGGCTGGGGGTTGTCCTGAATTGTACTCTCAAGGTAGTTCAGTCTCTTGCTGGTTCACACTCAGCCTGAGTCCCTGAAGGAAAACAGTGCCTGGGGCAACATGAAAGCCCAAGAGGTGCTTCTGAGTTGCCCAGGAGTTGCTGAGGGGGAGCAGGAAGGATTGGGATTTGCTATAACATAGACCTGTCTAGATGGGGCCAAGAGTCACACTTACACAAATGGGTGTCATTTGTGTAAGCTGAAAGTACCCATCACAACTTCTAGTCTTCATTTTCCCATTTGGTCTCCTGGGACAAATGAGTGCTATGCTTATTTTATATTACTGGACCTAGATAACCTGTGCTGTCTTGAAATTCTTTTTGATGTGTTGAGGTTGGGGAAGTTTCCATGCTGCTACTTCCTTTCCTGTTAACTGCTTGTAAGATGATCCATGCATGCTGGGAAAGTGGGGGTGAGTGGTCAACTGACAGCTCATTCTGATCCTGTATTGTCTTGTTTGGTTTCCTTTTTTTTTTCATTAATTTCCTTGTCAAAAAGTCCCAAATTCAGTCTCAATTTTCTGTTAGTCTCTGGCTTTAATTCCAGGGATGGTAGATTGCCTAGCCAACAGCAGGCAAATTAATGTTCCCAGGAATATCTGGAGAGGAAAGAAACACTAATTTATATAAGTGAGAGCACAGCTTATGTTTTCTAACATAACGAAGAGGTCACAAGTTTGCAGGCTGGTTTCCAGATAAATGGTAGAAATAGGCTTAGGGAGCGTTCTTCATGAGAGGTCCTTAATCTCTAGGAGTTGAAGGCAAAGATTTACAAAGGTAATCTGTTTCAGTACCATAGCAATTGTACATTTTAGATACTCCTGTTGAAAGCAGACCCCGTAAATATATATACCTGCTATATGCCCAAATTAAAAGTAAAAATAAATAAACAATTTTAAAAATTTTTAAAGAAAAAAAAAACAAGAAAGAAAACAGACCCACATAGTCTAAGCAGGCAAATCAGTACTCTCCAGTGTTGGAATGTGTACTAATAATGGTGGCATATAACAGCTACTAGTAGTAGTTACTACCATTATTTAAAACATTCTATGAATCCTGGCACTGTTCTAAGCACTTTTTGTGTATTATATTAAATCCTTAAACTGACCTGTGAAGTACTACTATTTTTCCTAGGACACCGAAGCCTAGCATAGCATTGCTGGTGAGTGGTACATTGTTTCCCTATGGATGCAGGTGGCCAGTTGGCTGTCTTTGTTGCCCAGTGAGCTCTCCTGCTCTGTTGGCCATTATGTTTGGATGAGTGGCAAATAAAATTGAACAGGAGCCAACGTCAGGCCAATTAGCGATTTAAGTCAGATATTTGGACAACATCCCTTTTCTTCCCTCAACACCATATTCCACTCCCTGCAAACAAACAACATATTTAATACAAAACACATAAAGAAGTCTCAAGCCAAGTACAAATTAACTGTTGAGTTATTTGGTGATCTGGATTAACTATACAAGTTTCTGACAAAGTGTTCAGTAAAATATTTGTTGCATTTTGGATGTGGATATATTTTTTCTTCTTTTCATCATGACTTTTATGTGTCTTCTCAACAATTAAGAATAGTTTTGGATTTTCTCATTCGGCATGGGCAAGATTTTGTACAAGCTTATTATTCCTTGTTATAAAATGAAAATAAATACAGGGTTTATGTAGGGATTGCTCACACAGGGGAACTAGTGATACATTCCATGTTAAATATCAAATGGCAAAGATGTGCAGAAGTCTCTTTAGAGAGGAGGCTTGTGGGTTGCATGCTGGATTTTCCAAAATGTAGATGAATCTGAAATGTCTCAGAGACCTCCTGAGACAGTCTGGAAAACTAGATTGTAGAGACATCTAGAAAACTGATGTTTCCAGGGACCTAAGGAGTCTCTTCATTTGGCAGGGATATTGCCAAAGTGACAGGCCTTTGTAAGATGCCTTTGTGACTTAAATTATGGGATGGTTTGGTCTCACTGGGTTCTTAGATGCACTCTTACAGGAAGACGATGCATTTTTCTAATCAATGAGTCACTCAGGGAAGAAATTTATGCTCAGATCCATGGTTCTTAACTCAGGGATGGATTTCTAGAATGATCTTTGGACACCTTAAAACTTTAAGTTTTTTCATGTTAGTCCTGGTGAGAGGGTGATTGTGTAAGATGAGGACAGATGGCCATAGTCCATAAAAGATTATAGTAACTTATAAACAGTTTTCTCTTTCTTAACATCTAGCATTACCTCTGAGCCTTACATGTGTATAAATATTCCAATCATAATTGTTGTAAAAATTCAATTAGTAATTTTTGATGTCAATAACATGGACAAAATCTGTGATTTTGAACACGGATTTGAACATGTGATATGAACAAGTGATTTTCATAAGAATACCTGGATATAATATGCTGTCACTTAACCATAAATAGCAAACATTCATAAGTATAAATTCATGTGACCTAGTAGGTTTCAAATTCACTATAGACTTGATTGGCTTTAACTTGGGTTTATGGGTTGCCAAGATCAGTTCCACCTAGTAAGAGACTTGACATGCTCCCCTGTCCTAGACATCCAGTTGTAAACTGCATATGCAGCAAGAACACATTTCATGATACCCCTGGGGACACTGTATTCTAGATACTGTTCCAGAACCTTCTTACAGATCATAATTACCAGGAAGCTTTTCCAATGTGGAGATTCTCTGGCATCCTCTCTAGACAGTCTACGATGAAAGTCCTGGAATCTGTGTGTTTCATAAACCCTCCTGAATAATAGAACCACACTATTCAAGTGGACAGTGTCTTGAATTGGGAGATAATGTCAAGTTCTGTCTGACTCTGCTCTACCTCAATTTTGCCAATGGGAAGAGGCTCACAGATCACATGGGACTTATAACTCAGGGTCTGTGGCCAGTTGGCTCCGTCTGCTTACTTATTTCAGGAGGAGAAAGTCCACAGGTTGGGAGTGAGTGGGATGGGGCTATAGACAGATTTGAGGAACAGAGGGCCCTTAGGGAAAAATGATGGAGAGGAAATCGGCTGCAAGGCAGCTTGGGGTCATACAAAGGGAACCAACTGGCTTGGTTTGCACAGGATTGTCCTATTTTTAGCACGAAATATCTCACATGCTAGGAAATCTTCACTCCCAGGTATTCCAGGACAGTTGGTCACCCTACTTGTAGGTTGCAAACCACAACCTGTGAGACAGAAGCTGTTATAGACTGAATCTTTGTGTTTCCCCAACAACTTATTAAAATATATGTTGAAGTTTGCAGGTAGGACCTTGGGAAGGTGATTAGGCCATGGGATTAGTGCCCTTATAAGAGTCCAGAAAGCTAGCTTGCCCTCTTCCCTCCATGTAAGGCTGTAAGAAGTCAGCCCTCTGCAAGCTGGAAGAGAGCCCTTATCAGAAGTTGACCAGGCTGGCACCTGATCTTGAACTTCTAGCCTCCAGAACTATGAGAGATAAATTTCTGTTGTTAATAAGCCACTCAGTCTATGGTAATTTGTTACAGCAGCCAGAACTAAGGCAGAAACCCACATAATAGGCTCAAAATACCTCTGACTCTATCAATATCTTCTTACAGCTGAAGCAAATATTTCCAGCATGGAATTAGTAAGCACCTATTCTGATGTGATTGAATGGAAAATGGAATGAGGATTGTCTTTTCCACTGCTTATGATTTTAGAGTGTGGAGAAGGACTGTTCATGTTCCACATGACTCAGCATAGTAGTCTTTGTTCTGTCTGACCAAGGATGATTGATGGTTTGGAGTTTTAGCAAAAACTGTCACCAGAATAACTGCACACCTATTACTAAAATAATAATTCCATAGCAGTACTTTATTATATTTTTCTAAAATCTTGATCTTCAAATTGAACTTTCAATTTCGGTAAGACACTAATATAGTATGTCTATTTAGAGTCTACAATTATTCTCATGCAGAATTCTGCATAATCTATAGGTCTCTTCCAAAGTTGAAGTTGACATAGGTCAGAGTCAACCAGAACCTGACCTTTTCGCTCATATTTCCAGACACTGTCCACTTGACCAGAAGTTTTCAATTAACTGGAAATGCTTATTAAATTTACAGCTGTCTGAGATCCCTACCTTAAAATTAAAAATTAAAATATAAAGATGAGGCCTAAGAATCCCCACATTTGAAAAACTCCCTTGATGATTTTGAAGTGCAAGGAGGTTCAGTAATACTTTATAGAACACGGTGCCACTCCAGGGGTGACATGAAATATGTTCCTGCTGCAGGTGCAATTTAGAAATAGATTTCTAGAATAGGAAAGCATTTCAGATATCCTACTAGGAGCATCTGGTTATCCATAAAACTTGGTATTTCAGCCTATGTGGGGGCAACCCCAGATAGTCTTTGAAAGTCAGTAAGAAGAGATCTTCATTCAACCTCAGAAGTGCATAGAATTTCCAAATATCTTTTAGAAACTTAATTCATTATGGTGTGTGTGTGTGTGTGTGTGTGTGTGTGTGTGTGTGTGTATGTGTATGAGACACACCGAGACTTCTAAAGCCTTCTAGAGCCTTTATATATATTCAGGATGTACCATCTAATGCTTTAACTGAAAAAATGGCTACTATTATGGAAAGTAGTACTTCATTTATTTGTCCTAAGTTGGTTCCTTTAAAATAGAGGTTTTCAATTGGGGTCTACTTTTTGCTGCCCTCGAGGACATTTGGCAGTATCTAGAGACACAACTGGTTACAACGAGGGGGTGGACATTCCTGGCATCTGGTGAGTAGAAGCCAGGAATTCTGTTAAACATCCTGAAATGCACAGGACCACCCCTCTCCCTCATCAAAGAATTATCTGGTCCAGTAGTGCCGAATGGTGAATAGTGCTGAGGTTCAGAAACCTTTGCTGTAAAAGCTCTTAAGTGAATAACATCAACATTAGCTAACAATGACCTCTTTACTTGCATCAGGCATTAGTGAATGGATTGGGCATTAGTGGATGGATTTTCTTATTCTTCACAAGAACTCTATGATATAGTTTTCATTATCACCCCCAGATTAAAGATGAGGAAATAAACTTGGAGATGTAACTGGTGATATGGTTTGGCTGTGTCACCACCCAGATCTCATCTTGAAATCCCACGTGTTGTGAGAGGAACCCGGTGGGAGGTAATTGAATCATGGGGGCAGGTCTTTCCCTTGCTGCTCTCGTGATGGTGAATAAGTTGCATGAGGTCTGATGGTTTTCAAAAGGGGAGTTTCCCTGCACAAGCTCTCTTCTCTTGTCTGCCACCATGTGAGACAAGCCTTTCCCTTCTGCCATGAATGCTAGGCTTCCACAGCCATGTGGAGCTGTGAGTCCAATAAACCTCTTTCTTTTACAAATTGCCCAGTCTCGGGTATGTCTTTATCAGCAGCATGAAAACGAACTAATACACTGGCTGAAGGGCCCAAAGCTGCTGAGTAGAGGGTGGCTGGGTGGAAAGTGGGGAAGTGGTAGTGGGGCTTTCCCCACTCTGACTCCATAGCCTAAACTCTTCATCACTATGCTATTTACCATCCAGCTTAAATGGTAAGTCCCCAAAGTTCTAATATTACAGAATTTGGAATGAAATATATAGCTGGTCTATATACTCTCTATCTAATTAAAGTATTTTGAAAGTCATTTTAAAAATCCATCCCTGACTTTGTCTTGTCAGACTGAAGAGATCTAGATTTGTGGTTGATTTATTTGCTACAGCCCCTCTGTTTCTGTAATTTTGCCTCCTCTGATCGAATCCATCTCTAGGTCCCTGTGCCTCTTTTGATGTGTGTTTACCTGAACTGCATAGTGTATTTCACATGGAGCCAAATACTACAATTTTATTTGTAAATATCAGCAGAGGTACTATAGTTTTACAGAATGTCGCCACTGGAAGAAACTGGGCAAAGTATACAAGGGATCTCTATTATTTCTTACAGCAGCATGTGAATCTACAATGATCTCAATTTAAAAAAATGAATAAATAACGTGAAAATCGGAACAGGGGCATTTTATAAAATAAATATGAAATAATTATGCCTGTGGGATTGTTTTCCAAACCCTTCCTAGAGATGTACATTATTTTCTTGGCTTTTTTGTCATATCAGTATATTCTGTCAGAGCTCCCCAAATCTCATACCTGATTAAACTAATAGCTTAGTGCTTGCTATTTGTTAAGAGTAGCTGGCTTTGTTTTCTTTAATGGCATCACTTACTGGCCCGCAGTGCAAGTCATCTGCCACTATTGAACCTTTGCTTCATGGTTTATGAGCTTGTTCTATGGTTGCTTAGCATTTCACTCTGAAAATGTTAACATCATCTGCAAACTCAGATTTATCATTCTGCACTTCCTTTTCCATGCCATTTCTGAAATGTAAAATAAGATTAATTCAGGACCCATTTGCAAGGATTGGTACTGACATGTCCATCATAAAGACAGAAATTAATCACTTCCCTTAGCTGCATATTGTTAAGTGAACTTTGCATCCATTGCAAAACATGGCCCAATCATCATTCAGTTTTGTTTTAAAACAATCTTTGGCGTGAAAATCTTGCATAGACTTCTTGAAAACCCGGATATATTTTCATATCAATGGTTGTTTAAAAATTTCTTCTTCCATGTCATTTCTGAAATGTAAAACAAGATTAATCCAGGATGCACTTGCAAGGATTAGAACTGAATTAATTTCTTAAAATATTAATTCAACTCTGCCCTTTGCAAAAGGTTCTGCCTAGCTCAGAAAGATAGTTCCTTGTAGAACTTTATGTGCTACTTGGGTGATTTGGGACAGGTTATTTACTCTCTCATCCTCCTCAGTTTCCTTTTGTTTAAAATGGGAAAAAGCGTACTATCTAATTCCTAGGATTGTTGCGAGAATGGCATGCTATAATATATATGAAGGTCTTAGCTCATCTCCTGTGGTAAATGCTCCATAAATGTCAGCTGTCATTATGTTAAAAGCTGGGCATTCTTTCTGTACTCAGAACTCATGTCTCCTTTCCTCCAGTAGATAATGCTTACATTTGTCTTTAAATATGTATTCTATCATAATTTCTAACTACTTCCAGGGATTGGAAATGACATTTCATATTGTTCATTCCCTAGGTCCCCTCTAGAATCTTGCATATGATTGACATTACACTTATTCTCCTAAGCAAAAGGTATTTATAACAGCAATAATCTATAGAGCTGATGGCTGAATAAATACTACCTATTAAATTTGGAATTACATTTGTAACAATAAGATCTGTCCTGTGCTAAACCTATGACATAACTTGGCCAGAAAAGTTATCTACTATTAATAATTTTTCTGTGATTTTATAACCATCCTCATCATCTATGAAGAAAGGAGCTTTGCATTCACCCCTTGTTTTCTAAGGAAAGATTTCAAAATGTATAGATGACTGTAATACTCTGAGGCCACTTCTCCAACTGCTTTATAGGAAGGAAATATCAGTCCTACAGCCCAAACTGCCAGGTAGTTAGTTATTTTTTTAATTCACTTTTTATATTAGACCAAGTACTGTGTTATTATACCTGATTGTATTTGTCTTCAGCTGTTACAAATGAGAATTCTGAATTTGAAGAGACTTGCCTGGCCAAGGATATAACAACTGCCAACAAGTGGTATCACAGACAAAGCCCAAGCCTCTGACTCCAGAGCCTGGGCTTTTTAACCAGTAGCCTATAGTCATTACAAAAAATATTAATAGATTTTATTTTTCAGAACAGTTTTAGGTTTACAAAAAAATTGAACATACAGAGAGTTCTCAATTACCACTTTTCCCCTGCACACAGGTTTCCTATATATTTTAGTCGCTTTAAAAATACCTTTCTTTGGGTTTAGTATCAGCTTTTCATGCCTAGAAAGACTGCCTGGAAGTGACCAGATGGCATGCCCAGAAGCTTGGTGTCTGACACTGCTCTTGATGCCTCCCAGGCCCAGGGCTAGGTAGACAACCTGTCCTGTCTCTTCGAGTTCCTTGAGAATCATACATTCCTGTGGCTCTATCTGGAGCTGCTGGTCCAACTTCCCTGAGTGACTTGGCTAATTCAGCCTAACTCATGACACTTGAGATGAATCATTCTTGACTATACTTTCTAATTGACTTGGGATGAGACTAGTAAAAGGTACTGCCCACATCGAAGGTTGGAATTTCCTTCAGTGATCTTTCTGTTTGCTTTGTATGTTCAGTGTTCCCCAAATATTCTCCCCATAGTGCTTCTGCTCATAAATGAAAACTCCCATTTGAAAATAGCTTTTGTCATCTTAATAGCAGATTTTTATCAGCTGTACCACTAAGGTGATCAAGAAATTGCACTGGAATTTCAATTCGATTCAAGAATCGACTAGAAGACTTGGAGAGTCAAGTAGGCTGAAAAGGGATAAGCATCCAGCACCCAGCTTTCTCTGTATCCCTAGAGGGCACTTCTGAATATTCCACACTATGATGGATAATTTCTCTTTACCTAGCTCCACAGCTCAGGGAGAACCCTGGACCTGGGCAGGACATTGTTCAGCCTCGTTGTTATCTGAGCAGTTGGCTCCATTTTGGTGACATAGGGAGAGTAAAAGATGTTCTCAGAGATCAGAAGCTGTCCATTGGACATTTCCCTTGGTTGTTGCTCAAATTCAATGAAACTGAGAGAGATTAAATAATGCATCCCAGGTCACACCAGTGACAAAACTGGGACGAGAATCTGGGTCTTCCTGAGCCTGTGACTCGTGTTTTTATTCATTATGGCAAACTGCTTCTTGGGTTTGCAGGGTGACTGTCGTGAAGCCCAGCCCTGTTTTCGGGGTGACAAATTTCCCACCCCTCCAGCTCCCTAACACGTCTAGTGGTCATCTATAGAAACTGGCACATAGGACTGCTTGGAGTGCTGACCTCACTGCTCAGTCAGTCTCCCCAACCCAGAGTCCCTTTACATCTGCCCTCATTCCCACCTGACATGATGATACTGCTTCTCCTCTCTCAGTGCTCTCTAACCAAGGAAGCTCATCTGTTTTCTCAGCCTTGGTTATTGGGATGACTTCAGGTTTACCCATGTTCTCTCCCCTCTAACCATATAGCTAACCCTTTAGTGCCTCAGGAACTCAAATGCGACATACCTAAAACTGAACCCATCATGTATCCATCAGATGTTTTCTTGGTTGTTTTTCATCTTTGTTTTTGTGGCCCTATGTGTTTGAGTGATGATATTATCCTCCCTGCTGTCTGTCCTGAGAGAGGCTGGTTGAGAATGCTAAGGCCTGAACCTCATTAGAATCACGGACATGCTTTTGGCTTATTTATCATTTGAAACCAACAAAGCCTGAAGTTTGGCATTTTGGAATGTCCCTGCATGCTATTTATGAGCCCATCATGATGGGAAATCCCAAGAATGCAATTTTACGAATCTACACATCTCAGCACCCCATCTCAAGTTTTTGTAGATAGAGATTTACTTAGGTTTGGAATAGCTTTAAATTCACATTAGATAGATTTTTAAATCTGACTAACTCATTTAACCACTGAAATGTAGCATTTGCTTCTGCTTGGGGTTGCAGCCTGAGCAGAAGTGGTCTCTTGGCCTTCACACATGGATGGTAACTACTTTTCTTCTCTATGTTCCCTTCTGCTCAGTGACTGGGCTGCCAGAAACACTCTGGCTTCCAGTGTCAGAGATGTGGCATCTTCTATGTCAAGCACTGATCAAACTCTCCCTGACTGGAGATAGCCTAGTTATGCAACCTTTCCTAGTGAATTTAAAATGAAGAGCATATTACTACCAGCCTCATGTAGTTGTTACGAAGATTAAATACACGCAAAAAATCTCAGAATAAGATTGAGGACACAGTGAGTCACTTCATAAATATTAGATATGATGATTATTATGTTTTTATAAATAGGGACTCAGAGTAGTGACAACATGTTGAGGGGTATGTTGGTTCTTATTTTCCACATTAACCCTGTAGGGTTCAGTAAGAGAAGACAATATTCAACTTTCTTATTTTAATAATAATATTTGTTAAAAATAATGGGTCTCATTGATGCTGTGTTCAGTAGTTTCTATGCTTTATCTTAAGATTTCACCAACTACCCTATACAAAGGATGCATGGGTGAATATTGTTACTTTTCAGAGGAATTTGTTTTAATGTGTATTACTTTTTAAAAATGTAACTAGTACATCAAATTCATGAATTCTTGGCCATTACTTAGGATGAAGCATAAGCATAAGTAACAGCATTGTTACTACAGTAGTCTCCCCATATCCTGAGCTTCCCTTTCTGCAGTTTCAGGTACCCACAGTACAGTACAATAAGTATTTTCAGAGAGATCACATTTACACAACTTGTATTACAGTGTCTTGTTATAATTGTCCTATTTTACTGTTAGTTGTTGTTAATCTCTTACTGTGCCTAATTTATGAATTAAACTTTATCAAATCTCTCTCTATATATAGGAAAAAACATAGTATATATAGGGTTTGATGCGCTCTGTGGTTTCAGGTGTCCACTGGGAGTCTTGGAACTTATCCCCTGCCGATAAGTGGTGACTACTGTATTGGCACGATGTTGTAGAGAGTGTCTCCTTTTATTTTTCTTATCACAGTCCTGTGAGGAAGACAGGCCAAACAATGAAACTGAGAGGTGGGGAAACTGGCTGGAGCCCCACAGAAAGTATAGGCGCACCAAACTCCTGGATCCCAGACCCTTTCCTCTAAAACATACTGCATCGCAGGATGAGCCCTGGCAAGCTCCCCCTTCCTTGGGGATAGAAAGTAATGTGCCCCTAGGGAACAAAGGTTCCACCTTAGTTTAATATTGCCATCAGCTTCTCCCTACTGGGAAGTAGGGTCTGGAAGCAGTGGCCTGGACTCTTCCCAGGACAGCAGCAGCATTGGCTCTGAATCTACACTAGCCTCTTCTGAGCAAAGAGCTCAATAATTCTGTCTATACAAATACACACACATGTGCATGCGTCAGCTGATTTAATTAAGCCCCTTCTCAAATGGGGAGTTTGGACAAAGAACTGAGGGGTTACAAAATTACCAGTTTTTGACTGTGTTGTTTTTCAATTGGTTGCTTTGGGATCTTTCTGGCTCACAGCTTCCTTCAATAGTGAATTGGAGGCAAGGAGGTTAGGATGTTAATTGGGCCACATGGTAAATTATGCAAATGCCCAAGGGAAAACAGATGCCATATAAATGGAGGTTTACAATTACTGTTGCAATGCAGTGATGTGTGATTCTACAAAGTTATATTTTAGGACTCTATGGGTTCCAGAAACTGAGATCTTTCCCTGGCACTGCTTCACAGTCATGTTACTAGGATCCCAAGTATTTCCATTTTGGCATTATAAAACAGCAACCGAGAAGAGACCTTGTTAGTTTTGACCCTGGGGCCACAAATGAGCTGAAGGGTTGAAGGTCTCAGACCTTTTCCATTTCAGTAAAAATATGGTGGTCCCAGGTGCCTGCTAAAGATTATTTTCTTCCCTATTATTATTTCCAGAAGATATTTCCAAGAAACTGGTAACATGAATAAAACACATTTCTTCTTAGAGCCTAGTGGTTTAAGAAAAGGATTTGATGAGGAACCCATATACCTACTGGTGTATTTTGAAGGTGATATTATATGCTGTGAGTTATTGGTTACTAACACTTATTCCTGTTACTCCTGAGGGCTCTTTCCAAACTGCAGAGTTTTCTGGGTAAATTATTCATGGCAAGGGTGTTGCCTGTGGTGATGTGTGTCAGTCACACCATTACACCTTGTCTTGGGCTGGAGGCACTGCCATTCGCCTCCCTCCAACTCTTTTGTCATCACATCTATTTCTGACTAGCCTCAGCCACTGACAGTGCTGTCAGTGAGCTGCAAAGGCAAAATAGGGGGCGTTATCCATTCTCCAGTCTACAATCCACCAGGGGAGAAGCCAAGTGAAAACACAGGAGGACCAAATCAGACCTTTGATGTTACGCAAAGCAGATTGCATTTCGAGCTCTAGAGAACAAGGAGCCACTCTAAATCTGATTAAGATTCATCTGGTGCCAAATTGTGATAAGTGTTTATTTTGGACAAGCAGATCATCAGTGTTTTCAGGTTCTGCTTATTCATCCAGAAAACCTTTTGTTTTCCCCTTTCATTAGAGAAGAAGTAGTAAGAGAAAGCCTTGGCTGGTCCTGACTTGTCCGTTGAGCAAACTTGAGAAGGAGACTGGGCTGCTTCTTGAATAACTCTGTACAAAGCCCAGGGTGCAGAGCTCCTTCTTCTGGCCCCCCGACTCAGTTTCCTAATGATCTGATCCCCTGCTGCTGTGTCTTAGTCCCCTGCCCTTACTTCCATAGCAGAGGGGTACCTACCTTCTGGATGACCGTGAGGTGGGGAACTAACTTAAAAATGGATTGGTTCTAGTGAGAATTCAGGGACAGAGATGGCTACCCGGGGAGAGGGTTCAGAGCAGGTTTTGTGTATGTTTTTTGTTTTGCCTGAAGTAAAATGGTACATAGAGTTTTGGAGAAAAAAATAGAATAATTCCTGATTCTACCATGCTTTGTAGTTGCCATGTAACCTCTTGGATCTTTTAGTGCATCTATTTGTATATATAAACATGTGTGTTTATATAAAATGGAGTGTTTTGTTTTGAAATTTGTGGTTTCCATTTAGCATATTCTGAACATCATTCCTTGTTGATAAGCAGAGTTCTCCATCATTTTTGATGATTGCTGAATAATTTTCTTTCTGGGGACTCCTCTCCCCTCTCTTCCTCTTGTTTTTCTTTTTCTCTCTCTTCCTCCTTCTCCCTTCTCTCCCTTCCTTCACTGTTTGTTATCCCTTTTCTTCCTGATAATCTATAATCTTTTGCTCCAGCTCCGTTTTATTGTTTTCTTTTTATTGCTCTAACATTTTGTAATATACCCTCTGACTTATGCAAATAATGTGAAATAAAAAGAAGAGTGTTTTGTAGTTTGGGGTTGTGTTGATTGTATAACTCACACCAAACTTATTTGTTTCCTTTGTTTTGTTAAAAGCTTTGTAATATTTTCTGTCAAGGTTCTGTGAGAATAAACATGACAATATTTTGAAAGCTTTTCATATCCCCAGAAGGAAGAAATGACAAAGAGGCAAGCCATTATAATGAATGCTTATGATCTGTATTTAGGAACATGACAGTCTCAAGCCCTCTGTCACTTGTAAGTCTTGATGATTTGTCTCATTTGCCCAGACCCCTCACCAGTCCACAAAGATGGGCAGAATGAGGCTGACAGTGCACCAGAAGACCTCCAGTCTGTGGGGACCAGCAGGCTGCTCTATCACATCACTGATGGTGACAACCCACTGCTGTCGCCACGATGCTCCATCTTCAGCCAAAGCCAGAGATTCAACTTAGACCCCGAGTCAGCCCCATCTCCACCCAGCACTCAGCAGTTTATGATGTGAGAAAACTGTTTTGTTGTTGTCTTCATTTCATACAGTTTTTCAAATACCACACTGATAAACTACAATGAAGTGTGACTGAAATAGCACAAATGTGCCTGCCTAACACAACTGCGAGACTGGAACAATAAATGACAAAAATTAGTGTACTTGCTAGTTGGGGATGCCATTGCAGGCCTTGATACCTCAAGAGGAAATGGTCATGAGAGACAGGATAGCCCAGGGGCTCACATGTTTGAACATTTTTGGTGAAATGACCAGAATCTTAAGTATATGTACATGCACATATCAGACATATCACTCTTGATGAGCTCAATATTCTTTCCATGTCCAGTGGTAGCATCAATGGATGAGTTGTGGGAACACTTGGGAGCTGTCCATCTACATTTCTTCTTAGATTCTAGAAAAGTGGTAGCTTACAATAGCTACCCTCGTCCAAATAGTGTGTGTGTGTGTGTGTGTGTGTGTGTGTGTGTGTGTAATCAGATGCTGGCCCCCTACACATTCCACTTGGAATTTGCATTTGAGATTGAGGAACTATGTGTTTTTTATGTTTAAGTTCCATAAATAATTTTGATGTATAATTAAGATTAAGAATCCCTTGGCTAAATATATGCCCAGGGAATCCCTGGTTTCTCCCTCAGAACTCATGCCATTTTTTTCTTGAATTTATCTAACCCTGGGTCCATGAACTATCTATCGATGGACCTGAAAGAGTTAGTGAATTATTGCTATTGCATGTAAAGTGTGTGTTATGTGAAGGGGTGTATGTAATTTCTGGAAAAGAGGCCCATCCTTTCATCATATTAAAAAAAAGTCCTGTTATGTCAAGAAAAGTTAACCACTCATCTAAATCTTCCTTGAAAATGTTGGTAGGTGTGGCTTGTGCAACCTATTGAGGACAGGGCCTCAACAGTGCTGTCTCTTTCAAGTCTTAAATTGGCCTCCTCTAAGCTTTACAAAACGCATTTCCTGGACTAATATTTTCACATTTTACACTAAAGTCCCAGACAACATCCACCCATAACACAGTTTTGTGATAGGGAGTCTCCATTAATGAGCAGATGCTACCATGGTGGCCTCATCAAATAATGAACTTCCCTCTGGACTTCTCTGACAATCCAGGAATTTTGGTTTGTAGATCAACAGAACTGTTTACTGGAAGCCCACTGTTTTTGATACTCCTTCCTCCCTGTAATCACTGCAGGGCACGGAGTTCTTCACGCTGCAGCTGTGGAGATGGCAAGGAGCCACAGACCATCACCCAGCTCACCAAGCACATCCAGAGCCTCAAGCGGAAAATTCGGAAATTTGAAGAAAAATTTGAACAAGAAAAGAAATACCGGGTAAGAACCCTGGGGTTTGACATAGGAGCGGACTGGTCAGAGGTGTGTGGATTGTCCTCAGCCTCTGTCCTTCCTTTCTGGGTACCCTTCTTTGCCAGGGGACAGCTCTGTTCCCATGGGCCAACCTGGACCTATCACAGAGTCTTCATCTTCTATCTGTCTTGTTCTCACCTGCTGTCAGTTGATCTCTGCTAGGATATTTTCTAGTAACGGATTACAACTATTATTTCCAAACTTATTTGATTATTGATCTCGCCTTTTTTTTCCTGAGAAACAAAATTTGGAAAGCTTTTTAATTATGGTCTTCTTCTTCTTTTTGTTTTTTGTTTGTTTGTTTTGTTTTGTTTTTTGTTTTTGCTTTTTCTCAATTGCATTTTGGTAAGAACTTATTAAAGACCAAAGGGAGGAGTCTCCAATTGTGGAACAGAATGAGGGAGAGATGGTTTCTTTGACAGTAAAGTATTTCCTAGTTGGTGAATGAGGACCTCTCAAGTGACATCTGTTCAGGCCACTCATAAGAACCAACCCTAAGCCATCCTTTCCCCATCAGAGAGATACTAGTTTTCATGCTAGTACTGCAGTGCAGCAAACATGAGCCTCCTTTCTTCTTATGTAAGAAACAATAGGGTCATAGGTAAGTGTCTTGATCGTCAGTGTTGCTTTTATTTTCTCCAGTGGTGACCATGGCATACAGAAAAAGCATATCCACAGAGAACTGGACAAAGACATTGGGTCTTCGGCAGAGAGCCCAGAACAGCTTGTTATTAGAATAAAAGAGAACAGGGAATAATCTCTCATACATCTTGAAATATTTAAAGGTTCACTAAACACTTGGTACAGAGGCAATTGGAAAGTTCTTGTGAGTATGGAGTAAGTGGTGGGGAGGGAGGTGAGAGTGGATAATATTCCACTCTTCCATTATTCCTGTCCTGCTTCCCACAGTGGCCTCAAATTCACTGAAGGAGGAGTTTTAAGGAGCAGATTTTAGCTTTGCAAAAATGGGGGAAAAATCAAGATTGGCTTTCCAGGCAACTTTAGTCGGGATGTTGAAGATCGTCTTCCCCAGAGTCAGGCAGTCACCGCTATTTGTTGTCTTTTGCAGAGCAGAAGGGAGCTCAACACATTATTAGTCCAGGATTTTATTTTACAGATAATGAAACTGACACCTGATGGAAATGACTTGCCTAAGATAGTTGTGTTCTATCAGGTCACAACTTGGGTCAGTGGATTACAGATGTGTAAGTTTTGCAATAGAATAGAAGTAATTTTTTTTTTTTTTTTTTTACGTAGCGGCATGAGACGGAATCTCGCTCTGTCGCCCAGGCTGGAGTGCAGTGGCGCAATCTCGGCTCACTGCAAGCTCCGCCTCCCGGGTTCACGCCATTCTCCTGCCTCAGCCTCTCCGAGTAGCTGGGACTACAGGCGCCCGCCACTGCCCCCGGCTAATTTTTTTGTATTTTTAGTAGAGACGGGGTTTCACCGTGGTCTCGATCTCCTGACCTCGTGATCTGCCCGCCTCGGCCTCCCAAAGTGCTGGGATTACAAGCGTGAGCCACCGCGCCCGGCCGAATAGAAGTAAAATTTTTGAGTGACTGCTTTTTAAAATATCCAGATATCCTGGGAGAAGTTGATTTCACCTGTTTGCTGCTGGGGTGTTACTGGATCTATGATGTCCTCGTATTGGAAAATACAGAGCAACAACCAGGGGCTCAATTCCCAACACCTGTTAACATTCCTTATCTGGCCGTTCTTGAGTTAGACTATTTTGGATTTTAATCCAGCACAGCTACTTAAGAACTCTGTGATTTTGGACTTGTTATATTTCTGAGTCTCAGTTTGGTCATTTGTAAAATGGAGTATTAGGTAGTGACTTCTTAAGTCTGTAAGTAGTAAATAAGGAAGTACATACATATTGCTTATTACAGTGTTTGGTACAAAGGAAGTAAATGGTCCTAGATAACACTAACTTTTTAATCTATGAGTTATATATTTAAATAGGATACTCCATAGAAGTCTCTGCCTTGTCAGAAAATAAAGGAAAACTGTACATGTTAATTCTCCACTGGAGTTTTCTACCCACAGCCACAGATCTTGGATGCTTATTTTGGAAGAGAATTTCTCCTGGAAATACCTCCTGCCTTTGTCTAGAGTTTTCTGAAGCTAGAGCTCACATGCACATGCACACACATGTACACACATACACACACAAACATAGACTTAAATACACATATGGAAGGACAGATCAGGGAGCAGTAGGGGAAGGAGGCTCCTTGGTCACCGCTGCTTCAGTGTGTATAAAAGTCTTTGTTATCAGAATCTCACAGGTCTCAGGAAACCCTTGTCCTTCCTGTCAGGGTGCCAGGCTGTGCTTAGAGGTTTGACATGTCAATGGGCTTTAATTGGTTGCTGTGTGTAAGGCTCCCCTTCCTGGCAGCCTGACTGTGGAATTCATAGCACCCACTGCTAATTTTTGAATCTGGGCTCCTGCTGGGCCTCTGTGCTATTTTGATACCCATGTATCACGTATATCTTTCCATCTCTGTTTACTGTAACCATTTTATATACCTACCCCAAATTCTCTACATCTCTACATCTGATTTTGCATTTGATTATTGGACTCTTGGGCTAAGAAAAGGCTGCGTCAGCCAGATGTCTACTTTCAGTGGAATCAAGGAATGTTAGAATTGGAAAGAATCAGTCAGTCTTTTGTCTTATCTGACAACTGAAGAAACTGAGGCCCAGAAAGGGGAAGTGATTTCCCCAGAATCACACAGCAAAGAATAGTTCTAGCCAGAACAGCAACTGAGGTCTTTTTATAACCCTCCCAGTAATCTTTCTAATGTGTCTTTTTGAACCATCTTTGGCAGATCACAAATGTCATACAATGGCACTTAGGAGGTCAATTTTAATTGCATTGAACAAAACCTAAACCTATGTAATTTCCGTGTGTATGACTTTTGGGGTCTTTTGAATCAGAATATTTCACTTAAGAAGTTAAAAGTCTTGAAGATCTACAGCTTGTATATGAGAACTTTCCATGTGATTTGAGAGCTGCCATCCATGTGAGTTTGATTTAACACTTTTAACAGCTTCTTCAAGGGTAGGGAAATAAATTCATTTCAGAAACTAATTTCAGGCTTTAAATTATTTTGTCAGAAATTTAGCCTTAAATTTCTTCTAAGTTCTATTCACCGTAGTAAAAACTTATTTCTTTTGCAGCCACTGGCTTAAGGCCTTAGGATTTTGTGTGTGTGTGTGTGTTTGTTTTTATCATATTTCAAAAGATGGAAATAACTGTGTGGAACAGATCCAGTGAAGCATTGTTCAACAAGATGTATTCTCAGATCGGAGTGGAGAATTCTCTGAGGATTTTGGGAAACCAAATGTAAAACATTGACTTTCTGTGTAACCAGACTGCTACCCCAACCAAAGTACTAGACTATACAGTGCATCATTCTAGCAAACCATATATAGGACTAGGCTAAGCTGTTTTAGAGAGCTGGGGATTGATGGCCATGTGTCACTGTCCATGGTTCTGAAACCAGGAATTTTTTTTTTTTTTTCTCCTACCCCTTCCCCATCCCCCTGCCATCCCTCAGAGAAACCAGTCTCCTATTCAAGCTCTTCTAGGAAAGAAACATTGTCAATCTTCTTTTCTATTTTAATTTTAAAATGTATGGTTTTTAAATCACTTTAGAAGTGACAGAATCATGCCTTGTGTTTTACAATGAGCATACCTAAACTTATGTACACGTGATGATCCTGTCACACAGTAGTTTTTTCCTTTGAATTTTAAAAATCTGCCATCTTCCTGTGCCTCCCTCTCACCAACAACCTGCCATTGTTGCATGGATTTAGTGGATCCTTAAAGAAAAAATGACAGAACCCCTAGATTTGGTCATTAACTGCACATATTTCAGGCTATTATGTTTATGATCATGTCATCTTGAGCACATTTTATACTTCCTTGTACATCCTTAATTTAAAGTAACCATTAATTTTCTTCAGCCTGCATGTAAGTTCCTATGGTAGCCTTGACTTGTTTAAGAACAGTTTTTACTGATCTGTGGGGGTAGAGGGACAGTATGTTTGGCTACCACTAGTGAAGGTATTAGAAATCCACACATCCTCCTAACAGACTGACTTCTCGGGAATATTGTCAGGTTTTAGAGATTCTGGGGTCTCCTTTCTTTAGCTTAGAGGATATAACTGATAAGAGCTAAATCTTCCAGTTTTTCAGTATTCTCCCATGGGTTATGGTCATAAGCATGTGTGTGAGCCACAAGCAAGGTAGTAAGCACTGGTTTTTATCAGTGCAGTCATCTGCAGTGCTACAGAAAATGGCCTGGCAATGGGGTATATATGGGCTGTGGGTGACCTGCAAGGTGATTGACAGTTTGACTGTAGGGGCACTGGCATGGTCAGGACTATGTGAAAAATGTTAAGTGACCAGGCACATTTAGAAATAATGCCCATAGCAAGGATGAGAGAGTAGAGGAGGTCAAGAATATTTACTGTTTCCTAGAGGTAACTTCATCAGAAGCAACTCCATCAGAAATTTCACACCCGAATTTCTCTCCCAGCTTTATATATTCCTAAACTATCTCTGTGTAGCTCAGCTGTTTAAAAATTTTGTTTTTCCTTTTCTCTTTTTCTCCCCCACCCTCTCCCTCCTTCCCTCCCTTCTACCCCCATTTTTTCCTTCCCTTGGTAGCCTTCACATGGTGACAAGACTTCTAATCCTGAAGTCCTGAAATGGATGAATGATTTGGCTAAAGGTCGTAAACAGCTCAAAGGTAAATCCCAGCCAAAGGTCTTTTTTTCCTCATAAAGGAAGCAGTTAAACTAGTGATAATGTGCTCCAGAGCATTTTAGATTCATTTCCACCTGTGCCCTCTTGCACCTTGTTTCCTGCTTAGACTGTAGCTCCCTTTTGAAATAAAGCATCTTGTATCTCTGTCATTGTTTGGCCCCATGTAATAAACCTCCTTACAAAGAAACTGAGGACCTCCAGACTCCCAAGTGGAATGATTCACTTCAATGCCAGGAACATTTCAACATGTGGAGCACTAACCTCCCTAGGTTATTGGATTGTTGGATGTTAGAAACAGAAGAGGCCTGAGAAATCATTTACTCCACACACTTCAGTGCATGGATGAGGACATTTATGCTCATAGAGAGGGGAGGGTTACATAGCTGGAAGGTGGTGGACCAGGTGTAGAATGTGGTTCTCCTGCCATATGGGCTAGTGTCCTTCTTTTTCTGTCTTTCTCTGGAGATGGTGGTGAGAGTATTAACTCTAAAATCCATTTAAAATAGACTATTGTAATTTACCAATAAAAAATTATTTTCTTCCTCTCTCCACACTCTAACTTTAATACTTAGAGACATGGGAGTTTTTCCAAATTTCTGGAAGGAGAGTGACTAAAAACAACTAGAAGGGAATATTAATTTAGTGGTATTAAACTGTAATGATGTGGCAGGTTTATAAAATATGCAATGTTTAAACATCAAGACAAAGTCTAACTAGGAAACAAACATCAAACAAAGAAAATGAGCTGTGTAATTG
Organism: Hylobates moloch; assembly: GCF_009828535.3. NCBI lineage: Eukaryota > Metazoa > Chordata > Mammalia > Primates > Hylobatidae > Hylobates > Hylobates moloch. The sequence goes on along the minus strand of NW_026652278.1, from coordinate 54,465,629 downwards.
AGAAATCAATATAAATGCCTCATTCAAACAACCAGTACCCTTGCATACTCTAAAATGTAATTCCTTGATAAGTCTCAGGGGGCTTTTTTATTTTTAGTTATCTAGGTTTATATAAAGCCACATTGTAATAATTCCTGGATCTTGAAAGCTACCATAAGACAAAACAGAAAAATCTGTCAAGTTGGGGCTGACCCTCCCATCTACCCTTTCCCATCCCCTCCTGTATTTCCTTAGGTGTCTACATGCATAATGTCTTCCAGAATTATTTGTGTTTCCACAGGAGCTCTTGATGAACCCATAACTCCATAATCTAAGTAAATAAATCTTTGGGTGTGGAATTTCGGGTGCTACAGTACATGGCAGATGGGGCCAGGCACCACTGGTTTACCTGCAAACTCTTCCTCCTCTGAAATATAAACCACTGAGCTACTCCCACACATAGCCTCCACCTCCATGAGATCCTAGCCTCTAGAGCCCTGTTTTCACAACTGATTGGGAGCTTATGCTAACGGCTCTGGTTATAAGGGTTGCCGTTGCCCTGTGGAAAGCCATCATTAGTGTTCATTTCTACAGAGTTGGCATCAGGGGAAGGAATTCCTGAAAGTCTCTCCGTTCTTATTAGGACTAGTGGGTTCTCTTTGCTTATGATAACTCAGAGCATTTCTCTTAGAACTAAAGCTAAAGCTATCAGAAGAACAAGGGAGTGCTCCCAAAGGTCCACCTAGAAACCTGTCCTGTGAGCAACCCACAGTCCCCAGAGAAAATGGAAAGCCGGAAGCTGCGGGCCCGGAGCCAAGCTCCTCTGGAGAAGAGGCTCCAGACGCTGCCTTGACATGCCTGAAGGAGAGAAGAGAGCAACTTCCTCCCCAGGAGGATTCTAAGGTACATCACCATGTCTTGTTATATAGAGGGCCCCTATACTCCACACAGTGCTAGTGAGATCATCCAATTTGTCAGAGCACTTTGCCATTACATCAATATTTTTATTAGCCTGGCTCCAAAATTTCAGATGAGTTCCTGATAGGTTACTGGCCACGAGCAGTAGTGCCACATGATGCCAGGCTATGCCACCATTCTGGAGGTTATAGTATTGTATGTTGATAGGAAGTAAATGGCAAGGACACCAGGGTATATCATATCCCTTTCTCCCCAACTCTCCCCACCCGCAAATTAGCAAATGGACCCAAGACTAGGAAATATGCATATTGCCTAAAAGGAAAGGACTCCAATTACAGCCCCTTTCCTCATGTCTTATTAAAAATAATAAAGCAGGGATGATCTATAAATAGTAAGGAAAATTATTTGGTGTTTATATAATAAGAATAGAGAGGTAGGGTTTTTTGGGAGTGTTAGGTTGAAATACAAGTCTTCAGCTTTGGATATCTTAGTTTTGAAGTCTCTGTGAGGCATCTAGATGGAGTTGTCAGGCATTTGAATATATGAGCCTGGAGCTCAAAGAAAAGATTTATTATATTTTACAAAGAAGAAAAGACTGATTAGTATTTACCTGGTTAATCTCTCCTTGTCATGCATATCTATGCTTCCATTTCAATTATGGAAAGGAAGCTTTCTTGTAGTCCCCTGTCTCAACTCTAAGACTGGTGTGATTGACTTTCAGTGCTCGAATAACAGATGTAACTACCCTATCACAGCTCTAACTATCTTGCAGGCCATTTTCTGTTTCTTGTACTACATACATCTTGAACTTCTTACATGGAAGCACTATTTATAGGTCATGACCTCCCCTTTTCTGTACATAGTGGGTATTGAATAAATGTTTGCTGAGTGAATGGAAAAATGAGCAGATGAATGAACAAACTAGCATATTTAATTTTCAAATGAAGTCTTCTTGAGGAGAATGCTGCCTTTCCCTGTTCTATTGTACATTACCTGGTATTAATCATAAAGTGACAACATATTCCAAATCTCAAAAGGCTCAACATATGCCCCTGGATTAGTCATTTACATAAGGACTTGTGATCTACAAGTAGAAATGGGCCTGTGACCACATCTTTCTTTATGAAATACCTTTAGCCTTAAAACAACAACAACAAATACATGTGAGGAGTGAAGAGAAGGTTTCATCCACTCAGCCATCCTATCCCTGAGCCCACCAAGATTCTATACTTCTGTGATAGTCAGTGGGTAACTTCTGCATATATATACAGAAACTCTCAGGTATATCTGTGGTTTTCCATCCTTCAATGCTTCTGAAGTTCTTTCCAGTATTTTAAAGTCACTTTGACCATCTCTATTAAAGCATCTTGGTCAACGTCTAAATCTCTGTTCTACTCAATTAACAAAGGTAGTAAGAAGAGAGTTGGGATTGATATAGTAGACTTAGAACAGGACTCAGCACTTGAACCAGCCACTTTCTAACCATGGGCACTTGGCAAGTGAACTGATTCTCTGAGATTCAACTTCCTCATCTGTAAAATACAGGTAATACCTACTTATATAATTATCATGGTAATACCTACTTATATAATTATCATGACAATAAGAGAGAAGCCTACTGACTTGTGGATAATAGTTCATTTGCAAAAAGCTTTAAATGCCAACTATGTGTTGTGAAGTAGAATAGATGCTAGATATAAAAAATAAAAAGATATCGAAGTCATGGGGGGGTGGTCAATGCCCTCATGTACTTCATGTTGTCCTGGGAGTGGGGATACAACAAGAAATAACTCAATAAAAAGAAATCATTAAAAATGTTGATAAGTACTATGCAGTATATTTGACCGGTGATACGATAGAAAATAATGGGTATAGTTTCTACTTTAGATAAAGTGATTAGGAAGGCCAAGAGGTGACGTTTAAAGAAGAATCAGCAGGCCAAAGAGAGCAGCAGAAAACATTCTCAACAGATGGAATTGCAGGTATGAAGGCCATGATGAAAGGAAGAGCTTGTTGTGCACTTTGAATTCTCAGGTTTGAGGGTTGGAGAACAGGATGGCATAAGATCAAGTCAGAAAGACAGATTAGAACCCATCACACAGAACCTTTACAGCTGTGGGAAGTATTGGGAAGTTGTTGAATGGTTAAGAGCAGAAAAGTGACATGACATGATTACATTTAACAGATCTGTCTGATTGCTAAGTGGAGGATACATCACAGGAGAAAAGAATGAAAAGGGGAGATGGAATGGGTGGCTTGGATTAGCATGGTGGCCTTGGAGAGGGAAAGAAGTGGATACATTCAAAGTATATTTTGAACGTAGAATCAAAAGGACATGTTGAAGCATTAGATGGGAGGAAATGAAGGCAAAGAAGAATCCGGGATGGTGATGGGTCCATTTACTGATACAGAGAAAAACTAGAGGGGCACACTAGAGTTGTAGATAAAAACATAAACTATAAGTTTGGGATATATTACATTTATTATCTTTCAGGAATAGGGTGACCAATCGTCCCAGTTTGCCCAAGACTTTTTTGCTTTTAGCACTGAAAAGCTCACGTCCTGGGAAATGCCTCAGTCCTGGGCAAACTGGGATGGTTGGTCATCCTACTGAGGCATGTAAGTCAAATAGACACATGCAAATGAGAGTCGGAAGATCAGAGAAAAATCTCCTCATGCATGGAAGTCACCCTGTATAAATGCCAATCATTTCTATTATTTTTAATGAAGCATCTATTGTTTTAATAAGTGTCAGAAGCCCCCTCAAATATACCTATAATGTAGCTCTTCAGTAGGCTGAAGTTAGGCCCTTTAAACAGAGAGCATCTGTAACAGAAAATGTAAATACATAAAGCTGAGTATTGGTCCTGAGAAAGCTTAATATAGTAAACCATGTAGTAGCTAGTCAGCCACTACACTCAGTGTGAGTCCAGAGGCTACAACATAACCAAAGAGAAAACTTTGTGTTCCCACAGCAGCTAGTGTTATTTCTAACTCCTCAATGAGCTCAGTAGCATTTCAGATCATCTCATTAGGTCCTGTTTCTTTAAACTCGAAGAGACATATGACTTTCATCTGGGGTCCTTGCCTTACTGCTGAAAATGCATTAAATATTAAAATTTCAAGATAAAGAATGACATCTTTTCTAGAGAGACTTTATTATGACTCTTTCTGTAATTTCTGCGTTTGGTATTTAGTCACAGCCCATATTAAGGTTGATAAATCCTATAGCATTGCCTTGGTTCAGATACTGTCAATGAGTAATTTTCTTCCTGTTTTATCTATGGATGATTTTTGGAGATAATCACTTCTGGGTTACAGGGCATGGCTGTACACTGGAAATGAATTAATCATCCCCTGAGCTGAACTGTAGTGCCTATTTATGTCTTTTATTTCCTTTTCTTTTGAAAATACTGAATTGGTGCTGGCACATATATCAATATTGACCTTTCTAAGGACTGTAGGTGGGGTCAGGTGCACAGCTTAGATTACCAAGGGGATGAGTAATGGCAGTTACTTCTTCTGGCCTCTCATCAACTGTAGCATGTTTGAGGATGAAATCAGATTTTTAGAAAGCATACATTTTATCTTGAGAAAATCAATAAAAAATTAATAACATTAGCAGGTTGTTGTTGGTTGGAAAGACAGTAGACTTAGAGATAAAGGGCATGAAAAGGAAGATCCCATCAAACTTTCTGCTTTCCTATTTATCCTTTTTTTAAGTAAAATTATTGAATAGGTAATACTTTCTCACATAGTTCAAAAAGAAAATATATAACAGAAAATGGTAAAAAGACTCCTTCCAAAACCAACTGCCATCTCCAGCTCTGAGGTCTCCCACCCCAAGCAGGTAACTATTGTCATTAATGTCTTATTTATCTTTTTTGGAGTTTCTATGTAAAGCATATACAAGAAATTATCAATATACATTCCTTTTTATTTTAATTTTTTTTAGAGACAAGGTGTCACTTTATCATTCAGGCTGGAGTGCAGTGGCACAATCATAGCTCACTGCAGCCATGAACTCCTGGGCTCAAGCAATCTCCCCACCTCGGCCTCTCAAGTAGCTGGGACTACAGGTGTGCACCACCATGCCTGGTTGAGTATTTTAATTTTTTGTAAGGGTGAGCTCTCACTTTTGCCCAGGCTGGTCTAGAATTCTTGGCCTTAAGGCATGCTCCCACCTCAGCCTCCCAAAGTGCTGGGATTACAAGAGTGAGCCACCATATCTGGCCCCAATATATATTCTAAACTTGCCTCTGTTAGAGAAAAGGGAGCAGTCTATACAATTATGCATCCTTTTTACTTTGTATATTCTGGATAGCTTTTTATATTAAGACACAGAGAGCTTATCATTCTCTTTTATTTTTAAAAAATAGCACTGTGGCATTCTTTTTTATTAATGGATAGCATTGACATTAACATCATGTCAACTAGTTTGAAAGCTCAAATAACATTTGGTATGCATGTTATTAATCCAGAAACATTTACATATAAAATGTATTAAAAGCGATCCTCATTCTGCATATTAGGAAACTGAGGTTCAAATATTACATATTTGTAATGTTAAAAACAGTTTATAAGTTTTGAAGCTGGTTATCTGAACTCATGTCTTCTGGTTTCAAGACAAATATTAATCTTCAATTCCCGGCTTGAACATCTAACTTGACCAAAACATTCTCTTTAGCAATTGCTTTCTATGATAATATCCAGTACTGACTTTCCATCTTGTTTGATTGTTTAATTTAAACGGTCAGACTTGCCTACATATAGTGTCTCCCTCAATAAGGGGATGGGGATACTTAGACAGGAAAATCTTGGCAGGACTTCAGTCCCTAAAGCTAAGAAGCATGTTTTCTATTGCTCACTGTCCAGAGAAGAGAATGTCAGTTTTACTTCTCTCCTTAAGAGACATCTCATTTATGGGGATAATTGAAATGATTTTATTTATAAATTTCTGTGGCTTACTGTGGAATACCTGGCACCACTCCCATGGGGGAAAGGAAAACAAGGTGGTAGAAGTGCTGAAGCTATGGCAGCTTCCTAAACACCTTTCTGACCAGGACCCAGAAATAAACTAATTTGGGCTGACCCCTCAGTAGCAGTTATGTCTCTTGGAAAGCCAGTTTATTTCCAGACCTTGATGATTCAAATCACCTACTTGATAGGGGGCCAGGAGTTTTCATATGGCAAAGTTGCCAAGCTATAAACAAATCATATCAAATTGTGTCCTATATATGGTCCTTTCTTGCTCAACCTCCTCTTAGTTTTACCCTGATACTATAAAAATGGAGAAACTGGAAGAATAATCATCTTTTAAAGTTTATCTCCTTTTATTTATCTTTATGACAATCCATTCATAGCTCTCTTTGGCTGTTTTAGGTTATTCAACGTGTAACCGAAAACATAAAGGAAAACTTGTTCCCTTCATTCATATAACAAAAATGAAAAAATAGATATATCTTGCATACTACAGCTAGCAGCATAGAATTAGGGAGGAAGGAGGATGTACTTCAGAAAGAGAGAGCCATTGAATTCAGAGGAGAAAATTATCTGATTCTTAGCAGAAAGTGGCTGAAGAATAACAGCAAAGTCTAATGTATTTCTGCCCCCTTAGATTTGGGGTATCCTGCAGAGCTTACCTTGATTCAGTTTCCTTTATGAAGATCACTTTGCAGGCCTATAGCTTTTCTGTGAGTAGAAAACAGCTCCTGGCACATAATCCCACTACTAACCTTCCTCAGGCAATCTACTTTCCTGTCCTCTGAGGATGAGCACTTGTAGACTTAGAGGTTTCACAGTGTTTTGTACTTACTATGCATGAGGGTATGGAACCCTCACGTTTCCTCAGGAATTGCTTTGATAATAATCTTAAGAGGAAGACAATGGAATCAAAGTGAAAAAGGAGTGCACACATTGTACATGTTCCTGAATTTTTATCTAGCATCTGTGGAAGATACTTTTCTATAATGGCATTCATCATTCTAATGTGTGTTTTGGTCACTTTTTTCTTTTAGAATTAAATTTAGCTTTTCTAGAATCTGGGGAATATATTCAAATCACAAAAACCAAATTGCAATGGAGAGATACCACTAATAGTTAAATGCATTATTTTCTGAAATACTTTCTATGAATTGAAAGTCCCAGTAAGATATTACATAAAAAAACCACTATTTCAATGTTTTCTGAACTTAGACTGAGATTTTTTCTTCTGTCATCTATTAAAATCCCATGGAATAGATTTTTATAGGAACTTGTTGGGTTTTTTTTTCATGGAAAGATGTATTATGAATAAGAAAGTGTTTAAAGAATGATTGGGTTAGAAAATGAAAAGATCTTGAGGTTATTTAAACAATACTTAACAGGCTTCTACAGAGGGAGGTGAGACTTATGTCACAGCATATGGAACTTACAAGAAGATTGCTAAAAATTAGAGTCCTTTTTGCATATAAACCTGTGTTGATAGCTTAGTATAGGGGTGGGGATGCATTGGGTACTGTGAGAATTTAAAGAAGTATGTGATATGATCTCTCTCCTCAAGAATCCTTTATTTGGGCAGACAATACTGAAACAAAGAAAACAGTTAAGGCCCAGATAATGAGATAAGAAGTTGAGAGAAAAGGTACATCAATATGGGCCAGAATGGTTTGCAATTGGGATGGGAGTTGGGAGCATGAGGATAACTGGGAAGTGTAACACATGTTTGAGACATTTTCTTTTCTTTCAAGGGAGACAGATCTGGATGACACATGTATCTGGCATGCTTGGGTGTGTGTACTTTGATAAAAGATGCCTGGGTGATTATTCCATGAGTTATTTCTATTCCCTTCCAACTACTTGCCAGTGATATACACTGGACTAGAGTAAAAGGGAGGCTATGTGTACTAGACATGTAGAAAATTAATGCAGAATACAAAGCAGGAAAAAAACCAATACAAGCAGAGGAGTTTGGTCACTTTGGATAAATAGGCAGATATATAGACAGACAAATAGATGGATAGATAGGAAGCTATTTAAACTTTTATGCACAATGTGATCCATTGAAAATAGTGCTTAGGGATGGGTCTTACAGCAGAGGGGTGTAGAACATATTAGTGGATTAAGAGGTTATACATTTTTTTAAGGGAAGGATATTGGTAACTCCAACCTCCTTCTTGTATAGGTAGGAAATTGAGGATTCAGAGAAGTTAAATGTTTTGTCCAAAATAATTGAGTTTATATCACAGCCTGTCAGTAGCCTAGTATATAATACAAGCATGTAGTGATGAAGACCTGTATAAGGTTGGTGTTTGTGAGCACATATAATCAGGAAAGTCTAGATAAAATACATGTTTCAGAAGAAAAATCAATGTCTGGATTGGTTTTTTAAGAATGAAGAAGTAATTAAGGAAGAGCTTCCTTAACACTTATGCATTTCAGACTCCTCCAAAAATCACATTCCTAAACTTGGACATATCGTTTAAGAAACTTCCAAGAAAAAACTGGCATGTGCTACATATAGTATCTTATAAATGACTTTCTGGCCAGGCATGGTGGCTCACATCTGTAATTGGGGGCCGAGGCAGGCTGATCACTTGAGGTCAGGAGTTTGAGTCCAACCTGGCCAACATGTTGAAACCCTGTATCTACTAAAAATACAAAATAATTAGCCAGGCACGGTGGCACGTGCCTGTAGTCCCAGCTACTCGGGAGGCTGAGGCAAGAGAATCGCTTGAACCCAGGAGGTGGAGGTTGCAGTGAGCCAAGATCATGCCATTGCACTCCACCTGGGTGACAGAGTGAGACTCTGTCTCTAAATAAATAAATAAATAAATGACTTTCCTTTTCATGATAACTGCTGCATTATAGTATTATAATCCTTTACTTTGAGGCTTTTTATCTGCTAAAAATATTGATGTTTTCATTCTTGTCTGAGAGAGGAATAATAATTAATTTCACGTTTTTCAGGTAACTAAGCAAGACAAGAACCTCATAAAGCCGCTTTATGACCGATACAGAATTATCAAGCAAATCTTGTCAACACCTTCCCTTATTCCAACAATTGTAAGTCAGGATACTTGCATGCTGTTACTTTGTACTGATGTGTAGTTAACATGATGTCACATAGCAGTACAAGAGTTATAAAAGACCCTTCATGGTAGTATATACTGCAAATAAGGCCAGTTTTCATTTCAAAAAGTGAAAATTTGGTCTTCTCTAACCCCATTACTATACTTAACAGTGGCTGATATTAGAACTATTGTAAAATAGGAACATAAAGCACTTGTATGTCTAGAGCCGATTTTAACATTTGCTTTCATTACCTTGGGTGAAAAGAAATGACAGATTTCAGTTTGGCATTTTCTAATTTGTAACACAGCTAGACAAAACAGAGCCTTTCTGTTCTGTGTGTTGGTTAATTTTTTCCTTTAATCAGAAAATTAACAATATATTCTTAATATAATGCAACATTTGTTTTTGGTACCATTTGAGCATACTGTACAAGATATGAGAAGATTTATTTCAATAGAAAATATGAGTACCGAAATTGAATTAGGTTACTTTTAATAAAGAATGATTTATGGGAATACAGAACTAGAAAAGCATCACAAATCCTGCTCCATCAATATCAAAACAGTTACTTGTTCAAGATATCAACATAAAAAAGAATAAATATTAACAAATATAAATTTAAGTATGCTTGAGTACATTTATACTTCCATAATTTTTTGAGACAAATTATACTTCCACATTTTTAAAGACATTAAGAAAATAATAATTCATAGTCTTTGGAATTTTCCCTTTATGGAAGCATAATTTAAAATGTAGTAAGGTTCTTATATTTCTTGCAAGAGAATCTTCTAGTTGTGATAATAATTATCAGAACAGTTGAGGAACCCCACTTTGCTTTGGCCTTCAAATAGCTCTCCCTTGAACTTGTCAATTTTCTGAGTATCCTCTGTATCTAAATGTTGTTCCCCACTGGGACCTGACTTGGGGTATTTCTGGAGGATAAAAGTTGTCTGTAGTCCACCTCATCTTAACTCATATCACAAGTATTACGCTGGAACCCAGAAGGTCTGAGTGAAAGGGAGGAACCACTTGGTAGTATAGTCCAGACTGGACCATATCCTAATGGTCTGTGCCTTCATTGGCCCAGAAGACACAGATGAACTTGGTGAGTGTTTTAGCCCAGCATGGCTGCTGCCTTTTTGCTCATTAACTTCTGTAGGATTTTAATGAAACTGAGGAATAGCTCCTCTTGGTTGCTTCCATCCCAGTTCTCAGTAGACACATGGGTCACCTACTGGTTTTCATGGCATTGATTTATAGTTCCCCTTCCTGTTTTTGTTTCCTCAAGAGGCACTGAATATTACATGACTTTCTTTCTTTAACTCTGTCTGTGATAAGCAGGAGGAAGAGGACTCTGATGAAGACCGTCCACAGGGAAGCCAACAACCTTCTTTGCCAGATCCAGCATCTCACCTTCCTGTTGGTGACCACCTCACCTACTCTAATGAGACTGAGCCTGTTAGGGCCCTTTTACCAGATGAAAAGAAAGAAGTAAAACCACCAGCTCTCTCCATGTCTAATTTACATGAGGCTACCATGTGAGTATGAATCCTAAGTGTGGAGTCTCCTCTTAACTCCTGGTCTGATACCAGCATATGAAGCAGAGCTGGCCTTTGAAAATGCTGGACTCAAAGGGGTGGGTCAACAGTTCTCAGGGCCTTTATCCTAGTCTCTTACATTTAGATGAGATAGTTTTTCCACTAGAAATCCACTTGGTAGTAAGCAAATGACTTGTCCTTTGTCTCTTAAATAGCCCTTCAGATATAAGCCATTTGGATTTTCATTAACATTATCATTATCATTATTATTATCATTATTCAGTAGCTGGCATTCCTCATGATAATTTGGCCTTCTTTGGTTTGTATCTTACAGCCCAGATTATGAGATTTAATTTAATTTAATTTAATTTAATTTAATTTAATTTAATTTAATTTAAAATTTAATTTAATTTAATTTAATTTAATTTAATTTAATTTAATTTAAGTTGACAGAAGTGTCTGTCAGAGAAAGCAAGCAGAAAATCCTTTTTTTAGTGGTGGTTCTAACGCAGTTATTCCTAACTTTTCAAGGGGTGTTGGACTTTTTGAAACCAATAGAATCGTTTTAAGAAAATGCCCATATATAATTTCAAGTTCACAGAATCTCTGAAACCATACATGAGTTTGGGTATGCTTGTGTATATATACCAGATTCCTGCTCTAGAGTATATGACTTTTCTCTCATCTTGGTAGAATGAAGTGAGTAGAATTTGCAATGTAACTATAGCTTTCTTCTGGGTCTTATTTTCATTCACAAGGGTTTTGCTATTCTCCCAATATTCCCACACTTATTTCTCTAGATTAAGAATAGAATTTTCTTTAAAAGCTATTCCTCTGTATCTCTTATGTTCAGTCTATCACCAAATGCTGATGAGTATTCCTTCAAAATATCCCTTCCCTCATCCACCTATATTGCTGTTACCCTTTCCAGTTCTTTCAGTGGATTCCATCAATCTGCTTGCCTCTTGTCTGTCCTTTCCCCTATCCTGTGATATTTTTTCCATCAGGTAATTTTCCCTGCTTATGTGCTTGCCTATGGTCAGGCTCTATGTGTGTCATATTTACTCAAAAGACACTCTTATGATTGGAACACTTTTCAATGATAGATGCTTTTTTGGCTGAACAGATAAATCTGCTCATGATGATCTCTCAATTATGCCAGTGCCCAGTAATGACAAATATTTTACTTTATATAGGCCTGTACTTCTTGACCATCTCCGAGAAACTAGGGCTGACAAGAAGAGACTGCGGAAAGCCTTAAGAGAATTTGAAGAACAGTTTTTTAAACAAACAGGAAGGTATGTGTGGACAGAGAGATTTTTAAAGCTAATACTTCCTAGAGAATTGCTGTTAAAAATGAGCTGCAATTTTTTGCAGGAATGGTGACTTTTTACAAAATGTATATAATTTCCACACTGGCTTAGACTCAGGATTTGTCCAATGCAACATTCTAATAGTGCCAGTATTAGGGATGTTTTATGGGACATGGTAGCTGTCAGGTATGATAGCAATCTGTAAAAAATAGAGGATAAACTCAAAAAATCTCTAACTTTGCACAATAAATCTCATCATAAATGAATTTATTTAAACCTTTAAAAAATCTGTTTGATTTTTTTAGCCCACATAACTGCTTTGTTGTTGGTTTCTTAGTTCCACAAGTTACTCTCTACTTTATTAAATAATAATTCCTTATTCGCTTTAAATGTCTTCCTTAAAAGTCAGGATCTGTCCCTAATTATTTTATTTCAAGACTTGATAAAAAATTCAGTCATTCTTTCTACTCCTTAAATAAATAGTTAGCTGTATCATCTGTGCTCTATTTTTCTGTGTCAACCCCAAGTCTCATTATACACTCTATTAGTTTCCTCTAATTTTTGGTGTATCATCAACAAAATTACATATATAATCAAGAGATAAGGTTATTGATCTAATTTGGAAGAGAGATAAATTGCTTAGCTATCTTGAGCCTCAGTTCCCACTTTATAAGCTGAAATGGTTGGACTCCTGCGATACTTTGGGAAGCTACAGCTGTCATGTAGGATATCAATCTTTACAAAAATAAATAAATGAAGAGTGTAACTTTCTCAAAGCCACAAGTTATTAAGTAGATGAAATGAGATTAAACTCATTATTCAACTCATAAACTCATTAGTGCTACACAGGCTCCTCTGTATTCCTCTCCATTTAGGTATTGTATTTGACTTTTCAGTTCAGCAGGTTGAGGGTTGTCCTGATGGAAAGGGGCTATTTTCCAAAAGCACCTTGAAACTCTCCTGTGTGGTCTACTTACCTCTTAGTCCCTGGCAGGTTTTCCATTCTAGCCTACCAGGGATATTCTTTAGGACTGGACCTATTGAGTGAAAAGCTTTTTGCATTCAGCCAATACAGATGTAACAACTTATTTTCTACTTAGAATCTTCCTTTCAAGTTGATTGCTACAAGTCCAACTTACCTTTTTGGTGATGTTAAGTAATCTAGTGAGAAATGGTATGTGACTCATAAATTTAGAATATAAAGCATTTGTTATTATTTTTCCTTTTCCATACTTTTTTCTTTTATAAAATGTTCATGTAACTTTCCTCGTAAAACATTCCTTGGAGTAGTAACTTTGTCTGTCTGGACTGCCTGCTATTATTATACTTTGGGTAAATATGTGACTTGCACTATAAAGTTCCTGATCTCTGCCTCTTTTGGATAAAAGGTATTCTATGGGAATTTTTCATTCAGGGAAATATTTGTGGAGATGTTATCAAATATTCTAAATCTAAACAGTCATTACATATGAGAAATGACACTTTAAGATGTGCGTACACTCTTTTCATAAATTTGAGTTCCCTGAATAAATTTATATTTTTTAGCAATTTGAACTCAGGAATCTATCGTAAGGAGTTTGAGAACTTCCCAGTGTGCTAGTTTTGCATATTCTATTTTGGCTAATAAGAGTGCTTTGAGGCCGGGCGCGGTGGCTCACGCCTGTAATCCAAGCACTTTGGGAGGCCGAGGTGGGCAGATCACAAGGTCAGGAGATCAAGACCACCATGGTGAAAGCCAGTCTCTACTAAAAATATAAAAAATTAGCCTTTTATAAAAATATAAAAAATTAGTCCTGCCTAGTGGATCTGCAGTGTCACTTGGTATGCTTTTTGTCATATAGGGAAGTTAGTTATGTTCTATGTATAGTGTTCCACTGCACCTATGAGTCTTAAACCCACTTCAGATAAGTCTGTATTTGGCTATGAGGTTTTATGCCCCCTTCTGGTGATATACTTCAACTAAATGCACAAGTGATGATCTTTTACAACTAAAATCAAACAGTTGAATGGCTAGGAAACATGGACCTTAATTTTGTTTATCTAAGACATTTTATTGGGAAGGCCTAAGCATCCATAAGGTAAAATAACCATGCAAATGGATTACTAAAATGTTTAAGGCACTATAAATGTTTTTGGTAATATTTGCCATACAAGAGGCATGAGACTCATACAGATATTACATTATTATTAATAATTATGAGCCTGGAAGTGTGCTAAGCACTTTAGTATGTTTTATATAATGGAAAAACTGCTTCCGGAAAGACTTGGCAAAACTTTTCATTCTTGTCAAAGAACTCTTTTTTTTTTTTTTTTTTGAGACAGAGTCTCGCTCTGTCACCCGGGCTGGAGTGCAGTGACGCGATCTCGGCTCACTGCAAGCTCCGCCTCCTGGGTTCACACCATTCTCTTGCCTCAGCCTCCTAAGTAGCTGGGACTACAGGCTCCCGCTACCATGCCCGGCTAATTTTTTATATTTTTAGTAGAGACTGGCTTTCACCATGGTGGTCTTGATCTCCTGACCTTGTGATCCGCCCACCTCGGCCTCCCAAAGTGCTTGGATTACAGGCGTGAGCCACCGCGCCCGGCCTCAAAGCACTCTTATTAGCCAAAATAGAATATGCAAAACTAGGGAAAATTACATAATTGATTATTAATGTTTCTCTGTAATAATTAGACAATTTCTTTACTTAGATCTAGTTATACAAATTAAGGTGGTATTCAGACATCCAGCTATGATAAGTTTGACTCATAACACAGAATGGAGGCAAAGGATTTATGTTATATAATTTAGACAACAGTTAAGAAGAAGGCTGTCTATGGATTTGTATACTGTTCTGAGTTCTGTACTAGAAATTGCAGGGCAATAAATAGGGTTGAAATACAAGTAGATACTATATTCTTAATTTGTATAGATTAGCTTGTTTTTTATTTGGTGAGAGAGAAATTTCTCTTTATCACTACTGGGAAAAATAGAAGGGAGCTAAAGATAAAACATTAAATATATGCTATTTACCTGGTTTCAGCCATACTAATATTAGAGAATACTTGTGGTTATATTTAGTTGTAATTGTGGTGACTATATCTGTGTCCTCTACCCCTTGCATTTCAAAGTCATGGGTGGAAATGTTTTCAAAACGATTGGCTATCTTATTAACCAAGAAAACAAGAGCCCCCTGAGACCCTGTCACAATTTTTCCCTTTAGAAAACGTATCCTGACAACATATTTTTGTGGGAAGGCAAATGGTTTTAACTCCTGATATTACCAAGTTATTCTTCTAAGTAAACAGAAAGAGTATGCTGCATATGTATAAAAATCTATGCATTGTTACATGTCTAGCCTTAGTAGAATTAGTGTACAGAAGAGAACCACCACAATTTAGACTCTTGTAAATTACTTCAATCAAGGAACAGCTCAGTGGTTCTACTATATATTAGCAGAGACAGGTATTATAATTACAAGAAAATCTGGAAACGTTTCAAGTTTGTAAGACAGACCCTAAATGCTTTTCTTGTTACCATAAGTTTATAAGTTATTTTTATAATGAAACTTCTGTAGTATATTCAGGTTAATATTTTTAACAACTGTATTAGAGCTGATCATTTTGTACAGGTGTAGGGCTGTGGCAGATAATGGAAGAATGACTGGACAAAGAATGCCTTGAAAGTTCTGTTTCTTGTTTGTTTGTTTCTCCTTAGATCTTTTCACTGACCCCTTTGTTGTAAGTCTAAGCACTAAACCACATATTTGCAAAACACTTATGACATTCAAGTTTTCAAAGGTCACTATTATTTAGAAACTTAGTAACACATGGAAGGAGTGAATGAAGGTGAAAGGGAAGGAAAAGAAGACATGACGCAAAAACCAAGTGGAAGCTGTTACAGTATACTTTCTCATGTATGAATTATAAAAGAATATTTAAATAATGACTTGATTCATTGTGAACTAACAAATGTATTTTTGTTTTGCAGAAGTCCACAAAAGGAAGATAGGATACCAATGGCAGATGAGTATTATGAATATAAGCACATAAAAGCCAAACTGAGACTATTAGAGGTCCTCATCAGCAAGCAAGATGTGGCCAAAACTATTTGAGGTTCAGGAAATGTTATGATCACTTTCACCCATGATATAAAGTAAAGTTTATTTTCTTCTGCCATCCTTGCTAAGTAGTTTTGACACAATGAAAATGGAAGCACTTTAGTGGTAGTATTAGCTGTTTTTAAGAAGGAATAGCAAGTTTAATTATATACAAGGAGAAGGGATTTAAACACGGGGAAGAATACAACAGGTAGCCATATAATTGGGAAAAAATTCAGTGTCCTCCATGCCAAGCAGAAAACTCATAGTCAATACAAGTATTTTAAAAAATGACTAATATTTTATCAAATCTAAATAACATAGCTAGGACACTTGTTAGGGCAAGTTTATTTAGTATCCAAAGACTGTTTATGTTGCTGTATGGAAAAGAGCATGATTTTAAAAAATCAATCAGAGGAGGAAAAGAAATTCGCTTTTCAAGTAGGAAGGAATACAGCTAGCAAGAAAGTAATTTATTTGAAACTTCTAATGGATTTTTGAGTGATAAAACATTTACTACCTTGTCCTTTAAGTCTGCTAGGTTCTCAGTACCCTAAAATAAACTAGATTGTGTTGCTATTTTTTTTATTTCTCTCTCTATAAAAATAACACATTATCTGTTATTTGAAATTTTACATTTCTGGTTACCAAAGTTCATTCTGATAGCATGTACTTTGTGAATTATTATCTTTGTCTATAACTGACAGATGTTTATATTAAAATAAAATATTGTATTAAAAATTTAAAATAGGTATTTTGGATAGATATGTGTCTGCAGTATATAATCTAATGTGTCCATAGTATTATTGCTAATCTTTTGGTTTACTATAAGATGATATAACTATTTTTTCATTGGGAATATACATTTTTCTTAATGTTCCAACATCTATACTTTGTAAAGTCAAAACATTTCCCATGATCTGTAGTTATTCGTCCTTCTGTACAAAATGAAACGTTTGGAAATTGTTTGCCCTGATACCTTGAAAGAGAAGCCAGAATATTTATTTGGTTCATCAACTTTGGTGTATATCAATCATTTTGTGTTATTTTATACTAAAACATGTTTATTATTTTCATTTTTGTAAAAGGAAGTAAAAGGTCAACATTTTCTCTCATGTACCAACCTTGTTTGTTTGTATTTCTATTTTCTGTAATGTAATGTTTAAGTATGATGTTGAAGAAATTCACATTCTCTTATAGTTTGGATGGGAAGGCTATTGACTATTTCAGAAACAGACTTATTTCAGAGGCTTATTGTTTTCTCTGTTATTTACCTAATATTTTATAACTTCTTTTATGAATCAGAATAATGTCCTTCATAAATTTGTTTAATTGAAGTCATCTACTTGTAACAGGACAGATACACAACTATTTGAGGTTTACAAATTACATCTTTGATAAGGGAAATGGTTTCGTGACATGTACACAATTGCTATTAAAATGTAACTCTATATATTCTATATGATTGTAAATATTTTATACAACAATACAAATAAAATATTTTTCTATTATACTTATTATGTTGAAACACAGTAGTTGTTTCCTGTTAGCTAATATAAATAACATAAATAACACTGTCAAACAAGAAGTTGGAAGTGCTGACAATTCTAGGCTTCAAGATTTAACTCATGCTGCAATTACACCCTTTCATGCGGTTTGGAGTTATCCCAATATTTGTTCAGTAGATTAAAATGAATGCATATTTAAACACCATTTATAAGCCATTATTGTGTACTTTGCTAAAGCGGTCTATATAACTGTTTTGTTATGTTTGGCATAAAGGAAACAACATAAAAACATTGCAGCATCTAGGCAATAAAGTGTCAAAAGGAGAACTTACTTAGGGTATTTCATCATTGAAAGTAGTGGCAGGGGTAGGGAATAGGAAAACACTAAAATGGCTTTGAATGAAATTTGGAAAGTGGTAGTTTGTTTTTGGTGACAGTGGCATGTGCATGCTTCAGTGGAAAACATCTGGTGATGAAAATGGACAACAGAGGACCAATGCTCCTAAGGGAGGAAAAGGGACTGAGTAAGAATAAGAAAAGTGGGCATTAACGTCCAACACTGATATTACAGGTTTTGCAGCTGGGATCTTTCTTTGCATTTGCAGTAGACAAACTCATGAGCTGATGACCAGTGATTTCTGCCACGGTGCCCAGAGAAAGATCCACAGGGTCAGTGTAAATGACTTCTAAAATGACATCCTGGGCATGGTGGTAAACCAGCACCCCATCTTCTTCTGTACAGGTCAAAAATTTATTATCCTTAGAATTTAGTTGAGGAAGGCGCTGCTTACAAAATTCATCTCCTGGTGATCCCACAGGAGCAATAACAAGAATCACATAATGATAAGCAGTGTACATACAGTAAAAGTCCCCAAAGTATAAGTTAGTATTGGGGTTAAAAAGTTTTTCTGCGGCAATCTCAAACCTGTATCTTCCATAAGGTGAATCCTGGGGTGGCTTTCCAGTATTGAATTCAGTGCTGCAGCTGAAGAAGATGCCTTCTAATTTTCCACTGATAGGAGAGCCATGGCTACCACTGTTATCCTTGACAGAGGGCTGCATAGCATTCCCATGATGTTCTCTGCAAGAGAAAACAAGTGGTCACTGCTTAATACAATAGTGGTAAGTCCACTGATTTATATATTTGAATGGCCTAAAAGTCAAACATCTGAATTAAGGCCTGAATACCTCTCCTACTATCAGAATAAGGGGACAACATCTTTTGACATATTACCTATAGATGGCTGTAGTCTAGCTTTGACCTTATAGTAAGGATGATCTGCTACAAGCCTTGGAGACTTTGTATTAAATTAACATAATAATGTAAATTTCCTGGCCAGAAAAATCAAACTGGAATTAGAAACCTTACAGGTAAAATCATACATACATTAAGTGCCAACTAGGTTTCAGAAGTGGCTTTCTGAAGAGAAAACTGAACTAAAGGTATTTGTTAGTTAAATATATTGAATGTTTCTTTAAAGCATGATAGATTTAGTCATAAAATGAGTGCTGTCCATTTATACTGGCACAAAAGTGTTGTGTTTTGTTTTGGCTTTTTTTTTTTTTTTTTTGAGACAGAGTCTCACTCTGTTGCCAGGCTGGAGAGCAGTGGCACAATCTTGGCTCACTGCACCCTCTGCCTCCCAGGTTCAAGCAATTCTCCTGCCTCAGCCTTCAGAGTAGCTGGGACTACAGCCAAGTGCCACCATGCCCAGCTAATTTTTGTACTTTTACTACAGATGGGGTTTTACCACGTTGGCCAGGATGGTTTGATCTCTTGACCTTATGATCCGCCCACCTCGGCCTCCCAAATTGCTGGGATTACAGGCATGAGCCACCGCGCTCAGCCCTTGTTTTGGCTTTTTAACCCAAGGACAGTAATCAGGTTATTTCTCTGGCATTTTGCTTAAAACAGTGCTGGTTATTCCCCCTTTACCTCATCCCCAGATCCATTCATTCTCCACCACAGTCTTCCACTGTGGCCTGGGACTCTATCATTCAGTTCCTTATCCCTTGGCCACTTCCATTTCAGTTCTACCAATGTGAGGCACCAGCATATATACAGTAGGAGGAGGTAAAGCTTTGGATATGTCTTCCTGTATTTCCTCCATGCTTCAGGGCATTGTGGTTCTGGCAGGGCTGGGTTCTTCAAAACTATATATCTCTGACTACTGCTACTGCTGGATGAATTCCTACTCCCTTTCATTCCCATGAAGAGTAAAACTTTTCAATTCTTGCTAGTGCTAGTTCTTGGTTACTTTAGCATCCCCTATTTGTTACCTTAACCCTGACTACACCTCTATGAGGGGTAGTTTTGTTAAATTCTCTCCAGAATTCCCCAAGTGTGCCTTCTATTATTTATTTATTTATTTATTTATTTATTTATTTATTTAATTTATTTATTTGCTGGGTCCCTGACCAGCATGACTTGGGAAGCAAAGTTTAAGCTACTACTCAAGTAAGGGAAAGTTCCCCCAGTCAACGTGCTTCTTAAAGAGTTTATGGGTCAGTGAAATGCCTGGATCTGCCTCCGAATTTAGCAGCAATGGGTCTCAAATTCTACCACCTGAAAACCACCTAGGGAGCTTATTAAAAATGCAAATTCAAGGAAAGACCAAAAAATTGTCACAGTTAAGAGAACAATACAACAAATAGATGTGTGATATCTTGGATGTGACCCTATACTTTGACTTGTATTGTTCTTTTTTCTTTCTGATGTTCCAAGGTTCCTTCTTTTATTATTTCCTTACTTCCTGTTTCAGAAACTTCCTTTAAGATAGATATGCTGTTGACAAATCCCCTAGTTTTCCTTCATCTGAGCATATCTTAATTCCCTTTTATTGTTGAAGGATATTTTCACTGGATACAGGATTCTCAGCTGACAGTGCTCGTTCAGCATTTGAAAATATTGTGTCACTTTCTTTTGCCAGGTAATTTCTGATGATGATGTCATTCAAATTGTTTTATTTTTCCTTATACATAAGGTGTCTTGTATCTCACCACTTTCAATGTTTTTTTTTTTTTTTTTTTCCTTTGGCCTGCAGTTTTCAGTTTGTAATATATCTTGGCATGGATTTCTTTGGGTTTATCCCATTTAGGGTTTTCTCAGCTTGAATCTGTATGTTTATGTTGTTTGGCAAATTTGGGAACATTTCGGCTATTATTTCTATGAATACTTTTTCAGCCCCACCCTGTCTCTTTTCCTTCTTGACTTTAACAACATGAATATTAGATCTGCTATAGTCTCACATGTCCATAAGACTGATACATTTTTTTCAGTGAGTTTTATCTCTGTTGTTCAATTTGAGTAATTTCTATTCTATCTTCAAGTTTACTGATTTTTTTCTCTTTGTCCTCTTGAATCTGCTGTGGAATCCATGGAGTCTATCCAGCTTTTGACTTCACGTACTGTGTTTTTATGTTCCAAAATTTTCATTTAATTCTTTATATCTTCTATTTCTTTGCTGCTTCCATTTTTATCTGTTTCAAGTGTGTTAGTATGTGCTTCTTGAACCATTTTTATGGTGGCTGCTTAAATATCTTTGTCAGATAATTCCAAGATCTGCATTATTTTGGTTTTGGTATCTTTGATCATCTTTTCTCATTCAGGTTAAGATTTTCCTGGTTCTTGGTGTGATACCTGAGTTCCATCTGTATCCTGGACATTTTAAGTTTTATGTTATTATATTCTGGATCATATTTAAATCTAGTATTTTTAGCAGGCCTCCTCTTGACTATCTACCAGTGGGTAAAGAGTATGGGGTAGTCACTTCATTAATGTCAGATGGGGATAAAAGTCCAGGTTTCCTACTCAGTCTCCGGTGACACAGGGTAGGGGGGTCGGTTACTACTTGGAGGAGGTAGGAGTTTAGGCTCCCACTAAGCCTGTGCTAACATACTCTAGGTCAGAGAGAGAAGGGGTGTCTCATTAGTACTTGACATGTGGCTTCACACACTATGAGGGCAAGCCTCATTTTCTTTGGGCAGTGGTGGAAAATCCAGGCTCCCTGTTCAGGCTTCTCTGATACCACCCTAGCAGAGGTTGGAGGGAGAAGGGTGTCCCCTTACAGATGTGAGAGGATAGAGGTCTAGGTTCCTCACTTAGCCTTGGCTGGTACATGAGGGACTACAGTTTGTTTGTTTGTTTGTTTGTTTTTCCTGTACTGTTTGCCTGGGGTATGGTGGTTATTGTCTAAAAGGTTTCTGTATTCAAAGACATCTCAGTCTCTTTCCCAATCCTATGGGTAAAGAGAACATACTTTCTGGTGTTATTTCTTTTTTGTCTGTGCTCATTGGCACAGACAAAAGAGATATCTTTGTATCCCATTAACATATTGAAGTGCTCAATAATGACTGTTTCTTGAGTGAATGAGTAAACAATAGATAGATGTGGGAGAAATAAGGAAAAGAGTATCTACTCCATCTTGTCCCTGTTCAAAATTTCTCGCCCTTGTTACATTCTCATTAACAAAATCCAAATATCTATGATATGTGTCCTACATGGATCTATAAGTGCAATTACATGAAATAATAACGGCAACATATATATAAACAGAAAATGTGTACTAGAACCTGCACTTTGAGGATATACAATCTGACACCAGAGGTAGAGGAATTCCTACACATGTCTACCAATCTCAGTGAATTCCTGAAACCCTTTAGATATAAAAGGAGTTTTAAGGACAATTAGACTACCTAGTGAATATGAACAAGAGGTAAGAGAGAAAGTGGTGTTTTCATTTGGAGTATGGGAAAGCAATGTTCATTTAGGAATTCATTTCTAGAGGAAGAGGTCAAAATGAGTTCATTTCTTATGGACTGAGTAAGAATTTATCCAGTTTTTCATAATTTAAAATGGATTATAAACTTTGGAAAGTATATCCAGTAATTGAAAGTTTCCTTTCTATTCAAGCATTCTGAATAACAAGATGATATTTAAAATGGATTTTAATCAAGGAAATGTGTCTTAATTAGACCTAATGACAAAAAGAAAATCAACATCCATGGAATTAATGTCTACTACTTTTAATAAGGCTTCTTAAAAAAGCAATGTTGAGGCTGGGCGCGGTGGCTCACGCTTGTAATCCCAGCACTTTGGGAGGCCGAGGCGGGCGGATCACAAGGTCAGGAGATCGAGACCATGGTGAAACCCCGTCTCTACTAAAAATACAAAAAAAAATTAGCCAGGCGTGGTGGCGGGCGCCTGTAGTCCCAGCTACTCGGAGAGGCTGAGGCAGGAGAATGGCGTGAACCCGGGAGGCAGAGCTTGCAGTGAGCCGAGATTGCGCCACTGCACTCCAGCCTGGGTGACAGAGCAAGACTCCGTCTCAAAAAAAAAAAAGCAATGTTGAAAAATTATATCACTGTTCACTGTGGAAAGTATATTTATTTATATGTACTGCACCAAGACATATTTTACATGGATTTTATAATTATCATTATGGAAAACTTAACAAAGCTAAATTTTCTTGTTAGTAAACACAGCTTTCATACTGGTAGCTGGGAGTAAAATCATGCAATATACACAATAATTATCCATTTTCTAGGCACTCTGTCTTTTTTTTTTTTTTTTTTTAATTGGAAGCATTTTTGAAAACAGATGAAGCAAACTTTAGATTACTAAAGGACCTAAAAACAAAGGCCAGAACCACCTAAGGGACAGAGAAAAATCACAGAGAGATACTGCCCTCCAGTGGCCACCTAAAATAGATATTTTAGGTGTTCCAGGAATATAAACCTAAAATCAAAGATGTAATTATTTATTCTTTTGATGTATTTCTTACCAAAGACAATAGAAATATGGAGGGTTTTTTTGTTTTCAAATTTTATGCATAACAAATACAGACAGTCCCTGACTTATGATGGTTTGGCTTACAATTTTTTTTTTTTTTAATTATACTTTAGGTTTTAGGGTACATGTGCACAAGGTGCAGGTTTGTTACATAGGTATCCATGTGCCATGTTGTTTTGCTGCTTTATGATGGTGTGAAAATGATGCACATTCAGTAGAAACTGTACTTTGAATGTTGATCTTTTAAACACTTTTTTTTTTTTATAAAGTAGGCTTTCTGTTGGATAATTTTGTCCAACTGTAGGCTAACGTAAGTTATCTGAAAATGTTTAAGGAGGCTAGGCTAAGCTATGATATTTTGTAGGTTAGGTGTATTAAATGCATTTTCAACTTACAATGGGTTTAACAGGACATAACCCCATCACAAGTCAAGGAGCATTTGTATAAAGAAACACCTTCCTTGCTAAGTCTATATGGTCATTGCCAATCCACAACTGACAAGCACAATAATTTATGTTATATCTATCAGTCTGTACTCTCTAAATTAGGTGAATGGTATCTACCAGGAAATATATGGACTCTAGGGTATATAGCAATTGAGAAAATGAAGGACTAAACTCTGTATTTATAAGATATTCAAACAAACGGCAGGAATATTTTTTCACCATCAAAATATATAAAAATACATTCTATTGCTAAGTACTTAATTTGAAGAACACAGATGTCTATGTGTGTTCTTCTCTCTCTGATTCCTGTTGCATTTTCTGCAGCTTGAAGCTGATTTAAATCTGGAACCATGGTCTTCATTTAAGAGAAACTAGAGAAGTATGAAACAAACAAATACAAAGAACAACAAAGTTTCCTAAATATTTTTCATACATAGTCCTGTCAACTTAAGAATTCTTTAGAGTCTGAAGTGAAGCTTTTAAAATGATAAATTATAGGGAATGCTGCGTAAGAAGTTTTACAACCTACATAGCATTTGCCATTTTAAAAGCCTTAGTGAGACTAAGGCTTTTAAAACACAAAACAGACATCTGGCTATTTATTCTCTTCAAATTTTCTTCTACAAATATGAAAGTGCTGTAAATATAAAAACTACCTGCAGGATAGAGTTCTTTTAACTTCTCAGGAACTGCTTTCCAGGGATAAACATAGGCTATCTTAGAAATTCTAGTAAAATCACTAGAATTTAAAAGTAAACAAAGGAGATTATCCTCATGATAATTAATTCAAGATAACAGCTGATATGTTTTGGCTGTGTCCCCACCCAAATCTCATCTTGAATTGTAACTCCCACAATTCCCACATGTCATGGGAGGAACCCAGTGGGAGTTGATTGAATTATGGGGAGGGGGAAATCTTTCCTGTGCTGTTCTCATGATAGTGAATGACTCTCATGAGATCTGATGGTTTTAAAAAGGGGAGTTTCTGTGCACAAGCTCTCTTTTTGCCTGTTGCTATCCATGTAAGATGTGACTTGCTTCTCCTTGCCTTCCACCATGATTGTGAGGCCTCTCCAGCCATGTGGAACTGTAAGTCCAACAAACTTCTTTCTTTTGTAAATTGCCCAATCTCGGGTACATTTTATCAGCAGCCTGAAAAACACACTAATACAACAGCTAAAAGATTTCTACTTAGGTAGAAATCTGCAAATCCCACCTGATTCACCATAATATTTCATTAAACAGTCACTCTTTTATCCTCTCGTTTTCAATGTCTTAAAAAGACCCATGAAAAGAGGAAAAAATTAGTATTCAGTATGATGCAGACAGCAGGACGAGTGTGTACATGAAATGCTCATCAGTCTAAATACCACAGGTTTAAGATCCTCTAGTCAAATGGGCAGGAACTGGTATTACAAATGATTATGGAAAGGAATCTAAGTGAAATAGAAAAAAATCTCATGATCTTTTTCTGTTTAATTTTTCTGGAAAATAAAATTCCATATCGTTATTTTGAAAAGAAATCTAGAATTGCTATTCGACAAAACTAGAGTCAAGGGAAACCTGAGCCTAGAATTTGAAACTATATTTAGTAAAACAAATCACTATATATTTTTGAATCTTACCGAACATAGTCAAAATATTCTTTGTGCTGATTACGATAAAAAACAGAAAACTTAAGCATGCGTCCTGCAATCGCTTCAGCCTTCTCCAACAATTGTGTTAGATGAACTTTTGAATAATCTGGAAAAAACCCAAAAAAGTCTATTATTAAAAATATTGCACCAAAAGTACCAACCATATATTTAATAAATTGAAGATTATTAAAATTCACCTTTAGGGAATTCAACTTAATAAATAGGAAATTCCATTTAAAAAAGAAAATATTCATTGTCTGTGTGGCACATTTTTCTTTCTACAAAAATATTTTTGTTATGATTTATGGTTGTTTCTTAGAATATCTTTGCTTGCATTTTTCCATTTTTTGAAATTAAGAGATACTGAAACAAAAATTAAGTTAAATAAATTTTCATAACCCAAGAAATATCCATTAGCACCATACTAGCTTTTCTTCAACCAGTTGATAAACTGAATAAAAGAAGCTTATAATCTGCAATCAATAGAAAAGTTGGATAGCAAAAATAATAATGAGTACATAAGACTTGGGTACACAAGATGCTTGAAACTCTAAAGCACCTGTTAAAGTAATCTGATTTTTTTAAACCCACTTTTTGTTTTGAAAGTTGTTTAAGAATTGCTGTCTAACTCCTACACCAGAAACTAGGGAAACATTTTCGCCTATAAAGATTAGTAAGAATTTCTAAACAGAAGCAACCTAGTTAAATTGTTCATGGCAACATAGTTTGCTTACTCACTGCTTCATTGGCTCAATAAACAGTTACTGAGATTAGAACATATGATGTAAAAGGTACTATGCAAAATTACATGATCAAGTTAAAATATAAAAAAGATATTATTATTCCTTGCAAAGAACTGACAATCTAAGAGAAGAGATAAATATATGTACAATAATGATTTATTATGGTAAGTATTAGCATTTTAAGATTGGGATAAGCACAGGGTTTTAAACCCTGTCATAGGCTAGAAAAGAAGTAGATTAGCCTGTGGCATTCTATTTTATTTTATTTCCAATACATTGTACAGTGCCTAGCTCACAGTATGGGCTTAATTAATGTTGAATGAATTTGATGTTCAGATTAAAAGTCAACTTATACAAAATAGCTTTATCAAAACTTAGAGTCAAGGTTATTGATAAAGCTTATGTGAAAAGTCTGTAAATTATTCCGATAAACAAGAGCTTTGAACAGCTTAAGTTTCTTGTAGATTCAGCCTCTCTCTATAATTTTTTATAGGAAACAGTCATCTTGATGAACAGGAGGAAACAAAGTTTCTTTCTAAAAGACAAAAGGAAAGGATGACAGGAGTACTCAGGTAGAGATATCTTTGTATCCCGTTAACACTGAAGTGCTCAATAAATGACTGTTTCTTGAAGGAATGAGTAAACAATGGATAAATGAGTGAGATGAATGGTAATGTTTCCAATCTAATGGAATATTAAGGTTCAGTTGCACATCAAACCTCCCAAAACAATGGCTTTGAGGTCCTTTCGAGTGAAGCAAAGACACACATATGTATACAGGACACTAGTTTAGATGCAGATTTTCTTAAGGTCTTCTAGTACTCCAGTGAAAAATCTAGTAACATTTCTGCTAGGGACAGTCACTGAGATCTGCCTCCATTCACCTGAATTAAAGAAGGATTTTCCTAGTTTTTGTCTTTCAGTACTGGTGAAAATGAAAAAGGAAAAAAAACAGAAGAAGAAGAAGAAAAAAGCTCTGTCTCTCTCAAAATGAAGCTAAAAAATATGCTGAGTATATTTTCAAACTGCATACCTTTTTATTTGCATAGCTTTCATCTTGAAAAAATAAAACTATGGATATAGAAAAAAAGTGATTTGAAGCCATTACTCAGATTTTTCTACTGAGAACTTCAGCTTCCTCCAATCAATACAACATTGTTTATCCTGTTACACAATGCTACTGACAACGCAAAAAATGACCAATGTCATATATATCACTTTATAATTACAAAAAGGAAATATTTTTCTATAATTAGCTTTCCCAGAACAATTAAAGTTTTTTCTGTATTTGTAACTAGTTCTCTTACCTGCAGTGCAGAATTCTATAATTTCACTCCATTCAGACACAACATAATCACCATCAACTTGTTTTGAGGCAGTCTGCACTGCTACTGTATATTCAGTTCTTGGGCTTAAAAACCAGTGTCCACGGACAGTCATAGGCAAGGGAACAGCTTTTGCCACCAATTTTGTGGGAACATCCTAGGAATGAAAGAAGGAAGAGAGAGAGAAAAATGAGGGGAGACAGAGAGGGACGAAGGAAGTGAAGAAAGAAGAAAAGGGAGAAGGGAGGAAGGAGGGAAGGGAGAAGGATGGAAGGAAGAAGGGAAGGGGGGAGGGAAGGAAAGAGGGGAAAGGAGGAAGTTAATTTAGTAGGATAACTTTAATCAACTGTAAACAATGGAGAATAACTTATTAAGTTCCTGACTGACAATAGAATTTTTCTGCTTAAAGATACTTAACAATTATTATATTTAAATCTATTTGCCATATGCAAAAACTAAGGCCCAACTTTATCAAGAGACAAGTTCGAGGTCATACAGCTTGTTAATAACATAAATGTACTTGGATTTCTAATATGGTATTCTTTTCTGTACACTATATGCTTCTCAAAATGCAACATTCTCATACCAAATGACAAAACTTTAAAAAACAGAGACATAAAAGATAAAGTTCAATAGTATTAAAATATTATATTTGGTTAACTTATACTACCCAATAATTTTACTAAAGCTGCCCATTACTTGATATTTTACAAGGAGAAAACACTAAAAATATGAATTTTTGCTTCACTTTCATTCAAATATAGAGTCTATGTGTCACAGAAAAGTTTATGTATTTCTAAAAAATGCTTAGTAAAGTGATTAATTAAATCTGCTAGTTGAATATTCACTATATTTCCAAGGATATGGTATTCCAAGTGGAGAGTGAAGAAAAAGGGTCAAATCTTGACCAATTCATCATTTAATGTTTGAAATTTAAGATTTCAAAGCTATATCAACAAGGCAAATGTCAGCAAAGAGAATATCCATCACTGGAAAGCATAATCAGAACTGGAACTCAGAAAAAATAATGACTGCTCAATCTTGCTCCCCCTTTCACACTTACCTGTAGTATGTATGATCCTCACTTATCTTTAGTATGTATAATTGCACATCTAATAAAAGCAATATTTCTAGGTAAGATAAGAAAGTTCCAAAGTATCTACCAAGTTAAAACTTAATATCAATATTAAAAAATAGACCAGATTTTCATCATCAGTGAAAATATTGCAACATAAGAAAGAATGCTTAAAGCAGATAACTGTTATTTTCTCTATAGATACTTCTGGAAAGAGAGATATATCAGAAAAGATATATGATATGTGAATAAATATCAGAGAAGTGTTATATATCTAAAAACATTTAAAAGTTAATAATTTTCATTCTCAAAACTAAAAAGCGAAAGACAAAAAAATTTCATTATCAAAATAAAAAACAAAAAGCAAAAGACAGTGGACTACTTAAAGCAATTTTTAGCCCTAAAGTGTTTTTAAAATACCTTGAAGTTTATAAACTGCATCAGATTCCTTGTTTGGCAGTTATAGAAAAAAATGTGTGCTTCAGTGGAAAACTATGCATTGCCCATAGCACCCTCTTCTGGCTGTCTGTGTTATGGAAGCCATTTTACAATTCTGTAATTTGTAGAAACTAATAACAATTCAGTTCTTCTTGTCTAAATACATACAAATAAATCATGTTCAGTGGAGGACAACCCTCCTCTTCACCCCTCCCATCAGGACTTCCGTACCAGTTTATACCTGGATCTACAAATGAGTCTTTTCTTTGGATTACCCTTTGAACTGGTTATAACACCTCATTAGTTTCCTCATTATTAAGTTAAATAAAATCTTTAACGTAAACTAATTTTTACATCTAGATGATAGTCATGATTTTACCTTTTTTTGAAAATTATCTTCTAACAATAAGCATGGCATTTCATTTTCTCACAAAACTTATTAGAATGATAGGGTTTTAGAGTTACATATAATCTTTATTTTTTTCCCAAGTCAAATACATCACATAAGCCATTAATAGAATATTACTCGTTCTTTTAAAGTGTCCTCATACTTAGAAAGTTTTAAGATGCAAATGAGCATGAGTATTTGTTAGATTTTACCTTATGTTTAAATTTATTGGAGTTCTTGTTCTCTTTCTTGTTGAGGTCAATAAAATAGTGTGTAATGCGATCCTTTGATTTTGAATCCATTTCCCATGAAATCTTGAATGAGTCACACGTTATATTGCTTATTTTGATGTTATGTGGTACAGGAAGTTCTTCCATCTCTGCTATGCCACTGTCTTGTGATTTGTTCCCTGCAAGAAAACAATGCACAGTAAGTTAACTTCCAATTAATGGATTTTCCAATTAATTTCCAATTCATGGATTTATTACCAATAAAAAGTAGAGATGACTTAGTCCTTATCATCTTTACATTTTCCATTTACTTTTCCAATTTGTTTTCACAGAGTGAACACAAAAACACTGACACTCTATCTTTCTAATCTATGACATGTTAGTTTTATATGGTTAGGTTCCCTCTAAAAAGCCTCAAGAGCCTATTTTTCTACATGACCAATCAATTTTGCTCTAAAGTAGTATCAGGTGTCTTAAGCCAGATAATTTCATAGAAATGTTGATAATGAAAGGGTCCATCCAAATGAAGGAAACATTTCTTTAAAAGTCCATGACCTAGCAGTGACAGTCTATAAAAATTCCCCCTCCTCTTTCATTTTGGAAGCATTATATAGAGAAACAGCATGTAATGGTTTCACTACATATACAAATGATACTGAAGACCATTCACTTACAAGTTACTATGTCAAGGATAACTCTAGAAATCTTTTATCTGTGGAATCTTGATGAATTTAATTTTGAGAGCTGAAACAACAAGGCTAAAAGAAAAAAGATGATTGCCATAGTGATTGATAATAAAATCTTGAAGAATTTATATGACAACTAGTTACTTTAAAGATTACACTTCCACTCAGGGAAAATGCTAACAATTTGGCTAACAGTATGGAGCATGACTTGATGGATCACAGGACAAGAAGAAAATACAGACAGGCCAAGTTTGTTTTACAAATAGGAAAGACATACTAGAATCAAATTTTACCCCATTTTTTTCTACATTCCCTTTCCCCAGGCCAACATAATGTTCAATGCCTCAAGAGAGGAAAAAAATTGTTATTCAAATAAGAAAAACTGTTAGGCCATAAATCAATTACTTTACTTGTTCCTTAACATAATAAAATCTTCAACAAAAAACCAACAGTGAATGTCACCTTGTGGCAATACCTTCCATTTCCAGATTAGATTGTTCTCTCCTCCCCCACATTTCCATGACAGTCATTGATATAAACTTTTGACAGTTCCCAACTTCATGAAATCTTTGACCCATGTCTCATCTCAAGCTGCGTTGTAGCCAGAGGAACTCAAAGGCAATCAAAAACTAATTTCAAAGTAAGTTATTTGATTTTATTTCTTGAACAATATTTTTAAAAATCCTTCTTTCTTCTATGTACTTTCTTCACAGTCCCGTTTCTCCACATTTCCTCTCCACAAAACTCCTGGAAAAACTACTTCACCTTTACTTTCCTCCCCATCAGGTCGCATAGAATCCCCAAATTACTTCTAGCTTAAAGCTTTTCAAAAGTTAAATCATGCTGCTATAAAGACACATGCACACGTATGTTTATTGCGGCACTATTCACAATAGCAAAGACTTGGAACCAACCCAAATGTCCAACAACAATAGACTGGATTAAGAAAATGTGGCACATATACACCATGGAATACTATGCAGCCATAAAAAATGATGAGTTCGTGTCCTTTGTAGGGACATGGATGAAACTGGAAAACATCATTCTCAGTAAACTATCGCAAGGACAAAAAACCAAACACCGCATGTTCTCACTCATAGGTGGGAATTGAACAATGAGAACTCATGGACTTCCGGTATTTGTGGGGTGGGGTGGGGGGGAGACATTAGAGATATACCTAAAGAAGTTAATGGGTCAGGAATCAACTGGACATGGATACATATAAAACTGCACATTGTTACATGTACTTAAACTAAATTATAATAAAAGATTATATGATAAAAAAAAAAAAAAAAAAAAAAAACAAAAATAAAGCTACCAAATAGTAAATGGTAAGCAATATTACTGAATTGCAATATAGTAAAAAAAAAAACCAAAACAAAGAAAAGGTAGAGCAGGGAAGAAATCAAGTGAAATCCTTATAGTGGCCTTGGGAAAAGGAAAGGCAAAAAACACTCAAACAATAGCAATTAGTAATTTTGTACTATTTTGAAAAGCTCACATTCAACCCATTAGTCTGTCGCACTTGTCTTTAAACATAAGTAATAGTAATGAAAAACTTTCTGAACTCTGATAGTAGAATTTTTGTAGAACTCATCTGCATTATAACTATGTCCACATAATTTCACAACTGAGTGAAAAAAATAATTACAATTGTTATTTAGGATCATGTAGATAAAAATAAAGCTATTTTGCATTTGATTCAATTTAATGGAAACACAACTTCAATATAGTAACACTATCTAAGATACTATTAATATTTTTTGCATTTAAACTTCCACTATTGTTATCTTCTTCAACCTTAAAGTCACAAATGATTATTTCACAGAACGTAATACTTTGTTTTTTGGATTTTTTCATTCTGATTGTTAAAATTCGAGAGAAAAAATATTACTTTTATTATAAGTGAAAACCTTTGCTCAAATTATATTTTTCCCATTGGGAACAATATAAAGCTCAAGGCTAGAAAGAATTTGTTATATTAAAAATCTTCATTTTTAAGCTACTCATCACAAAACCACTAGATTAACTAGTTCTTAACAAAACCACTAGATTAACTTTTATGCAACTTTCTTACTTGGGTAGGCCAAGTAAAAAATTTAATTTAAATAAATCTTACAAGTTTACATATAACTTTCTTCTTCCTCACCTCTGTGAATCAGTTTTTAACTGACTGAGATTTTGAGATAGGTGACAGAAGACAATAATTCTGTCTCTAAAAACTGATGAAAACACAGTTATCCACATGACACTAATAATAATCAGTTACCAGCCAGTACTATCTCAGTTCTTTCAATCAAGCATACTTCCAAAATTAGCTTCCTTTCCTTAGTAAGACTTCATCTTACAGACAATTCTAGCTACATATCTCTGCTTTACATGCCAAATGGTTCTAACATCTATGGCTACACTGTGGATTGGTACAAATGAATGCAGAATGAATAAATGGTTTCATGTACTTTTGTTCATCCACAACATGAAGGTTGCTTTTGAGAAAAAACATTTCAAAAGCAGTTTCTAATGACAGCAACTATTGAAATGCAAGCTGAAAACACTCCAAATTACACGAATAATACTTTCTATATACAGCTCTATATACAGCTCTTTTCTCATTGAACTTGTTATCTTACAAAAGAATGATCAGATTTTTGTTTAAAAAACAGCTTTATTGAGATATAATTCATATACCATATAATTTATTCATTCAACGTATACAATTCAATGGCTTTTGGTAGATTCAAACTTGCACATCCACCCCTACAAGCAATTAAGAACATTTTCTTTACCCCAAAATAAAACCCCATGCACCTAAGCCATCATCCCTCCCACTCTGCCCACACACACAATTGACCCCTCCCTTCAGCCCTAGACAATCACAAATCTGTTTTTTGTTTCCATAGATTTGCCTATTTTGTACATTCATATTAAAAGGTATCATACAATATGTGGTCTTTCGTGACTGGCTTCTTCACATAGCATAATGTTTTCAAGCTTCATCCATGTTATACCAGTACTTCATTTCTTTTTATTGCAGCACAATATTCCACTGCATGCATACACCATTCATCAGCTGATAGACACTGGGTTGTTTTCACTTTGGGGCTATTATAAATAATGCTACTATGAACATTTGTGAACAAATATTTGTGCCAACATGTATTTCCATTTCCCTTAGGTGTATACCTAAGAGTGGAATTGCTGTGTCATATAATAATTTCTATGTTTAACTTACTCAGGAACTGTCAGACTGTTTTCCAAAGTAGCTGTACATTTCACATTCCCATTAGCAGTGTATGAAGGTTCCAATTTCTTCACATCCTCACCAACATTTAACATTTAATATTATCTATCTTTTTTTTATTCAAAAAGGTATCATAGCAGTTGTGTAGTGGTATCTCACTGTGGTTTTAATTTGCATTTCCCTGATAGCTAATGGTGTTGGAAATCTTTTCATGTGTTTATTGGCTATTTGTATATCTTCTTTGGAGAAATGTTTATTCAGATTCATTTCCTCTTTTTAAAAATTGAGTTGTCTTTTTTTATTACTGAGTTGTAATGGTCCTCTATCATCTAGATACAAGTCTATTATCAGATATATGATTTGCAAAAATGTTCTCTCATTCTGTGGTTTGTCTCTTTCCTTTTTTAAAGCACAAAAAATAATTTTGACCAAGTCCAATTTATCTATTTTTCTTTTGTTGCTCCTGCTTTTGGGGTCATATTTTAAGAAAACACTGCCTAACCCAAGGTCATAAAGATTTATTTTCTTCTAAGGGTATTATAGTTTTAATTCTTACATTTAGGTTTTTGATCCATTCTGAGGTAATTTTGTATATGGTGTGAAGTAGGGATCCAACTTCATTCTTTTTCATATGGATATGTAGCTATCTCAGCATTGTCGAAAAGATTATTCTTTTCTTATTTAATTGCCTTGGCACCCTTGCCAAAATCAACTGGCCATAAATATATGGTTTATTTCTACACTCTCAATTCTATTCTACTGATCTTGATCCCTAACTCCAGTACTGCACCAACTTGATTACTGTAGCATTGTGGTACGTTCTGAAATCAAGAAAGGCGAGTCCTTCAACTTTGTTCATCTTTTCAAGACCATTTTGGCTATTCTTGGTCCCTTGAATTTCCATATGAATTTTAGAATCAGCTTGTCAGTTTCTGCAAGGAAGTTAGATGGAATTTTGCTAAGGTTTGAGTTGTAAATTTGGGGTTATTTTCATCTTAATAATATTGTCTTCCAATCTATGGAACATGAGGTGTCTTGCCATGTATTTAGGTCTTCTTTAGTTTCTTTCAACATGATCCGTTCTTACGTGCCCAAAATTAGCAAGAGTGTTTAAGGAGAAAGTAAATCCACATTATCAATGAAGAGATCACTGTAGATTAATTCCCTTTTAAATGTCTATTGTGGAAGTTTACAAACATACATCAAGTAGACAAAATAATACAATGAATCCCCATGTACCTATCACTCAACTTTAAAATCATTGACATTTTGCCACTTTTGTTTCATTTATTTACCATCTGGTTTTGAATTCATTCACCTTTTCTTAGATAAATTTTATTTTGATAGAATTTCATACTTACAAAAAAGTTGTAAAACTAGTACTAAGAGCTCCCATATACCCTTTACCCAGATTCTCTAGTTGTCAACATTTTACCGAATTTGCCTTATTATCTTCTCTGTCTCTCTCCCTGCCACCTCTCTCTCTCTCCACGCATTTACTTCATACATACATTTACTTCAGAGTCACTTGAGGGTAAACTGCCCACAGGATGGCCCTTTATTCCTAAACACTAAATTGTATATTTCATTAGAAAGATATTCTCTTACATAACCAAAGTATAATGATCAAAATCAGAAAATTACTATTATCCTATCATCTAATCTATGGACCTCATATTTCAGTATTTTTTTTTAAAAAAAAATCTGTATAGCAGCAAAAACAAAGTCCCAAACCCTTGTGGTCACAGGTTGCAATTTAGCCATCATGTCTCTTTTAATCTGGAATAGTTCTTCAGTTTGTGTTTGTCTTCCATCTTTAAAAATAATTTTGTAGAATGTTCCTCCATTTGGGTTTGTCTGATGTTTCCTAATCATTGAGATTTTTCTTTTTTTTTTTTGCAGAAATATTGTAGACATAATGTTGTGTATGTGATAATTGGTTTGTTCTATTACTGGTAAAGTTAATGTTCATCACTTGGCTAAGGTAGTATCCACAAGGTTTCTCTATTTTTCCCTTTGTAATTAATCAGCATTTTTGTGGGGAGATATTTTGAAACTATGTAAATGTCCAGTTTCACATCAAACTTTACCCCACTAATTACAGTATCTGCTGATGATTCTCCCCTGAATCAATTATAAACTTGCCAAATGGTGATTTTTCTATCATACCATCTACATTTATTACTGGTCCCCTATAACGAAGAATTTCTCCATTGTTTATAAAACTAGAGGCTCAGGTATCCTATTATTCAACGTAGGTTATAATGTGGGTTTGAATGTTTGTGTCTCCTCCAAAATTCATGTTGAAACTCAATCCCCAATGCAATAGCATTAAGAGGTGGAGTCTTTAGGTAGTAATTAGGTCATGAGGGGTCCTCCTTTGTGAATGAGATTAAGGCCTTCATAAAAGAGTCTCTGAACACAGGTTAGCCCTTTTGCTCTTCCAACTTCTGCCATGTAAGCACACAGTGTTCACCCCCTCTCCAGAGGATGCAGCAGCATGGTGCCATCTTGAAGCAGACAGCAGCCCTCATACACAAAAATCTGCTCACATTTTGACCCTGGACTTCCCAACCTTTGGAACTGTCAGAAATAAATGCCTATGATTTATAAATTACCCAGCTTCAGGTATGTTTTTATATAGCAGCACAAATGAATTAAGACAATTGTTACTATTATTTATTTCGTTGCTTAACTTGTCTCACATTTGGCCAATATAAGCCCTTCAAGCTGGTTCCTTTTGGCAGGTCTCTGTCATTATTTGAGTACTTTCTTACTTTCTTCCATTAACAAGGTGTTTCAGGCTTATTTTATAGTTTCATACGCCAGCCTTGGAATCAGCCATTTCTCTAAGGAGCTAAGGCTCATTTTAGCAGAGGATGCATTTGAGACTAAGACCTGAGTATTAGGCTTGCTCATTACTGTTAGAGTGTCACTGCTTCTAGGGCCTCTCAATGGCTACAATAGATAGGAAATACATGCATATGTGTGCATACTCATATCTATATTTCTACACTTACATATAACATCACCATAGGTTTATACTGATACGTCCAATGCTAATCCAACATCACAGGGTTCATTCCAGTTTTCCTCTTTACCATCTCTACAACCACAGATTAAGTATACCTTATCCAAAATGCTTCGGACCAGAAGTGTTACAAATTTCAATTTTTGTTCAGAGTTTGGAATATTTGCATTTTTAGGAATGCCAATCTGAAATCCAAAATCTGAAAGGCTCCAATGAGTATTTCCTTTGAGTGTCATGTCAGCACTCAAAAAGTTTTGGATTTTGGAGCATTTCAGACTTTAGATTTTCAAATTAGAGATATTCAACCGGTACTTCAACAGTGAGAAACCGGCTCTCATTATTTATAATACATTTATTTATTTGCTCAATATAGCATACACACTGAATTGCTGATTCATTCCACTATGGAAAACCTATTAACTAGTTCAACATTTACTTACAATTCATTTTGTCTTTGGTCTGAGAGTTTATAAACAAAACACTATTTTCAAAAATTACTTGAGAACTTTACCTAAAAAACTAAAAGGTAATTTTTACCTAAAAAGTGTTGAACTTTAGTTAAGAACATGCATGTTGAAGTAGTTTTTGGTATCCACTATTTTGAAACGGATCAAAATAAGTTAGGTGGGTAGATGAATATGTGTAAATTAAATCAGAAAGTGTCAATTGAAGAAGTAGTGTTGACTATACAATTCCTTCAACTTTTGTTTGAAAGTTTCCTCATATTGGTCAAAAATAAAATATAATGACAAAATCTATGTTTTTGCCTTCAATATGATTATGTTATTCATAGGGAATGTAGTTTATCTGCTTTATTTTGAATATAAAAGTAATTAATATGGTTCCAAAAAACTAAACAAAAAGCAATACTTAAGTATCACCTTCCTAGGCCTGTTTCCACCCAGCCCCCGAAGATAACTGAGATAACATTAAGAGTTAGATGGTCAAATCAGGCTTATGGGTATCAGAAATATTATGCAATACCAAATTTTACTAATACTTTAAAAGATGAACGCAATCACAAGAAATAGGCAATGCATGGAGAAGACTGAGACTCTCAAGGCAACTCCCAAATCTTTACTCTCTCCTGACCCCAATTAATATGCCCTCTTGTTGAGATTTAACATACAATGTTCTAAATGGTGTGTGTAAAATAACACACAATGGAAGCCATTTCAGTTATATCTCTTTTATACCCCTTAATTATATAGCTTTGATACATTTTCCAGTGAGCCATGTTCCAAAAATCTATAAATTTCAGGCTTATTTACAATAAGACCAAGTATATCTAGAAAGCATTTCACAAATAAGGCCTCTTCATTAACATTCTGCTAGTAAGTCTCATTAGCGTGTTTAAAAGGAAGTCTGGTTACTAGCACGTTGCAAAGGAATTTGACCAGGTCATCTCTTTCTTTTCCTGAAATCCCTGATAAAGGAGGAAAATGGGTTGAAGGTCCCAACCCATTAACTAGTAACAAATCCCATTAGTTTCTGGCCTTCATTTATTTCCACTGCTTTTTTTTTTTTGAAAAATACACACAGAATCCTGTTCTATTAGTTAGGTTTAGATTTTTTTCTATTTTCTGACGTTTAATTTCTTTTTTTATCTTTATTATTTCCATTCTGGTGTTTTATTGGGGGAATTATATAGTTGTTTTTCCCTAGTATTTACAATAGGAATTTATTTCATGTGTTTCTTTTTTTTTTTTTTTAATACTTTTAAGTTCTAGGGTACATGTGCACAACATGCAGGTTTGTTACATATGTATACACGTGCCATGTTGGTGTGCTGCACCCATTAACTGGTCATTTACATTAGGTATATCTCCTAATGCTATCCCTCCACCCTCCCCCCACCCCACAACAGGCTCCAGTGTGTGATGTTCCCCTTCCTGTGTCCAAGTGTTCTCATTGTTCAATTCCCACCTATGAGTGAGAACATGGGGTGTTTTTGCCCCCCATTGGTAATAAATGTTTAAACCTATCCTCTTTCTCTGACCAGTACTTTAGGCATATCTTAGATTATAACACATAGGGTTTTCATAATTTTTAAAAAGGAAAATCTGTAATTTCAGTTTTGTTTCCTCTTACACTCAAGAGTTTATTAATAGAACTTTTTCCCCCCAAGGTGGAGGTACATTTTAATTTTATTTTGCTATCAATTTCCAGCTTTACTTACTGCATATGATCAAAGTGTTGTCTGTAATTGTTCTACTTTATGAAATTTAGTAATGCTTTGTGAATTAATATTTGATTTATTTTTGTGAATGTTCCATATGTGGTACATTCTCTACTACCAGGGATTAAAGATATAGGTATAAATGTAGATATAGGTAGATTTATAAGATCTATCAATTAAATTCTTTAGTATGTTTTCCTTATTTTTGTCCATTTTATCTGTCTTGGACTGAAAGTACTGTGTTAAATCTTTTATCACCATGATACTTCAATATCATGTGTCCTTCCATCTCCTATAGCTTCTGCTTTTAAATGTGAGTGCTCTATAACTTGGTTCATAAATATTAAGTGCTGTACTTTCACTGTGAATTATGGCTTTTATCATTTAAAAGTGTCTTCGTGGTTTTGGCTGGAATTCTTGTCTGGTTATCAGGATGGCAACTCCTGCTTTCTTATTACTTCTATTTGCTTTGCATAGCTTCTCTCCTTGACTTTTTTTAGCCTTCTGAATCACTACGTTTTAGGTATCTCTCTTTTGTAGAGCAAACAGTTGGACTTTTTCCTTGAGGGCCAAATTTAAAAATGATTTTTCTACTTATAATACGTGAGTTAGGCCTATCTACATTTACTAATATTACTGATATGTTTGTTCTCAAATGCATCATATTTATGTTTCAATTACTGTGTGCATTATGTTGTGCTTGTGTGTCTTCCTCTGTGTGGGTTTTCTTTGGTTTACTTTTCCTCTCATTTCTTTTAGTATTTAGGAAAAAAAATTGTGTTTTTCTTCAAATGTTTACCATTGTATTTATATTTTTTAAAAACGTGCTTTAGCTCCTGCTTTCTTATTTAAACCTTTACTGCCTGTGACCTCAAGTCTGATAAGAAACATTTATAATCTATTCTCTCTGAAGCCTGTTACTTGGTGGTTTCATCTGCACGATAAAACTTTGGTCTCCACAACCCCTTAGTAATCCAGATATTTCTTTCTACAGATAACTCTTTCAAACAATTGTCAATAAGAAAAATTTTAAATCTACCTATGATCTGGAAGCCCCCCCATGGTTTTATCTGCCCTTCCAGATAAAACCAATGTAAATATTACATGTATTGCTTGATGAATTATGTCTCCATAAAATGTATAAAAGCAAGCTGTATCCTGACCACCTTGGGCACATGTTGTCAGGACCTCCTGAGGTCACCAGGGCATCATTAACTTTGGCAAAATAAACTTTTTAAATTGATTAACACCTGTCTCAGATACTTTTGGGTTCACAGGTACAAAGCTTAAGATACAATTTCATTAAAATGTATCCCCTCTCTCTCAGTTAGTTCAAATGTGACTTTTAAACATTTCAAGAAAGCAATTTTTGGCCAGCTCAGTGCCTCATGCCTGTAATCCTAGCACTTTGGGAGACTGAGGCGGGCTGATTTCTTGAGCCCAAGAGTTCGAGACCAGCCTAGGCAACATGGCGAAACACTGTTTCTACAAGAAATGCAAAAAATTAGCCAGATGTGGTGGCACACGCCTGTAGTCCCAGCTACCTGGGAGGCTGAGGTGGGAGAATCACCTGAGTCTAGGAGGTCAAGGATACAGTGAGCTGTGATCGTGCCACTGCACTCCAGCCTGGTGGACAGAGTAAGACCTTGTCTCAAAAAAAAAAAAAAAAAAAGAAAGCAATTTTAAAATATTGGTCAGTGTCCAGCATATTCCATGTATTTAGGAAGATGCCTAAGTACGTATCATAAGCTCTGTATCGAGAGAAACTTGAAAGGATTTAGACTAAAACATTTTAAGTGTACAAAAGGATAATAAGCCCATTTTACACCTACCTTCAAAATCACATACCTCAATCTATGCATATAAAAACCAGTGTTGTTGTGGTGAATTTATGAATTTCCACGTATCAGTAAATTATTGTCAATATTGTTAAAGCAAACTAAATGTGGCCTGAGAAGGACTCCATAATTCTATATTTGAGTCCTTGTGGATGAACTGAAACCTAACTTACTAGGTAAACAAGACTGAAAACCTAACTAAGAGTATGCGCGTATAACAATGGCTGAGTCTTGGCCAGTCCCAGCAGCCGTACTTCAACCACTCACACGCTGCTGAGTGTTCAAACTGTTCAAGTAACACAAATGCCGAGCAGTAACCAATCCAGTTGTTTCTGTACCTCACTTCTGATTTCTGTATGTCACTTCCTTTTATTTATTTATTTTTTTTGTCTATGAATTTGTTCTGACCACATGGCATCCCTGGAGACTCTCTGAATCTGCTGTGATTCTGGGGGCTGCCCGATTCGCGAATCATCCATTGCTCAATTAAACTTTAAATTTAATTTGGCTGAGGTTTTTCTTTTAAAAATATATTCTATAAATTATCTATCCCGTAATAGAGATTACTCACACTTCTATATTTTTTCTTTTTTTCCCCTTCTCTCTCAAGAATTAAAAAGTCGATTTTAAACAAACCCTAGTAATTACAATTATTATTCTAATTTAGGACCATATTACACAATAGAAATCATTCACCATAGTAATTCTTGTCTCGTTATAGATGTATACATGTGTATTTACCTGGTGAATATACAATATACACATATAACCACACAATATTTCTCTTTTAATAGCTTCATACTGAGACAAACTATCAAAGTTCTTATATTAACTAAATTCCTTAGAATCTGAGATTTGTAAAGTATTTACCTCTATGAAAGATAAATCAGTAAAAAAAGTTAACTTGGCTTTCAAGATTACTGCATGAAGTGGATATCCCAACTTGATTAATACAAAAAAGCAGTTTTATCTGAAATAAGAATTAAAATAGTCTCTTAATAATCCAGATGTGCTCTGGCAAATACTGTAATAGAACATACCTAACTTATTGAAGTCTTCCTTGTTTTGATTATATTCTGGGCACCATTGCTCCTTAGTCCCACCACTTTTGCCTTGAAAACAATGAATAATTTTTCTTCTACATAATATCTTTCCTTGAGTGCTACAATAAAAGCCAACTTAAATCTTAGTTACAGTAGCTAAGAGGGCCTAAATGACTCCATCGAAATAAAGAGTGGTTGCAAAGGTAATGATGGTAGTTAGTTTAAATAATAAGCCTTAAGCCATCTTTC
This sequence comes from Hylobates moloch, assembly GCF_009828535.3. Taxonomy (NCBI): domain Eukaryota; kingdom Metazoa; phylum Chordata; class Mammalia; order Primates; family Hylobatidae; genus Hylobates; species Hylobates moloch. The sequence continues at coordinate 54,423,902 of NW_026652278.1, read as the reverse complement.
TAAGAAACAAATTGTAGGTGTTAGGTTCACCTCCCTTAAAAGCAGCAGTCAAGAGCAACTTTCTCATGTTTTATTTCCTTCCTAAAGTTTTAGTGATTAAAAAACCTCTAACAAAGAATAGATACAACTATTTTATAATTGTAATTATGTGTATGTATGTTTAAACAAATATATGTTTTAATAACTTCCATTACAAAGTCAGAGATGCAGTATGCTGAGGGAAAACTGCTTTCTTCTTCATTAAAAACAACTTTGAAATATTGTAATACTTTAAAATTCAGTGAAAGGAAAACTAATTAAGATAGTAATAAAACTCAAAATAGTAACCACAACAAAACACCGAAACTATTCTCTGCTTTACAATAAACTCTCAAAATAAAAATACTCTTAGTAGTAACATTGAACATTGTTGGAACTTTTAGGAAAAAACAAGTATCACTTTATTAATAACATTTACATATTGTTTTGTAACCTATTTTTTATTTAATAGTTTATCATGCACATTTTCACATGGCTACATGTAATTGTAATCTTTTTGTATTCTATTCTATTAATCAGTCATCCATTTAGATTGTTTCCAGTGTTTTCCTGCAATAAGACTATTCTAAGTACAACACTATTGTAAGTACATTTGGGGGCATATCTATTTTTTTATCTTTGAAGAAATTCCAAGAAGTGCAAATGTTGAATCATATTGGTTTTTACCAATCTGTATTCCCAATTACAGTTTTAGGGTGCATATTTTTTACACCCTTACCAATTCTATATACTGTTATTTAAAACATATATATATACATATCAATAGGCAAAAATTAAAATCTTATTTTATCTTAGAAGAGCAAAAAGTGAATCTTGACCTAAACCTCCCATTTTACACAGAAGTTAGCTCAAAATAGATCAAAACCTGAAAAACATGAAGCAATAAAAGTTTAGGGAAATAAAAGGAGAAAATCATTGGGACCTAGTTAATTAAGCAAAGAGTTCTGACTTAAAAGCATGATTCACAAAAGGAAAACTATTCAGATACTCCCGTTATTTTGTTTTTGCCTTCTTGAGGTTTTCTTCTACCATTGTGTTTCAGCTAATTTCTCCTTATGTGTCTTAAATGTTTGCTTTATATATCTTGATGCCATAGTGTGAGGTATATGTACTTGAGAGTTATGTCTTCATTAAGGATTATAGCTTTTTAAATTAAAAATGACCAGTTTATCTTACTTAATAAGTATAATATATTGCTATGGTTTGTCCCCATCAAAACTCATGTTGAGGCTTGGTCCCCAAGGTGTCAGCATTTGGAAGTGAGGCCTTAGAGGGAAGTGTTTGAATCATGGGGGCTCTACTCTCATCAATAGATTAATGCCATCTCATGGGAGTGAGTTCTCACCCTAGCAGAAAGCGGAATAGTTTCAGAGAAAGAGGGTTGTTATAAAGTTAGCCCAGCATCTAGTGCATGTTTCTTTGGATGCTTGCTTGCCTTGCTTCTCTACCATGCTGTGACACAGCACACGACCCTCACCAGAAGCCAGCTAGGTAGAGGCTCTCCACCTTGGACTTCTCAGTTTCCTGAACTACAAGAAGTAAATTTCTTTTTTTAATGAATTATCCAGTCTTGGGTATTCAGTTATACCAACAGAAAATAGACTGAGACCTATATTAATTACATCTTGAAATACTTTTGCATCCTGCTTTATTTTAATTTGTACGTGTGTGGAATAATTGTTAGTTCTCCATCTTATTTCACTTTTTGCTTTAAATCTTTTTAAAGTAACTTTTTAGGTGCATCTTTTGTATTTTGACTAAATTTGAGTATTTTTGCCTTTTATTAGGAGTATTTAACTTACATTTGCTTCTTCTTGTCTATGAGATATTATTTTTTACATTCCTTGTTTTTCCTTAGTTTCTATCTTTCACAATATGGACAGTATTTTCTTTGAAATCTCTTTTCTACCATAATTTGGAAGTTATAAATCCCATCTTTTACTAGAAGTTATTTTTCTTCAATATCAAGAGTGAAAAAATACTTATCAAACCTTCCATATGTAAAATGAAGAAACTGAAATACTTTTAATTTCCGATGGCATACTTTAAGATTTTAGAGCAATTTTTAAATTTTTATTAAAAAATGAACTGCATTCCCTAGCCCAGGTACCTCTTCCTTATAGGACACCTCCGCCAACACTTTCTTAAAGTTGGGTAGGGTGGATTGGCTGAGGCACTTTTCTCCACTCTAACTCCTCCTTGGCAATGATTCCACCACCACCACCACCACCATGACCATTTTCATTACATCCACCTGACTCTTGCCTGGTGCAGTTCTGTGGGAAGAAATTAAACACTGGGGCCTTCTTTTTGTCTCTTGCTTGTACTGTCCCGATACATGAATAAAGGCTTGATTATTCAGTTTGGTTCTTTGGGAACCACCAGTATCTGTATATTGGATCTGTTTCTGTCCTCCATGTATATCATCATTTATTTTCATCTGTATCTTTTCCTTTACATTCTGAAAGAAAAATTCTAAGTGTTTCTCCCATCTCTCTGATTTTCTTCCAGTGTGGCTTCCATTCTGCTACTAATGGAATTTTAAAATTAGTATAACATTATTAATTTTCTAATGTTCTCTCCTGTTCTCAATTAGGTCTCTTTATATATTAGTTTATTATCTTAACTAATCTTTCATCTTTGTTTCATTAAACCCAATCTTGAATTTTATTGAGAACACAAATCAAAATCTATAAAATTTAGTTTTACTATTAAAAAAACACAGAATTGTCATTTTTCTGCCTCTTATTGGTAAATTTTCCTCCACCTATTTCTCTGTAGAATTGTTTCATAAGTAGGTCTCATTTTGTTTTTTCTTAGGTAGGTCTCATTTTGTTTTTTTATCATATGGAAGACCTAGAAACTTCTTGTTTTTAGGTCTAGCATAGGATTGATGGATCCTACTTAAATCTCCTCTTTTCCTACAAGAGAATGCTATTAAAATTTTCCTCTTAGATTTTAATCTGAAGGGGTAGTTATATAAGTTTCATTTTTCTAGTTAAGAGACTTTAAAGTCTGTGAAGAGAAAAAAGAACTAGAGATATGGAGAATCACAGCAAAGAAACTTCATATTAGTTTATTCTCTTGGTTTGGTTAATCTACTAATCAGGGGCTGGCTTTCTACTTCTAGTATTCTGCCTGGTCTGACTTTTTCCTCCAGTTACAATTTGTAACTAAGTTTGAATTCTTCCCTTGAATTGCTGATTCCCATGGAGAAATGTCTTACCACTTTAGAGGTAAGCCTCATTACCATCAGGAGATAGAGCTTCACTTTCTGTGGCCCCTAGCATATCTGCTTTCAATAATTATTAATCCATGGCAACAAGGAAAATTCCAAGTGAAGTTGCTAGCTGTCCATCCTTCACTCTATCCAATCACAGGGTGACAGCACAGATCTTCCAAGAGCTTCTTTACTATTTTTCCTGCAATACTGTGTGGTTTTCTGAGGAGGAGGAGGAATACAAACTTTTACAATGGGATTCCATGGATAAATTATATGACACATATTACTCAGAGAGTATAATGTTGATGGAACCCTTACATAAGTTTTATTGTTAAGAAGAATTTTCCTCTATTTTCATTTATTATTGATTTTGGCCCAGGTCTTATGGAGGGGATAGTTTGATGCTTATGCCCAAAAGTACCATCTTACTTGGAAATTCTTTAATATATATTAAGAACAGTAAGTTTTTTATCAGACTTTTAAACTTCTCATCCTTTTTGTTTTTTTAACTTGACATTTCTGGCAGCATTCACCAGATTATTCTTATGCAGTTTATTATAATATTAGTAGATAAGAGTAAATACCAGAGTTACTATTTTTATGTTATAGACTTATATACTCCTCTTCCTGAGCATGGCTTTAGAGGTCTAGTCAATATTTCTCAATCTTTTCATTCAACAGACTACCAAAATTTCAACAAAAATAAGAGATTGTTTTGATTTTGTGAAGAGCAAAAAGAAAACCATATTCTAATTACAATGTAATTTTAAAAATTATATTTTAACATCAAATGTAGAAATATTTAATTTCAGAATAATGCAATGCGTTACAGTGAATAAATTCAACTTCATGAAGAACTCACTAAATTTTCTGCATTTGTCTAATTTAACAGACGGCCAATGAAAACGTCTCTATGACTTGGCACTAGTTCCAAGAACTGATATTTTAAACCCTTTTGATATATAGTTCAATTGCTCTTCTGTTCTGTTTTGTTTTGTTTTGTTTCCTCGAGACAGGGTCTCACTCTTGTCCAGGCTGGAGTGCAGAGGCACAATCATTGCTCACTGCAGCCTCAACCTCCAGGCTCAAGTGATCCTCCTACCTCAGCCTTCCTTGTGGCTAGGTAAGACTCTTCTCCATGGGCATCAAAATCAGCAAAGGTGTAGGTTAACATACATTTTTCTTAGAAGCTCATTCAATTTAACTTTAGACTTGAGGAATTAATGAATTAATTAAACAAGTCTAAGACCCAGTACAATGTGAAATTATACATTGAGTATTTATTATCCATATAACATAACATTCACCCATATAACACAATATTCAAACTAGAAGCCCAACAAGAAACTAAACTGGGAGAGAGCATGATACATAGTAATGGAAAAGTCCATGGACTTGGAAGAAAAATATAGATTTGCATGTTTCTTTAATTACCTACTTTTTAGTCACATCATTTAGTCTCTCTGAGCCTTAGTTTATTTATCTATAAAAAAGGGCAATTGGGCTGGGTGCAGTGGATCATGCCTGTAATCCCAACACTTTGGGAGGCTGATGTGGGAGGATCACCTGAACCTAGGAGTTCAAGACCAGCCTGGGCAACACAGTGAGACCCTGTCTCTACAAAAAATCCAAAAATTAGCTGGGTGTGGTGGCATGCACCCCTAGTCTCAGCTACTTGGGAGGCTGAGGTGGGAGGATCACCTGACCCTGGGAGGTCAAGGCTGCAGTGAGCCATGATCATGCCACTGAACTCCAGCCTTGGTGACAGAGACCGTCTCAAAAAAAAAAAAATAGTTAAACTGACTTATGTTTTTAATATCATTGAACTCAGTTATTTTTATTATTTTTATTTTATCATCGTTATTCATATTTATTTGCATTATTCAGTGGTTTCCCATCCATATATGTTTTACAGATTTAAGACCACTATAATTATGGATATCCAACTTTCAGAACTAAAGTAAGCTAGGAACTGAGGATAAGTATCTTAGGTATTGAAATAAACAGACAACAAGGTGTGGGACTGAGGTATAACGGGAAGTAAAGATTATGCTACCCTGCACAAGAAAGGTAGAAATAGGCTGGCATATTAAGATAGCACTCAAAAGAGGGCAAAACATAGATGTTATTCAGGAAAAGACAAGCATGAATTGCAAGACTGATCCAAGAAGGATCAAACAAAGTTAAAGAGCAAAGTAATAGAACCCCACGGGCAGATCTCTGAATTAAGCCAAAGGCCCGTACAAATTTTTAAGTTTCATTTACAGTAAGGTAAACTGCATTTGTTTGGAAACCTCTGAATATTTATCACAAATTACATACCTCCATTACGCTAATATCCCAATGAATTTCCTATGTTGATAGCTATATCCCACATACATAAGTACACAATGATTAGTTACAGAGTGGCAAAGAGTGCCTACTAGTCAGACAGACATGGGTTGGAATTCTAGCTATGCTACATGGAGTTGTTTGACCTTGAGTAAATGTTAACAATCCTGTAAGCCTGTTTCCTCATAGGGCAAATGAGTATGAAATGAGGTTATGCAGCCATATAAAACATCTAATACATCTGGCATGTAGTAGACAATAAATGTTACATGATTTAACAATGCACTAATATAAAATGCAATTATTAATTCACTCTATCCTTTGGTCTAATTAATGTATAACTTTTCTAACTCACTCCAGAACATCAGTGCCTCTAGTAATCTTTAATGAATTTTTTTCTTTTGAAACCCCCCACTTTTCTGACATTCATTAGTGTCCAGATATATTCAAGTATTTTTGAGTAAATCCATACATATTGAGAAAGGTAATAATGTCCTAATTTTGATGTGATGATATTTTAGTATAAATAATCTCTAAATTACCTCATGCTTCTCTCTCAAATATGCTCTCCTCCTTTTTGTTTTGTTGTTTCTTTTAACTAAATAACTTTGCAGATCACATCTAATTTCCTGCCTTTAAGGTCTCCTTTAACCTTATAGCTTGCCACCCTGCTTGGTGTATTATTTCCTTCCACGGGTCTCTCATTTTTATTTTTAAAGAATATTTCGCTTTTATTACCTCTTTTCTATGCATCTAATCCTTAAGCCCCTCTTTCTGAATTATTTCTCTTACATTTATACTTACAGAACCTCCTAGTTACCTGCATTTGTTACAGTTTTTTAATCTCATTAATAAAGATGGTTTAAAAAGCATAGTTCTCCAATAACCATAGTATCCAAACGGCATTTCACCCCGATTTTGGATCTTAAAATCTCTAATTATTCTGTGATTATAGTGCCTGGGCTTGTTTGAAATCCATATACAGTACTTCTTTATTAAGGGCATTCCAATTCATTTTCCAAGAAAGTTTTATGAGGTACTATTTTATTCTTCACCAATGATGAAACTACATTTATTGAACCAGCTGCAAGGGTACTGAAACCTCCTGATAATAACACTTTCTCACAGCTTCTCATTACTCCAGGGTTAGAAGTTAGAAATAGAGGACATGGCAATTTAACCGTCATAATATTAGTGAAATAGTTCTATATGGAATAATCTGACAACTAAACATTAATGAAAACTTTTCCTTTCTGGCAAACTATATGGTCAATAGCAAGGAATATTACCATCCTGGAACTTCAGACTCTGAAGCCCAAGACACTAATACCTGAAAGAATCTAAATGCAGTTAATTCACAATCCTCAGGGATTTTAGAGTTTTGAGCTTTTATGAGAAGCCAGGAAAACTTGTTTATCTCTGTGGTGCTAATCCTTCACAATACAGCTCTAGATTTCCACAGTTCGTAGAAGAAACACAAAATTCTGATTCCACTGACATGAGAAGCAGCACAAAATTAAGGCTTCACACTCCTATTTAAAAACTTATCTCTCTTAGCCATATCCAGTGTTAAATTCAAAGTTAAACTGTCTAATCAATTTTAAATGGATGTGATCATTGATGCTAAAGGTGAACTGAAGCACTAGTAAACAAGTAGCAAATGAAAAAGTGAAACTCACTGAGTACCTATTATGCAGTTAAATTATTCAAAATATATGTACATGGGCTAAAAAACAGTAAATAAAATGTTATTTTTAGTCACTGCTCTTTATAAAAGCCAAAACAGCAATGGCAATGATAAAATACAGCCATTTTGTTAAACATGTTTTAAAGATGAGGTAAATCTTTAAAAACTATCCAGCAAATCAAGTTGAAAAGCTCTTTAGCAGATGGTGACACAAAAAAACATAGTTTTTCTAAAGTTAAACAGAAATATGTAACAAATCAATTATATGATTAAAAAAAGAAAGACTAGATGGTAATTTTAGACATTAGAGTCTAGTCCAGGCAAGTTTAGTCTAGTCTAGTCTGGGCAAATCAAGGCATAAAAGGTTTCTTAGTTAACCAAAATAGACAATATTTATTTAAATACAGCATTGGATCAAAGCCGTTTAGTAATAGGAACATTTATTAAGCACTTATTTATGCCAGCTAGACAGTAATTTGAGTGTCTTACAATAATTTTTTATTTTTTATTTATCATATTTATCAGTTACTAATTACTACCATCCCCATTTTAACAGATAAGAAAATGAGGTACAAAGAGGTTATATGACTTGCCCAACGTCAAATAATTGATGTAAAAGAGAAGATTTTATTCCAAGAGGCCTAGCATTCAAGTACAGGTTCCTAACCACTGTACTACACCTGCCTTACCATAGTTGCTCTAGAACTATTTGTATTGTTTGGGGGCAAATCACTTAACTAATCTTCATTGTTCTTTATTTGTAAAATAATAGAACTGCTCTGCATTCGATGTTCCCTAAAGTCACTTCCAATTCCAAATGTAGGAAAACTTAAGGTTAGCACCTTTTTTCTCAAGTGCAATTTTCTTAAGTTTCTTGAACTTATTATTATTAGTTAGCAGTATTTTCCATTACCTCATGATTAAATTAAATATATATTTACATTCAAGAATTATTTTCTGGTAATATTTCCCTGCAAGAAGACAAAATGAGACACCATGGTTTAGTGGAGTAGGAATAGAGAAGCTTGGTTTCTGGTCCAATATGTCTCACTGACATGTTACACAGGCTTACCTGTATCACTCAGCTTCTCTTTAACTCAACTGCCAACTTTTTAAATTGAGGGAACTTGTCAATACCTCCCATTCTTTTTCATGGTGTTTTGTTTTTCTTGATTTGAAAAAACTTAAACGATAAAAAACAGAATGGATCAACTTTAATTTATTTAATAGGTGGCTATGCCTATCTTTTTTATCATTTTATAGTATTAAATCCTCAACAAAGACACCCAGGAGTAAATAAAAATAAAATAGGAAAAGGGGCATACCTATTCACTTTATTATTAGCAATTCAGCACAATAAATGGTGTGAAAGGAGACAGAAGCTACATTAAACTTTGGGTCTGAACTGCTTTTGCTGCTTGTTTACTATTATAGAACAAATACAAGTTGTTTGCATAATTCTATTTGTCTGCTTTTTCATGTACCTGTCCCTTTGTTATTTTTACATGACTTCAGTGAGGACCTGTATTTTGTGTTTAATATTATGTAGTTAACTAGAAACTCTGAGGAAATTATACATTTGAAGTGAAATTACTACATGATTCTAAACCTGCCTTAGGGAAAATTGTATCTGTCCTTATTGATGTCAACTCAAAGTTGTTCCCTTTTTCTCTCTCTAATAATGATCCTTGTTCACCAAGTGTACTGAGTAATCTTGAAAACTTTTCCATCTAGATTAAAGACTTATATGTTAGACCTAAAACCATTAAAATCCTACAAGAAAACCTAGGCAATACCATTCAGGACATAGGCGTGGGCAAGGACTTCATGTCTAAAACACCAAAAGCAATGGCAACAAAAGCCAAAATCGACAAATGGGATCTCATTAAACTAAAGAGCTTCTGCACAGCAAAAGAAACTATCATCAGAGTGAACAGGCAACCTACAAAATGGGAGAAAATTTTTACAACCTACTCATCTGACAAAGGGCTAATATCCAGAATCTACAATGAACTCAAACAAATTTACAAGAAAAAAACAAACAACCCCATCAAAAAGTGGGCAGAGGACATGAACAGACACTTCTCAAAAGAAGACATTTATGCAGCCAGAAAACACACGAAGAAATGCTCATCATCACTGGCCATCAGAGAAATGCAAATCAAAACCACAGTGAGATACCATCTCACACCAGTTAGAATGGCCATCATTAAAAAATCAGGAAACAACAGGTGCTGGAGAGGATGTGGAGAAATAGGAACACTTTTACACTGTTGGTGGGACTGTAAACTAGTTCAACCATTGTGGAAGTCAGTGTGGCGATTCCGCAGGGATCTCGAACTAGAAATACCATTGGACCCAGCCATCCCATTACTGGGTATATACCCAAAGGACTATAAATCATGCTGCTATCAAGACACATGCACACGTATGTTTATTGCGGCACTATTCACAATAGCAAAGACTTGGAACCAACCCAAATGTCCAACAACGATAGACTGGATTAAGAAAATGTGGCACATATACACCATGGAATACTATGCAGCCATAAAAAATGATGAGTTTGTGTCCTTTGTAGGGACACGGATGAAACTGGAAACCATCATTCTCAGTAAACTATCGCAAGGACAAAAAACCAAACACCGCAGGTTCTCACTCATAGGTGGGAACTGAACAATGAGAACTCATGGACACAGGAAGGGGAACATCACACTCCGGGGACTGTTGTGGGGTGGGGGGAGGGGGGAGGGACAGCATTAGGAGATACACCTAATGCTAAATGACGAGTTAATGGGTGCAGGAAATCAACATGGCATATGGATACATATGTAACAAACCTGCACATTGTGCACATGTACCCTAAAACCCTAAAGTATAATAAAAAAAATTAAAAAAAATAAATAAAAAATAAAAAATAAAAAAAAAAAGAAAACTTTTCCATCTACAAGCAAATTCATGTAATTGACATATATAAAGGTACTTGCATAAAATAAAATAACATCAATTATCAAGTCTAAAACTTCTTTCTGCAAAAAGCGATCACTATTTATATCAAAATAAAAATAAATTGTTACTTTATCAACAAATATATCCAATTAGCATAATGTTGTGACTTACAAAAGCTATTATTAATACAACAATTTTGGGTATGAAATAAAGCAGCTTCATGAAACTCTGCAAATAGAGACTAGTCAGTGAACCTCATTTTAATTTATTTATTCCTATCTGAGTAACTACAGACACTTTTATTATAGGAAACTTATTGATGGGTACTTCATTTTTATATACCATATCACAGAATATAAATATCAAACTATGTAAAGAATATCTTCCGTGTGCGGAAACACTACAGCAATTTATTCCTAACTCTACTTCTTTGGCTTCCTGCTTTTTATCACTTAAATAGCACTTTCTTATTTTTATGAATATAAGCAGGACAATCCAAATACGATTATGAGGCATCAAAAAGTCTCTCAAAATACCTAGAATATTATTTTTCTGTGTGTGGCCAATATCGGCTAATTTCAAAGCAAACATACAATATGCTGAGGACAGATTCCACATCTCTCCAAAAAGAATAAATTGTGTACGCTTAAAACCAGGAGGCAGAGGTTGCAGTGAGCCGAGACTGTGCCACTGCACTCCAGCCTGGGTAACAGAGTGAGACTCAGTCTCGAAAAAAAATAAATAAAATAAAATAAAAATAAAAAAGAATAAATTGTGCACATAAAATCTATACTGCTACATTGTAATATGAGGTGGGTTATCATGAGATTAGTGAAGCTTAATATTCAGGGCCCAACACATAATTTTTTATTTATAATTATGTATTCTTTTTTCTAAAGAGAGTCCCTCAAACTATATCAGACCAAGATCACTCAAAAAATGTTTTTTAAATGAATATATGAATCCAGCCCTATTTTAACCTATGCTCAAGCCCCACCTCCCAAAAGCCTTTCCTGATGACTATGGGGTCTACAGATAGCTCTTCTCTCAGAACTCTTATGGCACTCTATCAGTACATGTAAAGGCCACAGATTTTTCTATTCTACCATATCATTCTACATTGTACAGACTTTAGAATCTGACAGGGTTTTGGGATCAAATATCTCTCCCACTTTTGGAGCTCTATGATCTAAAGAGATAACTTAAATTAGTAAAATTTATTTGTTCTCTAGTAATTCACCTTATAAATGAGGAGAATGATATCTTTTACAACAGGACAAGTGAATTTATCAGGAAGATAATGAAGCTTAAGCTTCGAGGACCCATCACTTGTACTTGTTCCTAGTACTTGATTTTGTGTCCATAAGTTTGTATTGTTTTTCCCAAATAGAGCATCCAAAATAGTACAAACTTCAGGTACTATAAAACCTGGATCCAGCCCTGTCTATAAGAAGAAAATACAATTATCCAGGCCCAAAATGTTCAAAACCAAAAACAGCTAGTTGGAACCCCCAAATCCTTAGCTCAGGGACTTGGATGACTCCGAGCAATGCCACTGGCACCTGGGTCTGATGTCAAGTATATGTATATTATTAATGTTAGAAATTTTTCTTTGGATGGTCAACTGGAAAGTAGCAATTAATGAATAGAGTATAAAAGTCTGATCTTAGTTCAAGGTGTGTGCTGGCAGCATACCTGAATCCCTGGATATGAAAGACAAAGTGTTTTTTTCTGGTGAGCACCCTTAAAAAGAATTGTTTCTCGCGGCCGGGCGCGGTGGCTCACGCTTGTAATCCCAGCACTTTGGGAGGCCGAGGAGGGCAGATCACGAGGTCAGGAGATCGAGACCACGGTGAAACCCCGTCTCTACTAAAAATACAAAAAATTAGCCGGGCGTGGTGGCGGACGCCTGTAGTCCCAGCTACTTGGAGAGGCTGAGGCAGGAGAATGGTGCGAACCCGGGAGATGGAGCTTGCAGTGAGCCGAGATCGCGCCACTGCACTCCAGCCTGGGTGACAGAGCGAGACTCTGTCTCGAAAAAAAAAAAAAAAAAAAAAAAAAAGAACTGTTTCTCAAAAAAGAAGGTAAGATTGAAAGAAGGCTATTACATCTACTTAGTAGGAAGTAATTTGCATTCAGTTTTCCTTACATTTGGTTATGAATCGTCATAAATACAATAAAGTTATCCAAATTTGAGTTTTAGAATTGAGCAATAATTTATAAAATATAATTTATTATGGAATATATTTTATATATTTTCTCCACACTTGCCCTTTCATTGTGAAACATAATAAATTTATGCAAAAATATAAAAATGCAATATACAGTGGTAATATATGAATATAAGAGATATCAGAATACAGAGAAGCAGCTAAAACATTTAAAGTGCAAATCTTTATTTGAAATACAATACTATAATTGTATATTATAGAGAAAAATGAGGAAGAGGTATATTTTTTCTGCACTAGAAATTCAAAAATTTGCATCTCAAAATATATACATAATAGTTGTTATTGACAAATTAGTCATTTTATTTTATTCCCATTTTTACCAAATATGCTTTTAAACACTAGAGGATCTATTGCATAGTAATGTTTTCTCTAAAACATTTCTCTATTTGTATTCATATCACTGCTTAAAAAATTGATCAGCACATTGAAGCCTATCTTCTTAAATATAAAGATCAGACCATTTTTCTCCACTTCAACTTCCCTTTACACTTGAAGACTAAAAAGTGTCTCTACTGCAAAATAAATACAGGACATAACATGTTTTTGTAAAAGGTAGTCTAGTATACTATCACTTAACACCTCAAGGTTATCAAAAGGCAAAAGCAGTAATCTCCATGTGTGAAAATATAAGTTTGGGGGATTAGTATCTCACTCCAAGAATAGTAAAATAAAGTAAGCATTACAAACTATTTTCTCAGATAGAAGTCTGACTGACTTGTTCAACAGACACGCATTATTGTTGAATGTCTAAGTGCAAGAAGATTCAAAGATGAATCAATGAGACTAGAGTTTGCGCTTTCAAGCTTACATTACAATTTAGCGACATATATATGTATGCATACATATGTAAATTTGTAAAGCCCTTACTTCTATATCCCTTCAGCAAATCCATTTCTTTGCTTCCCTTCATAACCAAGCTTCTCCAAAGACCTGCCAAATGCTATCTCCATTTCTTCACTTACTACGCACTCTTAAACCCAGTCAAATCTAGTTTCTACCTCTACCACTCCATCACCAATAAAGTGCATAGTAGCAAATCCAATGGATACTTTCTAGCTCTCCTCTGCCTTTACCCCCTGAGGTTTAGAACATGCTACCTAAAGTATGGCACCTTGACACTGGAAGAAATAGCAGAAGTAAGAAGGTCACACTGATCTTCTCTCACCTTACTCCCCTGAAGCAGTCCATGAAAAAATGCTCTAATTTTCCTCTGAAATAGGTCATAAGACTCATTCCAGAGGATCCTCCCTATATCCAAAAGGAAGGAATGTTCTTATCTCTGAAGCCAAGAGTTACAAAGAAACTGAACAGGATCTAGATCAATAACCTCTTTCCTGACCAGTGCTGTCTTTCTAAACAAGCACTGAACTTTGTACAATAATGTTTCTCACAAGTGCTGAAATTCAGTGTGAGTGCCACTAGCCACATGAATCTACTGAGCATGTGAAAATAGGTAGTGTGACTAAGAACTAAATTTTAAACTTTATGTAATTTTAATTAAATAGCCATATGATCCTTGTGGCTAATGTACTGTAAATTCCTCTCTCTTCCCTATAAGTAATCTATGATCTTTTTTGCTGACAACTTCCAATTTTATATTTCATAATTTGAAATGTGTTCAACACCTCTACTTGGATGTCTCCCAGATATTTCAAATTTAAAACATCTAAAATAGAACTCTTGATTTTCCTTTCCAAACTTTTCCTCTAACCTAGTATTTCTGTACTTCAGTAAATGGCATCAACGTAATGCCCAGATGCTGCAACCATAAATTTTGGACTTCACCAACTAATACAGATTAACTGATCTTTTAACAATCCTTCAAAAATCTGTTTTTTTTTCTACGAAGGCTGGTTGTCTGTCTTATAATGCTTTACCTCTAATTTTTAAAAAGCTACTCCTTCCATCCTTTAGCCTCAGCTTAACTATTACTACTGAGAGAAGCCTTCTAGAATATTCACATATTCTAGTAAATTTGTCCCATTACTACTGACATTCTCCATAAGTTCCTTATTTATTTCATTTACAGCAGTTCCATAATTTCTAAGTGTTTTTACCTATTTATTTATATCGTTATCTGTTTTTCCCACCAGAGTGTAAGATACATATGAATACAGGGGTCATGGCCGTCTTGTCACAATTATTTCCATTGTGTCAAAAATAGCAAATACTTACTGAATAAATGAATGCTTAATTAAAGGAACCAGTCTACTCCCTGACTTCAGAAATAGGACATTACTTTTATGTTTCTAAAAATACCACTTGATGATCTGGTAAAATAAGTTTTAGTTATTATTCATTTGATTCATGAAGTCTCATAATAAATTATCTAAATGTTTCAGTTGACTCTGAACTACCAAACTGCATGTTTTTCTTTTACTACTCAGGTGGTAACCTATTAGAAGGCAATGATCTTTCCTGTAGATTCAATGTAGAAGTTAATAACTATCATTTAAAAAATACATATGACAGTACAATGTTTTGCCATCACATTATATGGGTAAATCCTGTCAACTCCATCCCCAAGTAATATGCTCTTTCAGGCACAGACTATAACAATGAGCAAGAATTTAACTGTCCACATAATTTTTAATGATTTTGTTTTATCATTCTGAAGACAACGCATAATATTAAAAAAGGCAAAGGAGTGCAATGTGAAATGTACTACTTACCTCAACACCCAGTCCTCAATTCTCCTCTCTACAAACATCCATCTAGAATATTCTATGTATATATCCTTGTTATCTGCCCTGTCTAGACCTGGAATCAACCATTCAAAAATTTCTGGTTGTTTTTGGCAGAAAATAGCATTTCAATACCATCATCTGGGCAATAAGGATGCTAATTCCTATTGGGTTGATCTTTGTCCCTAAGCCTTTTCATTTGATAGAAGTAGACATTTCATTGTTTTATTTTTAAGTAGAAAACTCATCATGAGTTCCACCAATACTTATGATTCAAATTCAGTACTATAGGATTTTAATTTAACACCATCTTGTATTCATATTTCCTTTCTCCCATGACTTGTTCTCAAAGGGAGCAGGAATGACAGAATTAGGATACTACTTATTTGCTTGTTTTATAAAATTTCACAATACACACATAACAGTCTCAAAATAACACCACCAACATAACCGCCAACAATTATTACTGTAAACAGTTTTTAAAGTTTCTTTTTTCAGCTCTTTTTCTGTAGAGTACATGTCACTAGGGATGTACAGTGTAATTGTGGTGTTTTCAAATCACTTGGAATACTTCTTTTTTGTGTGATGATGTCACCAAACAGATACATTGTTTCATTTTACTTCACATTTTAGAGATCTTTTCTTTTTGTGCTTTAATTATTTTTACTGCAATCAAATTTATCAATCTTTCTTGTTACGGCTTTAGAGTTTTGTGTCATAACTGAGCATCTTCTGCATTCTAAGCATATATATTTTTAGACGTATATTCATGTTTTCCTTGTGCTTGTATGGTTTCACTAAATGTTTGAAACTATCTGTATGGAATTGACGGTATGGAATAGAAATTCATTTATCCATTTCAATTAAATTTTTTTTCTCTAGATGGCTATCCAGTAATCCCAACATCATTTATTGAATAACCCATCTTTCCCCCCATGGATCAGAAATATCACCCCACCATTTTAACTATTAAGATTCCAGAGGCATAGAAGGAGTTTCTAGTGGCAGAAGGGTCAATGAGAAAGGCTGAGTATCCACTGACAATGCCACTAGTGGTGGTACCCATAGTAACTATTCCTGTGCAGAATTATAGCTATGCTTCATCCTTTGTTTTCTGCCCAATCTAGCTCCTCAAACTTTAACACTGATTGAGTCACTTAAAATCTTTCCGATATGTTGTAGTGGGTGTTTTTTGTTTTTTGTTTAAAATCAAGGTAGTCTTGGCTATTTTCAGCCAAGAACTCTAACTTACACAACATTATTTTTCTTTTACAATTCAGTAGTGGGCATTCCCAAAATCTCAGCCCTTGGCTCTCTGCTGTACATTCTGTGGCTGGAACTTATGTCCCTGATTATAATCACCAAAGTTTTGACTACTATCCCTAGTAACTGACTCCCATTACAAATCACTAGACATGAGTTGATATCACCTCATTATTTTTATATTTTTCATTTCAGAGAGTAAATACACCCGTAGTTGGTTATCCTAACATATAAAGCTATCTTTTAAATATTATTTTTCTATAAATATTCTCAAGCTTTCAAAGACAATGGAGTGTTAAAGGCAATGCAGCAGAATGATTTGGTTAGGAAAAGGTAGGAAAAATGGTAGGAAATAAGGCTAGAGTATAAGATGGGGGCAAAAATCAAAGAAATTTTTGTTTATATTAAATACTTAACAGAGATAAAAGGTAACCATTGAATGACATAATTGGATTTCTACATTAGAGGATCACTCTGGCAGCACTGAAGAAAGTGCATTGGAGAAAATGAAATTAGATTTTTTTTTTAAGAAAGCCCTTTTATCCAAATATGTTTACAGGCTTCTTATACATTCTAAACAGTCTTCTACAAATTATTAACCAAAAGCCATATTTTGGAACCATATACAGAGTATGTCTGCCAATTTACAAAATTTATAGTTATGAGCTGACAGACAATATGAATGTGACTTAACCAACTGTCACCTCGAAAATGAATTGGCAAATAAATATGGTTTCTAGTGAAGTCAAACAGAATCATTACATGAATTATACTTTATCATTAATTTATTATCTACGTTGTACAAATTGATAAGCCGATAAAATCCCGCACTTAGAAAAGTACTGTACCATTTGGAATACCATATAATCTTCAGTGCTACACTGGGGTGACTATCATTAGTTATAAGAGGTCTCATAGCTTTCTGGGGATACACTTCAATTACAATTTGGTTTTACCTGTATGGAAATGATAAATGAAAAACTTTAGACAAATTACGTTTAACAGAGTTTAACTGAGCAAACAATGATTCACAAATTGGGCAGACTCCCACCACTCTCTCCCCCAAACCAGAACAGGTTCAGAGCAACTCTGGTGCTGCTGAGTGGTTGAAGAGGATTTATGGACAGAAAAAGGAAAGTGACATGCAGAAAATAAAAATGAGTTACAGAAACAGCTGGATTGGTTAACAGTTGACCATTTGCCTTATTTGAACACAGTTCGAATGGCTGTCCACCTAGGAGTGGTTGAAGTATGGCTGCTGGGATTGCCTGAGACTGAGCTACTTGTTACACAAGTGGGTTACAGTCTGTTTATACATGCAATGAGATTACAGTTCATTATGAATGGAGAAACCTTTAGGCCAAACTTAAAAATATGCAGAAAGCAGCTTTAGGCTAAATTTAATAGAAACAAAATAAATAAGTTCTTCATCTGTTTTCTGTTGCTTATAACAGAATACCTGACACTGGGTAACTTATACAGAAAGAGAGGCTATTTCTTACAGGTATGGAGGCTAAGAAGTACAAGGTTGAGGACAGCATCTCTTGAGGACCTTGTTGCTGGTAGGGACTTTCTGCAGAGTCCTGCACCAGTGCAGGGCATCACATGGTGAGGGGGCCAAGCTTGCTAGCTCAAGTCTTCTCTTCTTCTTCTTATAAAGCTAACAGTCCCACTCCCAAAATAACCCATTAATCCATTAATCCATAAATGGATTAATCCATTCATGAGGGCAAAGCCCTCATGACCTAATCATCTCTTAAAAGCCCCTCCTCTCAATACTGCAACATTGGGGATTAAATTCCCACATCAGTTTTAGAGGGGATAAACATTCAAACCATTGCATTCCTTCTCTGAGAAAGGAAATGTAAAAATCAGAAATATGAGTTTCACTTTAAGAAATGAGTTCCTTTCATTAGCTTTTACTAAAGCCAAATTATAAACAAAATCACTTGACCTAAAAAGTACTTTGGTTTATTCAGAAATTTATGTTTAATGAACTTAAAAAAGGACCTATTTGTAACAGTTTTTTTTTTGTTTTTGTTTTTGTTTTTTTTTTAGAGAGAGTCCGCCTATAATCCCAGCACTTTGGGAGGCTGAGGCGGGTGGATCAGCTCAGGTCAGGAATTCTAGACCAGCCTGACAAACATGGATAAACCCCATCTCTACTAAAAGCACAAAATTAGCTGGCTGTGGTGGCATGCACCTGTAACCTCAGCTACTCGGGAGGCTGAGGCAGGAGCATCACTTGAAACTGGGAGGCTGAGGATGCAGTGAGCCAAGATGATGCCATTGTACTCCAGCCTGGGCAACAAGAGTAAAACTCCATCTCAAACAAAACAAAACAAAAACAAAGACTCTTGTTCTGTCACTCAGGCTGAAGTGCAATGGCCTGATCATAGCTCACTATAGCCTCAAAGTCCTGGGCTCAAGTGATCCTCCTGCCTCATCTTCTGAGTGGCTAGGACTACAGGTGCACAGCAACATGCTCAGCTAATTCAAAATAATTTTTTTTTAGACATGGGGGTCTCACTATGTTCCCCAGGCTGGTCTCAAATTCTTGGCCTCAAGTGATGCTCCCACCTCGGCCTCCCAAAGCACAGGGATTACAGGCAGGCATGAGCCACCATACCAGGCCTTATTTGTGATATTTACTTTTTTTTAAAATTATACTTTAAGTTCTGAGATACATGTGCAGAATGTGCAGGTTTGTTACATAGGTATACACTGGCCACAGTGGTTTGCTGCACCCATCAACCCATCATTACATTAAGAATTTCTCCTAATGCTATCCCTCCCCTAGCACCCCCAGCCCCAAACAGGCCCTGGTGTGTGAGGTTCCCCTCCCTGTGTCTATGCGTTCTCATTGTTCAACTCCCACTTACAAGTGAGAACATGCGGTGCTTGGTTTTCTGTTCCTGTGTTAGTTTGCTGAGAATGATGGTTTCCAGTTTCAATCAAGTCCCTGCAAAGGACATGAACTGTTCCTTTTTTATGGCCACATAGTATTCCATGGTGTATATGTGCCACATTTTCTTTATCCAGTCTATCACTGATGGGCATTTGGGTTGGTTCCAACTCTTTGCTATTGTGAACAGTGTTACAATAAGCATATGTGTGCATGTGTATTTATAGTAGAATGATTAATAATCCTTTGAGTATATACCCAATAATGGGATTGCTGGGTTAAATGGTATTTCTGGTTCTAGATCCTTGAGGAATCACCACACTGTCTTCCACAATGGTTGAACTAATTTACACTCCCACCAACAGTGTAAAAGCATTCCTATTTCTGCACTTCCTCTCTAGCATCTGATGTTTCCTGACTTTTTAATGATCACCATTCTAACTGGCTTGAGATGGTATCTCATTGTGGTTTTGATTTGCATTTCCCTAATGACCAGTGATGATGAGCTTTTTTTCACCTGTTTGTTGGCTGCATTAATGTCTTTTCTTGAAAAGTGTCTGTTTACATCCTTTGCCCACTTTTTGATGGAGTTGTTTTTTTCTTGTAAATCTGTTTGAGTTCTTTGTAGATTCTGGATATTAGCCCTTTGTCAGATGGATAGAGTGCAAAATTTTTCTCTCATTCTGTAAGTTGCCTGTTCACTCTGATGACAGTTTCTTTTGCTGTGCAGAAGCTCTTTAGTTTAATTAGATCCCATTTGTCAATTTTGGCTTCTGTTGCCATTGCATTTGGTGTTTTAGTCATGAAGTCTTTGCCCATGCCTATGTCCTGGATGGTATTGCCTAGGTTTCCTTCTAGAGTTTTCATGGTTTTAGGTCTTACATTTAAGTCTTTAATCCGTCTTGAGTTAATTTTTGTATATTTTTGTATAAGGTGTAAAGAAGGGGTCCAGTTTCAGTTTTCTGTATATAGCTAGCCAGTTTTCCCAACACCATTTATTAAATAGGGAATCCTTTCCCCATTGCTTGTTTTTGTCAGGTTTGTCAAAGATTAGATGGTTGCAGATGTGTGGTGTTATTTCTGAGGTATCTGTTCTGTTCCATTGGTCTACATATCTGTTTTGGTACCATTACCACGCTGTTTTGGTTACTGTAGCCTTGCAGTATAGTTTGAAGTCAGGTAGTGTGATGCCTCCAGCTTTGTTCTTTTTGCTTAGGATTGTCTTGTCTATGAGGGCTCTTTTTTTGATTCCATATGAAATTTAAAGTCTTTTTTTTCTAATTCTGTGAAGAAATTTAATGGTAGCTTCATGGGGATAGCATTGAATCTATAAATTGCTTTGGACAGCATGGCCATTTTCATGATATTGATTCTTCCTATCCACAAGCATGGAATGTTTTTCCATTTGTTTGTGTCCTCTCATTTCCTTGAGCAGTGGTTTGTAGTTCTCCTTGAAGAGGTCCCTTGCATCCCTTGTAAATTGTATTCCTAGGTATTTTATTCTCTTTGAAGCAATTGTGAATGGGAGTTCACTCATGATTTGGCTGTTTGTCTATTATTCGTGTATAGGAGTGCTTGTGATTTTTGCACATTGATTTTGTATCCTGAGACTTTGCTGAAGTTACTTATCAGCTTAAGGAGATTTTGGGCTGACACGATGGGATTTTCTAAATATACAATCATGTGATCTGCAAACAGAGACAATTTGACTTCCTCTCTTCCTATCTGAATACCTTTATTTCTTCCTTGTGCCTGATTGCCTTGGTCAGAACTTCCAGTACTATGTTGAATAGAAGTGGTGAGAGAGGGCATCCTTGTCTTGTGCCGGTTTTCAAAGGGAATGCTACCAGCTTTTGCCCATTCAGTATGATATTGGCTGTGGGTTTATCATAAATAGCTCTTATTATTTTGAGATACATTCCATTCAATATTCAGGAGCATGTTGTTCAGTTTCCATGTAGGTGTGAGGTTTTGAGTGAGTTTCTTTTTCCTGAGTTCTAATTTGATTGCACTGTGATCTGAGAGACTGTTATGATTTCTGTTCTTTTGCATTTGGTGAGGGGTGTTTTACTTAAATTATGTGGTCAATTTTAGAATAAGTGTGATGTGGTGCTGAGGAGAATGTATATTTTGTTGATTTGGGGTGGAGATTTCTGTAGATGTCTATTGGGTCTGCTTGGACCAGAGCTGAGTTCAAGTCCTGACTATCCCTGTTAATTTTCTGTCTCAATGATCTGTCTAATATTGACAGTGGGATGTTAAAGTCTCCCACTATTATTGCGTGGGAGTCTAAGTCTCTTTGTAGGTGTCTAAGAACTTGCTTTATGAATCTGGGTGCTCCTGTATTGGGTGCATATATATTTAGGATAGTTAGCTCTTCTTGTTGCATTGATCCCTTCTTTGTCCTTTTTTGATCTTTGTTGATTTAAAGTCTGTTTTATCAGAGATTAGGATTGCAACCCCTGCTTTTTTTTTGCTTTCCATTTGCTTGGTAAATATTCTTCCACACCTTGATTTTGAGCCAATGTGTGTCCTTGCATGTGAGACGGGTCTCCTGAATACAGCACACCAACGGGTCTTTACTCTTTATCCAATTTCCCAATCTGTGTCCTTTAGTTGGGGCATTTAGCTCATTTACATTTAAAGTCAATATTGTTATGTGTGAATTTGATCCTGTCATTATGATGGTATCTGGTTACTTTTCCCATGAGTTGATGCAGTTTCTTCCAAGCGCCCATGGTCTTTACAATTTGGTATGTTTTTGCAGTGACTGGTATTGGTTTTTCCTTTCCAGGTTTAGTGCTTCCTTCAGGAGCTCTTGTAAGGCAGGCCTGGTGGTGACAGAATCTCTCAACATTTGCTTGTCTGTAAAGGATTTTATTTCCCCTTCATGTATAAAGCTTAGTTTGGCTGGATATGAAATTCTGGGCTGAAAATTCTTTTCTTTAAGAATGTTGAATATTGGCTCTCACTCTCTTCTGGCTTGTAGAGTTTCTGCAGAGAGATATGCTGTTAGTCTGATGGGCTTACCTTTGTGGTTAACCCAACCTTTCTCTCTGGCTGCCCTTAACATTTTTTCCTTCATTTCAACGTTGGTGAATATGACAATTATGCGTCTTGGGGTTATTCTCTGTATTTCTTGAATTTGAATTTTGGCTTGTGTTGCTAGGTTGGGAAGTTCTCCTGGATAATATCCTGAAGAGTGTTTTCCAACATGGTTCCATTCTCCCCGTCACTTTCAGGTACACCAATCAAATGTAGGTTTGGTCTTTTCACATAGTCCCATATTTCTTGGAGGGTTTGTTTGTTCCTTTTCATTCTTTTTTCTCTAATCTTGTCTTCATGCTTTATTTCATTAAGTTGATCTTCAATCTCTGATATCTTTTCTTTTGCTTGATCAATTCGGCTATTGATACTTGTATATGCTTCACAAAGTTCTCGTGCTGTGTTTTTCAGATCCATCAGGTCATTTCTGTTCTTCTCTAAACTGGTTATTCTAGTTAGCAATTCCTCTAACCTTTTTTCAAGGTTCTTAGCTTCCTTGCATTGGATTAGAACACACTCCTTTAGCTCGAAGGAGTTTGTTATTACCCACCTTCTGAAGCCTACTTCTGTCAATTTGTCAAACTCATGCTCTGTCCAGTTTTGTTCCCTTGCTGGTGAGGAGTTGTGATCCTTTGGAGAAGAAGAGGTGTTCTGGTTTTTGGAACTTTCAGCCTTTTTGCGCTGGTTTTTCCTCATCTTCGTGGATTTATCTACCTTTGGTCTTTGATACTGGTGACCTTCAGATGAGGTTTCTGTGTGGACGTCTTTTTTGTTGAAGTTGACGCTATTCCTTTCTGTTTGTTAGTTTTCCTTCTAATGGTCAGCCTCCTCAGCTGCAGGTCTGCTCGAGTTTGCTGGAGGTCCACTCCAGATCCTGTTTCCCTGGGTATTACCAGCAGAGGCTGCAGAACAGCAAAGATTGCTGCCTGTTCCTTCCTCTGGAAGCTTCCTCCCAGAGGGGCACCCACCAGATGCCAGCCAGAGCTCTCCTATATGAGGTGTCTGCTGACTCCTGCTGGGAGGTGTCTCCCAGTCAGGAGGCATGGGGGTCAGGGACCCACTTGAGGAGGCAGTCTGTCCCTTAGCAGAGCTTGAGTGCTGTGCTGGGAGATCCACTGCTCTCTTCAGAGCTGGCAGGCAGGAACGTTTAAGTCTATCAAAGCTGTGCCCACAGCCATCCCTTGCCCAGGTGCTCTGTCCCAGGGAGATGGGAGTTTTACCTATAAGCCCCTGACTGGGGCTGCTGCCATTTTTTTTTTTTTTTTTTTTTTTTTGAGACAGAGTCTTGCTCTGTCACCCAGGCTGGAGTGCAGTGGCGCATCTCGGCTCACTGCAAGCTCCGCCTCCCGGGTTTCACACCATTCTCCTGCCTCAGCCTCCCGAGTAGCTGGGACTACAGGCGCCCACCACCACACCCAGCTAATTTTTTGTATTTTTAGTAGAGACAGGGTTTCACTGTGTTAGCCAGGATGGTCTCGATCTGCTGACCTCATGATCCGCTGGCCTCGGCCTCCCAAAGTGCTGGGATTACAGGCGTGAGCCACCATGCCTGGCCGCTGCTGCCTTTCTTTCAGAGATCCCCTGCCCAGAGAGGAGGAATCTAGAGAGGCAGTCTGACTACAGTGGCTTTGCTGTGCTGCAGTGGGCTCTGCCCAGTTTGAACTTCTTGGTAGCTTTGTTTACACTGTGAGGGCCCTGGTGGCAGAAGCACCTGAGGGAATCTCCTGGTCTGCGGGTTGCGAAGACTATGGGAAAAGTGTAGTATGTGGGCCGGAGCGCACTGGTCCTCATGGCACGTCCCTCATGGCTTCCTTTGGCTAGGGGAGGGAGTTGCCTAACCCCTTGCGCTTCCCAGGTAAGGCAATGCCCCACCCTGTTTCGGCTGGCCTTCTGTTGGCTGCACCCACTGTCTAACCAGTCCCAATGAGATAAGCCGGGTATCTCAGTTGGAAATGCAGAAATCACCCACCTTCTGCGTTGATCTCACCGGGAGCTGCAGACTGGAGCTGTTCCTATGCCGCCATCTTGCCAGCCACCTCTGTGATATTCTTAAGTAATGTATACAGCTAAGGTACCTTACTTAAGATGTACCTTACATTAGCTAGGTACCTTACTTAAGATTCTGCTTTAACTGAAAGATCTCTGTTGTGTTAGCCTATCATTCATTGAGAAAAGGGCTCTCTTGCTGTATTGTTTTGCTAAAGAAGCCCATCTTTTCCTATTTGTAATGTTAAGTATTATGTTAATGAAGCATGTCACACTTTCCATAATTTGGGGAAGTCAAAAACATGACTAGTGCAGGAGATAAAGTGCACTTACAGTTAATCACTTAAAATGTAATAACTTGCCATGAACCAATGGTGCTTTTATCCTTTTCTTGTCTCTTTGGATTTAAGTTCTTCAAAAACTACTAAAAAATAAAAAAGAAATGCATAACAGCTTTTAGTTATATACTTTTACAATTTTCTGTCTCCCTTATGTACAAGTATAAAAATTTGAATTAAATAAATGTGCTTCTAAATGTTTCTACGCCTAATCACAACATGAGTTGTATTCACTGAGTTTGCTTGGTTTGTTGGATTTCCAGAAGTAGGCAATTTCCAGAATTTCCAGAATTTCTAGCTGGCTACTGTAAAAACAGAGACTCAGTTAGACTAGGTTGGGTTACACCATTAAGAGTCAGTTTGCAGAGATCCAGAGATTAGACAGACCTTTGAAGCAGAGATGCCAATCACGAGAACTCCAAATAATAGGAAGGGAGAGATAATCAAGACAGATAGAGACCTCGCAGCCTACAAATGGCAGAAGTCCCATTCAGTAGACAAAGTATGACATGGAGTATAAGTAGTCTAACAAAAGGCAATGGGAAGGAGATCAGGCTATAAGGTTATTGTTTGTATCAAGGAGGCTTACCGGCAAGTTGTACAGTTCTACCCATGAGAAACCATGAAAGGCAAAATCCTGGTATTCAAAATAGAACCTTAGGCTGGAGGGACTAGGATTTGGGCAAGAAAGTAAGGGATAGATTCATTTATAGATGAAAACACGAGGATTCAATTGCTAGAGATAGATATAAGAAGGTGCTTGATCAAAGAAGTTAAAATAAGAGTTTAATTACTAGAATTAATGTACTAGGACAAAGTAATGCCAAGAATTACTCAGTGCTAAGTCCATAAAATCCTGACCTTAAGTTCCTTACAGTATCTGTTCTCAGATGCAGAATTATTCCCAGTGACCGAAGACAGGCTAAACTTACAAGTAGTATTAAGGAATTTATATTATGAAAACCAGAAAAATTATCAGGCTAAGACTTATGGCTTAATACTAATTCAAACCCTATTGTTGTTGCTGCCACCCCAGAAGTCAAGCTTTTTCTGCCTTTTTCTGCCTGAAAAATACTAGCTGAAGTAGCCATGAGGGACTGTGCCATGAGGACCAATGCACTCCGGCCCACATACTACTGAAAAGCTTTTTCTGCTTTTTCTGCCTTTTTCTGCCTGAAAAATATTAGCTGAAGTAGGATTATGAACATAGGTTACACATAAAACTCTGTAATACTCTAGCATATTGGTAACTAGCATGTTATATCATTCTTTTAACAGAGCACATGAAGATAAATACATGAGAAAAATACTCACAAATATGCTTTACATGATGAGCTCACAAAACAGGTGACTACATTAAGAACTTTAAAGAATAAAAACAATTATTAATAATGTGAACAATTAGGAAATCTCATCCTTGGTGAAAGAAAAACATGGCTGTAATTTTTTTTTTTACAGAGAAAATGCTGTGGAAAACAGATGAATCAACTACTTCCCTTTTGGTCCCATGGCCAACCCACACATAATCAGTCTCACATTCATGATCTAGAATGTCACATGGGACAAAGCTGTTACATCAGGATAACATGAATACAGTATCCACAAGGAACTGGGATAATTTTATCTTATTTTAGTGAAACTTTTAAGTATATTCCCTTGATGTTCTTTTAAAAGCTTTATGAGGCCGGGAGCAGTGGCTCATGCCTGTAATCCCAGCACTTTGGGAGGACAAGGCAGGCAGATCACCTGCGGTCAGGAGTTCAAGGCCAGCCTGGCCAACATGACAAAACCCCGTTTCTACTAAAAATACAAAATTAGGTGATAGGTGCCTGTAATCCCAGCTACTTGGGAGGCTGGGGCAGGAGAATCACTTGAACCCAGGAGGCGGAGGTTGCAGTGAGCCAAGATCACACCACTGTACTCCAGCCACAGCAATAAGAGCGCAACTGTCTCAAAAAAAAAAAAAAAAAAAACTTTATGAGACTCCTTTCTACTGATCCTGACTAAATGAGCACCTGGTCCTAATAAATATTTGTTGAGTGAATGATAAACACATGAATAAACTGACATATAGAAGCATAAAAATATAAATATATGACTAAAACCATAGTAGAGATGGCACTACCTACCAATGTTGGCAATAAGTAATATGTTAAGAAAAAAAAATCTCAGATTAAAGCCAATTTTAAAAGGTCACACATAAAATAAAAAGGACATACACACAAAAGGGAACAAAATCAACATAAACTGGGAATCTGGTTCTTGAGTTCTCCCAGTTGACATGGGAATGAAACCAAACTAAATTTGCACTAATCCAGGACTTTGAAATTCTCCTCCTCTTTCTTTTTAAAGTAATTCTAGTTTGACTGACAGGAGAAATTTAAAGCTCCCACATAAAAAGGTTCTGTTAAGTCATCATACACAGACTCATTACATGATAAAATATAACTTTATTTAACTTGTAACCACTTAGACTATTTAGAATGGTTATGAACTGTCACCTCAAATTATACCATCTACCCTAATAGTAACACAGAATTTAAATGGCAGCAGTCATCAACTTTCATAATATTTTAGTGTTAACTTAAGGTCTAGTCTCCTAGCAGGATAGAAGATTTTAAATTTAATATTTCTACATGCTGAAAACATACTTTATACTTTGTTTGTTTTACTTATAATAGTTCTTTATATAAAGTTTTCAGAAACTTGGTTTATTGGCCTAAACCCTATATACATTCTATAAATCCTTTATATTCTAAATCTACGTAAAGACTTCCCATGGAATTTGATCTTGATGTAAATTCCCATAACAACATGTAATTCTTTAGGCTTCTTTTACTCCCTTTCTAGTCAATAGAAAATAACCCTTATACATGCATCTAAATGAGCAATTTACCATCATCTATGGCCTTTTTTTTAAAAAAATTACACTTTAAGTTCTAGGGTACATGTGCACAATGTGCTGGTTTCTTACATATGTATACATGTGCCATGTTGGTGTACTGCACCCATTAACTCATCATTTACATTAGGTATTTCTCCTAATGCTATCCCTCCTCCATCCCCCCACCCCACAACAGGCCCCGGTGTGTGATGTTCCCCACCCTGTGTCCAAGTGTTCTCATTGTTCATTTCCCACTTATGAGTGAGAATATGTGGTGTTTGGCTTTCTGTCCTTGCGATAGTTTGCTCAGAATGACGGTTTCCAGCTTTATCCTCGTCCCTACAAAGGACATGAACTCATCCTTTTTTATGGCTGCATAGTATTCCATGGTGTATATGTGCCACATTTTCTTAATCCAGTCTATCATTGTTGGACATGTGGGTTGGTTCCAAGTCTTTGCTATTGTGAATAGTGCCACAATAAACATATGTGTGTGTGTGTCTTTATAGTAGCATGATTTATAATCCTTTGGGTATATACCCTTACTGGAATGGCTGGGTCAAATGGTATTTCTAGTTCTAGATCCTTGAGGAACCGCCACACTGTCTTCCACAATGGTTGAACTAGTTTACAGTCCCACCAACAGTGTAAAAGTGTTCCTATTTCTCCACATCCTCTCCAGCACCTGTTGTTTCCTGGCTTTTTAATGATCACCATTCTAACTGGTGTGAGATGGTATCTCATTGTGGTTTTGATTTGCATTTCTCTGATGGCCAGTGATGATGAGCATTTTTTCATGTGTCTGTTAGCTGCATAAATGCCTTCTTTTGAGAAGTGTCTGTTCATATCCGTCACCCACCTTTTGATGGGGTTGATTTTTTTCTTGTAAATTTATTTAAGTTCTTTGTAGATTCTGGCTATTAGCCCTTGTCAGATGGGTAGATTGCAATCTGTGGCCTTTTTAATAATCACTATATTCTGCAGAAGTTATGGGTGCTGCAGTTTACGACCTTGTAAATTATTATGTCTACATAGTAGGTTTTAAACCCTAAGTAAAAAATATATTAATAAAACAGTTTGAAAAATCAAGTCTAAGGTACTTACTGATTTTATTTTGTAGAATCATATTAGTTAAGAGCATGAGCTTCAGAAATGGACAAACTGGTTCAAATCCTGACTCTGCTGTTTAATAGCTATACGAAATTAGACAGGTTATTTAACCTCAATAATCCTACATATTGACAATTGGAAAACAGAAAGTTTGAATTAAACAGTTTTGAAGGCACTTCCTAGGCCTAACATTCTTTTTCCTTAACTCTGGTTATAAAATTAATACTATTTAAGCACTCGAAGCTGTATAAGCACACCAAAATGGTAGAAAAGTGGTATCATTCAGAATAAGGAAGCACAGACACACACATCTAAATTACTCAAGTCATTTAGCAAAAGTTATTTGAGGTTGAATTATCTGAACAATAATTGTTGAAATTCTCCTCCTAACCATTCATGTGAAGACAATGTTACTCTAACGCTTCAAATTTTTCCTTGGCTAATCATGTAAAAAAGTTGACATGGAATAACTTTTTGTATTTTTAAATTTTATTAAAATATTTTTATTTTAGATTCTGGGGTACACGTTTGTTACATGGGTAATATATGCATAATGGTGGGGGATGGGCTTCTAGTGTACCCTATTACTGAAATATTAGACATTGTACCCGATGGGTAATTTTTCAACCCCCACTCCCTTGGGATAATATTTTAAACTAGTCCTTCAAGACCTGGCATATTTTCGTCTCTAACATAATCTCATCTAACCCTCAATCTCACCCTAACGTCACTACTAAGCCTTTGTTGGAGTGATTCCTTATACCTGGTCTATTACTGCCTATGTAATCTTTCAGTCACTGTTTACTACTATCTCCTAATAGCTCATCTATTTTCCCAACTTTTCCTTCCTAACTTCTATTTATCCTTCAAATTCTTTTGCTTTACTCTCATGACCCCTAACTCTACCACAATAGTCAGTTAGGAGAACTTCCTATATATTTCTCTGATAGATGATTTAAAAATAAATGATAAACCTCTAATCTTCAAGTAAGGTTTCAAATATATTTATAACTTTAAAATATCAAGGCCCAGATTCACCTTTAATATTTTAATTCATAATTATGATAAATCATTAGTAAGCATTTTAGTTTAATTCCAAATTTCATTATTCAATGGCTGAAACTAGAATTAGGAAGGATTCATTACATTCTGATTCCTCAAAATCATCATACCACAGTAGGATTGGTCCAAGAACTGACAGCATCTAACAAAATGAGAAAGCAAATATTGAAGAGATCTTGAACTCAGCTCTGCACCAAGCGGACCTAATAGACATCTACAGAACTCTCCACCCCAAATCAACAGAATATACACTCTTCTCAGCACCACATCGCACCTATTCCAAAATTGACCACATAGTTGGAAGTAAAGCACTCCTCAGCAAATGTAAAAGAACAGAAATTATAACAAATTGTCTCTCAGACCACAGTGCAATCAAACTAGAACTCAGGATTAAGAAACTCACTCAAAACTGCTCAACTACATGGAAACCGAACAACCTGCTCCTGAATGACTACTGGGTACATAATGAAATGAAGGCAGAAATAAAGATGTTCTTTGAAACCAATGAGAACAAAGACACAACATACCAGAATCTCTGGGACACATTTAAAGCAGTGTGTAGAGGGAAATTTATAGTACTAAATGCCCACAAGAGAAAGCAGGAAAGATCCAAAATTGACACCCTAACATCACAATTAAAAGAACTAGAGAAGCAAGAGCAAACACATTCAAAAGCTAGCAGAAGGCAAGAAATAACTAAGATCACAGCAGAACTGAAGGAGATAGAGACACAAAAAACCCTTCAAAAAATCAATGAATCCAGGAGCTGGTTTTTTTAAAAGATCAACAAAATGGATAGACCGCTTGCAAGGCTAATAAAGAAAAGAGAGAAGAATCAAACAGACGCAATAAAAAATGATAAAGCGGAGATGACTGCCGATCCCACAGAAACACCAACTACCATCAGAGAACACTATAAACACTTCTATGCAAATAAACTCGAAAATCTAGAAGAAATGGATAAATTCCTGGACACATACACTCTCCCAAGACTACACCAGGAAGAAGTTGAATCCCTAAATAGACCAATAACAGGTTCTGAAATTGAGGCAATAAATAATAGCTTACCAACCAAAAAAGTCCAGGACCAGATGGATTCCCAGCCGAATTTTACCAGAGGTACAAGGAGGAGCTGGTACCATTCCTTCTGAAACTATTCCAATCAATAGAAAAAGGGGGAATCCTCCCTAACTCATTTTATGAGGCCAGCATCATCCTGATACCAAAGCCTGGCAGAGACACAACAAAAAAAGAGAATTTTAGACCAATATCCCTGATGAATATTGATGCAAAAATCCTCAATAAAATACTGGCAAACCGAATCCAGCAGCACATCAAAAAGCTTATCCACCACAATCAAGTTGGCTTCATCCCAGGGATGCAAGGCTGGTTCAACATACACGAATCAAAAAACGTCATCCAGCATATAAACAGATCCAAAGACAAAAACCACATGATTATCTCAATAGATGCAGAAAACGCCTTTGACAAAATTCAACAACGCTTCATGCTAAAAACTCTCAATATATTAGGTATCGATGGGATGTATCTCAAAATGGTAAGAGCTGTTTATGACAAACCCACAGCCAATATCATACTGAAGGGGCAAAAACTGGAAGCATTATCTTTGAAAACTGGCACAAGACAGGGATGCCCTCTCTCACCACTCCTATTCAACACAGTGTTGGAAGTTCTGGCCAGGGCAATCAGGCAAGAGAAAGAAATAAAGGGCATTCAATTAGGAAAAGAGGAAGTCAAATTGTCCCCGTTTGCAGATGACATGATTGTATATCTAGAAAACCCCACCATCTCAGCCCAAAATCTCCTTAAGCCGATAAGCAACTTCAGCAAAGTCTCAGGATACAAAATCAATGTGCAAAAATCACAAGCATTCTTATACACCAATAACAGACAAACAGAGAGCCAAATCATGAGTAATCTCCCATTCACAACTGCTTCAAAGAGAATAAAATACCTAGGAATCCAGCTTACAAGGGACGTGAAGGACCTCTTCAAGGAGAACTAAAAACCACTGCTCAACGAAATAAAAGAAGATACAAACAAACGGAAGAACATTCCATGCTCATGGATAGGAAGAATCAATACCGTGAAAATGGCCATCCTGCCCAAGGTAATTTATAGATTCAGTGCCATCTCCATCATGCTACCAATGACTTTCTTTACAGAATTGGAGAAAATGACTTTAAAGTTCATATGGAACCAAAAAAGAGCCCGCATTGCCAAGACAATCGTAAGCCAAAAGAACAAAGCTGGAGGCATCATGCTACCTGACTTCAAACTATACTACAAGGCTACAGTAATGAAAACAGCATGGTACTGGCACCAAAACAGAGATATAGACCAATGGAACAGAACAGAGCCCTCAGAAATAATGCCACATATCTACAACTATCTGATCTTTGACAAACCTGACAAAAACAAGCAATGGGAAAGGGATTCCCTATTTAATAAATGGTGCTGGGAAAACTGGCTAGCCATATGTAGAAAGCTGAAATTGGATCCCTTCCTTATATCTTATACAAAAATTAATTCAAGATGGATTAAAGACTTAAATGTTAGACCTAAAACCATAAAAACCCCAGAAGAAAATCTAGGCAATATCATTCACAACATAGGCATGGGCAAGGACTTCATGTCTAAAACACCAAAAGCAATGGCAACAAAAGCCAAAATTGACAAATGGGATCTAATCAAACTAAAGAGCTTCTGCACAGCAAAAGAAACTATCATCAGAGTGAACAGGCAACCTACAGAATGGGAGAAAATTTTCAAAATCTACTCATCTGACAAAGGGCTAATATCCAGAATCTACAAAGAACTCAAACAAATGTACAAGAAAAAAATCAAACAACCCCATCAAAAAGTGGGTGAAGGATATGAACAGACACTTCTCAAAAGAAGGCATTTATGCAGCCAACAGACACATGAAAAAATGCTCATCGTCACTGGCCATCAGAGAAATGCAAATCAAAACCACAATGAGATACCATCTCACACCAGTTACAATGGCGATCATTAAAAAGTCAGGAAACAATAGTGCTTGAGAGGATGTGGAGAAATAGGAACACTTTTACACTGTTGGTGGGACTGTAAACTAGTTCAACCATTGTGGAAGTTGGTGTGGCGATTCCTCAAGGATCTAGAACTAGAAATACCATTTGACCCAGTGATTCCATTACTGGGTATATACCCAAAGGATTATAAATCATGCTACTATAAAGACACATGCACACGTACGTTCAGTGTGGCACTATTCACAATAGCAAAGACTTGGAACCAACCCGAATGTCCATCAATGATAGACTGGATTAAGAAAATGTGGCACATATACACCATGGAATACTATGCGGCCATAAAAAAGGATGAGTTCATGTCCTTTGTAGGGACATGGATGAAACTGGAAAACATCATTCTCAGTAAACTATTGCAAGGACAAAAAACCAAACACCGCATGTTCTCACTTATAGGTGGGAATTGAACAATGAGAACACTTGGACACAGGAAGGGGAACATCACTCACTGGGGCCTGTCATGGGGTGGGGGTACGGGGGAGGGATAGCATTAGGAGATATACGTAATGTAAATGACGAGTTAACGGGTGCAGCACACCAACATGGCACATGTATACATATGTAGGAAACCAGCACATTGTGCATGTGTACCCTAGAACTTAAAGTATAATAATAATAAAAAAAGATTACTGCTTTAGAAATACTTAAAAAAAAATAAAGAAATCTAAGTTCATCTTCCTGTGCTCATTCTATCCCTGTGCTCCATACCACAAGAGGACATAAATGCAAATCAAGCCTCAAACACAACCCTGAGTAGCTGGCAATAAAAACACACAAATGAAACTTCACTATTCGACCTAGGTTAAAACAAAAAGTTATGAATATAAATAACATGTAAGAAGAGCACAAAATAGTTGGAGATAAAGTAGATGTCAATGAAAACAGGTAGCAACATTTTAAGACCAAATGTAAAGGAAAGTAGGTCCTGGAATTGTTGGTAATTGTAACCAACATATACAATCCTAAATAAGTAAGAGTAAAGTGTTGACTCAAAGACAATAAATATGGTAGCACAGCCAGAAAAGAATAAGATGGTTATAAATATTAAAGAACAGTAAAAGCAGGGAGTGCTTGCCCTGGCACAAAGGTACAGACATGCATTATACATGGAAAAGCAGTTCACTTTGAACTTAGTGAAATTTTGGAAAGGAGACTCACAAAATGTAGGAAAAAAAAAGTACAGCTTACTAGTCAGCCAGATGAAGTTTTGCACAACAGGGTGACAGATGCCAAAACCAAATGACCCTAAAAAGAGGTTCATGAAAGTCCCTGCAATAAGGTTCATGAAAGTCCATATATATGTTGCATTTGATTAAGGTTTCTTAACACGGAAGACAGGTACTGAAAACTTATTCTCAAAAGATTATTTTCAGAGAAAGAATAAGATGGGACTGGAGGAACAGAAGATTGGTGATGGCCAGATCATAAAGGAAATTTTGTTAATCAGTTATAAAGTTATAAGATGTAAAAGCAGATCAGACCACTGAGGAGATAGAATTCAAGGGATTTTTATCTTAATATTTTATGTGAAGAATGCCCCTGAAGGTCAATGCCTGAGAAACTGGGGAGGATAATGAGAACATCTTTTGGAAAAGAGGACTATCATAGGTAGCAGTGAATAGCAAGATGCTTCTAAATTTGTGGTGTTGTTTTAGCTCCTTGATGAGCACCTAGATTGAGATTTCATACACATAACTAAAAATTATCTTAAATTGTTTACCTCTAGAGCCCAGGGAATTCATCTAAATTGCTATATACAACATCATGTTAAAATACGCATTTAAGAAATCTTTTTGACAATAAAGAGTATATAATTGTGTAATGAAATCCATCTTTGAATACATTGGGTGGATTTCTTTATTACAGCTATACCTTGCTGTGTAAAGCAAGACGTGCAAAAATATAATATAATACAAATCTATTCTTAAAACTCTTTTCATCTCATACCCCTACATAAAAAATGTTGACAGTGTACTTGGCTGGGTGCAGTGGCTCACACGTGTAATCCCAGCACTTTGGGAGGCCAAGTCAGGTGGATCACAAGGTCAGGAGATCAAGACCATCCTGGCTAACACAGTGAAACCCCATCTCTACTAAAAATACAAAAAGTAGTCTGGCGTGGTGGTGGGCGCCTGTAGTCCCAGCTACTCAGGAGGCTGAGGTGTGAGGAGAATGGCGTGAACCTGGGAGATGGAGCTTGCAGTGAACCGAGATTCACACCACTGCACTCCAGCCTGGGCGACAGAGCAAGACTCTGCCTCAAAAAAAAAAAAAAAAATGTTGACAGTGTACTCATAAGTGCAGTCATTTCTTTATAAATTATACATATATATATACTAATTTATTATGAACATTATAGACTGGACAAAATAGTAATTTAAAATTATAAAATACAAAATAATTTTAAATATTTTATTTTTATCTACTTCAGAATAAAAACATTTACTAAAAATATATGAACATGTGTTCTTATTTTGATAAACTTGGTTTAACATTTTGTGACACAGCAATTCAGTGACCAATTCTAAATTCAGTTTATTTAGATACTTTGTTTTAAGGGCTATCACAGTTGGAAAAGGTATCACACAAGAATGGGTACATCAGGCTGGGAAAGTACATCACTATCTGTATGTACAAAACACTAAGCATATACCAATTATACACATGTACCTCATGCACATAGAGTATATGTGATAGTTTGACATATCAAGTATTAAGCTCTATAGCTAACATTAATAAAACTTTTTCTTATTCTAGATAATATAAAAATAAACATTAACAAAAGTTCTATTACTTTATTCCATGGCCCAATTGATTATCTATTATGCCCTCTGGAGTTCATAAACATCATAAACATCACTTGAAGATCATTACAATATAACCATGGCATTTACAAAGGATACTTTTCAAAGTCTTTACATATGTCAAAACAATTAAAGCATATAATTTACCAAGTAGTAGACTACAACAGAAAAATCTTAGTAAGCAATGGGTTTCAAGACATGCTACCCTAAAATACTTTCAGCTGAAGGAATTTGAGAAAACAACAGAAGCAGGAAGGTCACTCCTTCTCCTACCCTTCTCCCCTGAGGCAGGTTATAAGACCTTCACTGGAGATCTGTCCTCCCTATACCTGGAGAAAAAGAATATCCTTATCTCTGAAGACATAGGACACAGAGGTGAATCTGAAGAAATAAGTCTGGTGAAGTTCCCACCAGCTTATTACCACGAAATCATACGCTTTTCTCTTCCAATTATACTTCTCCATGACTGTCCACTCTTCATCAAATCTAACATAAAAAAATACATAGGTTTTACCCATTTCTTTGGGTTTTCATTTCCTTATGAAGGCTCCCACATCATGTACAGCTTATATTACATAAATTTTTATGCTTTTCTCTTGTTAGTCTGTCTTTTGTTATGTGGCCTCAGCCATGAACCTAAGATGAGAAGGAAACATTTTCATCCCCTACACAATGCATTCACAGACTCTTAATGATAATGTGAGATTAAAAGTCATTTTAAAAGCAATTAAATTCTAGCACCAAAATAAATTAAACAATACCTTAAATTATATAATTAATATAATAACATTAGTCAATGCAAACATTTTGTAAAACAGTTTTAACAAATCCTTTTCCCCTTTCTGTTTTCTTATATCCTACACTTTTCTTTCTCAGGGGTCATTTTTTACTTAAAAGTAATGTTTTTGACATTTCACAAGAATTCCGTATGCTCAAATAAAATATAAAGAAACATTGACAGAAATGCTGGGCAACAAGCTTTCTACACTCACAGGTAAATGTCAGAAATTCAGCTGTCTAGCGTGCTATTAAAATTGTCAATAATTAAATTGTCCAATTTAGCTACCTTTGACATGGCCTATAAATAGGTGAAGTTAAAAATTCTGGATCTTTGAATTTCCAATGTCTAGTATATACTTCCTCTCATAAAAATTTCAGTGATAACTTAAGAAACCATTGTTTTAAGACAAATTAGTTGGTATCACATTTCACTGCCATTTTGCCTTTCTGTCAAATTCTTCTGAAGGAAACAATGAAGAACACTGCAGAACTGACAGAGAACACTATTGAAGGGAAAATAATTATTCCCTGATTAATGTGTTTTCTACGTTTAGATATTTCAGATTTTCTTAAAATATGGCACATCAGCATTTCACAGTGCAATGAAAATAAATAAATACACACACATTATCTGCACTAAATAGCACTATGCATGCATTCAGGAAAATATATTTAAAATTCTCATTAAAATATTATCATATTATAGTGAAACTAGGTGGTGTTTCTATGTCAGAAAATTAAAATAGAAAAGTATTAACACTCTAGGAAAAGAAACTGGAAAACATTCTTAAAACTATTATGACGGTAGCAAAGGAAAACATTCAATGGTGGATCCATATGAAGCTCTTAGAAAAATAAGTATCTTAGAAATACAAAAAAATTACAGCTGCACACCTGTAATCTCAGCTACTCAGGAGGCTGAGGCAGGAACTTGGGAGGCAGAGATTGCAGTGAGCCGAGACTGTACCACTGCACTCCAGCCTGGGCAACAGCGCAAGACTGTCTCAAAAAAAAAAATTATATAGGTAAAGAAATACTTCTACAATACATAGTGCAAAACAAAAGTTCTAGAAGAAGTAGCTAAACTGTATTTGGAATTTGGAATGCTTATCATTATTTTAAGCTTAATTTCAATTCTGTAAATTTGATCATTAGAATGTAAATATGTAAAGCTTTTAGCAAAACAAGTAGTATAAACAGCAAATTCCAGAACCACTGCTTTTTTAGTCATTAGGGTTTCCTTTTTTAATCACCAAAAATAACAGCCAAAAAAGCTGTATCAAGCTATCAAGCACCACATAAATTAATATTGGATATACTGAATTACACCAGAAGAAAATATATAGAAATAGGCTCAAATATTCGCCTTAGCATAGCTTGAAAATGTTATACAAAAACTAAAAAACCACATTTATTAAAATGGAAGGTTTATCTAAGCTTAAACAAAAAGAGTCTGCAAGAAAAATAAGTTTATAAAAAAAAGACTATGTCTTATTATAGCCTAGCACTCAACAAATACCCTAGTAAACATGAAAATTCATAGGTTCAAGGTCAAAAAGAAAATCTTGGACATATATGTTCAATTTGAAAGCCTTAGACACAGATTTGGTGAAGATTTTAATTTTTCTTTAGGCTTCATTATCACTGTTTTTCTGCTAATTTGAGTTCCAACAGTTCATTTATTTTATGCACTGTATTTATTTTATGCAACACAGATTATATTGCTTAAGGGGGAAAAATTAATACAGTGTATTTCTACAGTAAGCACAGATAATCATACACTTAGTTCTCTTGTCAGTCAAAATAAGGGGGAGAAATCTATCAAGCACAGAGCTTAGGTTAATTGTATTTCTTCCATGTTAACTGCCCCAAATAACCACAACCTACCAAATATAATTATATCTAAAGTAATTAGTTTTCAAACGATCCTTTCAGACACCACACACATACACAAAAGGCATAAGCATTCTAATGTACTCACTCTAATGAGCAGTTGAAAAACCTCATATGGGTCTCAAAGACTGACTAGAAGATGAAGGAGGAACACTTGATAAAGAAGAAATATAACAAGAGAAAATAGCTCAGAGAGTACTACCAAATTTTCATCTTTATTATCAAACTCTCTCCCTATGAGACACAGATGAATATTTCTAACAGCCTTCTGAAAATTTCCATCTAGATATTCCACAGATACTGAAATCTAACTTGTCCAGAAATAACTGTAATCGCTTGTCTTCAAGCCTACTCTTTAATATTCCCCCCAGTTAACAATTCCTATTTTATTTGCTGGTGTCAAAATGTACCCCATCTCCCAATCTAGCAAATCTAGTCATCTTCAACAACTCCTTTTTCATATGTCACACTTTCAGTTTGATCACAAAGTTAACAGATTTTTGTCTCAGAAATGTTGTTTAATTCCACCCCTAATTTTTATCTCGTCTTAAAAATCCTACTTATTATCTATAATTGCCATTTAGGTAGTTACACTCTCTTGAGTTCAATATCCCAGTTCATTCATCCAATGGATGCCAGAACACTGTATCTAAACAACAAGTATCTAATACCTCTTCCCCACCTAAGAACTTCTTCGGCCATGCTACCGAAAGCATTGCTTCTCTAAGCCTGGACCCTGGATCACCAACACCAACATCCCCTAGAAATTTGTTAGAAATGCAAATTCTTGGGCTCCAACCAGATCCAAGAAATCAGAAACTCAGGGGATGGGTCCCAGCAATCTGTTTTAGTAAGCCATCTAGGTGATAAATTTTTAGAACCACTGACCAACGACTTAAATATTTTTTAATAAAGAGGTAACTGAGAAGCGTATCAAACATTATCATTTAACTTCCTTTTTTAATTATTTTAAAACTATTTTTTAAACTGTAATACAAACAGCAAATATTAAATTGTCCTCTGTTATTCTGGGTAAACATCAAAAGAAGACTTTGCCTGCTACCTCAGTGCACAAAATGGCACCATGTGCTAATAAAAGGTGTAGCTCTGTTTCATGTGTGTTTGTTTAAATTCAAGCTAGCAAGTATACACTCAAAGTTTTACGAAGACATTATGTACTTGAATGCAGAGTTCAATTAGCTGCAGGTAAGGCTCTGGTTCAACTGTTTCACCCTTCCTCTCTTACATAGATTAAGATTTTACTATGAAATTTGCATATTTCTTCTCTAATTGTATTTGTGATAAAGTTATTCTTGTTTGGGATAAAGTTATACTTTTTCCAGTATAGGAAATGAAATAATTATCTCTAAAACTAGAAATGAAACTGGCTGAAAACAGGAAATAACAGACAAATTTAAAATGGATATATTGTTACTTATTTGACTCAAGATATATTAAGTCTTACTATTAATTAGTACCTGTTGAGTTTTCAGCATATATTGACCACAGTGGCAACTATGTTCAAAATGAAATAAATATGCTGGAAGCTTTCAGGAATAGTCACTCAAGGCTAAAACATAATGATAGTCATCTATCATTAAGACTTACATTGTAGTGATAAAAAATGACAAATTTTCATTGGGTTTTTTATAACGAAGTTTGGCAAAATAGTGATATGGTTGCTGACAAGTTCCATAATTTTGCAGTAAAACATACAGTGACTGAAGTTATTGCAAATCTAATGATTAAAATGTAATCAGAATAAAGTTATCACCTATGAACAAAAGCATACACAATTAGAGAAAACCTTAGCAAATCTTGCATTATTGATACTGCAACAAATGTTAAATGAATGAGCTGCTGTCAAAAAATTGAAACAAAACATTGGTACGTATCTAAAAATGTAATACAAAAAATATTCATCACATATACCTAGTTAATTCAAATGTTGAGATTATGTAAGATCTTTCCAATTTAACTCAATGAGAATATATATGAGTCAGATCTCTACATTTGCTTTTGCACAAGTTTTTTAACTAGGTAAATTCAGAAATCGTAAAATAATACACAATGGAGAAGAAAATGTTAAGGTCTAAATCATTTTTTAACACACCATTAACTAAACTGTCAGAAATGTTGAGACAACTATATTGAGGAAAATAGATAACATAAAAAATCACAGGAATGGTAGCTCCTGTAAAAGTTGTTGCCAGATTTCATCAAGTAGTAATTATACACTAATAAGGATTAGATATTTAGATATTTAAAAAACAGTTTTGGATAATCACATTTAAACTATCCTTTACACCGAAGTTGTTGGGGATTTTTTCTGAGCTAATGTAAGGTTAATAACATGATTTCAAAGTTCATTTTTCATACCAAACTTAGCTGGGTGTCCTGAATCAAGGTATAAATATTCTTCAAAAAACAAGAAACACATTCTAAATGTAATTTTTAAAAACTCTGATAAGTATCTTTCAAATATAAGTAACTAGGGAAAACCAATTTGATTATCTAGCTCTTTAATAAGCTGAATAAATTCAATTTGACAATACAGTCACAATATTACCAAGCTTATAATGCAAATAAATTTTCAGAAATGAAATTGATTCTTATAGTTAAGATTCATCATGCAAGGAAAATAAATCAACTGTTCTGAAATTTTAACAGAATCAGCAGAAAAGTATGAGTTTTAAAAATGTTATCAATAAATATCTCAGAATGATACAAGATACAGAATTTTATCATCAAACAATGAAAAAATGAAATGACTGATGAATCGATTCTGTCACTTACCCTCAAATGAAACATTTATTCTTTCATTATTCTACTTTGACAAAAATCTTAATATTTCTGTTTTTGGTCTTGATCAATTTATTTGAAGAATATCCTGAAAAGACCAAATGACTTAAAAACATTACAATTTGCCACTACTTATTTGTATGAACCAGAATTTTCTACATATAATGCAATAAAAATAAGATACAGAAATATAGTGGACACTGAAGCTGATATAAAAGAGCAACTTTCAAGCATAGCTGATGATTTAAATTCCCACTATACCACTGATTGACTATTTGAAAAATGCTGTACATATAAAATTATAGGACAATTACACAATAAAATGCTACTTTTACTTATTACACGATGTTATATAATAAAACAAATGTTCTCCACAAATTAGAAAGTTTGAAATCTAACATAATAAATCCAAAATCCTAATCATGGCATAACCTAGCTAGCTGTAACTAGCTTTCAGCTTAATTTTCCACCAGGCACACTTCTTTCCTCCAGCAATACCAAATGCTATGCAATCCCAGAATACATGATTTTAAGCCTTTGTTTATTCTCTTATCTCAGCCAGAAATGCCCCTCTCCTACTTATTCTTCTGGCAAATTTTTATTTTACTTTTAACCCTTAATAAAATGTTGCTCCTTAGACTCAAGATAGAATTAACCACTTTCTCTTCTATACTCCATTATAGTATTTATCAAATATTATTCTAATTATCTACTTAAATATATTGATTCTCAAAATAAATTGTCTTCCTAAATCCTTTGAACCCAGAATCCAAGTTATATCCATTTTTGTGTCCTTTTTTCCTGTTCTTAATTCAGAACCTAAAGTTGGAATGCATGTAAAAATAAATAATAAAAATAGTAAGTAGAAGAACAAAAGAAAACAAAGTAGACTCTTAACAGGCTAAGGGAAGTTCCTATAAATTAATCGTTGAACAAGAATAGAATGGCATGGTCCTCTAGCTGGTGCTACTTAAAAATGTGGTCTACCCACAAGCAATAGCCTACAAACTATCAATCTGTGACGAAATTAAATATAAAAATTAGGATTAAGCATTTAGAAACTTTTAAAGGAATTTAACAGTGAATTTTACTTCCGTTGAATTCATTTGTATCATTTTAATTTCATTTTTCTAGAAATTCTTTTTTAACATTCTTAATAAGTTTCAGACTGTAACAGACTGGAAATTAAAAAAAGAAAAATAAGAGGGTCCTTTACAGACAGCTTGAGATAGACTATGGAAGACAGAAAGATGAGTATGATCTTGACTCTTTTTAAGGAGAGTTTGGTTTCAAAGGAAGAATATGATATTTACATAAATTTTTGTAATATGTATCAATATAATTATACATATTTCTCAAAGTTTACATTACCTTTGACACTTTTTAAAACATATCTATTGATAGAATTATAAGTGTACTGGGAAACACATGTGCATATGTAGCATTTCTTTCTAAACTTATTTATATGAAGGCTAGATTTCAAGTTAAAACTAGGGCCTGTCAGTGTGCTGTATTCAGGAAACCCATCTCACGTGCAGAGACACACATAGGCTCAAAATAAAGGGTTGGAGGAAGATCTACCAAGCAAATGGGAAACAAAAAAAGGCAGGGGTTGCAATCCTAGTCTCGGATAAAACAGACTTTAAACCAACAAAGATCAAAAGAGACAAAGAAGGCCATTACATAATGGTAAAGGGATCAATTCAACAAGAAGAACTAACTATCCTAAATATATATGCACCCAATACAGGAGCACCCAGATTCATAAAGCAAGTCCTTAGTGACCTACAAAGAGACTTAGACTCCCACACAATAATAATGGGAGACTTTAACACCCCACTGTCAACATTAGACAGATCAACAAGACAGAAAGTTAACAAGGATATCCAGGAATTGAACTCAGCTCTGCATCAAGCGGACCTAATAGACATCTACAGAATTCTCCATCCCAAATCAACAGAATATACATTCTTTTCAGCACCACACCACACCTATTCCAAAATTGACCACATAGTTGGAAGTAAGGCACTCCTCAGCAAATGTAAAAGAACAGAAATTATAACAAATTGTCTCTCAGATCACAGTGCAATCAAACTAGAACTCAGGATTAAGAAACTCACTCAAAACTGCTCAACTACATGGAAACCGAACAACCTGCTCCTGAATGACTACTGGGTACATAACGAAATGAAGGCAGAAATAAAGATGTTCTTTGAAACCAATGAGAACAAAGACACAACATACCAAAATCTCTGGGACACATTCAAAGCAGTGTGTAGAGGGAAATTTATAGCACTAAATGCCCACAAGAGAAAGCAGGAAAGATCCAAAATTGACACCCTAACATCACAATTAAAAGAACTAGAGAAGCAAGAGCAAACACATTCAAAAGCTAGCAGAAGGCAAGAAATAACTAAGATCAGAGCAGAACTGAAGGAAATAGAGACACAAAAAACCCTTCAAAAAATCAATGAATCCAGGAGCTGGTTTTTTTAAAAGATCAACAAAATGGATAGACCGCTAGCAAGACTAATAAAGAAGAAAAGAGAGAAGAATCAAATAGATGCAATAAAAAATGACAAAGGGGATATCACCACCGATCCCACAGAAATACAAACTACCATCAGAGAATACTATAAACACCTCTACGCAAATAAACTCAAAAATCTAGAAGAAATGGATAAATTCCTGGACACATACACCCTCCCAAGACTAGGAAGAAGCTGAATCTCTGAATAGACCAATAACAGGCTCTGAAATTGAGGCAATAATTAATAGCTTACCAACCAAAAAAAGTCCAGGACCAGATGGAATAACAGCTGAATTCTACCAGAGGTACAAGGTGCAGCTGGTACCACTCCTTCTGAAACTATTCCAATCAATAGAAAAAGAGGGAATCCTCCCTAACTCATTTTATGAGGCCAGCATCATCCTGA
Source organism: Hylobates moloch (assembly GCF_009828535.3). Taxonomy (NCBI): domain Eukaryota; kingdom Metazoa; phylum Chordata; class Mammalia; order Primates; family Hylobatidae; genus Hylobates; species Hylobates moloch. Next base: position 54,379,861 of record NW_026652278.1, on the reverse strand, counting down.
TACCAAAGCCTGGCAGAGACACAACAAAAAAGGAGAATTTTACACCAATATCCTTGATGAACGTTGATGCAAAAGTCCTCAATAAAATACTGGCAAACCGAATCCAGCAACACATCAAAAAGCTTATCCACCATGATCAAGTGGGCTTCATCCCTGGGATGCAAGGCTGGTTCAACGTACAAAAATCAATAAACGTAATCCAGCATATAAACAGAACCAAAGACAAAAACCACATAATTATCTCAATAGATGCAGAAAACGCCTTTGACAAAATTCAACAACCCTTCATGCTAAAAACTCTCAATAAATTAGGTATTGATGGGACATATCTGAAAATAATAAGAGCTATCTATGACAAACCCACAGCCAATATCATACTGAAGGGGCAAAAACTGGAAGCATTCCCTTTGAAAACTGGCACAAGACAGGGATGCCTTCTCTCACCACTCCTATTCAGCATAGTGTTGGAAGTTCTGGCAAGGGCAATCAGGCAAGAGAAGGAAATAAAGGGCATTCAATTAGGAAAAGAGGAAGTCAAATTGTCCCTATTTGCAGATGACTTGATTGTATATCTAGAAAACCCCATCGTCTCAGCCCAAAATCTACTTAAGCTGAAAAGCAACTTCAGCAAAGTCTCAGGATACAAAATCAATGTGCGAAAATCACAAGCATTCTTATACACCAATAACAGACAAACAGAGAGCCAAATCATGAGTAATCTCCCATTCACAATTGCTTCAAAGAGAATAAAATACCTAGGAATCCAACTTACAAGGGATGTGAAGGACCTCTTCAAGGAGAACTACAAACCACTGCTCAATGAAATAAAAGAAGATACAAACAAATGGAAGAACATTCCATGCTCACGGATAGGAAGAATCAATATCATGAAAATGGCCATACTGTCCAAGGTAATTTATAGATTCAATGCCATCCCCATCAAGCTACCAATGACTTTCTTTACAGAATTGGAAAAAATGACTTTAAAGTTCATATGGAACCAAAAAAGAGCCCACATTGCCAAGACAATCCTAAGCCAAAGAACAAAGCTGGAGGCATCATGCTACCTGACTTCAAACTATACTACAAGGCTACAGTAACCAAAACAGCATGGTACTGGTACCAAAACAGAGATATAGACCAATGGAACAGAACAGAGCCCTCAGAAATAATGCCACATATCTACAACTATCTGATCTTTGACAAATCTGACAAAAACAAGCAATGGGAAAGGGATTCCCTATTTAATAAATGGTGCTGGGAAAACTGGCTAGCCATATGTAGAAAGCTGAAACTGGATCCCTTCCTTATATCTTATACAAAAATTAATTCAAGATGGATTAAAGACTTACATGTTAGACCATAAAAACCCTAGAAGAAAACCTAGGCAATACCATTCAGGACATAGGCATGGGCAAGGACTTCATGTCTAAAACACCAAAAGCAATGGCAACAAAAGATAAAATTGACACATGGGATCTAATCAAACTAAAGAGCTTCTGCACAGCAAAAGAAACTACCATCAAAGTGAACAGGCAACCTACAGAATGGGAGAAAATTTTTGCAACCTACTCATCTGACAAAGGGCTAATATCCAGAATCTACAATGAACTCAAACAAATTTACAAGAAAAAAAACAAACAACCCCATCAAAAAGTGGGCGAAGGATATGAACAGACACTTCTCAAAAGAAGACATTTACGCAGCCAAAAAACACATGAAAAAATGCTCATTATCACTGGCCATCAGAGAAATGCAAATCAAAACCACAATGAGATACCATCTCACACCAGTTAGAATGGTGATCATTAAAAAGTCAGGAAACAACAGGTGCTGGAGAGGATGTGGAGAAATAGGAACACTTTTACACTGTTGGTAGGACTGTAAACTAGTACAACCATTGTGGAAGCCGGTGTGGCGATTCCTCAGGGATCTAGAATTAGAAATACCATTTGACCCAGCCATCCCATTACTGGGTATATACCCAAAGGATTATAAATCATGCTGCTATAAAGACACATGCACACGCATGTTCCGTGCGGCATTATTCACAATAGCAAAGACTTGGAACCAACCCAAATGTCCAACAATGATAGACTGGATTAAGAAAATGTGGCACATACACACCATGGAATACTATGCAGCCATAAAAAATGATGAGTTCCTGTCCTTTGTAGGGACATGGATGAAACTGGAAACCATCATTCTCAGCAAACTATCACAAGGACAAAAAACCAAACACCGCATGTTCTCATAGGTGGGAATTGAACAACGAGAACATATGGACACAGGAAGGGGAACATCACACACCGGGGACTGTTGTGGGGTGGGGGGAGGAGGGAGGGATAGCATTAGGAGATATACCTAATGCTAAATGATGAGTTAATGGGTGCAGCACAGCAACATGGCACATGTATACATATGTAACAAACCTGCACGTTGTGCACATGTACCCTAAAACTTAAAGTATAATAATAATAAAATAAAATAATTAAAAAAAAACTAGGGCCTGTTTCTGTCACTGCCTATGAGACACAATGGTATAGGGTGCCACCCATCTTTGACTGACTCCATACAGAACTAACTTACTGCCTGATAACATTATTCAACTCTCTACATCTCTCTGTCTGACTTGCCTAATCACAAAACCCTGGAAATATATAAAAGTAAGATGAGTACACAGTTTTTTCCCAAAGACTCTCTTTGCAATATTTTTATTCCTATCGAGAGAGTAACTCATGTCTCAATCTTTTGCACTAGGTGTTGGCAAACTTTTTCTATAAAGGTCTACACAGTAAGTATTTTAAGGTTTGTGGGCTATGTGGTCTGTTACAGCTACTCAGCCCTGTTGTTGTAGCAAGAAAGTAGCAATAGTCATTATGTAAACAAATGAGTATGGCTGTATTTCAATAAAATTTTACTTACAAAAACAGGTAGCAGGCTTATGGATTTTGCCCAGGGACCATAACATGCATGCCCCTGTTCTGCATCACAGATATAACTCTAAAACGCAGCCATTAAGGACCTATTGGACCTATTGCACAGTAGATGATCAAAAGTTACATAATTCTTGTTGGCATTTATCATCAGCTTTTAAAATGTTAAAGACTGAGAGATTCACCAATATTCAAATTCCTGGAAGATGAGACACTATTTCTCAAAAAATCAGAGTATACTGAAAAATCTTTTATGCCTTGTTTTTACTGGCATATGTCTAAGGAAACTATAAGCTTTTAATACCATTATTAGATAGCAACATACCCACAGGCTATAGAAAACAAAAATACAGATCTATTTACACTAGTTGCCACAACCACTACAACAAATGGTGTATATGCATAATCCCCATGGAGCAGCCCCTTTTAAATGAGCCACAACATGGCTCAAGTAGTCATAATATAACAAACAAAACTAATGACAATTCCAAGTATGACTTTCTTGGTTCAACTCACATCTGTTGAGCATCTTCAAAATACAGGGCTCTTAGTTACATTTGTAACAAACCTGGTTTTAGATTTATTTCATCTTTGTTGTTTAAAGTTGGATGTGACCACTCCTTTCCCTCAAAGGGTGAGATACAAAGCACATTAAAAGTCACTGTAAAACTGAAGTTAAATCCTAACCTTTCCCTTTTCACTTAATTTCCAGTCTCCCTGGTGGAATATATGTTTCTATAAGCAATTCTCCCCATTCTAGAACTCTTCTCCCCAGAACACAAGAATTGCTGACCTTTTAAGTTTCTAAGGGTTCTCTTAATGTTAGATTTGAAACATCTTCATTTAAGTCAAAAATTCTTTTTGCTTTATACTAATCTCTCAAAAATGTCTCCTAAGATTCAACAATATCTTTATGGAGATAGCTCAAAAATCACTATTTCACAATCCTCTCTAAACTATTAAGTGGTTAGTTTTATATTGTACTGATTCTCACAGTATTATCATCAGATCTTGTATAGCCTTTGAGGAATGAGAATAAAGAAAAAAAAAGAGCCTTAAAAGAATATCAGTGGGTAATCTCATGGGGAAACACACTGAAACAATAATGACAAAGCAGTATATAATATTATTCCGGTAAAACAATATCTATGAGAGAGATATGCCCCTAGAAAAGTGGTTAGGACATATTTGGATATTCACCAGCTCCTAAAATCTGAGATGTAAAAAATTAATGTCATCAGGATGTTTAAAAATTATTTTCTTTCTCTTTTTCTCCTTTCCTGTCAATGATTCTTCAGATTTCCCAGACTTAAAATTCTGAAGTTACTCCTGATCACTTTGCATGTTGCCTGAAATTTCAATCAATCATGAATTCCTCATGATTCTTTTTTGGTTTCTTATATACCATTTCCAGTCACTACCCTCAACATATACAGAATATGCTGAAGCTTTCTACTTATTTTTTTCTGCTCAGACTGTCCTATTCTTCTACACATTTAAGTCATCTCCAAACACTGATTTTACTTCTCAAATGTATGTATATAAAATATAGTCTGCTCAAATGATGGTTTAACTACTGTCTCAGCACTTTGGAAGGCCAAGGCGGGCAGATCACGAGGTCGGGAGTTCAAGACCAGCCTGGCCAACATGGTGAAACCCCATCTCTACTAAAAACACAAAAATTAGCCGGGCATGGTGGAGGGTGCCTGTAATCCTAGCTACTTGGGAGGCTGAGGCAGGAGAGTCACGTGAAACCAGAAGGCGGTGATTGCAGTGAGCCAAGACTGCGCCACTGCATTCTAGCCTGGGTGAAAGAGCGAAACTCCATCTCAATAATGATAATGATAATAATGAAATATTTTAAAGTTTAAAAAGGAGGTATAAGTTTTATAGTAAAAATAGAATTTAAATAATTAATAAAAGATAAAAAGATTCACATACAGAAATATAACAGAAATGGAAAATAAATCCAAGAAAGAGGCACATTCTACAAGGCAAAACTTATATTATGCATCTACTAAAGAAAGGCAGAAAAGGAAAACCAGAAAGTAGAAGGATTTATGCTTGCTGCAATAAGTGACATAGCTGCTGTTATTATCGAGGCCCAGGATGAAATATAAAAGTAATCAGGAAAGTATACTCACATAAGTTAGAGGAAAAAGCAAGATTGGGCCTAATTGAGGGAGAAATATCAGTAGAGATAAAACCAAGTAATTTGAATGTTGTCTGAATAGCATTCTATAGAGAGTGAATTTCTGACAGGGCCTACCTAGGCAACAAAGTAAGTTGCCAGTGTTAAACTTACAACACATCAGTCATTCTACCACTGGAGGGAGTCTGGTCACATATCCTTTGATGTAACTTTCGCTCTAGTAACTTCCTGGTCTTCCCTGGGAATGAATTAGAACCCTACCAAGAATATGAATTGGTTTAATACAATCTGATGGTTTCCAAATTTTTTGTTTCTTTTAGTTTTTATTTTATTTTTGTTTTGTTTCACACTCACTAATATCTCTATAGTCATATTTGGGTCAAAGAAATTAATCTACACGCTATGTGTCCTAGTACATGTCTATCCTTGGAAAAAGTTAATAAAGAAAAACATTGTAAATTAAGAACAGAGAAGGGCTCTAAGGCAAATACCTAAACAAAGCAACCATCAAGTTACAAGGTGCATGAAAAATAGCAAACGGCAGATTTGAACTAGAAACTGAAAACAATTTTTAGGGCTAAGTGATAAAGATATTACTGATAGGAAGGTAAAAGAGAAGTAAAAGATAAGAGTACTATAACTGTGATTTCAAAATTTACTATTCTTTAAAATTCAGAATTTACAGATTCTAGTAATTACTCATGAAGTTGAAGCGATTTCCTATAACATGTAACTGAAATTAATAAAAACGACAAGGACCTAGACACTGGCAAAAAAGAAATTTTAAAAAGCAGTGGTTCAATTCAAGAAGTTATGTGGACAATATTCCATTCAGAATAATAATTATTACTGTCTATTTTGTATTAATATCAAGACTGGTAAATTCTATGAAAGTAATACTTTACTTATTTAAACAATCCTACAGGATTGGTATTATATCCACTTTACATAAGAAAGCTTGAGGCTGAAACAAGTTAAGTAATTTAAGGTTACACGGCTTTCAAGAGCCAATATTGTAACAAGGGTGGTCTGATCTAAAATGGTATTATCACTATGCTATACTGCATGTCACTGAGACTGAGTAATGACTACGTTACATTCTTGTAATAAAGACTATTAAAGGTAACAGTTATGGGTACTCCTCTTAGACGTCTGCTTCAGAAAATGCCATTACGGATTATCTAATATCACTGTGCTACTAAGCATTTGTTACTTTTTATTTCCAAAGTTAAAATTTGTTTAATTCACATGCCAATAACATAAATGAGGTCTTGACTTATAATTTAAATAAATTTGATAAACTCAACATTCAAAGAAATTTATCTTTTTAAATAAGTAAAAGAGATAAAATCTTTTTTTCCTCCATTTTTTTCCACATAAGTATTGTTAGAGACAAAGACAAGGAAATCTGTTAGCTTCTGTGTAATTTCTTTCCAGTGTGTTTCCTTGCTGACTACATCATAAACCCTATGGTTTATACCTTATCTGCGCAGTCATAAAGTGCCCTACTCATGAAAATAATATTTGTTAAAGCCACGAAGCCTTGAGGGTAGATTTAAATGTTTTAAAACAAATTAATTATGTATTTTCTTCCTTACTATAACAAAGCTGGAGCCAGCTTAGATACATGTAAGGCAACATGTAGATAAATCTTTCCTATTCAACGAGGAAGAAAAAGTGTATGTGTGTGTGTATATGTGTATATATATATATATACACACACTATATATATACTATATGTACATATATACTATATATATACTATATATACTATATATATACTTTTTCTATATATATATTTTTCTATATATATTATATATGTGTGTGTATGTGTGTGTGTGTATATATATATATATGATTAAAAGATGAAAAGCACAAGTAATATAAAATTCTGTGTGTGGGGTGGGAGCTGTTTTGCCACAGGTCAGTGAAGGTCTGAAGTAGCTATCAAACTGTAAATGGGCTCCCATATTATTAATGTTTCCAAACAAGAAAATTTCTCTTTCATTTTATTTGAAAAGTCATAATAAAAGTATATCATGTATGCAATTTGAGTATACTTCAGCACAGCAGAGATGGAGAAACAAAAATACTCTTCTACTTGCAATAGGAATAGAAGCCTGTAGATTTACAGTATATTTTCAGAGTTATACCTGGGCAAGGACCAGGTGCTGGCAAACAAAGTACACATGCCTAGGAAAGACAATCCATGAGGTAGTGTGTGTGTGTGTGTGTGTGTGTGTGTGTGTATAACTGTCTTGCTTAATTGAAAAGCCAATTATATTATCATGTGGATTCTAACCCATATTCTTCAGAAACTATTAAATATTTTTAGAAACTATGAAAAAAATTGAATTATTGTTGATAATGTAATCATCAATTCATAGGAAAATAGGCAAGTAACAGACAAAAACAAAAACAAAAAAAACTCAACGAAACATAAGAGAGATACACAGTTATGTTCATCAGCAGGCATAACTCTTGGTTGATACAGTATGAAAACATTATAAAATTAAAAATATCTCTGATTGGAGAACATAACTATACTTTCCCCTATTCTATTTTATTCCACTTCCAGGGAATTAATGTTTCATTTTTTTTCATCACCAAATTAACAGTAGATTAAAATAAAGTAAGAAAAGAGCAAACAAAACAAATGTATTCTATCATAAATTACGAAATATAGCTCTTATTAGGTACTTAAACACATAAATAGATCTTCTGTCCCATATTCTGCCACATCCTTTTCTATGTTACATCGTTATAGAAGTAAAATAATGAGACTTGAGCGGAAAGAAAGTGAAAGGAGGGAAGCAAAGGGAGTAAAAAGCATCTAGCTGAAAATTTCTCAATACAAAATGATGCTAAATAAGGTCTGTTTGACAAATTTAATGCAACATTTCCTACGCTGTTCTACTAAAAACAAACAACACTACTCCCCCTAAATTATTCCTATGAAGCCAAGTTAATATTTTTGGAATTGACATGTAAGATAGGATAACAAAATAAGTTAAGCATTTAACAACATCTCTAAACAAAGTATTTCCAAATTTTATACATCTTCTAGTAGAAGAGTTAGCTCTCTGTATTTGTTGGTGTATGCTATTTTATAAAATAAAACCCTATTTAATTAGTCTATGTAAATTACTTGGAAGTCTGCAAATAGTAATTTTCATAGATGTTACTTAGTGCCAGCACCCTCCCCAAAATTAAATGTTACATAATTTGTTCATTTTGTGGGATTCCTAATTTGAAAAGAAACAACTAAAAAATAATACCAGAATAAAATAGCTACTCCTCTAGGGGATCACAGTAAATACAGCATTAATTTTTGCACTCTCTTAACTCTGTGAACTTCATTAAAAAGTTTAAATTTTCCCTAATATCTTTGAAACACGTGGTAAATGCAGTTTTAAGTATTGAGATTACTGGGTTCTGAAGAGCAATAATGAATGCCTAGTTCCACTGAGTACAAGAATGAGCTTTTGCTTTATCATTGCAATAAATAAAAATGAAGTCTACTTTTATTAGTCTTGTGTTTCTCTCAAACCAATCTAAGAAAATGAAAATATTTACAATTTGCAATGGTTACATTACAAAAAGTCACTTCATAAAAGTCTAAACTAAAATCCAAATGACTTCCTATGTGTTATTAAAAATAATCTTTACAGTCTATAATCATGCAAGTTTACATATGGAATACCAAACTGATAAATGTTTTTAGATACCAGAAATACGTGCAGTTACTACCATGGTGACTAAAACAGTCTAAGAATAAAGGAAATACAAGCTGCCTTTGCAAGTGTATTTATTTATTCATATACTACATCTGTATCAGAAATTAAAGTGGTTTTGGTTTCAAAAAGGTTTGAATTCTGGTTTCAAAATTATTAAATATAAATTTACATTAATAAATTTAAAATTTATTAATAAACAAATTCGGTGCTTGCTTGATATAAACGTGCTGAATAGCAATGCCTAACCAAGTGATTACCATTTAAATGACTTTGGAAACAAGACCTCTGCTCCCTATTTGGATTAGGCTGATAAATTTTATGACCTTACTGTGAGCGTATTAGTATCTGTACATAACTTTAGTTAAAGAAATGTTTTACAATCATTACCTCTATATACAGTTAAACATTAATTTCACTTACAGTCAAAAGTATTCGGGGCCCTCTTAACATGTGAACTGTGTTTCCTTTGTCAGATGTAGAATTTTACAATTATTCGGCCAACCAATTACTAATCAGATGATTTCTTTACAAATGAAGTTTTGTTCCACATTACTAAAGTAGCAGACTCTAACTAGTCCAGCTAACCCAGAAGCACTGTTAACTAACCACACCGCACACAGCACTAGCTTATGTCTTCAACGCTCAGACCTGTATTCAATCAATTTCCTTCTACAGGAGCCTGCCAACTTCAACAACAGAATAAACGATATAATATCAACACGCAATGGTACGTACTCGCCACAAAGTCTGAATCACAGCACAAATATTAGGCCAATATTTTCGGCAGTCTGACTCGAGCCCAGGAACCACGAAGACTGAGTCCGTCCTTGGTGCTGAAATGCACAGTTTTTCTGCACCCTCACTGAAAAACTGTCCTCCTAATCCCAATCCAAGAGGCTAAAAAGACTTGTTAATTTGGGGAGCCTGAGGATGGGAGGTTTAAAAAAGAAAATGATAAGTTTCTAGAAGAGAATGCTAACTAGTGTGTGTGTGTGTGTGTGTTGGGGGAAGCGGGTTGCTAGAAACATCCCGAGGGCATTTCCCCTTCAGTGCCCGGAGAACCAGGAAATCCGGACTGCGGCAAAGATCGGAAACGCCTCGTCGGGGCAGGAGCAGCGAGCGGGAATATCGCCCTCGTCCGCGCCAGGCGGGCGAAGGCGGCGAAGGGCGCCACGGTTGTGGACGGCGACTTTCCGCGCCAAGGCGCGAGCCCCGGGGTCCTTTTGTTTCTGGGGTGAGGGGAGGGCGGTGGGCGGAGGGTAACCCACATCTGCATTTATTTGCACAGAGGGGACAACAAAAGACCCTGCCGCCCTGGCGAGCGGCGTCGGCGGAGCCAGAGTGGCCCCGGCGCCTCGGCGCGAACTCGGTCCCTTTCCTCGCGGTCCCGGCCGCTCTTACCGTCCCGGTCGCACAGCTGAATGGCCTCCAGGCTGAGGTTTTTGATCACCTCCTCACAGGGGCTGGTGGGGCTGTTGAGGGCATGATCCAGGCGCGGCACCTCCATTTTTCCAACCCACTCTGAAGCCCGCCTGCTTCGTATACAGGCTCTCTCTGCCGGCCGAGTGGGCAAGAAGAGCGGGAAAGGGAGGGGGAGTGGCAGAGGGAGGGAAGGAGGCCTGGGACGCGGTGATGCGGTGCCGAGGCTGAGGCGCCGGGCTGGAGAGCCGCCGCGAAGGCGACAGCTGTGGCAGGAGCTCCGGGGAGTGTGTGGCTCTGAGAGACCGAGCAGGACCCGGCGCGAGGACGGGAAGCGCGCGCTCCCGGCGGGGAGGGGACGCGGCGCGCGGGGAACGTGAGGGAGAGGGCACGACGCGCGCACGCGCGCGGGAGAACGCGCCCACCTGCTGGCGCGCGGCGGCCCCTCCCCCGCCCTTCTGCGCGCACGCGCCCCCACCTGCCCTCGAGCCACTGCCAAGGCAACCTCGCGCGTGAGGCGTCTGGCGACCCAGCGCGCGGGAACGGCGGGCGCTATACGCCGCGCGGTCTGCCTCGCCCTCTCTCCTGGTGATAGCCATTTGGCGTCTTCTGTCTGCTCTCGGTGCCTGGCGAAGCCCGAGTTGGCCCTGAGGTGTCTGCACGGGGAGGCGAGGGCGAGCATGTTGGTTGTTTACCAAGAATTGGAAAAATAAGAGCCCGGACTCTTCGGACTCTGTACGGTATTGGCGTGTGGGAGTCACCTCCTCCCCTGAAGGTCCCAGGATACTCGCTGCCCGCACCCTGCAGGCTCGGCCGGACATTCCTCGGAAACAGCTGCGTCTGTGTGAGAAATGAGCGGATTACCTGAGGCGTGGAGGGGTTTAGAGGCAGCATTTTGCCAGTCCCCGACCCTGAAGCGGGGCAAACGTGGGAACTCCTTACTGCCAGAAAGGTGAGGGAATGAGGAGATGCGGCAAGCCTGCTGAAAAGGCGGTAGACATGCTGCGGGGCCAACAGCCACGGGACCAGCAGCCACCCAGTCTGCCTTCGCCGCGTAGCTTCATTCATTCATGCGCCTAGCAAATAAGTATTCAATGCTCACCCTGTGCCATTGTTCTGGGCGTCAATGAAGGGAGTATAAACAGCACCTGCTCCTATGGATTTGGAAGGAATCTTTGCTACGATAGCTAATGAAGATTGACTTGTGCTTCCTCAAGCTACCCTAAATTTGTATGCCCATTGCTTTTAATTGCATTTAAGATTCTGCAGTGCACTTAGTGGATGTGCAAACGTTTTAAACATAAAATAGAGGTCACAGCCTATTGACCTCTGTTCCCATTTGCTTCTTTGGAATAGTTTTTAGTTTTGTTGCTATCTCGGGATCAAAAATAGTGTCCCCTCTTTTCTTAATGTGCTTATAAATTAATATAAGTTCCCTTTTATTGATTTCCCATTTCAGACATAAATGTTAACAAGTAACAGTTTACACATAGATGTCTGTATGCTGCTCTTTCTAGTCACATCCATTTAGCCATAACATGATGAAGTCTAGTTAATTGAAGCTTCAATAAATGGAAGGACCAGCTTAAAGTAAAATAAGCCTGTGAAAAATCTTGGCACAATTGAAATTTCATAAATATCTGTGAAAGATAATTAGGCATCTTAAAGTGAAAAGTCTTCATTATGAACTTATTAATGAAGATGGATGTTTTTGAAGTTTGAAAGAATTCTTGTCTTAAGGTAGGGGTGTCCCCAAGGAGAGGGTAAATTATTACTTGTCAAAGGATATGACAAGAGAGTACTTACTGGTGAATTTTCTGTGTTTGAAAGCCTGGCTCTGTAGGACTAGAAATTGGTATTGTAAGCCCAACAGTGGGTTCATTTTTTAGAGTAGTCTCAAATTTATAAATCTCAAAAAAAAGGAACTGTGTAAACTAGAATAACAATTTACTGATTTACAAGTAAGAAATATGACATACATTTAATTCAAACTCATGCAAATATTTGTTAAGTACCTATGTCCAGGACACTGTGCTGTGTGTTGAAAATTTGGAGTTCAAATTTATCAAGAAAGATATATATTGAAAAAGTAAAAGTAGGATGGGTATTAAGAAGGAGGAAGTATGGGAGCTTGTAGAAGCACACACGAGGTTTGTAACCTTGATTAGATGGTCAGGAAGATCTCCAAAATGATTTTATCTTAAGGGAATGAGAAATTATTAAAAAAGGCTTTAAATAGGAAATTAGCATGATCAGATTTGTCGGCTAGAATATTTGTGTAATCAGAAAGGGTAATGTTTCAAGAAGTGTATTAATGTCACTTTCTGAGTATACACCTTAATCAGTCCAAGGCACCTTTCTGCTGAGGATTTGGATTCTTGTATAAAAAATACAAAAGAAATATTTACTATTTAACTTTCGATATTAAATATAGGATTTTTTAAATCGAGTTTTTAGGCTTCAAATCAAGGCATTGTCAAGACATAAAATGTAAATTTGTTTATGGTTCAACATATCAAGGCTAGGGCTGGTGGACCAAATGATAGGGTTTCTCCCATAGTGAAGACAACATATCTTAGTCCAGTATGAAGGATTTAGCCAGAGATTGATATAAGGAAGGTGGTGGCTATGAAGTAGGTAAAGTAGAAGAAAATCCTATTCTCTTTGGCTTGGAGAATTATGGGAAAGGGGTAGAAGAGCTCGAGAAAGACAACCAGAAACATTTTTACTGTTCCCACCCTGAAGATGTAGGGTGAGGGGTTGTGGCTTTAGAAATACCCAGATTGGTGTGGGAAAACTCAAGGACAAAGAAATTACTTTCCCAGTTCTCAGATATCTGGGAAGATATCCGGCTGAGCAGGGACCACATTCCAGTAACCTTGAACAGGGCGGAGACAGGGTAGGCATTGACTTTCCAGAGGGCTGTAAGTTTCTATGTACTGTTGAAACTCAGAAAACAATACTCCCCTCCTCCACAAAAAAAAAAAAAAAAAAAAAAAGGCCTCAGAAGTAAAAATTTTTCCTCTCATCTTCTGACCTCCAGCCTCTCAGTCTCATTTTCCCCTGAGGCTAGCTATAAGAAACTAGAATCCCTGTTCCCCAAGGTGGGTTATAGAAACCACAATTCCTTTTCCCTAAAGCCAGCCATAAAATCTAAAAATATTACTCTAACTTTTTTTCTGCTTTTCTGTGTAAAAACTGGCCATAAAGAAATTATCTTACCTACCTTGTTTAACTGAAGGTCATAAGATCCTCATTCCAGAGAGGGCCCTGCCACATAGCCAAAGGAAGAAGTGCATGCTCAGAGAGGTCAAGAAGAATCTAGACAGACAGGCCTTTCTGGGTTTCCCCACTCAATCTATTAGTATTAGGTCATATCCCTTTTGTCCAGTCATATTTGTTCGTGACTGTTCATACCTTGTTGAACCTAGGGATTAAAATGGTCAATTTTCCCTGTGTCTTTGGGTCTTCATTCTGAAGGCTTCTGTTGGAAATGTGGTGTTCAAATTTCACGTAAAACTATGATCAAATAAATTTGTATGCCTTTTCTCCTATTAATCTGCCTCTTGTCAGTAATTTTCAGCTAACCTTCAGAGGGCTAAGGGGAAGTGTTCTCTTGGCTCCAGCAGTACTCAGAAGGTGGTTGAGTTGAGAGCTATCCAATCTTCTCTGAAGTTTTGTGTTAAAAGAGCAAGGTGACACTTTAGCAAAGACTATGGAGTGGACCTTCTAGACCAGGGATGTCTAAAGTACCAAAGAGATGAGACCCACCCATCAGAGATGGCCACCAGGCCCTGAAGCACAGACCGTGAATCTCTTGCTACCAACTTCAAGTGAAAGACCAGAAGCAACTAGACATATGAGGAATGTCACCTCAGAGACCAGAGGAGGCAGAAGGACCTGTTCAAACCCAATGACCCTTTGTCCCAATGCCTCAAGTAATGGTGTCTAGGGCTATCTGATATTTCCAGATACTATCTAAAATAAGATGTAGGGGAAAGGTAGAAATCTTAGAGACCGAGGGTCTTAACATAATGAACCTGAACTTTAAGGAACTGCTTAAAATACTGAATGAACCCAGGTTTCTGGGTTACAATAACAACACATTATTTCCCCTCCCCTGTTTGTCAGTGACTGAGATTTCATGAAGATGATCGAATCAGTTTAGATAAAATGAAAATTCTACCTTTTTATACCTAAATTGCAATGTAGTTGCAATCCCCATACACTCAACATCACTTAATCGTTAGCTTCAGATGTCCGCTCTTATAATCAAAATCCTACCAATCATCCGAGCCCCAACTCATATGCTACATTCTTTTGAAATGATTCCCTCTGTCAAACACCTTTATGTTGTATTTCTGTGGGGCTTTATAGTTCTCTTACAGACATCATGATTTATAAATTATTAATGTACATGAAGAATCAGAATCAAATTTTAGGGCCTTAAATATATCTAATTCAATACCTTATTCCAATGTCAAAGCCCTTGACAAGAAGTTATTTATCTCCTAATAAATATTAAATTAAAATCCTCATGAAGTTATCCGAAGTCTTTCTCACTCTGAGCCCAAACATATCTCCTATAAGAGCACTACAAAGGCCTTAGTTTTCCCATTTGTTTGTGATACAGAATAATAATCCTTCCTATTATACATGTATATTCAAATATCTGCCTAAATACTCAGTTTTTGCAAATGTTTGTGATATCCCATTGTTTTGAGTCCCTCTGTCACTCTACACACTCTTCTAGATAGCTCCAATTTTTCTGGGTCCATAGGTAAACACACCAGGTGTGGAAATATAACAAGAATATAAAAGAAAACACAGTAGAATAACACCATCTTTGTTGTGTGTGCCAGACATCTTGTAATGCAGCCCAGGAGCACATTAGTTTTTTTGACAATGATATCACTCTGCTCACACACCCTCAGCTTGCAAACACATAAAAATCCTATTATCTCTTCTGTGAACATTTCTTATTTCTCCTGTGATACTGTAAATTTTAAACACATAGTGTTTGCAAAGAGAAGATACTTAGGCCAATTTGCTGAATTATTTTAGTGAACTCTGATACTTCGAATGTATTTAGTTATATTGCTCCAGCTAGCCTAGGATTTTATCAAAGTAGGCTACACAGTCCTTTTGGTAGGCTAGTCCATAGGTCTACCTTATTCATAATAAAATGACCCACGACCCCTGGCACAACTAAGGATTTTATGACTACGCAGAGGGTGCCAAGAACCAAAACCAAATAGAAACAAACTCCACAAAATGCATAATAAATGAGTGCATCTTATTTCCTCTCGTAACACTATGGAAACTTTTCCTAAGCCCTATTGTAAATGGAAGGGCAAAGGAAAACTCATAATCAACAGAAACACAGTTGAAGGCAATCCAAATATTCCAAATTGTTTGTCCTGACTCAAGAAGTGTTGGGACTTGTGAAGATCAAGTGACATAATGCATATAAAAGTATTATTATAAACTGTAAATCACCCCCAAAAGTTAGGATATTGTTACTGTAGGACACCAAAACGACATTAAGAAAGCATATTTGGTTAATTTTACAGTACAAATTTATGGAAATAGTTTTATAACTTCTTAAAAACTGAGAACTTTCATATTTAGAGTATCTTTATGCTTTAATGTGTTGAGGATTTTAAAACACAAGGATGATTTAACATACACAAATAAATAAATATCATATACCATATTAACAAACTATAGGACAAAAACCATATGATCAAATCAGTAAATGCAAAAAAGGAATTCAACAATGTTTAACATCTTCTCAAATAAAAACCGTTAACAAATTAGGCATTGAAGGAATGCAACTCAACACAACAAAGACTATGTATAGCAAGCCCATAGCTAATATCATGCTTAATGGTGAAAAATTGAAAGCTTCTGGTGGTTCATGCCTGTAATCCCAGCACTTTGGGAGGCCGAGGTGGGTGGATCACAAGGCCAGGAGATCGAGACCATCCTGGCTAACACGGTGAAATCCCATCTCTACTAAAAATACAAAAAATTAGCCGGATTTAGTGGCGGACACCTGTAGTCCCAGCTACTCAGGAGGCTGAGGCAAGAGAATGGCTCCTGAACCCGGAAGGCAGAGCTTGCAGCGAGCTGAAATCACACCACTGCACCCTAGCCTGGGCAACAGAGCAAGACTCCATCTCAAAAAAAAAAAAAAAATACTGAAAGCTTTTCCTTTAAGATCAAGAATAAAATAAGAATGCCTATTCTCACCACTTCTATTCAACATATTACTGGAAATCCTAGCCAGAACAATTAGGCAAGAAAATGAAAAAAGGCATGCAAATAGGAATGGAAGAAAAATTATCTCTGTTTGCAGATGACATGATCTTATATATAGAAAATCATAAAGACTCCACCAAAAAAACTCTTAGAACTTACAAATTCAGTAAAGTTGCAGGATACAAAGTTAGCATACAAAAATCAGTCGTGTTTTTATACAACAGCAACAAAACAACAAACTATTTGAAAATCAAGGAAACAATTCCATTTACAATAGCATCAAAAAGAATAAAATACCTAAAATAAGTTAAACCAATGATATGAAAGATCTGTACAATGAAAACTGTAAAATATTGATGAAACAAATTGTAGAATACACAAGTAAATAGAAAGATATCCCATCTTGAGAGATTGGAAAGATTAATAGTGTTAAAATATCCACACTGTCCAAAGCAATCTACAGACTCAATGCAATCTCTATCAAAATTCCAAAGGCGTTTCACAGAAATAGAAAAAACAACCCTAAAATTTACATGAAACCACACACACACACACACACACACACACACACAAACAGAAGAGCTAAAGTAGTCTTGAGCAACAACGAAGCCAGAGGCATCACAGTTCCTGATTTCAAACTATATTACAAAGTTAGAGTAATCAAAGCAGCATGTTACTGGCATTAAATGGACACATAGACCAGTGGAACAGAATAGAGAACCCCAAAATAAATCCATGTATTTAGTCAACTGATTTTTGACAAAGGTGCCAAGAACACACAATGAGGAAAGGACAGTCTCTTCAATAAATGGTTTTGGGGTAACTGGATATCCACATGTGGAAAAATGAAATTAGACCTTTATTTCACACCATATAAAAATCAACTAAAAATGGGTTAAATACTTAAATACCTGAAACTATAAAACTAATAGGAGGAAACGGGAAGGCTTCATGACATTGGTAATTTGGAGGGGGCCATAAACCCAAAGACACAAACAGCAAAAGCAAAAATAGACAAATGAAATTACATCAAACTAAAAGTCTTCTGCAGAGCCGAAGAAACAATAAACAGAATGAAGAGACAACCTATGGAATGGGGAAAAATTGTTTGCAGACCATACATCGTATAAGGGGCTACTATCCAAAATATATAACAAACACAAACAACTCAATTGGAAACAGTCCTGATTTAGGAAAACAGCCCGATTTAAATAGACATTTGTCAAAAGAAGATGTACCAGTGTTCAACAGGTATATGAAAAATGCTCAAAATCACTAAATGTGAGAAAAATCTAAATTAAAATCATAATATATTACCTCACACCTGTTAAAAGAGCTATTAATTGACAAGACAAAAGATAACGAGTGTTGGAGAGGATGTGGAGCAAAGGAAAGCCTTGCACATTGTTGGTGAGAATGTGAATTAGTACAGCTATTGTAGAAAACAGTATGAGGGTTCCTCCAAAAATTAAAAATAGAACATATGATCCAGCAATCCCTCTGTTGGGTATATACCCAAAGGTATATCCTAAATATATGTAATTTTTATCAGTCAAAATATTTTTTAAAATTTAAAATGATCCCACCCTCTCTTTCCTGGGGGGAAGAACGAAGGCAGCATGAAGTTGCTCATTTGCTCTTATCTTTAGCTCAGTAGGTTCCGGTAACTTGCTGCTTCTCCTTCCCTCATCTGTGCTCTTCATTCAGTGCCTCTGTACTGCAAGATAGACATAGCTTCCTATTTTTCTCCCCTGTAGCTTCTTTAGTCTTTCTCTTTCTCTGGACTCTCTTTTCTTTCTCTTTTTACATTGCCAAATCTCCTTGATTTAAAAAACTATCTTACTTGAACCAGTTATTTTCCAATTTCTTAATATTCTAATGTATGGAAGGGGCCCATTATAAAATGTGAAGTGCTATAAACGTGTTATTCATTGCTTCCACTTACTTTTTATCCTCATACAACGTATCACCAATCTTCAGCACCCTGATTACTCTTCAAATGTCATGTGGATTTGGTAAGATTTTCATATCACCAAATGTAAAGGCCTTTTATCATGTGCATCATCTTTGATATTTCAGCAGTTTATTTCTGCTGAACTTCTGTAGTGCTAAACTCTACTGGATCTCTTCTGATATGTGTGCTTCCTGTTTATCAACTCTAGCTTCTATGCTACCCCCTTGAGTGTAGGTATACTTTAAAGTTCAACCTTTGACATTATGTTCTTTTCTGTTTAAAACTATTTCCTCTGAGAATTCATGAATTCTCATGAATTTTAATTTCCTCTTAATATTTAAATTCTCACCTTTGTTGTCAGATTCCTGTCTCAACTCCCTATCTCTAAACAAAAGCCATTGCCCTATTTCTGACTGTCTAATGAAAATTTTTATTTGCATTCCCATAATCATTTCTAATTAATTAATTACTTCCCCAAACTAATTTCTTTTTCTAATTTCATGCATTATAGTTACTGGGAGCAGTATCTTCTTAGCTTATATTACCCAACTTTCTGATTTTCTCTTTTTCTCTTTAAATCAAACAGTCATCAAAATCATTACAATTTTTCACTGTTTCTTGGATATGTGCCTTTTTCTGAATTATTAGTAACACTACTGCCATATTCTCATGATTTTAACATTATTGAAATTACCGTGTATATAGTCTTCCTACCTCTCTTTATGCTGCTCCTAAGACCAACCCACTAAAACACTTTGGCAATCAGAACTTGCTCAATAAGTTACAATGGCTATTTGTATTCTGTAGTTAATACTGAGCTACTGAAGCTTTTAAGGCAGGTATGTGACAATTACAAAGCAGTAATATGAAGATTAATCTGCCTATGTCTCATAGAGTAAGTAGAATTTAAAGAAGGCTGGAGTTTAGGAGAATATTATCATTCCAGCAAGAAACTGTAAGATTATAAACCAGGATAGTTTAACTGGGTATGGAAAGAAAACAATGGACTTGAGAGAGTGATGTTATGCTACTGTGTTTCTGAGATTGTAAAAAAAAAATCACAAACATTAGAGGTCCTTTCTTTTTTTGATATTTTAAAAGATTAAATTATCATAATACTGACATTTATATACTATAAATATTAATAATATAGTACAGTATCATATGGCACATGAAGAAAAATATATTATGTAGACTTTCCCAGTGTTTAAAACACAATTGTTAGTTTCCAGTTTTACACAGATTATCCTTAAGAAAGAAAGCAACAACTTTAGTTGCTGCTGTTTTATGTTTGTGAATAAACAAAGCTAAATTAAAAATGGCTCTCAGAGTAACCTGTCTTGGAATATCCTCTGCTGACAGTAGTCAAAATTTGAAAGGAGTTAGTGTTGAGGGGGCTGGGGTAAGAAATCTTGGGAAGGATGGAGAAGAAAGAACCTCTCTACAGACAACCACTCTCGGAGTTTTTCTCTTCTTCTCCTCTTCCTGCCCCTCCTATTCACTATCTATTAGAGTGAAGCATTCTCAAACTGTGTTCAAGTACACAGCCCTCCCTAAGTACCTTGTCAGGTAATCTTGGAAATAAACTATACAGTGAGCAGAGTTATAATGATGTAGACACAATTAGATTGCCCCATGTTGCAGGTTGTTCTTGCCTTCACAGATATATCTTTCTAGTTTTGATTTTTCCACCAGGCTAAAATTAATCCTCTTAGCTCTTTACATGACTGACAAACAGGACCTCTAGTTTATTTTTCTGGCATGCAGTTCAAAACTGCTCTTTTGAAACCCTAATTTAGTTAGTATCTCCTTAAATATAACCACAGAAATTTCCTGATGGGTTTTTCTCAAGGATTTTTATCTCAGCAGAATTAAAGCTGTGACTTTTATAATGATGAACACATTTTAGTTTCCCAGAGTTCTTTCTAAGCTAAAACAAATGTCTGTAGGATTTTGAAAAGCCTTTTCATTTTTCTGAACATTCCCCAACCCCAAATTAAGAGTACAAACTCTTAATTTGCACTGTAACAGTGGTGATGTTATGTATCTCACATCTGCCATACACTCATTAGTTTGATAAGAAAGGCTAATTTAACAGCCACATCTTGCCTGGAGACTTTCAGTGTATTATTTGTGTAAACAAAACTACCACACTGCATTCAATTGGAGTTTAACTTTCCAGATTCCATCCAAAGTAGGCCTGCTTCAAGATTCATGATGAGAGAAACTACAGAGTGAGTAGAAGCTTATTAAAGAGATTAGTCTGCCAATAACATCTACTGAATGATGATTCAATACTATGTATGCATGGATGTATATGTTGTATGTATGTGTGAAGTTGATGTACCTCATTGAGTGGCCATTAGGTTTCTTGTTATGATACAATGAGAAACACTGTCCTTGCCATCATCTTAGTCTTCTCCAAATGACTGCTGTTTTCTTAGACTGCATATAAATGGAGTTGTTTCTGGTTAACTATTCTTAGCAAGGGAGACAGCATTATATAGCTCACTAGCTAATCATGGGAGGGATTTCAATTAAAATGTAGCAATAGTGAGGGCCATGGAGACAGAAGACTACAGTTGGCCCTCTGTAACTGTGGGTTCTCCACTGGTGGATTCAAGCAACCATAGATGAAAAATATTTTTTTCAAATAGATGGTTTCACCTGTACTGAATATGTACAAACAGACTTTTTTTCTATCATGGTACGTATTATAAGTAATCTAGAGATGATTTAAAATATATGGGAGTCTGTGCAATAGGTTACATGCAAGTACTACCCCATGTTATATCAGAGACTTGATCATTTGTGGATTTTGATATCCTCAGGGGGTCCTGAAACCAATTTCCTATGGATACCAAGAGACAATGGCATCACCTTCTGCTATTCTTAACAAAGTTTCCCATTATCAGGACACACAAATGAGACTTTATTGTTCCAATCTGTGTTTATAGTCACATATAATTTTCATAAAGCTGTCAAATGCCCTCAAGAGTGGAAGATTTCTTTTACCACTGCCCTTCATATGTACAAAACTTCTCCACAATAACTAAGTCAAGTTGTATGTCAATATGTCTAGCAACTAGAAAAGTATTTCCTCTTGAGGTAGGCTATTCTATCTACAGTGAACTCTAGTAGTCTCATTATATGGAACCAAAAACTTCTTCCCACTGTCAATGTTTCCTTATCTCAAAAACACACAGAACAGTTAATTCTTTGTCATATGACAGCCATGTACATATATATGTATATATATGTATATCTATCTATCTGTCTGTCTGTCTGTCTATCTATCTATATGTATTTGCCTCTTAAAATATAATATCCAGAACTAAAAACATTATAACTGGGGTGGTCTGATCACAATAGAGCTGTTCTGTAGCCATCTGAACCGTTTGATTGCAAATAAGTACTTATAAATAAATTACCAGTTTATTCACATTCAAAAATGATCTTTGATTACATTTGAGTGTATGGCTATTCATATGCATAAATTTCTTCATAATAACTTTTATTTATTATTCCTCACAACAGCCTTCTTGAAGTTTTGTACTTCTACGCTGAAAAAAATGCCTACAGGTCTCATTTTTACAGATCATGAATGATATTAAAGCTAATTATGCATAACACTGCAAATGGAATAACTGCTGCATTGTAGTTACATTTTATATAGTCTCTTGGTTACTCTATGATTACTTAGACATTTAAATCAGGAATTGTCATGAAGCTTGATAATAAGATTTTCTATTTATTGTAAGTGTCATATATCCACACAGTATCTATGGATTCACACATTTTGTGAGACAGATCATGGGGTAATCTTTCATGGTGTGGAAGATGTTGGCAGTCCATGAAATGCAACAAATAAGCCTCAGTTCAGATGTTCACAGAGCAAAACTTAGAACTTTGCACAGATTTAGTTGATGCTGCAGTAGTGATAAAGGAGTTTATTTCTTTGGTCCCACATTTGATAGTTCTCTTATTACAGAACATTTCTATATTGCATTTAATTTTTCCTTCACAAAAATGTTGTGCAGCTAAAAATAGTGATTTGATTAAGATACAAAACTGAAGAATAAAGGGGCCTTAATTATACATAGACAAAGAAACTAAGTCTACTGAGACACTACATGGAGAGTAAGCCGACAGAAAAGGTCCTAATACTCCAAGGAGCCAGACTAATTCAAAATTAAATTCTAAGCCATTGCCTGGCAAAATTGAGCTTTAGAGATAGACTGTGCACATTTAGTTCATTCTTGCTACATATTACATTCCACTGTCCTGGTTTTTGTTTCATATTATTTTGCTGTCTTACATTCATGGATAAATCACTCTTTCTAGTTCTTTTTCATTTCTTGTCCCATAATAGCCAAATGCCCTTATGGGTGGATGGAGGCAGGAAAAGAAAACAAAACAAAATAAATATGATACTCAATAGAACAATTATAGGCCCTCATTAGTCACCTTATATATTTCTGTCTCAAGGGTGTCTTTATATATAGAACCCCAAACAGGTGTTTATTTCAGAAAATATATCAGTATGTATTCAGTCAAACCGGTTTGTCTGATGTCACATATACAAATCAAGCATTTAATTTGTTTTACACTTTTAAAATATTTTTACGTGTCTTGTTGAAGTCGCACTAGTTTCCTAATATACCACTCATTATGACTTTGCCCCGTGTCATCATAAGAGGCTGTGAATCTACCATAGTAGATAGTATAACTGACAGTGGTCTTAACTTCTTATAGATGAACAGCAACATCCATATAAGCCAAAATCTATCATTGATTGTTTTTGCTGCCACCTCATAGATAGACTTATATGATAAGTTTCTATTTCAAGGCTCTTTTCTTTCTTACTCCTAAAGCCTCAGTGCCTTTGTCAAAATAATGGCTGGCACCACATACCTACAACAAATTGATCTTCAATAAAATTGACAAAAGTAAACAATGGAGAAAAGACACCATATTCCATAAATGGTACTGGGAAAACTGGCTAGCCATAGGCAGAAAAATGAAACTGAACACCTATCTTTCACCATATACAAAAATTAACTCAACATGGATTAAAGACCTAAGTGTAAGACCTGGAACTATAAAAATGCCAGAAGAAAACTTGGGAAAACTCTTTTGGACATCAGCCTAGGAAAAGTATTTATGACAAAGACCCCAAAAGCAAATGCAGAAAAATTAGAAACAGACAAATAGGACTTAATTGAACTAAAAAGTTTCTCCACAGTAAAAGAGATAATCAGCAGAATAAACAGACAACCTACAGGATGGGAGAAAATATTTACAAACTATGCCCCCCAAAAAATACTGATATTCAAAATCTGCAAGGAATTCAGACAACTCAACAAGAAAAAAATAACTCCATTAAAAACTGGGCCAAGTACATGAACAGACATTTCTCAAAAGAAGAAATACAAGCAGCCAACACATGAACAAATGCTCAACATCACTAATTATCAGAAAAATGCAAATTAAAACCACACTGAACTATCATCTCAAATTAGTCAAAATGGCATTTATTAAAAAGTAAACAAAGACAACAGCAACAGGTGTTGACATGGATAAAGAGAATGCTCATATATTGTTTATGGGAATTTAAATTAGTTCAATCTCTATGAAAAACAGTATGGAGATATCTCAAAGAACGAAAAAGAGAACCACCAATCAACCCAGCAATCCCACTACTAGGTAACCATGCAGAGGAAAAGAAATCATGTAAAAAGTATACCTGCACTCACATATTCATTGCAGCACTATTTACATTAGCAAAGTCATGGAGCCAACTTAAAGTTTAACCAATAGTTGTTTGGATAAAGAAAATGTGGTATCTATACACCATGGAATACTACACAGTCATAAAAAAGAATGAAATAATGTCCTCTGCAGCAACATGGATGGAGCCAGAGGCCATTATCCTAAATGAACTAACACAGAGGCAAAAAATAAAATATCACATGGTCTCACTTATAAGTGGGAGCTAAACAAATGGTACATATGGACAAAACGATGGAGAAAACAGACTCTGGGGACTCCAAAGGGGGTGGAATGAGGGTTGAAAAATTACCTGCCAGGTACAATGTCCAATATTTGGGTGATGGGTGCACTGGAAGCCCAACCCCCACTGTTATACATGTAATACCCATGTAACAAACAAGCACATGTACCCCCAAATCTAAAATAAATTTTAAAACATAATGGCTCCCAAATGATTTGAAAGGGTAAACTTGTGGAATTGTTTTTATGTCTGAATTATAAGGTAATTTAGAGTTTTCAGTTCACCCTAGGCCCCTTGACCAAATATATCTGCCCTCCCTCAACTCCCCAGGCTACAAAGAAGACAGCTAAAGCTAAATCAACTGAAAAATTTTTCTTTACTTGGATAGTTGTGGCCCACGGATAGTCTGCAGTTTGCTATGCAGCATTATTGACTTAAAGACTAGAATTAACAAATTTAAACTCTATTGGTTTGATTAATGCAATCTAACAAAGATTAATGCTTTTATGTGTTAGGCATTAAGTACTAGGACACAGAAAAAATATAAGACTTTCTTCTGAGAATGAATTTACCCATGGAAGGATAACAGTCTACTGCCACTGAGGGGATATCAACCTCTGCTTTTATGATATGGTACACACTCCAAACCTTTTCTGGTCAGAAAGAAAGACGTTGACAGTTTTCTTGCCTACTAGTATCTAGACAAAAAAATATATAAAATATGACATTCTTCCGTTATCCTAGTTCACTCTTCTATTTTCCATATTGTTGGTTTGTTTTTTAATGGTACCAATTGAGCTAAACTTGGCATTCTATGTAGTAAACATGTGCTTTACAGCATTGATTTACAGAAGAAGAGTAAATGGGAAGAGGGGGGAAATAAATAGAAAAACATAAGCATTTTTATCAAGATATTCGTAAACATTGATGCTTCATCTTTTTGCACAAAAAGCTTAAAATAAGGAAAATGTAACAAACGCTGTAGGAGAGGAAGAAAGCATGTGCTGTGCAAGCACTAAGAAAGGCGAGATTAATTTCAGCTAAAGGAAATTTATGTGAATAAAACACTTGTTCTGAGCGCTGCAAGTCTAATAAACTAAAGTGCCATCAGGTTACCTTTCTAGGCTGTACATTGTACTGAACATGCTGCTGAGTAAACCATTTTAATCTGTAGATGGATCCTCAACAGCATTCATCTTACCCCTAAAAATACTTTTTTTTCCTTTTTATGTAGTTATATCAGACAAAGATTGTTTTTTTTTCAGTGGGCAAGGAGGATGAGTATTCTGTATGCAATGGCCATTTAGCAATAATGAATATGAGACCAGATAACTTTAATTTCATTTAATTTAATGAAAGTACATATGTGTACTATAAATACCTCCATAGTATTTTAAAGACTGAAATTCAGAGTCTTTCTTATTTTATATAAATATAAGAATCATTCAGGTTGGTCTAGCAGTATTGTTTGAAAATCTAGGCTTCTGAATGTTGATTCAGCTCTTTTGATTTTGAATAGTTATCTATCATACCATCAATTTCAATTTTTAACTAATTAAAATTAGTTATTTAGTAAAACTTCCTTACAGTATATTCTGTGACTATTATATCAAAAGTGTATGAGACTTAGTTTCCTATAATTACAAGAATTATATTTCTAATAATTAAGACCAAGCAATGTCCATGGTACAACCTCAATAATTGTCTTCTCTGCCCATGTCTTCAAATAAAGCCTGGAGAAACAAACTGAACCTGTTTTATAGAAGCTGCCCAACATTGACACAACACAGGTCCCAAACAGATTTGCAAGTAGCATCATAACTCCATACCTATTTTGCTCTACATACAAGCACTGTATAATGAAACGACTTTATGTAACTTTTCAATTGCCAGTTTTTACCTTGTGGGTTTTCATTATTGAGCTATGCATGTATTTGTATGTGCAGCTTAAATTTCCAATTGTTCGGTATAATTAAGCTCCATGCGTATGAAATATAAAACGATCTTTGTATCTTGGTACATTATAAAATTGTAAAGCCCTCTTCCATTTTTTTTTTTTTTAGAAATGAATTCTCGCTATATTGTGCAAGCTGGAGTGCAGTTTGCAGGCGTGATCATAATGCACTACAACCTTGAACTCCTGGGCTCAAGTGATCCTTCTGCCTTAGCCTCCTGAGTAGCTGGGACTACAGGTGTGCTCTACTATGCCTAGCTAAAATTGTAAAGTCATCTTTTATAGTAATTAATATATTATCATCAGAACCATTCACTCTTCTCTTTTTCCATTATGACTTCTGGACTTTTGCTAGACATATAACATTGAGACATAATTCATACTTTTTCTTTGATTTTAGTGTGAAGCTATAATTATTAAAAGATAAAAATACAAATAAATATTTCTAACACTTCTAACACATGAATGACCTTTTCTAGTTAAAAAAAAACCTAAACAAAGGTAATTATTAAGTACACTTAGGTCTATTCTATCATATGCTGATTATAACATAATATGTATTATAATCACAACATATATATTTTAATCATAACATACATGTTGTGACAGATGTAGGTGACACAAATATGTATTTTCCTTAGATCATTTTAACCTATGATTCTGTATTGATTAAAATACATGGCTTTCAAAATTGAATGAAATGACATTTTTTTACCTTGAGCCTAGACAGTGCTTGGAGGTAGACCAAATAGGTATGGACTAATGATGCTACTTGCAAATCTGTTTGAAAAATCATGTGTTATGTCAGTGTTAGACAGTATCTATAAAACTGGCCCAGGCCCTCCTCAGACTTTGTCTACACACTCATTAACTGTACCAATAAGACACACAAATTGTTGAGAAAGTAATATCTTAAAAAATGACAATTACTATGATTAAACTTTCTGAATAAACTGACTAATTTTTTAAAACTGACTTGAATGGAAATGGCTTGGGTATCATGAAATGGCAGGCAACATTTATTGAGAATGAACAGGCATTTTTTCTAGATACTTTACATGTGTTAACTCTCTTAATAATCCTATGAAGTAGACGCTATTTTAATCCACATTTTATAGATGAGGAAAATGAGCATACAGAGTTTCAATACTTGCTCAGAATCACAGAGCTTGGATTTGAATGGAAACAGTTTGGCTTTGGGGATAGTCTTTACAGTTACATTTTACAAAATAACCAAAATAATTTCTACATATGCGAAGGAGAAAGAATGTGTATGTATATGTTCAAATTCAGTGTCTTCATTTAATAAGAAAGAAATATAATTTCACAGCTTACTACTATAGTTAAAATTTTCATAAAAAAGAATCACTTTATACTTTCCTTACCCATTGAGGAAGATAAACACCAATACATAGTCATTTTCAATTCTTTCCACTGCTACATAATTTCTAGAATCATGACCTATTGGTAATTTTTTTTATGGTGACAGTGATGTGAGACTAGAGACTTGGGGAATTGGCTCAAAGGTTATAAAGAGTTACGTTTTTTGCATCTCCAGCTTCATGAGACTCCGGGTTATGTGAAATACATTTACTTCTATTTGAAATATAATAAATTTATATTTTCTTTTTCACAAAGCAAAGATACACTTATGCTCAAATCTTTTGAGTGATAGAAGGAACTCCCCATATGAGCTATTATTATAGGTCAGTCTAACTTACAGCTTCAACTGTCTACTGAAAAAAATTCAAATACACTGTAACCTACTGTTGCCCTTGGGATTATCTACAGCAGATTTACTGAAAACTCAGAATGAATGAGAATTAAAACACCCTTAAAAATAGCAAACTGGAATCTTTAGACTCATAAGTAATTTCCTTGATGATGTTTACTTAGTTACTGTTCTTACTGAACCTGCTCATGAAATGATCTATGTTTAGAACAATTAATTTTGGTCTATTTGAATATATAGAAGGTAACTAAGGAAAAGAAAGCAAAACAGCAACCTGATCATTATGCCTATATTATTTTCTTTGATGAAAAGTGGAAATGTAATTTGATCACACAATCACTTGGAATTTTCTATACACAGGAGAAGCATTAGACTGAAAGTTTTGAAATGCATATGGTGTTGTCCCCGTAAACTGACTCTAAAAAACCCCTGATTTGTAGTGTTTGACAGTTTTTATTGTTTAAATATTCCCACAGTGAGCTGATTTTAAGCTACCAATGGTTTAACAACTGGCTCAAAAAAATCTCTGAGAATTTAGTAACCAGCTCTGACATACTGCTGAATTTATAATTCTGTGACTTTGTTACTTTGTCCCAATGATGATGGATGCAATACATTGATTGCATTAGTGACCCCAATTCTTTACACCTCATATATCCACATTCTGTGGCATTTAAGTTTGTAGTATACTCCCACTGATTTTCTGGACCCGGCTAAGTGATTTGCTTTGACCAGTGGGATGTTAGCAGACATAACACAAGTGGAAGGTTGAAAGAGACCTTCCATATTTTTACTCTTTCTTTTGACTTTTGCCATTACTATGAAAACACACCTGGGCAAGCAGAGCCAAGTTGCCCCTATCGCTGCAACTAATACCAGCTTAAATCAGTTGACGGCAAACAAATGCCAAGACAAGTGAGTGAACACAGTCAGGATCAGTAGTTCTATCTATCTGACCTACTGCTGAGTGCAGATGCATGACCAAGCCCGGTAAAGTCAGCCAAGCCCAGCCTATGTAGAGTGTGCTACACATGTGAGGTAAATGCATTTTAAAAATTATATTCATTGAAGTTTTGTGGTTGTTTGTTATGTAAGATTATTTTGTCAATAGATAACTGATACAATGATGGTATTATTTGGCAAGCTTTAATTAGGGTGAAGAGAATTTATACAATAGGCAATGTGGTTTGTGAAAAGTTAAGAAACTTTAGAGTCAGTCAAGCCTGGGTTTGAACATAAGATCTACCACTTATGGGTGATGGCCTTGAGAAATTTATTTAACTTCTCTCTTCCTAACTTTTGTAATTTTTAAATTGTAGATAACTAGCTTGCAGGGTTATTGTACAAATTAAGTATGTATGTATATAAAATAAATATATACAAATTGGTATGTATGGTTATATACATAATTTCTACAATATATACAAATTATTATGTATATATAATGTGTGTATATATATTTAATATATATTTATATATAATCAGATTATATGTATATATACACACACTCTCAATATATATAATCAGATTAAGAACACAGATCTGGGATCAGACTGCTTGGGGTTGATTCCCAGCTGTACCATTTTAATATTTCAAAGACTTAGAATTGTATATTTTCTACTTACAGCATATATTTAAGAGCTACCTATACTAGAATTTGATAAATAAATTAAAGCTCCAGGCACACAGTAAGCATTCATTAAATAGTAAGTATCATGTGATATAGCTATTTGTTTACTTAGAAAAAAATGAGCTTGATATTCTGGTAAAATTAGCTAAACCACTTAATTATTTTTTAATGCTAGCAGAGATTGTCTGGGAGCGAAGCAGAGTGACCAGGCAATGTTAAGGCAATGTTTTGTAAGGAGTCTCTTTAACCTCCAGAAAACAAGCCCATCAAATCATTCCTCTAATAACTTCCAAGAAGAACCTAAATTTCAGCTTGAAACTCATAGGTATAAATTTGAGGGATCTGTTTAAATTGTTAGCAGGGATACTACATTCTTGCTTTCCTATTCAAAGTATTTATGCCGGCTAGCTTTATTGCTAGGGCATAAACTGAAGGAATTGAGGAATGTCTGTCAACACTCTGGTTTATGTGTCAGGATAAAGGCTTCTTGGATAATACCCCCAAAATCAGACACGAGTCAGAAAAAAGGAGATAAAAGGCAATCAAAACCAGCACTAAGAGGTTAACATGAAGTAGGACCTGTCCTAGAGTAGAAAGAGGAGGAAAAATTCTATATTACATTGTGAATCTGTCCATTCTGAAGATGACTCAATATTTCTTCAGAGACTAAGACAAGGAGACAATGGTATCCTTGGTGTTTGCCATGAAGTTACCACTTTATGTAGGAAGAGAAAAATAGGGTAATATGTGGCTCCTTAATGAGAAGTGGAGTGTGGTCTTAGACATGTATAGCCTGAAATCGAATTGCCATTTGGAATGTGTGCTTCCTTCCTGGAGTGAGCACCTAAGATACATCAGCAAGCTTGCCAAGGTACATTAAAACTACCAACTCCTCCGTGGAGACAGATTTACATAGGAGGAATGAGAGAGCCAGAAGAGACCTCAAACATAGTTTTAATGACTTGGAGTCTTGGGAGAGAAACTGGAAAACTAAGGGGTAACACAGATGGATTTAGATTTCAACTTGAAATCTAATTGAAGGTTGTGACTTTGGCACAAAAAGCAGGATACAAAAGTGAAAACTGCCTATGCAGATAGTATTAAAAAACAGGTTTTTATTTCTTCATGGTGGTTCATTAAGCCAGCATGATTGATTCTTGGTAAAGCATGAAATAGTAAGCAATGAAAGACCAAGAAGAATATGCATTTTTAAAAAAGATCTAATTAAATTAGATCAAATTTAAGGAACAAATGAATGAAGAAAAAACTACAAACTCAGACACTTTAGAAGATATCAAGGAAAAACTATCATATTGCATCTCTAGTAATTCTTGAGAGAAAATAGCAGAGATGAAAATCAAAACCAAAGCTAGGTTAGCATGTAACATGTTGTCTCACATAATAGGTACTCGGTAACTGTAGATTGGATAAATGTACACACAGGGGTAAAGAGAACCTTTAAAATACTGCTCTTTTAAAAAGCCTATAAAAAACTAAACAAAATATTAAACCAAAGAAGGAAAAAACAGTCTTATAAATACCAAGATTTGGAGAGTTGAGCTTTTGACTGAAAAGTGGAAATAGTTGGGAGAGCAATCTCCTGTGGGTCATGAGGGTTCCTGGATTTTCTTGCTTGATGATATGCCAAGAATGTAAGACTCTGACCTCATTTTGCCTAGACCATATCTCAGTATTGTGGTTGCAGTGAGCAACCCTGAAGGATGAGGTGATATCTTTTCCCAAAGAGCAGAAGATTTACTTCTCCCTACTATGAAAGTAGGAAATTGGCTGGGCGCGGTGGCTCACACCTGTAATCCCACCACTTTGGGAGACTGAGGCAGGCAGATCACGAGGTCAGGAGTTCAAGACCAGCCTAGCCAACATGTTGAAAACCCCGTCTCTACTAAAAATACAAAACTTAGCATGGCATGGTGGCACGCGCCTGTAATCCCAGCTACTCGACAGTCTGAGGCAGAGGAATCGCTTGACTCCAGGAGACGGAGGTTGCAGTGAGCCAAGATCACACCACTGCACTCCAGTCTGGGTGACAGAGAAAGACTCCATCTCAAAAAACAAACAAAAAACAAAAAAAGGAAATTCCTCAAGCTCAGTGTTCCTCTTTTCAATGCAGCTCACTGCTTAAAGGCATCCATTTAGGCCCATTTGCATTACCCCTGTGGGACTTACGAGGATGGGGAACCAAAGCAAACCAACAGGAGGCTCTGGCTACAGC
The DNA here is from genome assembly GCF_009828535.3 of Hylobates moloch. Lineage (NCBI taxonomy): Eukaryota > Metazoa > Chordata > Mammalia > Primates > Hylobatidae > Hylobates > Hylobates moloch. The sequence continues at coordinate 54,347,837 of NW_026652278.1, read as the reverse complement.
TTTGCCATAAGTAGCAAAGTCCTTTGTTTCTGATCCAGGAATCTTGAACCTTCTGCCAGCATCCATGAAACAGTAACAGATTATTAGCTTGTAAGTAGGGTGATATCTCAGACCTTTTATACTTTTTTACAATAATAGCAGGCAATATCTTGTTCATAAGAAACAGTTCTAATAGTAAAATGGAATAATGTAAGTGAAAAAGGAATTATTGAACATAATACCTGAGTAACTATGGTCAACATAGTCCTGAAAGCTATTGTCAAATTAAATAGAGTGAGAGTCTTTCAAATTTTATTGGTGCCCTTTTGCAGTGTGAGATTCTATTGAAACTCTGTTTTTGGTGATTTATATTTTTCAGTGCAGTCTTGCTAAATTATAACCAACTTTGCCTATTCTGTTTGGGTAAAAGTGAGTTTTAACATCTAGTTCCTGATTTTATAGTCTTTAGTCAAACCTAAAAAAAATCACAATGCCCTTAACTACTCATTTGTAATAAAATTTAAATCACAAGTTAAATAAATTATGATATTAATAAACTATGGAATGATGGGATAATGTTCACAAAATAACAAATAGAAAAGGCAGCCAACAAAATTGTATGTAATATTAACTTCCAAATTTAAAGAAATCAGTTTATCTATTGATACAGTTATAACATAGCCTATTGATACAGTTATAACATAGATGATACATGCCATACTATTAATGCCTTCTTTGTATTTTTCAAATTTTTGCAATAAACATGACACTTTTATAATCATGAAAGTTCTTAAAACTATTAAATTATTTTAACCCATATTTGCAACTCACCTGTAGTTACTATGCAGTATACTTGGCATGTATAATAAACAGAAGCTTCTAGATTTATATTTATATACTTATTTTATCATCACATTTATTATTTTATATATCTTGTTTGTCCTTTGTGCTGTATATTTTGTAAATAACTGCAAATTCCCTTTGGAAGAATTAGAATGTAAATAATAATTGAACATTTTACTTTTTGGAAAATCTATGGATTTTTTTTTTTTTTTTTTACCGTGAAAGCCCAGAAAAAAAAATACTGGTTGGAGGAAAGATAATATGACTCAGAAACTGTTCATTCTTCAAGTAGATTGAGAAATAAATCTACTAGGTAGAACACAAAAAACAAAATAGAAATTTCTCATTGCGAGAAACTAAGTGCAGGAGTTAAGCACTGTTAAGAGTTGAATTTTGTCTCCTACAAATTCACATGAAGTCCTAACCCCAGGTATCTTAAAAGGATGGCCTTATTTGGCAATAAGGTCTTTGAAGATATAGTCAAGTTAAGATGAGGTCGTTAGAATGGGCCCTAGTCCAATATGATCAGTATCTTTATAAAAAGGGAAAATTTGGACACAGATACAGACACCCACACAGAGAGAATGCCAAAAGAACATGGTTTATAATGTGTGGCTAGGACTCAATGAGATAGGGTTGATAAGGGAGGAATAAAATCAGAAGAAATTAAGTGTCACAGAAACTGTAAAAAGAGTGTTTCAATAAATAGATTGTGATGAAGATCATCAAATGATGGACGATCATGGAGAAACAGTGTTAAATATTTAAAAGGTACATTTAGGCTTTGGAGGCAGAGAGAATTGGGTTTAAATGTTATTTGTACTTACTAGCTGCGTCAGCTGTGAAATTCATGTTACCTCACTAAACCTTATTTTTCTCACCTGTAAAGAAGGGGCAATATGTGTCTTTTTAAAGTTTGGTTGTAATTAAGAGCAGCCTCTCTCTCTCTCTCTCTCTCTCACACACACACACACACACACACACACACACACACACACATGCTTAGCAAACAGGTGCTCAATAAATGGCCACTGTTGTTACTGCTGTAAGACAACAGAGAAAGGTGTGGGACTAGACTACTAGTAAAAAGAAAAAGAAGTAGAAAAAAATACTAAAAGAATATATTTTCTGTTCTTAACAGTAGGCAATTACTTAATGAGCACTTACTATGTGAAGGAACTATTCTCAGCACCTATATGTATTACCTTATTTCATCCTGACAATAATCCTTTAAGTAGATACTATTTTGATTCCCATTTTACCAATGAGAAAAAAGGCATAAAGCTATTACTCGCTCAAGTTCACATGGATGATAAGTGCAAGAGCCAGTATTCAAAACCAGGTTGTTTAACTCTAATGTTGATAGTTTCCAATACTGTGCTACATTTCTTCTCTTTTAGAATCAATGATGTGTTATCAGCTAGATATTTAGTCTGTGATAATGAATCTTTAGTTTTTTCTTTAGTAGCTGTAGAATTTCTTAATGTTGAGTTATTTCAATTCAGGCAAGTCTGGAAAATAGTTTTCTACCAAGCAGCCTCTTCTATGTTCTTAGTGATTTATTAGAATATAGAATTTACTTTTGGGATTCAGGGTAAGACATCTGGGAGATGTGTCCTACCTCCACAGTAATTAGCTACTTAATGTCAGGTCTGAGAAATTTTGTGGACTTTAATTTTTTTGACATTATGGTCTGCAAATTCATTTAAACATTTTTGGATAGAAGTGGAATGTTCAGGTTCGCTCATTTCAGTTTGCAAGACCCAATTGTTAAATTTTCAGTAATTTTGCAAGCTGGTAACTAAATATAGCCATTATTAAAAATTAAATTATATAAACAGAGATAAATACTATATAAACAAAGGCTATAAATACTCAAAACGCATTATTTTCTAATTATTTTTACTGTATTTTATTATTATCTATGCTTTTGAGGTTATTCATATTAATCTTATCTGTATGGAGAAAATACTGTATTTTGTGTGCTGTTACACATCTCTTCCAAACTCTGTGTTCAGCAACATCAAGTTGGTAGCTTGAAACTGGCCATAGTGGGAGTATTTATTCCACAGAAATTGGTTAGCTAATGCTAAAATTAGGGATCCCCCAACCCCTGGCCAGTTGTTAAATCTTTATCAGCACACCACTGCAAAGCTGATAGACTGCAGTTGTACCCCACTGAAAATCCTCTATCCTGGCACTATCATTTAAACTGCCATTTGTAGAATTTCAGAAATATATTTAAAGCATTATTTATCAGTACTTGGTATAATTAGAAATTCATATTGCTTACTGGGCCATCTCAGTGATCTCAAATAGATGATTAAATTTTCCATTTTATTTTCTTTCAAATCCAGAGAGCTAGTGTTTTCCCTTTGGAGAAACTAATAATCAAACTTCTATTTTTGACTTCCCTACACTTTCACCATTTCAACTCTTTGAAATCTCTCTTTTTATTAGCTTTTTAATTTACAAAAATCATCTTTGATCACTAAGCTCATTTCTTCTCAACTCAAATATTTTCTGGTCCATCCTCACTCCAACCTGTGTGTAAAAGGCCACTTTGAGAAAGGGATAGCAGTGGTTAAAAGGCTCTTTGGAAACCAGAGTGATGCTTGAATTTAGCAAGAGGGAGAGTATAAGCAGGAGGCAAAAGTAAGAAGAGGCAATATAGCCTAGGGGGTGAGGAGGGCATGTGCTCTGAAGTCACTGTCTGGATCCAAATTCTAGCTCTGCCAATTACTGCTGTGTGACCTCAAGCAAGTTACTTAACCTCTCTGAGCCTTAGTTTTCACTTCTATAGTATGGGGATAATAATTGGATCCATTGCATATAGTTGTGCATATGGTCAGTATATTTTTAGTTATTCCCTCTACATGTCAAAAGATAGGGTTTTCTCCCCCAAAACAGAAAGTTGGGTTGGTCATTTGTTATACACTTTTAGTCAAGACTTTGTTTAGCTGAGAATATCTAAAGTAGCTCATACATTTATTCTATTGAAAAACGTAAACTTTTGGAAAAAAGTGTTCCAAACTACTATTCCTCAATTTTTAATTATGCACACATTGTATGAGCCATTGCAGTTGGAAAATGGGCAAGCATAATGGGACTGGCAAATTGATTCAGTCTATCTAAATATGCTGCATACAAATCAATTGTGCAGTGACCTACTTGGATTACTGAGAGTTAACTAAATGACATCCTGTGTGAGAAGGTAGCCATTTGGTCATATGTAGGTGAAGTCTTTCAGATGATCTACTTGGGATCAAAATCAAAAGGGCACAGTTGACTTGTCCTAAAGTGTGTAGTACTATTATTCTGAAATATGATTAAAGAATTTTGAATCTTTACTTAATAGTTACTGCAGAATTAAATATATATAATCCCCATGGAGACGTCCCTATTTTTAAAAACATTTCTCTATTATCTAGTGATTCAGAAGTAATTATGGGTGAGAATAATTTGATTTGAGGTTTTAGATGTAACCAAAGTTCAAAAATATGAAAAACTGTATAAAACCAAGATTTAGACAATTATTCATAGACTTCAATGGAGAAATAATAGTCTTCAACAAATGGAGCTGGAATAATTTAAAATTTATATGCAGAAAAAGGGGGAACTTGAATCCACATATCACATTATATACCAAAATTAAGTCAAAATGAATCATAAATTTAAATGTAAAATCTAAAACTATAAACCTTCTTGAAGGAAACATAGGAGACAATTGTGATTCCAAGTTAGGCAAATATTTCTTCAAGATAACACCAAAAGCACAATTCATAGAAACTGAGCTTCATCAAAATTAAAAACTTTTGCTCTTCAAAAGGCACTATTAGACAAGTGAAAAAGAAAGCCACAGACTGGGGAAAAATATTTAAAATTGATATATCTGATAAAGTACTTACATATATAGAATATATAAATAACTTTCAAAATATAATAGGAAGCAAACAACCCAGTAAAGATATACAGATAATAACTGTGCACTTAAAAAGATGCTCAACATCATTGTTGTTAGGAAAATATCAACTCAGAGCACAATGAATTACTACTACACTTCTATTAGGATGATTAAACTGAAAAAGAATGATTATACCAAGTATTGACAAGCATGTGGATGTAATGTAACTCTCATACACTGCTGATGAGATTGTAAAATGGTACAACCACTTTGAGGAACAGTTGGGCACTTTCTTGAACAATTCACCACCCATGAACCATATGATCCAGCCACTCTACTCCTATTTACACAAGCGGAAAAAAAGCATATGACCATATTAAGACTTGTAACAAATATTCATAGCATTTTTTAATAGCCCAAACTAAAAACAACCCAAATATTCATCAACAGGTGACTGGATAAACTGTGAAATATTTGTAAAATGGGCTCAGCAATACAAGCAATGAACTGTTGCTATACATAACAACGTGTGTAGCATAGTACCAAAATAATTATGCTGAGTGAAAGAAAACAGGCCGGAAAGAGTACCTACCGATTTAGTTTATATAATTCAAATTACACATTTATAGTGACAGAAAGCAAATAAGTGATCCTCTGGGGATGAGTTAGCAGTGGGAAGGTGGGGAGAAGAGTAGGAGGGATGCATGACAAAGGATAATGAGGAAACTACTGTGACTGATGGATATGTTCACCATTTTGATTGTGTTGATGGTTTAATGGGATATATATATACATATGTCAAAGTGCATCAAATTGTATACCTAAAGTATGTACATTTATTGTATGTCAATTATACTTCAAAAAAGTTAAAATTTGTGCATTTTGGTCTTGTCACATATTTTTTACAACAGATTTTATTTGTAGGTGACAAACATCGATTAGATAGTTCAATGGATCCCAGTTATAGAGCATTACAGATTTGTTTACAATTTTGAAAAAATAGAAATAATAATGTCTCTGAAAAGTTTATTGCCATAGAATAATTTTTACTTCAGAAAAATTTATGTTACCTCCCATATTTCTTTGTTACCTAGCGAACAAAGAAATGTCAGCTAGAGAGCAATTTGGTAAAAACACAATGATTTTGTTAGAATTATGAAAGATAGATTTGGCTTATTGCCAGCTCTGCAGTGCACAATGTTAAATAGAATAAATGAAAATAAATCTAAAATAATGCTAAGCTTAAATTTGCATTCCAATTCTTAACAAGTTTACGAGCATAATGTAGTCCTTTGGACACCTGGGAAGATTTATGAATAAACCTAACCTGGCAAACATAATTATAATTTGAAACAAATGGAGCTGGGTCGTGACCAACTGACTTAGATTTAATGATTGAACACAGGGGCCTATTATGCTATTACTAGGAACTCAACCTAGAGAAATTTATTTTATTTTATTACAAGAAGAGGTTAAAGTCCCAATGGAGAAAGCTGAATGGGTGTATTTACATTTAACTAATGAGGAAACTCTGGGCAGGGGCCAATTTGTCTGAATCTTATCTGTAGCTAATTTTAAGGACATTTCCTTCTTATCTGTTCCCTTGAACAACCTCTGTTGGGTTGGCAATGATAAATTATATAGCCTGGAGAATAAGAATTCAATGGAGTTACTAAACTCTTTTCAGTAAATCTTAATATCACTTACTCTTAAACTGAAATTTTGCAATAAAAAATAATTATGACCAGCATTTGTCAGGCACATAGAACATGTGTGGCATCCTTATACATATTTTATGTCATTTAAATTTAATCCTCACAGGATCAATGAGGTCTGTATTGTCGATTTGACTTACTTTATAGAGAAGGAACCTGGGCAAAGAGAAGATAAGTAATTTGTTCTGGGACACAGAATCATAATTTGAACCCAGATCTCTGTCTTTCAACCACATGCTTTTACCATTACATTATTCTCCATTTCCTATATTTTAGTTACTGCCCTTTGATAGTTTGGGTCAATCAGGAAGAAATACACAAATAAATATCCATCAAAGGCATTTCTGAGCTGTGGGTAGAAAGCTAAAATCACGTCCACAACCTGAGTTGAGGCAGGTGTGAAACACCAGGAGGAAACTACAGGAGACATGGATGATATGGCTGAACTGTGTTCCTTTTGGGGGCAATTCCTTTCATTTGCACATTGAGAACAATTTCCCTAAGATTTTTTTTTCACGAGATGACATATATTAAATTATTAGTACTAGATTGGTGTATTATGTCATGGCAAAAAATAACATCACTACTATTTTTATTAATAAGAAAGAAATGTACCTCAAAAAAGTGTACATATATTTTCCACTCCTAGGCATATACACAAGAGAAATGAAAACATATGTCCATACAAACACCTGTATGCCAAAAAACTGAAACAACCAAAATGTCCATCAACTGACAAATGGATAAAATGCACTATATCCATACAATGAAATAGTATTCATCAATAAAAAGGAGTGAAGTACTGATACACTACAACATGGATAAAAGTTGAAAACATTATGCTAAGTGAAAGAAGCTAGTTACAAATGGCTACATATTGTATGACTTTCTTTATATGAAATGTCCATAACGGCAAATCTAGACAGATGGAAAGTAAATTGGTGATTGACTAGGGCTTGGGGGCAGTGTAGTGATGGGGAACAGGAGTGGACTGCTAATGAGTACAGACTTTCTTTTTGGAGGAAAAAAGTCATCTAAGCTTAGACTGTGGTGATGATTGGACAATCACGTGAAAATACTAAAAATAATTTTACTGTACACTTTAAATATATGAAATGTATGTTATGTGAATTGTATCTCAATAAATCTATTTTTAAAAGACAACCATATAAAGAAGGTATGTGTAATCAATTTAGGTCAAAGTAATGTATAAAACAAAGAAATTCCTTTAAAATTAAAAAAGCAAAAAAAAGAAATTATACGTCAAGTTGGTGACTTAGTCACACAGAGAATAAATTTTTCAAGTAACTTGAAATCTCAGTAATTTGAATGTATATTCCCAGAAGATATATCTTTAAGGCAGAAAAGCGAAAGTAAGAATGTAAAGAAAACTTAATAATCTTATTGGCACTGCCATTTTATAATTAATATGTATCTGTATTGGGTTTTCATGTGATTCATTCACTTAATTACTTATTTACTTTATCCACAAATAATTATGTTAATATCTTTAGGGATTTTTATTTCAGAGTAAGTGAAAAGAAATACAAATATTAATATCAAATGAGTTCAGGAAGGATCTTCTACTCTTAACTTTGAATTGTTAAGACCAGTATAAATTAATGGTGTATTTTTTATTTAAAAAAATAAATATCTGGGTCCTACCTCTATCCACTGAAAAATTCCTGGAAGCAATATCCATAGAGTAGCAATTATCACTGAGCCCATACCAAGCTCTCTAAATCCCCTTTCTTGCTAAAAGGAAACAAGGATTCTTGGAGAAATGGCTGATGCCACATCCTGGCAAGAAATATTCAAGATTAGCTTGTAATGTCTTATCTGGATGGAAAGCAAACAAGTAATCAAAGACTACTGTTGTTGTGTCAAGATGATGCAGGAGACAATTTTGAGAGGGCTCTTAATGGCCAAAGATGGGCGTGTGTGCATCAAAAGAATAATGACTTCAATGGGTTGAAGGAAGCTCATGAAAAATTCATGAGTTCAAAACAAAACAAAATTATTGGTCATCTTGAAAGATTGAATAATTTCAAAATTATTATTCTGAAAATTGGAAAATAAAAGGAAAAAATTAAGTATTTCTTTTTCCTTTGCTGTATAAACTATATAATCAAATAGTTGAGAAAATGTTTTTAGAAGAATTTTATCTAATAAATGCAGAAGAACAGAATCAGGAAATACTCAGCTTGTAATACCTAATGAAATAATGCATTTTGACTGCTAAAACAATTGAGAGAAAGCTTCATGGAAACTTTATACTGGGAAATTAGGCTGACAGTATCTGTACCCACGGATACATTTTAAATCGCCAAAATAGAGACAACTCTGCATTATGTGCCTCCCGTCGCAATGTGATCAATAGTATAGGGTACCACCTATAATGTATTCATGCCAAGAAAAACGAATTTCGGTTCAATTAGGCATCAATGATCATTCTACAGGAAATACAGAGGATAGAAGAATATGTTAACCAACATCTCAAGGAGTCAACAAGCCAACTCCAGTCTGGGGAAAATTCTATGAGATACATGAGCCAGTTTCTTTAGCAAATAAATGGCAAGTGATGGAGAGAGGCAAACAACAACAACAACAACAACAACAACAACAAAAGGTTTTATTGCTGATTAAAAGATATCTGAGACATTTTTTGACCAAATACAATTTGTAGATCTTGCTTGGATCTTAATTAAGAAATTAGAGTGGTCCAAAAATGAATTGTTCCTTGAAGTGCTATGTTCCCTGTCACAGTAAGTTTTCGGACATAGAGCAGTTATATGCCACGGATGTTACATATAAGATTATTGATTGGTTGACGTATTAGCTAGGCAGATTCTAAGATTCCTTCTTCCTGAAGAAGATGATTCCAAATTCACTCAAAGAAAACTACCCAATGGGGAGGCCGGGCGCGGTGGCTCACGCTTGTAATCCCAGCACTTTGGGAGGCCGAGGCGGGCGGATCACGAGGTCAGGAGATCGAGACCACGGTGAAACCCTGTCTCTACTAAAAAAATACAAAAAAATTAGCCGGGCGTGGTGGCGGGCGCCTGTAGTCCCAGCTACTCGGAGAGGCCGAGGCAGGAGAATGGCGTGAACCCAGGAGGTGGAGCTTGCAGTGAGCCAAGATTGCGCCACTGCACTCCAGCCTGGGCGACAGAGCGAGACTCTGTCTCAAAAAAAAAAAAAAAAAGAAAACTACCCAATGGGAAATATACCCAAGTATGGTAGATTTTGTTTCTAAAGATTAGCACAACTGTATCTTCCATTTCACATGCTCTTTTGGAAGGAGACCTTGACATTTGCCCATCAAGAAGTGAAATCTTTCTCTGCTGCTTGAATCTGGGTTGTCTCTGTGACTGGCTTTGACAAACAGAATGTGGGAAAAATGAGGCTGTGTGGCTTGATGCTAGGCTTTAAGAGAATTTCTGCTTCTTCCTTCTTAGAGGCCTTGAACCATCATGTAAAGAGATCCAGCCACCTTACTGGAGAAACCATGCAAGACAGAGTGAGATGCCCATCCAGCTCCTAACTGTTCTAGTTATCCCAGCTGAGCCACCTTATATGTCAGTGAAGCCATCTTGAACATTCAAGCCCCAGCTTTGTCAGTGCTACAATCGAGCTCAGGATCCAGCAGACCCATTAGCTAAATGCAACCATAGGAATGACTCCATGATGCCACATGGAGATGAAAAACCACTCAACTGTATCTTGTACAAATTTCTGAGCAAATAAAATGGTTGTTGCTTTAAGTCAGTAACCTGGAGACAGTTTACTATGCACTGTTAATATGGTTCACACAGGATAAGAAATCAGATATTGTCTTGGCTCTACAAGTCTTTATACTTAAACTTAATTTTTAAAAACCACAAAAATGATGATGAAAACAATGGACACAGTTTATGTGCTAGAGCAAAAATGGTTTGTTTCACTCTTCACTAGCTGCAGATATGTAAAAGAGCTATAATGCTGAACCCAAAGACATTACGCAAGGACTTACTATTTGGGTTTCAATGGTGAAATGATTCCTAACTGGATGAAACTCAAGTCTTACACAATAGCACATAGTTGAGAGGAAGAGAGAGATTATTATAAAATAACCTTCTCTTTCTGACATGCAGAAATGGTGAGACAACAGTGTTTTTTTCCTTTTATTCTTTTCAAAGATACAAAAATGTAGGTATTAAATATGATAGAATGTAGAGAAACTGACAAGGACAAAAAATGCAGTTCTACAGATTTTGGGAACCATGACTATGTGTACTTTCATTTCCAGTACATTCACCCTTGTTATCCTAATGAAATACTACACAATTCTGTATCCTCAGCTGTGGTGGTATTGTCTTATCATCATCATCATCACCGTTTCAGGAAGGAGGATCAAGTGGGAGGTAATGAACAAAAAGGTAGCAGATAAAGATACAGAGAAAGGGACAGAGCAAAGGAAAAAACGAGGAGACGAAAGGAATGAAATGAGAACTCTTGGCAAAGATTGAGATACATAATGGGGTTAGAGATTATAAAAATAATATGATATCATATGATTTGCAAAGGAATTTGTTGTTTATAAAAAACTTTAGTGTATGTTATCTAATTTAAATTTTATGAAAGTTGTTAATGATGTTTTATTATCCAAATAATAAAACATTATGGATCCATCATGGATGAGGAAATACGAATAGGGCTGAAAGAATACAAGTTGATCATTATTTTTCCTTTTAATATATTTACTGAATGGCTACTTTGTTGCTAGTCAGTATGCTAAGTGCTGGAAATAGAAATGTTTGCAAAGTGAGCATGATGTCTGCCCTTATAACTTACAGTCTAGTATAGGAGAAAAGTGTATTCAAAATTACAGAAATAACTGTAAAATTGCAACAATTTAAGGAACATGGTACTATGAAAACATAGGATAAAATGATTTGATATAGTCAGATCCTTTTCTGACAAACACATTGCAGTTACCTTGCTTGAATCTGTTTTATGAATATGCTTCACTCAAATGTGATTCTACATTGAGGAATCAATAAACATTTTCAAGCCACTCTTGCATTTTTTAAATTAAATAAGTTTCCAAGGTATAAATAAAAACCTTACTTTATTTTTACACACAGAACTGCCTGCCTTTACAGTGCGACCATTTATTGGAACAGAATTCTATACTTTGTAGTCTTTAGTCAAGAAATGGCTAACAAGGTCACTAAAGGTCTATTCTAGACATATTTTCACTACCACTTACTTGCCCAGCTTTGAAAGTATCACTCATAGCCTGTCAGCCAGATGATTAAAGTCTATGCCTCTAGTCCCTAGGGTTTTCCTTTTTTAGACTTCTCAGAGTACATGCTAGCTTTATGCAACACCAGATATTAAGAGGCTGATCAGACAAGATTTGTACTCATAAACTTCTGCTCTAGAAGAAAAGCACACAATATAACTACTGAACATCCAATAGTACTTTTACTCTAAGGACTTACAACCTAAGTGAACACCATCTTCTCAAATAACCCCTAATGGGTATTTCATTAATCCTTCTGAAGGCCCATGGCCAAGGTTGATAAGAATAAACAGGACGCTAAAATATAAGGAGTTGAACTGCTGTATTCTGAGTTCCCCAAATTTAATAAGACCTGGAGTCATGAGGCTCCTTTTTCTCAATATAGACACTCTACAAGGACTTTTGAATGAAATGACCAGTATTTACCTTTCCTAGAAATGTGGATTTTACCTAAAGTGTTAATCTATTTGGTAGTTTCTTTCTCCACATTTCATATTTTACTTGAGAATCTTCACACTAAGGTAAACTCTGTAAGCTCTGATTATTACCCAAAATTTGGAGTTTGAATATTTTGTAAGAATGCTTTTAAAAATATTATTTTGATAAATATTTTCCATGTAATAATATCTGGACTAAATTTCAACAGTACTATCTTTTCAGTCCACCTTACAGTAAGTTTATCTTTTCATATCCCTCTGATTTGCCCCCAGTAAATTATTAGATATCTTACAGCTACTGATTCCTTACTTAATTCCATTGTGGTCAGAAAACATACTTTGTACGGTTTGTTTTCTTTTTTAGTGAACATAGCATGTACACTTGAAAATCATGTGTATTCTATAGTTGTTGTGGGTATTATTTTGGTTCAGGTGGTTGATAGTGTTGTTCAGATCACTTATGTCTTTTCTGAATTTTGCCTAGCTCTTCTATCAAATGCTGAGGGAAGAGTGTTGGTATCTCTATAATAATGAAATGATCTATAGCTGCCTTTAATTCTGTTCTTTTTTGCTTCATACATTTTGATGCTCTATTATTAAGTATACCTGTATTCATGATTTTTATGTCTTTCCTATGGATGGAACTTTTATCATTATAAAGTGTTCCTTTTTGTATATGGTGTTATTTTGTCTTGAAGTCTTATTTTATCTGATACTGATATTGAGTCCCTTCTCATCACTTTCTTATGCTTACTGTTTGCATAATATATCTTTCCCATCCATTTACTTTTAATGTATTTGCGTGTGTATGTTTAAAGTGCATTCTCATTGTCTGTGAGCCTTTCTTGTTAATCCTTCATCATAATCCTAATTTTTTGAGTGTTTAGCTCATGAACATTTATTGCAATTATTGATATGATTAGATTTAGATATCATGTCTTATTATTTGATTTTTGCTTGTACTATTCTTTTACCCTTTGTTCCTGCTTCTTTTGGATTATTTGTATTTTTTTAGGATTTCATTTTGCTATATCCATTGACTTTTTAGCTATATCTCTCAATATACACAATAAACTTTTTACAGTCTGCTGAGGGTTAACATTACTTAATATAAATTATAGAAACCTTGTATATGTATAGGGCCATTTACTGCAACTCTGCATCCTTTATACTATAGTTGTCATATGAATTACATCTATATACTTAAATCCCACAACATGATGGTACAATTTTAAAAACAATTATATGTATTTTAATAAGTAAGAGGAGACAATGTCTTTTATATTTACCAAAATATTTGCCACTTCATATTCTATTTCTTCCTCAAGTTCTGAGCTTCCAGCTAATACTATTTCTCATTACCCTGAGAACTTCCTTGAACATTTCTTGTAGTGCAGGTCAGCTAATAATAAATTTTCATCACTTATTTGAAAATGTCTTTATTTTACCTTCACTTTTGAAGGATATTTTTACTTGATGTAGAATTCTCAGTTGACGGATTTTTTCTTTAACACTTAAATGATTTTATTCCATGGTCTTCTGGCCTCCATTGTTTCTGAAGAGAATTGAGCAGTCATTTGAATTATTGTTTCCTTGTGTTTATAGATCATTTTCCTCTGGCTGCCTTCAGTGTTTGCTGGATTTCTCTTTTGTTAAATAATGTCCCCCCCACCCCTTCTCTCAAAAACACACTTACATTTCAGTGGCTGTGGTTGTACTATACACTGACCTCTGTTTCTTCATGTGAGAGAGACTGTGGGTTTTCTGTTGGAGTTTCAGTCACTCCATGCAGTGCCTACTGTGGCTCAACCTCAGTCTAAAAGCCTTTCTTCACCTCGTTAATTCTCACTCATCGATCAAGACTCAGCTTATTAATCTGAGTCTCTAGATTCAACTAGATGTGTCCAAGTGTTGGGAATGCATTTGGTTGCATTTAACAGAAAATACTACTACAGTGATTTGAGCAAAACTGGGTTTGTTTTTCTCACCTAATATAAAATTAAGGGGTAGACAATTCAAAACTGATATAGCTGCTCAGACAGGTCATTAAGAACATATTTTTTTCTATCTGCTCTGCTATTTTAATAAAGCTTTTATTTTTATAGTTTCAAGTTGAAACATATATTCTTGGGCATTACATTCACTTCCCAGGTAAGCAGAATAGGCAAGGAAAATTAGTAGGATGATCAAGTCATCCTAGTTTGCCTGAGACTTCTTCATTTTTAACCTTAAAATCCCAAGTTCCATTAGTTGAACTAAAAAAAAAAAATCACATGGCCTATCACCAATGATTTGTGTTTTTCATGCCTATAAAATATTCTGCATGATTGCAAAATAAAAATTCAAGTGTATTCGTCCTTCTGAAGAGATGGGATATGACCAAGCTGCAGTCACTGCTCACATTAACAATGTTGAATTATTTATAACTATGGCTAGATTCCTTGAATCATGGCATTTAGTCTCGTTGATTATCTCCAGAGAATGCTATTTCAAAATTTACTTAGATAACTTTATCTTAGGATCTTTCCAGACAAATAGCTTACTTAAATATTGATATCACTCTTGGTTATTTTATCTAGTTTTTAAAGTAATAGTTCAATATTTATGTTATAAAACAAAATGCATATAATAAAAAGGGAAAATCAAAATACATATTGCTGAATGTTTTCAAATGTAAGTACAAGCAGTAAAATAAGGCCAAATAAGCTCAAAGAGATCTCAATGTTCTAATGAGAGATCTCAATTAATAAAACAGTAAGTTAAAACATGGATATACTGAAGTTAAAACAGAATCATTTATATCTATGTTAAACACACTAGAATAAAATTTAAATATTGATGTTATAGAGAGTAAATATATGTCTTTTTGGTGGGTAGAGTTGCCTTAAACTGTTTCTATTGTCAAAGGAGTTTAGGACATGCAACAAATCATCAATATTAGTTACAAATTCCAAAGAAATTAAAATTTATTTCTAGCCTGTCCATTAATTGCTTCCTTCAGGGCATAAAATAGCATTTCATAGCCTTAGGAGCAGAATATAGATATTTCCATGGTAAACATAAGACTGTATAATCTGACTAATAATTATGTAAGGTTTTTCTTATATAACCTGATATTATGTAAGCACATTTAGGGATGTGTAGCATCTGTCTAGCATTGTAAAAACACAAAACAAACATAACAGCCACTAGCATTTTCTTTTCCCTTGCTTCATTTTTCACTTCTAATTTTTCCATAAACCAGTGACCACGAAGAGTGAATACTAATAAAGGACCCCTTACCTTTTAATGAAAGCACTTTCATACATCTTCTCTTATGCCTAAGAGTTATTTGACAAAAGTGCCTCTCAGCTGTGTTTCAGCAGTGTAAAATGTGTTTTTTTCCTACAAATGAAACTGAGCAATTCATTTTAATACAAATGGTCCTGTGGGCAAAAAATGAATTATATTTTTAGAAGTATTCCCTGACCCCAAGACTCCGAAGGAGCTACTCTTCTGACTTCAGTTGCCAAATTAACCTAAGTAGAAAGGTAATTGTCTTCCCTGAAGGGCTTGGAAATAAAACCTGCTAGAAAGCTTTGTTTATGGATATGGAGATATTTGAGTAGAATGTGGTTCTCCTCCATACATTTTAATAAATGATTAATAGAAGAGGAATGAGAGTTCCCAATTATATAGCCTCATTGGTGACCCATATATCAAGTCCAGGCCATCCCTTTATCTTAACCCTATAGTCACAGCCTAGTCCAGGACCTAGAGAACATTCTCTTTCCTTAGCTTCTTTATTTTGTTTGGAATTTAGTCCTTCATTGCCAAATACTTCTCCCTTCTTAGCCCATTATTTTGAATATCATGTATCTTCCCAGTTAGTGCTCTTAACCACCAAGCTATACTCTTCCCTCAAACTCCCAGTATTTTCAATTGTCTATCAATAATAAAGATAAATATTATTTAGGATGTGCTTTTCTAAACCTTTCTCATCTCCCAGTGTTTCAAAGAGCAGAAATACTGTGTAGCAATTATACTGGTACACTGCATGGTTGACTCTCAGTGGTCTAGCATGCAAAGAGGAGGTGATCTTTCTATCACATGGAGAGAGTATAATGTTATGAAATCTCCTTTAGTGAGTTATTTTTATTTGTTCAATTGTTATGTTTCATCAGAACTTCTATTATGTCCACTATAATTAGAACTTATTTGAGTAGCTGCTCATGCAAGCAAGACTTTATGTTCCATCGTTTTATATATAAATTAAAAAATTGTTCTTCAACCAACCATATTATTCTATAATTAGCTTAGCAACAGAAAGCAACCAGTTCTCATATATCTGGACCAAGAAGCCACACACAGAAGTAATCATATCATATACTACACCTTCCCCTTGCATGTTTACCTCTTGCCATGACTTCAAGTCAATGCATAATTGTAAGTAAACTCTAGGTAATATCAAAGAAGGCATCTTCTGTCTGATAGTATATGAAAAGGGTAGAAATTAAAGAGGAGTAGAAATGAGTAAGGTGGGTAAATGGAAAATACTACAAAGTACTGGGAACTTCAGTTCTACAAACATGTCTATAGATTCATATTTTCCTTCTAGAGAGGGATCCTGCAGGGACTTTGATTTAATTAATATAATGCCAAAGCTCAGCACAGGAGTATAAATATTCATTAAATTCTTATGTAATACTATAATTGACTGAAGAATAATTTTTCATTTCCCATTAAAAATGGTATTCGTGTGGACTGAAGAGTAGAATATACTATCAGAAAGGTAGAGAAACAATACTGGATTTAGAGTCAAACAGGGCGATCAGCGTCTTATCCACTAGCTAGTGGTACAAGCGCAACTAAATCACTTCACCTGTCTTTTCTTCAGTTTTCTCATTTACAGAATGGAGACTGGAGTCTTTCTCACAGGGTGTAATGCGAAAAAATGTTTTAGAGAAGGCGGAAGCAGTGGCGTCCGCAGCTGGGGCTTGGCCTGCGGGCGGCCCGCGAAGGTGGCGACGGACGGCGCCCTTTGGATCCAGAGTTTGACGTCCAAGCAGCCTCGTCTTGGAGCGCAGTGTCTCTGTCCGTCCTCTACCAGCGCCTTGACTGAGCAGAGTCGTGCGCCTGCCCGCTTGGTTCGGCCGCCCCGTGCACTTGAGCGAGCAAGTGATAATCAAGTTACTATGAGTCTGCTAAACTGTGAAAACAGCTGTGGATCCAGCCAGTCTGAAGGTTGACTACTGTGTGGCCATGGCCAGCTCCTGTAGCGCTGCAACAAAAAATGATAGTGTGGGTGGAACTGCCAGCACGGGGAACCTCTCCAGCTCCTTTATGGAGGAGATTCAGGGATATGATGTAGAGTTTGGCCCAGCCCTGGAAAGCAAGTATGAATGCCCCATCTGCTTGATGGCATTAGGAGACGCAGTGCAAACGCCATGCAGCCATAGGTTCTGCAAAGCCTGCATCATAAAATCAATAAGGGATGCAGGTCACAAATGTCCAGTTGACAATGAAATACTGCTGGAAAATAAACTATTTCCAGACAATTTTGCAAAACGTGAGATTCTTTCTCTGATAGCGAAGTGTCCAAATGAAGGTTATTTGCACAAAATGGAACTGAGACATCTTGAGGATCGTCACGCACATTGAGTTTGCTCTTATGGATTGTCCCCAATGCCAGCGTCCCTTCCAAAAATTCCATATTAATATTCACATTCTGAAGGATTGTCCAAGGAGGCAGGTATCTTGTGACAATTGTGCTGCATCAATGGCATTTGAAGATAAAGAGATCCATGACCAGAACTGTCCTTTGACAAATGTCATCTGTGAGTACTGCAATACTATACTCATCAGAGAACAGATGCCTAACCTTATGACCTAGACTGCCCTACAGCCCCAATTCCATGCATATTCAGTACTTTTGGTTGCCATGAAAAGATGCGGAGGAATCACTTGGCACGCCACCTACAAGAGAACACCCAGTCAAACATAAGAATGTTGGCCCAGGCTGTTCATAGTTTGAGCCTTATACCCGACTCTGGGTATATCTCAGAGGTCCGGAATTTCCAGGAAACTATTCACCAATTAGAGGGTCGCCTTGTAAGACAAGATCATCAAATCTGGGAGCTGACTGATCAAATGGAAACTCAGAGTATGTATGTAAGTGAGCTCAAACGAATCATTCGAACCCTTGAGGACAAAGTTGCTGAAGTTGAAGCATAGCAGTGCAATGGAATTTACATTTGGAAGACTGGGAATGCATTTGAAATGTTAAGAAGAGGAGAAACCTGTTGTGATTCATAGCCCTGGATTCTACTCCGGCAAACCCAGGTACAAACTGTGCATGCACTTGCACCTTCAGTTACCGACTGCTCAGCACTGTGCAAACTATATATCCCTTTTTGTCCACACAATGCAAGGAGAGTATGACAGCCACCTCCCTTGGCCCTTCCAGGATACAATATGCCTTAAAATTCTTGATCAGTCTGAAGCACCTCTAAGACAAAACCACAAAGAGATAATGGATGCCAAACCAGAGCTGCTTGCTTTCCAGCGACCCACAATCCCACGGAACCCAAAAGGTTTTCGCTATGTAACTTTTATGCATCTGGGAGCCCTAAGACAAAGAACTTTCATTAAGGATGACACATTATTAGTGCACTGTGAGGTCTCCACCCGCTTTGACATGGATAGCCTTCAGAGGGAGGGTTTTCAGCCACAAAGTACTGATGCAGGGGTATAGCTTGCCCTCACTTGTTCAAAAACAACTACCTGGAGAGAACAGTGCCTTTCCTTGCCCTGTTCTCAATAACACGCAAACAAACAAAAATGCCGCGGGAAAGATGTAATTCTAGTAGTGAGTGTTGGTTAGAGAGGTCACTTACTATTTCTTCCTGTTACAAATGATCTGAGATAATTTTTTCCTGGGAATCCACATGTTCCATGCTTTTTCAGAAATGTTAGGCCTGTAGTGCCTGTGGCATGTTGCAGCAGCTATTTTGTCAATTAGTATACCTCTTTCTTGTACTTTCTTGGACTTTTGCTCTGGTGTATTTTATTGTCAGAAAGCCCAGACTCAGAGTACTAAACTTTTAATAATAATGAACTTTCCTTAAAACTTCAATCTATTTTTATAGCATTATATGTAATATATTAAACATGAAAATCACAAAAATGGGAGAAATTATGAAATGTGAACAGTACAAAAAGTAAAATGGTATTTTTAAGTTAGAATGTTGTTTAAAATGTTTAACGTTTTGTCTAATCAAAGAGTCTCTGCAGTCTTTATACTTAGAAGTTCAGTCATATAAAAAAGACATGTAGTCTCAAAATTCAAAGGAATCTTAAGATATCAGATTTTAATGTCCTCATTTTACAATTGAGGAATTTTATGACTAGTGAAGCTAAGTACATTGTCCAAATTTATGAGCTATATTTGTGTTTGTGCTAGAGTTCCTTTTACCACATTAAAAAATTATTCTTTGTTAAAGTAATATATATTTTACTTCATTTCACTTTAATAAGTTATGGAAAAATATTTGTCAATACATTCTGTTACTCACACAATGGGGGGGTTTGGTCACTTGGTGAGTATAAGCCTAATGACACTGACCAAGGAGCATTTAGCAAGGAGATTTTATTACTTATAACAAGTAAGGAGAACATTGGGATAGTTCCCAAACCAGTGCCTCCCTGAACCAGGGGCTGGGTCAAGTTGTATAAGCATACGGTAATGAGATGTGATCTGATTGAACTTTCAATGTGGTGATGCCAAGAGGCATGATCTGATTGGATCCTGCCATGGGGTGATGACATGACTGTATCTGATTGGCCCCTGGATCCTGCCATATAGTGTCTGCTTCTTAATTCAGTCCTCACTCCTGGTCAGAGCACTTAGGCTCCACCCAGGGTTGCACACTTGGTTCATCTGGACGTGCTCAGGTTACCTGACCTTCAACCTGGAGTCCATGGAAACTGAAAAACAACTCACAACTTTGTTACATAAAAGTTGAACCAGATTAGTTTGATGCTGTTACAATTCTACATAATAAATATGGATGAATAGATTTGAGAGGTTAAAATGTGCCACCTTAAGGCACTCCAGACATTCAGGATAGAACTGGGGAAATATGCACACACACACACACACACAGACACACACATGTCCTCATAATATGCCTTTAAACATTCTTCCAAAGCTACCTTCAGAAAATCAATACATTATTTTAATTTGAATGTAAGTTTAGAAATTTACTATTTCTCATATTTTTAAATACTATTCATCTACTAGCACTGTCTTTGCATCTGCTACCTTTTGCCTAGTCCTAATCCTACTGCTACATTATTTCCTATCATGTGTGATAGGCTGGTTCCCTAGGACACTCTATTGGTTTTGATAACCAGGAAGGTAAGCCTAAGGTACTGACACCTCTAGATATGCTGCAGTTAGTTGATTGCTTTTAGAAGATGTGTATCCAGAAGCTACTTTTTAACCTGTGGTTTTATATTGTTTTCTACCCATTATTTGCATCAGAACTGTGGGAAATAAAAACTTCTATTTGTTTAAGCCCCAAAGTCAATGGTATTTTGTTATGGCAATCCAAGGTGACTGATACATGAGTAGCTCTAGATATTAAAATTAAAATATTTTCCTTGGTTGAATTAGTGGTAATGGTAAAACAAGTTACTGTGTATGGGCAGGAATACGTACTGTGTGTATGATCTTGTTACTGCTTCTTTGTTAGCCTCTTGATTGTGACTGTGTCCTGTTGGATCACCTGAATAGTTTTTTTTTTTTTTTTAGTTAAAACTTGGCTGGCTTTTTATTTTTTCTCAGTGCTTCCAACTAGTTGGCAGAGTTCATGCTATTTACTTGTTGAGAAACACAGATGCTGTTTCCTGGTATTCAGAATTAACTGAGTCTCTGTGCTCTTTTTATTTGTTCCTTTCCTCCCCTGCTAAATCGATGATGCGTGGTTGCCTTTTCATTGTTTTGCTGAGGTTTATTTCCTTGCCTTGTACTTTTTGTTCATTAGACAAACGTTGAGCAGTTGATAAACAGTCATTGGGAAAATAACATGTTAGACAAAAATGCAACAATGTGTTTCACAGAAAATGGCATGTCACAGATGCTTTGTGTCTAGAGTACAACAATTTAAAGATCCTTTGTGTATAGGGAAAAGGCATCTGTTAAAAAAGCCATGGGAAAGCACTATTTCAGTGTGTTTCATAAGTGTTTAAAACTTGGTAAAAGAATGATTGAATGTGCATTTGGCCATAGTCCCAATGCCTTTCTTATACAATCCCATCAGACCCTATACTATACTTCTCTAATAGCAATTAACACACTGAAATTGCCTCTCTACTAGGCTGTGTTGTGTCTTCCCTAGAATGGACTCTCTTTGAAGTTAGGGATTTCATTTATCTTTGTTTTTCCATCATGTGGCTTGTAAAAGGCTTTCAATACATATTTGTTGTATTGGAGTATATAAAAATGTTCAATGAATCTGTTTTTATTCAGCCAGCCCATATCATTCCTTAAACATTGGAAAAGCAGTATTTTCTTCCCCTACTGCTCATATACTCCAAGACATCCATTTAATAGTCCACATTAGATATTTTTCCACCCAATTAAACTGAATGTGCATAGACAGGATCTTAGGAGGAACTGAAATTTTGAAGCAAGCTTGAAAAGAACAGAAATGATTAATTGCGGGATTAATTTCATTGATGAGAAAGGTTAAAGAGGAATCTTTTTGCTTCAGGAAATAGAAATGCTAAATCAAGAATATGAAAGGCTAAGTAAGGCATGGTCACCTAGGCATTTTTCTTTCCTTGTGGATTAAATGAAGACTGGTAAAAGGGACCAGATTAGATATAAAGTGGAACTATGACAACAGGAAGACAAAATGCCAGGGCAGGCTGAGGAACCAGGTGAAATCTTTCTTTCAAAGCGGGATGGATTAGCACTTAGTTTTCTGATACCTCATTTGATTATTTAATAATGTATTCAAGATCTATTTTAATTTCTCTATTCAGGATTCCTTTTTAAAAATGTTAACCTTTTGCTTTAAAATTATTTTAATGTACAGAAATGTTACAAAGATAGTACAGAGAGTTGCAGTAAACCCTTGCCTAACTTCTCCTAATGTCAGCATCTTACATAATCATGATACATTTATGAAAATTAAAAACTAACACTGGGACAATACTATTCACTAAATTATAAACTTTATTCAGATTTCCCCAGTGTTTCCACTGATGAACCATTCCTATCCCAAGATTCAATCTAGGATCCTACATTGCATTTAGCAATTCATAATTCCTTAAATGTAGTTTTTGGGACTTAAGATTTACTCTGTACAGAGTCCTTATATCAAATTGATTGTGTGTTTTGGCTATTTCCTGATTTTAATTGTCTGCACTTCCTATGTTCACCATTTATTCACCATGTACAGGAGGTTTCTAAATTTCTCTCTAATTCCTAGTCCCTCTCTGGCCCTTTTTCTCTCCGCCCTGCCTCCTCCAGCCTCTACTCTCAGTGCCCTGTTCTCCCTGAAGACACCTTGCCTCTGACTAGACAAGTAATCTACATAAAGTAGAACAGCTGAAATGCACAATTTTTATTTTCTGTTATGTAATTCGGGCCCGTAGAGAAAACACATAAGCAGAGGTTGTGAAGTCGATCTGACAGCCCTGCTAATGTTGTATTTAATTTGTAGTATAACATAAACAGCGTGAAGGTTTTAATTTTTTAGAGTTTGAGATTAAGTAGAAATTTGCTGTTCTTCCCAAGGCTTACCGTTTGAAGATATCACTATTCTTTTTGGAAAATAGTGATGTCTTTCAGATAAGCCATCAGTCAAATGAGAGTAAAAGATTTTATTTCAGTCTCTTTAACAGAGAATATTGGAGTCCATGAATACACTACTGTGTCCATGTCCATAAACCACTAAAATTATCCATGTAATATTTTGTTTATAAGTGCATTTTTTTCTAGGGGTAAGGGTTTACAACTCCTCATTAGATTATTAAGAGTGTCTTACGGTTCCAAAAAGCTGAAGAACTGTTTCTCTGGGGCTGGAGGTATGGGGACTCTATATCATCAGACAGGTTTAACATCCAAATTTTAGAAAATAAATTTTTGAGCATTAAAATAGCCCCAAATGTCTTAAGTTTACAAATTAAATGTCCTTTCTTCTCCACATAATAATTTAGGAACTGAAAACAAAATTCACCGCAACCTATCTTTGAATTAGTTACTTTTTCCACCCCGTGTTCTTTTTTTTTTGGTAAATGCTTTCTTTTCTCCCTTTATTCCAGTCTTTTCAGCATGTTATTATTCCTCCTGCCTTTGCCAGTCTCTGTTTCACAAGTCATTCTTTCATAAATCATTCTGAACCCCATTACTTTTCCTGACAAGACTGCTTGCTGGCCATTTTTCTGCTGCCTCCTCCATTCTGTTTCCTATAGCTCTGCTTGCTTGAAGGAAGTGCTCTGGCTAACAGAATGTGTAACCATAGGGACTGTCAGTGCCGATAGCATACCAAAAACACAGTCTGGAAAAACATTAGCCTGATCCTTTTGTGGGATCTTCTTAACAGAAACAGCCCATGTCCCTGGGTAGAGTTAGAAATTTATAGCATGGGACTAAATTTAAACATAAAACACTCTCCCTTCTTATTTGAGGAGCCATACTTTACTTAGTCATTGTAAGGGGAAGGATGGAAGGTTAGGAGGATGAAGAGTGGAATATTGTCTCTCACCCATTCAAATTCAGTCAAATGCTCCCATATTGGTTCCCATAGAGTGAGATAATTCCTCTACCCATTCGTACCCCTACTAAAAGCCACATGATATATAAACAGCTTTGTTTCATTGTGTATGATTTCTAGCAGCTATAATCATCTCAAATCTTGTTTTCAAATGTAAAATGTAGACTGTGACTTAATAATGATGATATACTATGGTGATTATCATTATCATAGTTTTGTTTATTGATCTATATATACCTCTGTACCAGACCGTTATGTCATTATCTCTAAATCTCACAAGAGTACTATGAAGTAAATATTATTATTATTATTCTCATTTTTCTTATAAGGAAACTGAGGCTTAATTAATTGCCCTGGGTTACTCTGCTGGCAAGTGGTAGAATTGACATTGCACAAAAGTGTGCTTGTGGTTGAAGCTCAAGCTTGCAAACCCAAAACTATAGTGCACTAGATTGATCGGTCGAAATGACCTCCACTTGTCAGGAATTGGAGGCAAGAATGAGGATGGCAAGAGGCAGAGAAGAGAAAGCAGAAATAGAAGGTATTGACAGAAGACTCTTGATTAAAATTGTATCCAGATGTCTGTGCTTAATTAGATTTCCTTTCCCTTCAGGTCAGTAATTTCTCTTTAAATGTCTTATACATAATAGGTACTTTAAAAAAACTCTAAAAATGGGAAGGCAAAGGAGGAAGGAGAAAGGACAGATGGGCTTAATAGGAAATGGGGAGAGAATGAGGGATAGCCATGAAGAATGAAGAAAGGAGATAGCAGTAAATAGTAAAGGGTAAATAAGAGAAAATAGAAGACATAGACAAAAATTCAGGCATAGGAAGATAAAAAGAGAAAACCCCAGCTCGTTCTCACTTTCTGGCCTTGAAAACTCATCGCCTTCTTAAACTCTGGACTTAAGTGATAATCATTATGGAACTTAGCCCTGTGAAATATTAGCTAGCTGATTAATCTCTGAGCATAGCTTTTCAATGATTATTTCATCCTTCATGTCATTTACAATCAACAAATATCCTGAGGGTCCCTATGACTGTCAAAGCATTGAAGGAGAAACAAAGGTGACCAAAAGTTTAAAACATATACATGGGTAACAACACCCCAAAGGGAAAGGTGTTGTAAGTGCTATAAGTGGATTGATGAGGGGAAATGACCTCTGGTTTGAATGGAGAAGAAAATGAAAAACTTGCTGAGTGAGGTGATTCATGACTTGCTAAATGGGTAAAATTATAAGGACAGATTGGGAGGAATGGAATTGAGCAGAAGATACTTAATGAAGAGAGAACATAATTAACAATGGTACAAAGGTGGAAAATTTGGGGGAATCATTCATCTTGGTGGAATGTAGCACACCTGTCTCTCCACTTGCTAGTCACTCCTCATTTTCAGTCACTCCCTTGCCTCCATCTTTCTAGCAGTTATTTCTTACCCATGTTTAGTCTCCTTTACCACTTCTCTTCCTCTGCCCATCCCATAAGTATTAGTGTTTGTCAGTACTAATACTAATATTATTACTAATACTAATACTATTAGTATTAGACAGACATCTGATCTAGAGAATGCATTTACTTTTTTTTTTCTTTTTGAGACGGAGTCTCACTCTGTCACCCAGGCTGGAGTGCAGTGGCGCAATCTCGGCTCACTGCAAGCTCTGCCTCCCGGTTCACGCCATTCTCCTGCCTCAGCCTCTCCGAGTAGCGGACTACAGGCGCCCGCCACCGCGCCCGGCTAATTTTTTTTGTATTTTTAGTAGAGACGGGGTTTCACCGTGGTCTCGATCTCCTGACCTGGTGATCCGCCCACCTCGGCCTCCCAAAGTGCTGGGATTACAAGCATGAGCCACCACGCCCGGCCCGAGAATGCATTTACTTTTTATCAACCAACTTGGACCTTCTTGGCTTTACCTGTCTCTGAAGTCCTTTCCCCTTTGTTTCACTCCTGCCACTACCATGGTGACCAGCTTTGGGTGGGCTTTGCTAGTGACTGCCTGACTAAATTCACATGGGTCTGACCAGCAGTGTCATCATGCCCACTGTAAGCCTCTTGCCTTCCAACTTGTGGCTTTCCTGTGGCCAGTGATTCATAAGATGCTACAGATCCTACTTGTCACCCATGCAAGGAGCAACTCAAAAGCAGAGATGTGTGTATTGAAGGGTGGGAAAAGTGAAAAAGTTAATGACACTAGGGCAAGTATTTGACCAATGGAGGATTTGGGGGTAATATAGTCTTCCTTTCTGACTCCTTCCCCACCCAGTTATGAGCTCACATCTCTTGAAGAATGGTCCCACTTAATATTAAGCAGCATCCAACTGGGTAAAACAAGCTTCTGTTAGCTCGTTTTTTCTTCCTTATCTCATTCCCCCTTTTCATCCCTGCTTCCACGTGATTGCGCTCTCTCTTAAAAAAAAAAAATTGTAGGACAGCAGCTTCAACCCAAGGGTCTGCTTTCTAGAGAGCTAAGTCTGAGTCATAAACACTCTTATTTTCTCATTTTGTTTGTTCCCTTAGCCATCTTATCTTTTTGTTTCAACTACCCTCTATGTACATACGTGTTCCCCAATCTGTATCTCTAACTCAAACCTTTCTTCTGTGTTCCAGATACAACTATTTAAATGTCTTATGTGTATTTCTATTTGGATTTCTGACAGCTGCCTAAAACTTCTCTAAAATTGAACTAAACGCTGTCTTCCATCATCCAGTTGCCTAAACCACTTATCTGGGAATCATTTCTAGCAAGTCCCTCTCCCTCACCCTTTGATTCTATTTATCAACAATGCTTACCAATTCTCTTTCCTGAAATTCTCTCCAGTTCATCCATTTCTCCTTGTTCTTACTGCCACACTCAAGCTCAGGTCACCAATATGTCTTCATCAGATTCTTGCAACATCTTCCTACAGGGCTCCTGGCCACATGCCTTATCTTGTTCAAATCCCTACTCCATTCTAGAGCCAGATTATGTTTTCAAAAATCACAAATTTTATCTTCTTACAACCCTGCTGAAAGGCCTTCAACAGCTTTAAGATAAAGTCCAAACTTCTTAGTGTGACTTCCAAAACTCCTAATGCCCTCTACTGCCTATCTCCTGACTCTGAATTCTTGATTCTACTCTATCACCTTTTACCTTGCCATGTTGAATGGCTTTTGCACTCTCTTTTACTTGCTGTTGTTTGTTCAGACATGCTTATGTCTCTTAATATTCAAAAGGATCATTTTTCCTTTTGAATTTTACTCCTCTCTAATTTTACTCATTATTTTCATCTCAACCTGAATTACATTTACTCGTGAATTAGAGCTTGAGATTCAGGATACAATGCAATTTTGAATAGTTTCAATCTCTAAATTGGGGGTTACAATATAGATGGTTCAGGCTGCAGAGTTGGAAGAGTTATCAAAACTTATTATGAAGATGAAAGGGATGATGGCTGGCAGAGGGGAAAACTGAGCTACTTGCTGAAGGCATTTAAGCACAGTCCTTGGGAGGAGTACACAACAAAGTGAGGATCCTGCTTTGATATGGGATTAGTCATTACAGATTACCACGGAAGAGGTTACTGCCTGGGCTGCCAAGTCAGTGACTACTATAGCAACTACATTTAAATAAGCCTGACTGTGATCCTTGGTATAATGATCTACCTCCAACAGAGCTTCAGCTATATCCAGAGGGAGCTCAACAGCTATAGTTGGAATCCCAGGCAGTTCCAGTGGCACAAAACATCAGAATTATGAAGGTAGACAGAGACTACAGTTATTTCATACTCTAGAAAAAATAGATACTTCCATATACAGGACTGATTAGAGGACCAATATTTAATAGAGGTTAAGTTGGTAGAAATGGGTCTATTTTGTTGATTAATAAGTTCTGTGGCCCTATCATAATTCAGACCTCTAATTTAATTTGCCTATGTAAATAGAGTCTTTTATATTTTTATACCTCAGGCCCAACATTTGTAGGCCAGTAAAGAAATTCTACTTAGAAGACTCAAACAACAAAGCAAAAAACCAAAAAATGATCTTTCCATTTATTAAAAATAAGAAGAACCCCTTGAAAGATCTCTGCCTGCACACACCAAATGGTAGTTTTCAGCTGTGCCAGCAACACATGACAAGTGGAACTGATTGTTTGATTCCTAAGTATCTCAAAATACCTGGCACAACAAAGTCCTGACATTGGTTTCATATTTAAATTATCTTTAGGCTGTTTAACCAAAAAGTCATTTATTTGCTTATTTATTCATTAAACAAGTATATATTAAACACAAGGTATCATCTCTGCTCCGATGGAGCTTATAATCTATAAACAACTGATGGGTATTAAATTATTGGTTCATTAATTACAGTGTCTCTTAGTGGTAAAATGAGAAATATCCATAAGTTCTTTTGACCCTGTGGGTTCAAGGCTAGAATGATTCAAAAATGATACCAAACTGGGGTAAAACTTTTTTTCCCTTAAGTTTTCATGTGTAAGTTCATTGCCCTAATAGACTCATCTGTGAGTTAGTTAAAAATATTTATCTAAGTTCCATGCATGAGTTCCTTTGGACAGAAGAATTGACTCACCTATGAAGGATGTGTGACAATATCCAGAGAGCCATTTTCCTACTTCTTGGCTCAGGTACCTGACAATGGATGAGCTACAAAGCACAATGTGTTAGGTAACTGATTTAGCAACTTCTTCCACATCTGAAACCTGAGATGCAGTTTATCCTTACCTGACAGACAAGCACACTTCTAAATGGCTTTTCTGACGTCCTATCATGAGTCAACAACAGCATAAGGACTAGAATCTGTGTGTGACCAAAGCACCACGCTTTTATCTTAACTTTTCTCAGGCCATCCTTCCTCTTGAAGAATATTATCTCTTATGTCCAGAAAGAATAGATAAAAATAATTGATTCCAAAGTGCTGTTCTGATACTACATCCCCAGAAACAGACCTATAATGAAGCAAATGGAAAATATTCTTATTGTGGTGATTATTCATTGATCAATGGGGCCATCAATTTAGAGTTGGACTTAAATGGCTTTAAATAAATAATTTACAATGTGTATTGGGACAGAGGTGGTCAAAGAAAACAGATGGTATGAAATTAGTTAGAACGAGACAAATTGAAAACTCACTGGTATCTGGGTGAAAAGAAAGGTAACTCAATTGAGACATTAGTGTGAACTGGGGAGTTCAGTTAACAGTGCAGCCAAAGCTCAAAGTAAAGAAACGTGCTGTCAAGGCTGACAAATGGAGAAAAGAATTCTCAGAGTAGGAAGGGATAATTAGAGAACCTCTGTGGGAGCCTTCAGAGGCCACAGAGAGAAAAATGGCCCCTTCAATCCTGAGAAGCCTGTCTAGCTGATAGAAGGGGAAGTGCTCCTGGCTAGAAGCCTGAGGTTGAGATTAGGGGAGAGTCAGAGGGAGGAAGAGACACAAAGAGAGACCAGGGACTGGGAGGCCTGTGCTTGGGAGTCCTTCAAGGCTCACGAAGAAGTAAGTGGGAGGGAAAGGTTCGCAGTTGCAAAGACCTGAGGAGAAACTAGAGAAGGCCAAAGGAACAGAGGTTTTTGGAACTTGTGGGGGAGGATAACTTGTAGGGGACAATTTCTTTCAGTAGGGTCTTAAGTCTATGGCTATAATTTCACCTCACGTTTCTGGCACTTGCATAAACCACTGAAGTGTCTCAGCTTTATAGAAACATTTGGTGGGACTGATGCCCCATAACTCAGTTTCCCCTAATTTATCTGTATGTAACACATGTTTCTTTAGTGAAGGGACCGTTGAATTTTCAGACAGCACAGAAAAATAACATTTTTCACTACAAAAATACTTTTTAAACAGCTGTCAAAAATCCATTATTAGAAAATCAATTCTAGACCCGATTTCCAACAACAGATTAGAGATACTCAGCAAGTGACTTTCAGACCACTGTGGAGTATGTTTTCTTATTTTTAGACCAGGCATTCTTCCAAAATCTTTGTTGGAGCTGCTTTTTCCTATCCATAGGCAATATCTAGTTGAGAGTCTTCCAACATTACTGCACTCCCAGAAGAAAATACTTCTTATGTCCTTAGTATAAAACCTAATACCCTTTTTCTAAGAGTTTTAACTGGTTGATTTACATTTTCCAAGTGATTAATGATGTTCAGCATCTTTTTGTGTGCTTACTTGCCAGCCATACCACTACACAGTCATTATAGAATGCTAAGTTAAAAAAAAAACCAAAGAATCAAAAACTGGCACTGCCAAGTTCTGGCAAAGATGGGGAACACTGAGGGCTTTCAAAGATTGCTGTGGGGAGGCATAATGGCAAAACTCTAGAAAATAGTTTGTCAGTTTTTTTATGACGTTAAACCTACACTTACTATATGACCCAGAAATCCCACTTCTAATTATTTACCCAGAAAAATAAACACTTACATTAACATAAAGACCCATACAAAAACATTATGCAGCATTTATTCACAGCTGCCCCAAACTGAAAACAACTGAAAGTTTCTTCAACAGGTGAATGGCTAAACAAATTACAGCAAACTCAAATAATGGAATATTATTCAGCATTAAACAGAAACAAACTGTTGATCCATGTAAAAATATGGATTAATTCCAAATACAGTCTAGTAAATGAAATAAGCCAGTCTTTAAAAAATTACATACTACATCATTGATTTACATGTCATTCTGGAAAAGGCAAAAACTATAGTGACAGAAAACAAATCAGTGGCTGTGTGGATGGGGGGAGTGAGTTACAGATGAGGGAAGGGTATGACTCCCAGAAGCAGCACAAAGGAATTTTGGGCATTATGGAACTGTCTTTTTCCTGACTGTGATATTAGTTACATGAATCTATGCATGTGTTAAAACTCATAGAGCTGTATATTCCTCAAAAATAGGTGAATTTTAATGGATGAAAATAATAAATATATATATTTCTATATGATATATATAGATTATATATACATATATACATTATATATACTATATATACACAAATATACATTATATATACTATATATACACAAATATACATTATATATACTATATATACACAAATATATGTGTGTGTGTATATATATATATTTGTTGAAGGAGTTTGTCTTTGCCAAGTGAATAGAAGTGGCCTTCACTCAGATTAGCTTTTTAATTGTGGGTAGTCACACTATATCTAGACTTTAACTTTCTGTCTTGAAATTCTGATTTAATGCCTTGAAAAGGTAGGACCCAGATTCAGGTCTTATGTAGTCATTTTACTTATCTTTTATGAAGAGAACTGATGGGAAATCTCTTTACTACAGAGAAAACAGCTCCATTTGAAACAAAAGTGTTAATTTATTCTTATTTTTTAAAAGTTCACTTCACAGATTTTACTTGCTTTGTTTTCAGTATACAGAAAAGGGTCTTGATGGGCCAGAGCTGAAACTGGGTAAGTCCATAATGCACAGTGAGGTGACATTCCTCTCCACTCACCTCATCCCTGAACAAGTATCGATTTGCATCTACAGAGTCTTCTGGGGGTGGCAGAGGTGGGGCGGCTCACTAGAGGGAAGGATGGGTGGCAGCAGAGGCCAGATAATGGAAAGAGATTGCAGGGCTACTGATATCCAGTGAGTCATTAGACACATAAAATCTGGTTCCATGAGGGGTAGATTCAGTAACAGGGCCTGAGAGTAGGAGGGAGGCAGTGGGTTGGAGTACAGAGCAATGCCTGAAAATCTATTCCAATGGAAAATGCCATGTTTAGGCCCAGGTAACATGGCTTTTTCCTTCCTTTGGTACCTAAGTGTCACACAGATGGAACCTTGTTCTTCTGCATTACAGATGGCTGCAAATCTGTGCATTATTAAGAAAATTTGAAGTGTTTGAGCCATTTTAACACAATGACTAGAGGCAGAAGCCAGGGAAATGCTAAGAAGAGCTTAGAGGTGGAAGTTCCAGCAATATTGGAATGGAGACGACACTGAGGAACCCTCCCTTGCCTCCCACCTCCATGGCTCCAAACACATAGAAATGTTGAATAATAATATAGCAAAAAATTATGATGAAATGCAATGAAGAGAAACGTTAGATGAAAAAACAACAAAGAAGAAACATGAAAACAGGATAGTAAGCATGTGAACAATTGTCCTAACGACTGCCTAGTGGAGGTATTTTTTCCAAACATAACTCTAATGTCCAGGAAGCTGGGTTTTAGTGCCCATGGAAGGGCCTGAAATATAGCTTGGCCTTTGCCAAAGGCTGAAAGATAGAACTGAGATTTTTGCACAGATCTCAAAGCTGGGATGATAAAAGGATGGCCTCTTCTGTAAAGTTGGGTCTGGAATTGGCAAGGTATCATTAGTCTGGGACTCTGGGTAAAAAAGGAAATTTGGGGACAAAGTTAAACTAAGTTAAATATTAAGTACTAGTAAATAATGTTGAGGAAGTTGGATGCGCTTGCTGGAGAGCATGAGAGAAAGTATCTCAGTTGATATGTTCTCTGAAGACATCACCTATGTCCAAATCCTAACTACAATTTACTAGCTGTGTATTCTTAGATAAGTTACTTCCCTCAATTTTCTTATCTGTAAAATGTAGATAATAATAGTGCTTACACTCAACAAGTGTTGACTTCATCAATAATAACTCATTAATATTGTATCTCTAAAATATTTAGAACATTGATTTAAAATATCCTTTTAGAAAAAAAATAGGATTTGAAGGGAACTTTCTTAACCTGATTAAGGTTATTTAGCATTCTCTTTAAAGTCAGGAATGGAATAAGAATAACAACTATTACTGCTTCTATTCAATGTTGCACTTTAGTGTCCTATCTCACTAAGAAAAAGAAATAAATAGCATGGGCTATATTTTTCTCTATATGAAAATTCCAAGTGGATTTACAGACAAATTGAAATAATAAGAGTTCATCAAAGTTGCCGTGTATGAGATCAAGAGAGAAGAATCAGTGAATTCCTATATACAATTTGAAACAATTTTGAAAATTTAATAACAGTAAACACTTTCACAATTGAAACAATGAGATAAACTCTCATACACCCAGGAATAAATCTAACAAATGATGTGCAAGAACATTATGGAAAATATATAATATTATTGCAGGCCATAAAAAAAGAATTAAATAAATAGAAAGATCATGGTCAGCAAATGAGTAACTCATTATCATAAATGTCATTTTTCTGCAAGTAATTTATGCATTTGAGTACATTCCAATTATAATCCCAACAGGTATTTTGTTTTGTAGAATTTTATAAGATAATTACAAAATTCACATGGACAATAAAGTGCCAAGAATGGTTGAGGTAATTTTAAATAAGAAAAACAAAAGTGGATGTGATGTGTCACACAGCTCTCTTTTTAGGTATGAAGAACTTATTGCCCCAAATATCGATAGTGCTGCCAAGAGACACTCCTTAGTTGTAAAGTGCCTTAAGATATTGCCTTCAACAGTGGGCATGACTTTGAGCTAGATGGCTGTTTTCAACTTAAGATATTTAATATATTAAGTGCAATTCAACTTAAGATATATGAAATATCTTAAGTTTAAAAGAGCCATCTAGTTCAAGGTCATGCCTGCTGTCCAGGGCAGTTTCCTGATCCATGCTCGGGTCAACCCTGAAAAGCTGTCCCAGCTCCAGAGCTTCCTGTGAGGTTGGCTGAGGCCTTCACTGGGAATGCATCACACGTCAACTTCTCTGTCTCCCCAATTCATCCTTGTTTTCTTTCCTTTCCACAGGTTTTGATTCAAAGGAGAATCCCTAATAAACCTCCTTCATGCTGAGTTCTATCTCAGGATCTTCCTCCCCCCAGAACCCAACCTGTGATTGAAGACTTATTATACAGCTATAGTACTTAAAATAGTGTGGTATTGATATCAGGATAAATGAATAGATACATGAAACAGAAAATAGAGTGCAGAAACAAAACTTGGTATGTGAGAGATGACATAATATTAAGTTGGAAAATAATGGACTAGTTAACAGTTACTGGAACAAATTTCTATTCATATGGCAAAAGAGTTAGGTCTATTGCCAAAAAATTTCCATGAGGAACAAATATCTAAATGTAAAAAAACAAAAAGGTAAAATTACTAATAAAATATAGAATTTTTTTTGCAATAAGGCAGGAAACATTTTCTTAAACAAAATGCAAACGTTAAAATCATAGAGAAGAGATTGATAGATTTGATTACATTTTTGGGGTATGTTAACATACAATGCTCAAACTTGGAGATATATAACCAAGAGAGGAATAGTATTCAGGATATATAAAGAACTTCCACCAATTAGTAAGAGAAAAACAAACAACAGATAGAAAGCTAGAAAAAGGCATGAAGTGAAAATTTGCAGAGGAAGCTGGCCAAAAATCTCAAGAAAAAGTAGTCAGACCTATTAATTACCAATGAAACATTTAAGAGATAATATTTCTCATCCGTGAGGAAAGCAAAAATTAAAAAGTATGAATATAACACATGTAGGGGAAATGTGACAAAACAGCAACCTCTTTCGAGAAGAATTTGGCAATGCCTTATAAATTTAATTCCTTACAGATACCCTTGAGAAACATAAAAACGTATACATGGTAACATGCATAAGGATAATCAGTGCCACTTTGTAATAGCAAATATTTGGAAACAACCTACATGCCCATCAACAGGGGGATGGAAAAACATGTATGTATGTATGATGGACTAGTATACAGCAGTCAAAGTGAATTAAACACATTTACATATTTCAACAAAAATCTGAAACATAACGTGAAATAAAAAGTTGTACATAGTAAGATACCTTTTTAAAAGTTAAACTCATAAAATAATGTACACAATTGATGAAAAATATATGAGTGATAATTATTTTAAAATGTACTACAAAAAGGAAGCATAGCAACCTTAGAAGAGTTGTGTCTTTGAGGAGAGAGGAGAATGAGATGGGAAAAGCCTTCAATTATATGTTCCATTTTTTTTCCTATGATAATCATCTGAAGTGAAAATAATCTAAATATGGCAAAATGTTAATATTAGTTGATTCCAGATGGTAGGTATAATTTTTAATGGTGGATATTCTGTGAACTTTTCTGCATGTTTGAAACATTTTATTATATAGATTTTCAAATTAAAAAGCAATGGGTTCAAGCGATTCTCCTGCCTCAGCCTCCTGAGTAGCTGGGATTACAGGTGCCTGCTACCATGCCTGGCTAATTTTTCTAATTTTAGTGAAGATGGGATTGCACCATGTTGGCCAGGCTGGTCTCGAACTCCTAACCTTGTGCTCCACCCACCTCAGCCTCCCGAAGTGCTGGGATTACAGGTGTGGGCCACATCACCCGGCCTATGTTACATCTTTTAAAGGCAAGTATCTGATCTGTTGTATGCATATCTAGCAAGCAAAAGCTTTTTTTTTTTTTTGGCTTTTATTTAGACTTTCAGCAAGAAATTAAAACAAGTAGCTAAAACTTTACAATAATATGCAGGGATGTCATTGGGTCTCATGTTCTCTAAGATAAATGAATCCTCTAGTGTGAATTTACTAAGGATAATTTTAATCTTAGCAGTTTTTTAATTTTTTCCCAAAACAGAATGTCCTGGGTAAGGCCTGCACACGTTTATTAAAAGCTATCCTTTAGTGATACTTTCTCAGTTTGTAAGGCCATTGCTTCAGACAAATGAAAATAATACTTCTTGAGCAGAAAGAATACAACTGGAAGGATCACACTACCTGACTTCAAAATATACTATACAGATATGTAATCAAAACAGTATGGCATATAAACAGACACACAGATCAATGGAACAGAGTAGAGAGCCCAGAAATTTACAGTCTAGTGATTTTTGACAAAGGTCCCAAGAACACAATGGGGGAGAGGATAGTCTCTGGAGTAGATGGTGTGTGGGCAATTAGATATCCACATGCAGAAAAATGAAATTACACCTCTATCTTACACCATGTAAAAAATTAACTCAAAATGGATTAAAGACTTATGTAAAATCTGAAACTGTAAAACTACTAGAATAAAACATAGGAGAAACATTTCATGACATTGATCTAGGCGATGATTCTTTGAATATGAACCCAAAAGCATAGGCAACAAAAGCAAAAATAGGCAAATGGGATTACATCAAATTAAAAAGCTTCTGCACAGCCAAGAAAACAATCAACAGAGTAAAGACATAATCTGTGAAATGGGAGAAAATGTTTGTAAACCATACAGCTGACAAGGGGTTAAAATTCAAAATATATAAGGAACACAAACAACTCAATAGTAAGAAAACAACCTAATTAATAAATGGACAAAGAATTTGAACAGATATTTTTTAAAAGATATACAAATGATTAACAGGTATGTCAAAAAATCATCAAAATCACGAATCATCAGTGAAATCTAAACTAAAACCACAATGAGATATCACTCATTGTTTTTCTGTGCCTGGCTTGTTTCACTTAACATAATGCCCTCCATTTTCATCCATGTTATCAGAAAGGACAGAATTTCCATCACTACAAAAAGGAATCATAACAACTTTAGAAGAGTTCTCTAGAACAGAATAGAGAGACCAGAAATTTACAGTCAATTGATTTTTTACAGATATGTAATCAAAACAGTATGGCATACATGTTTTGGAATGTTATTCCAATTACAGGTGTAATTTCATTTTTCTGCATGTGGATATCTAATTGCCCACACACCATCTACTCAAGAGACTATCCTTTCCCCCATTGTGTTCTTGGCACCTTTGTCAAAAATCTGATCTGTTGTATGCATACTTAGCAAGCATCAGTTAAAATGGCTGCTATCAATTATACAAAGACAAGGGGTGTTGGAGAGGATATGGAGCAAAGGGAACCTTGTACACTGCTGGTGGGAATGTAAATTAGCACAGTCATTATGAAATACAGTATGAAGCTTCCTCAAAAATTAAAAATAGAACTCCTATATGATCCAGCAATCCCACTACGGGGTATATAGCGAAAAGAAATGAAATCAGTATGTTGAAGAGGTATCTGCACTCCTATGTTTGTTGCAGCATTATTCACAATAGCCAAGATTTGGAGTCAACCTAAATGTCCATCCACAAATGAATTGATTTAAAAATGTGGTATATATACACAACAGAATACAATTCAGCCTCAAAAATGAAGGAAATTCTATCCTTTCTGACAACGTGGATGAAAATGGAGGACATTATGTTAAGTGAAATAAGCCAGGCACAGAAAAACAAGTTCTGCATGATCTCACTTACATGTAGAATCTAACAAAGTTGAACTCATGGAAGCAGAGAGTAGAATGGTTGTTACCAGTGGCTGGGTGGGGTGGAACTTATTCCTCTGTAAGGAGGAATAAGTTCAAGAGATCTATTGTACAACATGGTGACTATATTTAATAAAAATTCATTCTTGAAAATTGCTAAGAGAGATATTAAGTGTTCTCATCTCACACACACAAAAAAAGTATGTAACGTAATGCAAATATTAATTAGCTCAGGCCGGGCGCAGTGGCTGACGCCTGTAATCCCAGCACTCTGGGAGGCCGAGGCGGGTGGATCACGCGGTCAGGAGATCGAGACCATCCAGGCTAACACGGTGAAACCCTGTCTCTACTAAAAATACAAAAGTTAGCTGGGCATGGTGGCAGGTGTTTGTAATCCCAGCTACTTGGGACACTGAGGCAGGAGACTCACTTGAACCTGGAAGGCAGAGGTTGCAGAGAGCCGAGATCATGCCACTGCACTCCAGCCTGGACAACAGAGTGAGAGACGGTCTCAAAAAAAAAAAAAAAAAGGTAATTAGCTCAATTTAGCCATTCCACAATGTATAAATATGGCAAAACAACATATTGTATATAATAGATATATAAATTTTCTATCTGAAAATTTAAAAAATAAATAAAACATCAGTTAGGCCACATATTAAAAAAATGCTATTTTTTCTAACAGTAGCTCCCCAGGTTCAAGCTCTTCCTTTCCACACCCTGATCTTCTTTGCATCTTCACTTCTCCCACTTCCTCTGACTTCCAACAACTGATCTATTCAGAGCTCCTTTCAGAAAAAACTGCCACCATTACTCCATAGACTTTAGCCTTCAATGAAACAAATATTTAGATGCATTTTGTACTCAGCCTTTAAAAAGTTCCCAGACTTAACTCTGCCTGTTCAACTAGCCAAAAAGAGGCTCACATTCAATTCTGTGAGGATCCATTTGGGCTGTGATCATTATATATTTTTGGAATTGTCCTTGTATGTGTAAATATGAGAATGAAGTTTGTGACAAATTATAATATTTGACATAAAAAATTTAAAAAATGTATATCCAACTATATCATTGGGCAGAATTTTTTTTTTAATCATAGAAGGTCATGATTTGGGCCTTGGTTTGGTGGTTTTTAGTTACTTGTTCCTCATAATCTTACATTTACATATCCTTCCACTTTTTTATTGATGTTTAGCAAAAGTAGAGAAAGAATATGAATTGTTTATAATTCTTACATTATTTCATAATTGTATTATTAATACTTAGGGACATACAAAACAAGACTAAGTTTCTTTTACTTGATTCTGAAAACATTGTTATAGTGATTGAAAGTTTGTCTTGGAATTAGATGAATTATTATTCAAATCTGCTCTGTCACTTTCTAGCCAGGAGTCCTTAGGCCAATTACTTCTCTAAGATTCATTTTATTATCTATAAAGTGGCTATAATAAAAGAATGAAGGTTATAAGTTTTCTATGCATACTAAGTGAGGTAGTGCATGTGAAAAGCAGTAAGCTATATATATATATATATCTTAGCACTCAGTAAAAGTGTTCACTTAATAGTGATTGTTATTTTCAACTTCAGTCAGTAATTTTTGGTAATGGAGAGGATCTCTGAGGAGTGGCCAGGGCTAGGTGTAAAGTGGTAGAATGTAACATGAACCAGGTCAAGGGATTTGGGGTTCAAAATTCAATTTCACCTGAAAAACCTTGGGCAACTTACTTAATCCTCACTTATCTTCAATATTGCTTTTTAAAAAAGTACCCTGTGGTGCTCCAACCTTCATTTGCAATCCTCTCCCTTGCTATGTACTTCTCTTTTGTTCTATTTAGCAAAAACTGCCCTAGAAAATAATCTTTTGAGACTTGTGACACCGTACTCAATGAGTTCCTTCTCTCCACTGGAATTTAATTTTCAGAATTACCACATACTGATAAGCTGTATATCTACTAAAGAAACCACAGGTATCAAGAACTAGAACAAGGGAGTTTTGAAGTATCAGAGACTTTCAATGTAATACTTTTTTTATGGATATTCTTCCTCTCTGGTTCTGTGTAAAGTTGGATGGCAAAAACCAACAAACAAAAAATGATGGAAAAAAAATCTTCGTAGTATCCTTTAACAACAGGATTTGTTTTCTAAATCAGTTAAAATCTTCTTTCTTTTTTGGTAAAATTTTCCATTTCATACTTGGGCTCAGTTTGGAAATAAGCAGAACAGTATGAACGACCCTTAATCTTCTTTCCATGCCAGTCCTGTCATCCTGTGTCACGCAAAAGTGGTTTGCCCCTCTAGGATTATGGCGACATTCTGGAATTACTGTGATCAGAGTTAGGAACCTAGTACCAATTTTAGTGCTGCAGCTGATTGAAAGCCTTAGTTCTCATATTTATGAAATTCAGAGAATAGACTAGATTCTCAATGGCTAATAGTATTTATTTTGCAGTCCTACTTTTAGTGATTAGTAGTGGTTGCCTAGGGTACTCACTGGAGACAGCTGAGATGAATCTCAATGCAATAGGAAAGTGTTTTCTGACAAATTCGCCATAAGCACAGGACAGAGGAATGAGGACCCACAAGCCAGATGTGTGCCATCCCTGAAATAGGCAATTTCTAAGGTCTTTCTAGCTGTAGCATTATATCAGGCTATAATTGCTTCTCTGCTTGTTGAAGATATGAAGTGTCTGCTCTCCAAGCAGGTCAGCCACCTGCTATAACTGACTGGATTGTTATTTACATTTAGTGGATGTATTATTGCTCCTTCTTTTGCAAAAGAATTTGAGGCACTATAAATAATTTTTAAAAGAAATTGAAATTTAGGAGAGAGAAAATAAAAAAACAACTATGAAATTCAAAGTTTTATTTTAATCTAATATTCTCTATTATTCAATATTCCATTTCCATTTAATGCACATAGACCATGGTAAATAAAAGAGGGGTCGTACTGACCTTGTAACACTATGTGAAACATTGGATATTTTTCAAATTTTTCATGAAAATGTCTGGTAGAATCCTGAGATTTGTTGAGAATTCTGCGTGATGGGAAAAATGCTTTTGCTGTCTTACTGAGTCAGACCTCAGCAGAGCAATCAAAATGATTGTTCTATTTAAAATTCATCAACAGTAATGATCATTTGCATCATCCACAAAAGATATGACTTGGGTCTTATGGAAAGGCCTTCAGTCTCATTGCCATCAACAGTCCCCTTCGATGCAAGTAACCCGATGCATATAGTAAGTGGATTAGCTCAGCCAAATTGAGGCAGGGGAAATAGTTACATGTTCTAAAACTACACAGAGTTTTATACCCAGAAAGGTATTTTCACTCTTATATTTTGCGTTGAGAATATATAAAAGTAATGATATTGGGAAGAAAGTTATAAAGCATACTTGTAAGTGATGCATTTCTTGAAGCTACCCTTGAGTCTTTCTGTGAGAATGATTTTTTAAAAACCTACAATAACTTCTTTCATTTATACATTCAAAAATTTGTTAATTCAGACTCATTACGATTACTCCTTTTCCAAAAATGGTGTAGAAGTTTTTTTTTTTTTTTTTCCTGATGATTTCTATTCTCTCACCCTCTCTTTTACTTAGTGTTGTTATTTAAAACAAAAAAAAAGTAGAAAAGACTTCTGGTTCTAAGAAGTAGTAACAGGAATTGAGTTTATCCTCTTGCCTATAACAACTAAAAAATTGAACAAGTAAATGAAGGAATAATTTTCAAGATATTGCATATCACGTAATGAATAACAGTGATCACTAAGAGGTGGCAAACAAACGAAGGGAGCCCTGTGATTGCCAAAACTCATTGCCTCGAGTTTCCAGGCCATGGTGCAGTAAGGGGAAACACAGGTAGAACCAGAAAAACCCTTGAGCTGATGAGATGAAACTGAGAGTATGGAGAGACGACCAAGAGACTTAAATTTTACAGGCAGAGTACTGAGGAAGAGACAGCTGCAAAGAAACAAAATCCTGGACATCAGCAGAGGATCTTTCTTGAGTATGAAGCTGAATAATGATCAGGACAATCATGTGCAGAAACTATCTGAGGCTGGAGAAAGAAATACTCAAAAGTATAGAAGCAACTGTGAAAGTTGATGATAGGAATTGGGTCATTTTTGTTAAACCAAACTAAACAGAGTCAAGAAGCCAAGGGGGAGGAGCACTTATGGAACATAACATAGTTCCAAGAATGAAATTATCTGCTGAGACTGGCTACTAAAACTGCTTGCTGTAACCTGAAACTAGTTTTATCTATTAATGCTGAGATAATTTGCTGCAACTCTAGGACTAATTTTGCCCACAGCCACTGGCCACTAATCAGAGCTTGCCAGCTTCCCAGGCTTTTACTCCTATAAGTGAACTTTCTCTCAAGACCACAAGTAACATCCCTCTTTTTCATAAAACTCCCAATCTTCCCTGTTTTTCAGATTATTGAAGACCACTTGGTCTGCATGTATGCCCTGAATTGCAATTCTTTCTTCAGAAATAAAACATTAAATTTAGAGATTTGTCTCTAAGTTTTTATTTTGACTTTGACACAACAGT
Source organism: Hylobates moloch (assembly GCF_009828535.3). NCBI lineage: Eukaryota > Metazoa > Chordata > Mammalia > Primates > Hylobatidae > Hylobates > Hylobates moloch. The sequence goes on along the minus strand of NW_026652278.1, from coordinate 54,306,119 downwards.
AATCAGATCCAAATCAGGGTCAGGAATAGTGCCCAATCCTTTACCAGAGAGGAAAACTTCATAATTCATGAGCCATTGGATATAGCACTCAGAATAGGCTTGCCTTAGTAGTGGGGGAATAATTAGAGTTAGAAAAAACACCACTCAGGTCTTGCCTAAAAAATCTTATGGCAGAAAGGATCAAACTATTTTCAAATTATTTAACTGTATCCAAAAACAAAACTCAAGAATAATTATTAGAATACAAAAATATACCAAACCCCAAAAGGTAAAACACACAATATCTTGTACTAGATCAAAAATTACCAGGCATGCAAAGAAGCAGAAAAATACTACCCATAATGGAGAGAAAAGTCAATCAAAGAAAACTAACCTAGAACTGAAAGAGATGTTAGAATTATCTGACAAGGACATTAGAAAATTATTAAAAGTTTATTTCATGTGTTCAAAAAGCTAGAGGAAATATTGAGCATGCTAAATAGAAAGATTAAAAATATATTTTTTAAAAGACTCATTATCAACTTGTAGAGGCAAAAAAAACAGAAAATAAATCCTGGAGATAAAACCTAGATTAAAAAAATTGATGGGATTAATGGCAGATTAAACATTGCAGAAGTTTAGTGAACTTGAAGGCATAATAATAGGTACTATCCAAAATGAAACGCAAAGAGAAAACGAGTCAAAAACAAAAAAGAACAGAGAATCAGTAAACTGAGGGGGCGACTTCAGATGGCTTTATATATGTGTAATTGATGTTCCCAAAGGAAGGTAGGAATTCAAAAAAGATAATTAAAGAAATGATGGTCAAAAAATTTCAAATTTAGGAAATTTATAAATCTTTAGGAAGTTCAAAACCCCCCAAGAACGAGAAATGTGAAGGATACTACACCAAGGCACATCATAATCAAATTGCCACAAAGCAATTATAATGAGAAAATTTTATAAGCAACCAGGAAAAAATATTGCAAACTATACAGAGGAACAAATATAAATGAGAGCAGACTTTTTTTGTCAAACACAATGCAGAGCAACATTTTTAAAGTACTGAAAAAAGAAGAAAGAAAAAATTCTAGAATTTTATACTCAGTGAAAATACCTTACAAAAAAGTGTGACATAAAAGCTTTTTCCAACATAAAAAGATGGAAGGAATTTATCACCAGTAGTTCTGTACTACAAGAGATGTTGCAGCAGTCCTTCCCACAAAAGGAAAATGATACCATCTGAAAATTGGATCTACACAAATTTAAATGATTAGGTTATTATTCAAACATTTTTAAAAGAGAATTCACTGCATAAACAAACATAATAAAAGTGTAAGGTTTATCAGATATGTGGAAGTAAATGTATGATAGTAATAACCCAAAGCCCAAGAGGGGAGAAATAGAAATAAACTACATAAGGTCCTTATACTACATGTGAAATGTATAATACCACTTGAAGGCAGATTGTAATAAGTTAAAGGTATGTACTATAATCCCTTAGGTATTGTCCATGGAAACAGAGTTTCAGATAATGAGCTTAACAAATCAGATAAAATGGAATCATAAAAAATACTCAGCTTATCCAAAAAGAAGGCAGACAAAGAGGAAAGGGGGCACAAAGAGCGTATAGAACAATGAGAAAACAGATAGAAGGCTGATTTATAGTTTGCCATATTAATAATCACATAATATGTAAATGGTCTAAATACCCCCAATTAAAAGGCAGAGATAATCATTTTGAATGAAAAATTAAGACCCAAGTATTTGACACCTATGAAAGACGCACTTCAAATATGAAGACACAAATAAATTAATAGTATGGAAAAAGATATTCCATGATAACACTAACAAAAGAAAGCTGCAATAGCTAAATTAATATCAGACTAAGTAAATTTCAGAGCAAAGGATATTATCAGCAACAAAGAATTTATTGTATAATGATGAAAGTGCCACACATTTTTGGTGAAAATATAAAATGGAACAACCTCTTTGGGAGACAGTTTGGAAGTTCTTAATAAAGTTAAACATGTATCTGTCATATGAACCAACCATTCCACTCCCTGTTATCTATCCCAGAGAAATGCAAGCATATGTCCATACAAAGACTTATATACCAAGGTTCATAACAGCTGTATTTGTAGTAGCCCCAAAATGAAATCAACCCCAATGTCCATCAATGAGTAAATGAATAAACAAATTATGTTACATTTATGGAATGAAATATTATTTAGCAGTGAAAGGAATTAACTCTTAATGCATGAAACAATATGGACAATCTCAAAATAATTGTGTGGTTTTAAACAACCAAGAAGAAAATCAAGAGTACATACTATGTAATTTTATTTACATAAAATTCTAAGAAACGCAAACTAATGTATAGTGACAGAAAGCAGATCAATGGTTGCCTGGAAACAACCAGGTGGGCAGGTGAGAAGGGTATTGTGGGCAGGAGAAGCAAAAAGGAAGGACAACAAGGCATAAAGATTTTTTTTTAGAGTGCTGTATATGTTTAATATCTTTATTGTGGTGGACTCATAGATCATATTGGATGTGTGAACATACGTCATATGTCGAGGCTTATAAAATTGTATACTTTAAATATGTATAGTTTATTGTATGTCAATTAAAACTCAATAAAGCTTAAAAACTAAGTGGAATACAATAGTATGCATAGAAGATATCACCTCAGGGTGATCAGGATGCAAATATTTTACCATTTTCTCCTCTCCACTTTGCACCTTCAGCATTAGCATTTTTTTTTTATCAGCAGAACAACAAACTTTAATAATTGGTGTCAGAAATAGGCAGATGCCAAATAGGGACCTTGATTGGACTAATATTAACTGAAAATATTATCCAAAAATAATGACTATAATGTTGGCTTTAAGAATCTGTGCAATTGTGATCCTCCAGCAATTTAGACAAACTTACGATAACCTCCCTCAAAATCTCCTAAGCCACCAATGAAAAAGTTCAGCCTTCCCTGTGGCATGATTGTAAATGCAGACATAGACTCACTGGGCTTGAAAGGAAAGACTTAAAAAATATCCAGCTTGATGCTTCCTTTCACAAAAGGATTGAACATCAGAAAAAAATAAGTGACCAGCTTGAAGTAACACAACTAAATGGAGCAAGAACTCATGCCTCCTCACTTCCCTGAGAGTTCAGTATTTCAAAATTACAAGGCTTCAATATAGAGGCCATTCAATACATATTTGTTAAACTCAGAATAAATATCCTAGATTGAACTCCTAACCTTGGACTCTCTTATTTTAGGATGCACTGAGTTATTATCAAAGAAAAAGCAAACTCTGATGCAAAAATCCATACCTCATACCTCTCTACATAAACATGTTTCTGTTTTTGGTAAGGGACACTGTAAGAAGAGCATAAACTGACCTCATCTCTTTTATCCTGTCATTTCTGCTCTGTTGTATTAGGGCATGACACATTTATTTGGGTTTATGGAAAAAATGGGCCATTACAAATTCTCCATTCATATCTTCCCCTTTCTTGTGTTTTCTTAATGTAGTTTTGTACTTGATTTTTGTTTATCTCTATTTATCTTTAATTAAATTTCTGGCAATAACCTTCCCAGGGATTCTGGGAACATTCATTCAGTTTTCTCAAAGCCATTCAAGGGATAAACTATGCCTAAGGGCTGCCAAAAAAGGGGCAGGGATTGGGAGGATTAGAACACAACTATCAATCCCTCAGAATGAGTGGGAGGAAAAATCTACATGTTTCAGTTAAACTAGTATCAACCATTAAGAAACCACAGTAAACAGATGCAGAACAGTTGTGGTTTTGCCATAAATGCACACACATAGAACATTTCTTAGCTCTTGTTTTTCCTACTCTGCCACTGTTTTGTATCATGACCCCATAAACTTAGTCTAAAGAAAAAATGCTAGTTTTTTTTGTGGCCCCATTTAAGTATAAAATTTAATCATCTAATATATTCTTTATACAGAGTTTTCAGAAACTGTGACCAAATCCCTAGGGATTGAGAAGTAATAGGTGATAAAATAAGGCTGAGCTTCAAGAAGGTTTAATCACAGGATAATGTAATGCATTCTGCAAAATAATTAGAGCATAATTTGCAATTATACTGTGGTCATGGCTCTCAAATTTTGGGGTACATAAGAAACACACGGTATTCCCTGGCACTTCTTCCAGAAATTCTGATTTAGTATACCTGGGTGGAGCCCCACAATTTCCACTTTTTAATGGGTTTCACAAATGATTTTGCTGTAGGTGGATTTTTGTTAATAAAAATTGCTGAAATTCTCTCCAATTTTTTCGCAGCAAAACACTAAAATTTAAATTTCACTACTTACTAGCTAAGAGTCCTTAGAAAAGTCAAATGACTTCTCTATATCTCATCTTTAACATAAGAAAAATAATGTAGAGTTTTGTGGGAATTAATAGAATAATGTATATAAAGTGCTTGGTACAGAATAGGCACTTAAGTAATGTTAGTTTATTTTCCCAAACATATATCATGTTCCTTCTTAATCTGACCCTGAACTGGAATGTGTTCCTCCCTTAATTATTAACCTGAGTATAAACAATTCCACATATTTAATATTGTAAAAAGTTACATACTTCAACTCAAATGACCAATTGTGTTAGTTGCCAGTCCCAGAAATATTTTTGCTTTTTGAATGACTGAGGCATAACCAGAACATGGATGCCTGATATAATTAGCCATGATATAAGAGCTAGCACACACACACACACACACACACACACACACACACGAAATTCCTAACCCATACTTACCATCCTGCTTTGGGTTCTATTGTGCAAACTGAGAGAAAAATTGCTGTAAGAATAAATTTAAAAGCACAGAGCATTTCTGCTTATAGACAAGGGTTCAGGGTAAATACTAGTTCATTTTTTGGATATAGGTTCTGATTTTTGAGCCTCTTGTTTTACTACTCATCCAAAGGTTTTAGATCCAGTGAGATGCTCTGACACATGTAGGATTTAAACACAAGCCCAATGCACACCCGGGCAGCCCAGAGGAACATTTTTCAAGATGAGAATTATGTTTGGGCCAATAGCCAACAATGGTAAGCAGAAGCTCAGCATCCCAAATGAGCACACAGAACTCAACTCTCTGAGTTTTATGAAAGTCTCTTTCCTTAATCAAGGAAGGATGAAAGCTAAAAGAGGTTGTAAACAAAATTTGACCAGGGCCTGTCCAGACAGAACCCTGTCCAAAGGCTCTTCCTTCATCCTGCCAAACACACCAAAGCCTTTCTAATTCATATATGCCTAAAAAGCCATCCCCTCATTCAGCACTGCTCCACAGAACACTGGGGAAAGCATGCCAAGCTTTTACTTACACTAAGAAGGCTAAAAATATAAACATTTTTAAATGGCTAATTTTTATTTTTATCAAAACCATACAGGTACAGTATTTGAAAAGTACTAAGTAGCTTACACTTAAAAAGAACAGTTGCCCCCATATCCCCAGCAACATTAAATCTACTCTTTCAAGCAACTACTTTCAAATATCTGTTTCTTCTAGTATCTATCTCCATGTTTCTATATAACTTTATATTTAATGTTATTTAACTATGTCAATATGATTCACCGCTGGGCTAAGTCATGGCCTATAATTTTACTTTCTTTCTTGAATGTGTATTTTTTTTGTTTTTCCTAAAGTTATTACATCTTTTTAAGGAACTGGTTTTCTCTGTATTTACACCTACGTCTTTCTACATTCTATAGCTGCCAGCATTTCAACAGAATTGTCCATAAATATAACCTGTCAGATAATTTCTCATTTCCATTCTTTTTTCTTGAGATTTTCCTCCTAGAGTCAATTTAGGCCTCCTATTTTAAATTTTAAATGGATTCCTAAAAGTCACATTGATCCACTATCTAGGACCCATGGTTTCTTCTTTTTTTAATGGCCTGATTTCAAGATCAATTCCAAAGGATCCCCGAAAAAAACAATTATTCCATTTGTGTTTTAGAGGTATCCTAAAATAGAATATTGAACCAATTTACATATTACTCTTAATGGTGGCAACTGATATGTTCTCACAAATGGCAAAATCAAAACAACCTAATAGAGCAACCTAAAAACGGTGATGAGCTCTCCTAATAAGAAAGCCAAAGGCCGAGATGCAAAAATGGAGAAGGCTTAAAAATTTGTGTTTTCCCCTCAAGTTCCATAGAGTTCTCTGACAGTTGATTGTCATCTGATTTTGTCAATTCACTATAATTGAACAACATGCACAAGCAACAAGGAAAAATCAATTCGGTGACCATGAAAAAAAGAGAAATAAGTTGTAGACTCACTGGGAAAGTTTATAAAGCCTTCTCTGTAGGGTTTTGTTATTGCTTTTTGTTCTGAAACAGAAGCACTGAAGCCCCAAAATGCAAGTAATTGTGGTCAATGTTCAGTCAGATTTCTCAAAAAAGGATCTCAACCCAATCAGCGTATGGTATGCAGTGTCCTCTGTTAGAATAAAACTTTGACTTCAAATAAACATGTGATGCCTCTAACTTTTCCACTGAGGAAAGTTAATGAGTTTCTTTTGACAAGTGTAACAAAGGTGTGATTTTCAGAAGTGAAAGCCTAAATACCTAAAACTCCTTGGGTAAAAAAAAAAAAATTATACTCTTGAAAGGAGACAAAACGCACATTAATTCAAATGCCTTTTTTGTTTTTTTATGTAAATCTCTTAGGGCCAATAGGGAGGAAACTGTGTCAAAATGGGCAGAAATGAGATTCCAGGATCTCACCAAGAGGAACACATAAATATTCAAGAATTGATTTCAATGTTTGTGCAAAGGAGGTTGTAGGCTGCTGGACTGGGGATTAGGCTATTAGAACTTTGTCCAGATACTTATGGAGAAGTTCATCCTTTCTCCATGACCTAGGAAGAGACAAAAAGTGGCAAAAGGGAGCACTGATTTTTCTGAGAAATGTTAACAACTGGCCTGAATGTCTGTTCCTCAGAGGTTGCCTGCTTGTTTTCTCAAGTCCAGTGTGCACCTGCAGACATAGCATGTTTAAAGGTATCACTTAACTTTCTAAGTGTCAGTTTCTTAAATGGAAAATAATAGCAGTACCTGTAAGAGCTGTTCTGAGAATTGAAACTTTACATAAACAACAAATTGCATTCAGAAAGCTTTTGTAGAGTCTTGAAAATTCAGGCCACAAGCATATGAGTGTCTCCTATACTCCTGAAAGCAGCCCTCTATACTCCTGAAAACATGTCCCCAAGTTGATGTGAAAAAGTAAAAGCAGCCTTTATTGACTTCTGATCCTTCTAAATATTCAGTTACCTCCCTCTTCTGCCATGGAACCCTTGGGCATTCCAGCCTTCATTGACTTTTCCCCTTTAAATTTCTGCAGCTTTTAGTTTTACTCACTCAGGTACCCACACCTTACAGACTTTGGGCTATTTATCTTTTTCGGGGTGGAAGTCTCTCCAATACGCAGTTGAAAATTCCTTAAGAACAAAGACAAGTTGTGGTTGTTTTTGTATCCTCTATGGTTCTTAGCTAAATGTCATGCTCAGAATATTTTTTCACTGCCTGTTGATTCTTGTTCAGTGGAGCATCTCCTTCTATGTTGGTGTTTGTGAAACTTCGCTGCACATTACATTCACCTGAGGTTATTTTGTAAGATACTGATGGTCCAACCTCATCTCTCATGATTCTAATTTAGTTGAACGTGAATAAAACCTGGGCATTTATTTGTATGCTCAAGATGTTCCTTGGGTGATTTTAATAGACCACTGCCCCATGTCCTCTTTTAAGACAAGTTATTCTGTAAAGCTGGACAGAGAAATAAACATGGTGGGAAATTTGAATGGGCTTCTCTTAGGTGTTAATTATTTGGAAATCTTAAAAGTTCCCTAACACCTCATCCAGGCACTGGGATGTCTCAGGTAGTGCAGACCTTTGGTGATACCTATTTTGTATACCTCAAACAGAAGTCTTAGAAGTATTCTTTAGTGGGCCAATAGTCCTCTTGGTATAGGGATTTAGAGGTCAGCATGAGCCTCTGTCTTGAGTCCACGACAGTTATAAAGCTAAAATAACTCTTTTTCACATACTAGAAGTTCTATCAATTTAGGAGTGTGAGAGTTAGAAGAGAAGTCTAATCCAAATATGTTCCCTGCCGAAGAGTCATCTTTAATAGCCAAGTTATGTTTCAAAAACTAATTATGCCAACATATAATATCGATTCTGCTTTCAATTAGCATATAATCCATGAAGAAACATTAAGATATGAACCTATGAAAACTAGCAAACAAGATAAAAAAATCACAAGTACCAAAAGAGAAAAATAATAATGGCTACTAATAATTGGATGTTTACAGTGTACCAAGCATGGTGCCAAATGCTTTACATACATTATTCTATTTAAGCCTTGCAATTCTAAAAGGAAGAAATATTTTATATTATCCTAATTTTGCAGATGAAGGAACCAAAGTGTGAAAATGTTGAGTTACTTGCACAGGGTTAGACAGCTAGAAATGGTACAGGGAGGATTTAAAACCAGACAGTCTCACTGTAGAGTCTATACCATGGGTGTTCAGAACCACTGCTTTGTTTTGAGGAGCATGTAAGAGCAGTGGTTGTTCAGAGGAGCTACAGAGTACTGTATTGTGAGTTGCAATGAACAAAGAAAAGCATTTACAGTGGTGGTATGATTTTGGCTGGCCCTGAAAAGAAGTTTGAATATAGACAGAGGACAAACTTGGGGAGTTCATCACGTGAATCTCAGTGCTTAGAAGCCCTTAAGAAACAACTAGATCAACTGTGGCTCCAGAAAATACTCAAGGTCAGCTGTGATAAGAGCCCTTGGCTCCAGAGTACCACCAGGATCATGCTTTGTCCCAGACTCTGAGCTAACATCTGATTAGTTTAGTCTAAAACTAATGCAGCAGGAAGAAGTCCAAAAAAGGTTAAGCTCTTCATGAAAAGCTAAATTTGGACCATCTGTCTTCACCTACTATCTATCTATCTATCTATCTATCTATCTATCTATCTATCTATCTATCTATCTATCATCTATCTGTCTGTCTGTCTGTCTATCTATCTATATCTATCTATATCTCTCAAGCCATATGGTTGCTTGGCAAATGTTTCCCTAAAGCAGTGTTTCCCAAGGAATACTGTTTGATATTTATTTATTCATTCTTCCTTTTATTTGACAAATGTTTTTTATTGAGTACTTACTATATGAATAGTAGTGGTGAGCAAAACCAAGCCCTGCCTTCACCAAGCTTAGAGCCCAGGACACTGTTCTTAACAATGGCTGAACATGAGTCACCTGGGGCACTTTAACAAAATCCCATTCACAATAGAATGGGATTCTATTGTGCAGCATAGCTAAGATCTGCTTTGAATCTAAGTGGGAAAACAGCATTTATGTGGGCCCTGTGGTAGCACATACAAGGGAATGAAAAAGAAGGCAAACGTGGCTGGACAAAGATGGCAAAGAGGAGCACCGTGTGAAATGAGGCCAGGGATTTGGTATACACTGGATTAAATAAAGTTAAACAGGCTTTTAAAAAAAATTATAAGTCTTCTCAGAAATAGAATATGTTGTTAATTCTCAAGAAGGATATTATATACATATCCTGAAGTTATTTTTACATAGGGCATATAGAAAGTCTCATGTTTCCCTTTTAAGAAATATTACTTGCCTATATGTAAATGTAGATTGCACTAGATGAGTGGGATGCTTGAAGTGGGACCAGTGTAATAATTTTGTTCCAGAAGTTAAGAAGATTAGTATTAAAGCTCCTAAAATTCAGAGCTTCCTAATCTTTGAAGGATTTTGAAAGGGACTTCAAATTGGAATGAGTGGCTGTTTACATAAATAACATGTAATACCACACAGAAATATGGTCAGTTTTGTCAGTTGATTATTCTTCACTTAAAAAAAGTATTTAATGATTTATTCCACTTTCCATAAAAAGGGGCTTATTTCAATATTTCTAAATATAAAAGGAAAAGTATAAATGCAGGAGGAATTAATTATATTAATGATTCGAGCTAGAATTAAGGCTAAGAATTATTAATCTTTGGGGGACAGCCTGGGTTCTTAATCTGCTAGAAAAAAACACAGTTAATATGCACTAGATGAGAATTACATTTTAGAGGAAGAACTTCAGGAAAACTTACTTCGAGAGGAAATGCATAAAATTGACTATTATGGGTGTCTTCCTGTATAAATATGATTGCAAAGATTATTCATTGATTAACTTTTGCATATTAAATATGCCTAACTAAAATTTGAAAGTCATAAGACTATTTCATTTATATGGCTTTGGGAAACATTTTGACCTATTTAGGTAGTTGAGTTAAAGCCTTAAGGCAACAACTTTAGAGGTATTAAAAAAAGAAGTCACATTTCATTGTACTTCATGAGATGTTGACTGAATGGGTTCACTTTATTGCTGTGACACATTAACTGCTCCATACATTAACTCTGATGATTCTTAAAAAAAAAAAAAAGAAACAAACAATACCACCCTAATATTTATTGAGTGTTTCTGTATTTCAGGATAAAAGTAAAGTGTGACATAATTCCCACAGCAATCCAGTGAGGCAAATATTATTAATAGAGAATTTAAGTATTTTCTTAATGTCACACAGCTGGTACATAGCCAAATTAGGACTGGGATCCACGCCTGGTTGACTATAAAGTCTAAGCTCACGTTAAAGGATCATTTTTTTTTAAATGTAAAATAATGGCTCACACATAAATATAAAATAAACACGTCAAAGATTTTATTTAACTCATTAAATAAATGAGGGAACCAGTAAGATGTTACCACCAGTTCAAAAGAGAATCTAAAGAAAAGACATGGTCTAAATTATAAATTGAATTTGCAAATTGACACAAAAGTGGCTGCTTATGTTTAGGTTTGATGAAGAACAAAAGGGCATCTTTACACTTCCATTGGACAGAATACTTACATATCTATAGACAAGAATTCTTTTGTTATCAGTTCTTATGCTATCAGTTATGTATAATTAACATAGTTATAAAATAGACTCAGAGCCACCAGAGAATGGGGTAACTTGGAAGGGGGTGCTTTAAACAATGCATATATCCTGGCCAGTAACCCTGTGCATGAAGAAAATAAATGAACTTTATTATAGAAAGTTCTATACTCTTCAAAAATAGAGACTTTATCTTTCTAACATCTGTTTTGTAGCACTCAAAGAAGGCCTTAATATATACCTGTTGATGTTATCTTCATCAATTGCTGGCCTTTAGGGTTTTGCTTTTGTTTTTCAAGGATAACTGGTATCAATATTTCAAAAATTTGTTTACATCACACAGTTTTTAACTTCCAAACCAGGATCTCAAACTTAGTAGTAGCATTTCTAGAGTTCCACTTAGCATTAAGGCATAAGTCAGTGTTTTAATTAAGTCTTGAGCTACATCAATAATGCAGTGATGGGATGCAGGAAATGCTCCCCCAAAATATGGTACTTGGCGTACTGAGTAGTTTGAGCTAAAGGAAAGTGAGAAAACTGTAGAAAGTCTCTGACCTTCTCCTACTTTCTCCTTTTTGAAGACCCTCACGTGGCAGGTGTCCTGTCCTATGCCCAGAAAGAAGGAATACTACATAGAGAGGCCAAGAAGAATCTGAATAAGCAGGCCTTGATACGTATTCCCAGTTGGTTATCAATAGGTCGCACCCCCTTTTTGTCCAATTGTACTTTATGACTGTTCATTCTTCATCAAACCTAATTATAAAAATACAATTTTCCCCCAATTTTTGGATCTTATTTCCGAAGGCTTCTGTGTCACAAAAAACTTTTTTTTTGTTTTGAGACAGAGTCTTGCACTGTTGCCCAGTCTGGAGTGCAGTGGCACAATCTCGGCTCACTGCAAGCTCCGCAAAAAACTTTTTAATAGTAAATTTGTTATGCTTTTCTCTTACTAATCTGCCTTTTGTTATAAGGGTGTCAGCAATGAACCTTGTGATGGGTGAGGAAAATATATTACTTTTTCTCCTTTGCAACAGCTAGCTGTGCTAATCAAGGACAGAGTTATAAAAATCCGTCTGAGGGTTAAGTCCTTCCTAGTTGATGGAAATTGTTTAATGAACTCACGTTCTGTTCTCCTTGAGGTAACATACATTTTTCTTACAAATTCTTTGAGTGGTAGTTGTCTGGAATATTAAGGAAGTTTAACAAATGCTTTATTCTTAGATATTATCTTCTCTTTCATTTCTTAAAAAAAAATCAGAAAGAATTAGAAGACCATGGATATACCTACGTATAATCACCAAGGTTTGTCCCTGAGTTTTAAATTTATAATTGATGTGTGTGTTTCTCAATAAAATTTTATTTGCAAAAATCGATGGTAGGAACTGATTTGGCATATAAGCTATAATTTGCTGACTACTGGTTCAGGATATAGGTTCTGGAGTTGGACCACTGGGTTTGAATCCAGGCTCTACCCCTTACTGTGAGACCCTAGGTGAGTTATTAAACATCTCTGTGCCTTACATTTGTTACCTCTGTAATAGGGATGAGAGAACTTACTAAGAACTGTTGGGAATAAACTTATACAGTGATCGGAACATTGTTTGGCCTACAGTAAGATCTTACTTGGGATTAGCTTTTACTAGTCAGTTTTCAACAAGCACCTTTTGAAGGATTGTCACATCATTTATCTGATTTTTTTTTTTTTTTTTTAGACAGAGTCTCACTCTGTCACCCAGGCTAGAGTGCAGTGGTGCAATCTTGGCTCACTGCAACCTCTGCTTCCTGGGTTCAAGCTATTCTCCTGCCTCAGCCTCCCAAGTAGCTGGGATTACAGGCTCGTGCCACTGCACCTGGCTAATTTTTATATTTTTACTAGAGAAGGAGTTTGCTATGCTGGCCAGGCTGGTCTCGAACTCCTGACCTCAGGTGATCCACCCACCTAAGCCTCCCAAAATGCCGAGATTACAGGCGTGAGATACCACGCCCAGCCTGATTACTTCTTCACTGAGCTAATGAAGTAAGTTCAACAAAGATGATGATTAACCTCAGGTGTTGTTCATGTTAATTAACTCTTCTCATTTTATTTCATTTTTGTTTGTTAATAGGTATAAAATTTTTCTACAGAGATCACATTATCTGTATGATGACATTTTAAAATATCTTGAAAAGAAATTTAAAAACTACAAAAACAAAGCTTGATGCTAGGAAAGAAAATGAACGAAAATCTGTTTTCCAGATCCTCAATCAGACTAAGACTCCTGGAGCAGTGAGTTTGGCAAAATGACTAAAAAGAAACCTAAAAATAAAATAAAATAAAATTCTTGATGGTTCTAGGTTTTCAGTGCTCATGTGCTGGGTTTTTCTATTGTTGTCTTTCTTTTTTTTGTTGTTGTTTTGTTTTTTGTCTATCTTTCTGACTTTCCAAAGGAGCAAAACTGGTTCTGAGAGTCTGATATAAGTGAATATATAGCATATTTTTGCTCTTCTGACTATGAGCTGCCTAATAAACAGTTGATATTTTTCTCGGGAACATGCTTCATGTCCCAAATTTCCAAATCTTTGGCCATAAAATGAGGATGGCCACAAATATCTTTCAATGAGTAAACTCCGTGCAGAGTCACTACACTTACAAGCTGGGGCCAGAATGGGAATTGCACACAGCTATTGTTTAATCCAGCTGATGTTTCCCCTAATAGAATCTGGTTCCCCTCAGCCACAGCTGGCTAATTACAAGCTCTATAAATTATTTTTCTCTCATTTGAATGGTTTTGGAATCCACAGCCCAATGTGGAATCAGTAATACTTCTTTAACTTCCTGCAAGCCTGAAGAATCATGCCTAAATATTTCAACTTTTGAAACTGAGGGAAATAAGAGGAGAGGAGGTTTGAAAATAAAAGCAAACCTTAATTTTATGATAGAGAGCTCATGGCTGAGCAAAGAGATACTGAGACTGGACCTCAAAATTAGAGCTCCAAAATGCCATACTCCTCATCTTTGGTTCGATCAAGTTGTCACAAATGAGAAAGAGGGTTAATTGTCATATAATTGTAGAAGTTGTTAAAAACAAAGCACGGCTTAAATTCTGCAGTACTGTAGTAATAGTAAACGAATCTTTTGCATTCTGCAGTGGTGTGTGCTTTTTGAATCATTTCCAAGTGATTTATTATTTGATCTCCAAAGTAAAACCCAGTGAGGGAGCAGAGAAGACATTCTTTTGATAAAATAAAAACATTAAGTGAGAGGTTAGTTAGTGACAGCGGCCAGTGAGAAACCAGAATTACTGATTCCAAATCTAAGGTTCTCTCCATTAAAGCTAATTCCCCACAGCAACGCTGCTACCAGCATATTCACATAGTACACTGCCTTATTAAATCCAGATGGCTCGTGAATCTCTTCTGGCTCCGTCTGGGTTAATGTAGAAAATGAAGGAAAAGCAGTTCCTCTGCTCGTGTATTTTAAAGGGAAGTGGCAAGTTTTAATTATCAAAGGGAATCAGAATCATCTCTTTCTTTATCATAAAATGTCAGTCTCTTCACATAAGTACATTAGTGCTCCTAGCACATTAATAGCACACCACAGCTGCCCAAATCAATTCATTAAAAAAATGGAAGCACAAAACTCCAGAGTACAAATAAACCTATTAAACAACCATTGAGAGCTAATTTCCTTATGGACCTTCATGACCAAAAATGAGGTTTCCTCACTTATGTTTATGTAATAGGCATTCCAAGAAACTTAATCAGCTGGAGGGCAAATTGTAGAACTTACGAGGCAAATATATCCAAGATGCTCCCAGGATTCTCTGAGTTTAGACATGGAAGTGTAGTGTTCTGGCTCAGAGCCAATCTGGCTGAGTTCAAATCTCAACTCTGCTGCTTAGTAGCTGGGTGATGTTAGACAAGTTGCTTACCCCCTCCAAACCTCAGTGCTTTCATACTTTTCTAAGCACTGAAAGTGAGGTTAACAACATAACCTTCTGCATGGAGCTGCGGTAGGATCAAATGAGATAAAACTCATATTCTCATGCTGTATATAAAACCATTTAATGCTTAGCATTCAGGTAATAATTTGAACATCTATTTTTGATTATATGGCATATATAAAATGTCCCCATTTTTACAATCAAAAGACAAATCTTGAAGCTTAACATTTTATGTAGGTCAAAAGCATTCTATCGACTAAAGAGGAATTTGGGCATCGTTTGATCCATAGTGTATTAGTCCATTTTCACGCTGCTGATAAAGACCATACCTGAGACTGGGAAATTTACAAAAGAAGTCCAGCCATGTGGACTTACAGTTCCACATGGCTGGGGAGGCCTCACAATCATGGTGGAAGGCAAGGAGGAGCAAGGCACATCTTACGTGGATGACAGCAGGCAAAAAGAGAGCTTGTGCAGGGAAACTCTTGTTTTTAAACCATCAGATCTTGTGAGACCAATTCACTATCATGAGAACAGCACAGGAAAGACCTGCCTCCATGATTCAGTCATCTCCAACTGGGTCCCCCCCACAACACGTGGAAATTATGGGAGCTACAAGATGAGATTTGGGTGGGGATACAGAGCCAAGGCCATATCACTAAGTATTGGATAAGTGCCTACTGTCTGTCAGGAAATAAGAAACAAACCCTCACTAACCATAAAAGAGTTTCTAACTCTAATGAATAGAACACGAAACAAGAGTTATTATCAGATCATATAGGTTTATTTTCAAATTAGCAGTATTTACTAGTGTTTCTCAAAACTGGAATCTAGGTACCCCTCTCCACAGATATATTTTTATGCAGGGTTTTTCTGTGAATTTTTTACATTTTTCTGAAAACCTTTAAAAATTAATTAATATAAACATATTACTGATTATTTTGGTGGTAACGTACATCTGAGTACCACCACAAGATTTCAGTGCCAAAATTTACATATTTGTACTTGCGATTATGATTGTGTGAAGTCCAAGTTATGTCACTTTTATTTGTGCTTACTAATTAAGATTAACAAATAAGTGAAGCATTGAAGCCAACTAAATGCAAATTGACATCAGAAGGCTGTATGAATAGTTGAAATAAAAAGCAGTGGAACAAGAATTTGAATTATCACATGGAACAAGGTAATAATAGGCATGCTTATCTCAAACAATGTAGGATGTTATAGGAGGTCTCATATTCATATTAAAGCAAAGGAAAAAGAAATGCACCAAAATGATGCTGTTTATTTGTCAATTTTATTATTTTTTGTATTTAATTTGTAAATGTATTTTGTTCCCATTGTTATATAAATGACATAAGGTAAGAGTTTATTTTACACATTCTATGGCCTTTCTAAAGTCACTTACTGGTTTCTGACAGGTTTTTGTAGATTCTTTTGAACCTTCTGCATAAACATTTCATCTGCAAATAGTTTATTTCTTCCATTCTAATCCAAATGGCCTTCTTCTTTCTTTCTTTTTTTGACATATTGCATTGGCTAGTACAATGTTGAATGCAAGTGATGACTTCATGTTGATGAGAATCAACTTTTATTCTTGGTACAAGTCTGTCTTTCTTTGCCTATAGGCCCTCATCCAGCATCACTCTCTGCAGGCTTACAGAATGTTTGATCCACTGATCACATAACACTGCACAGACCAAAGGACCCATTTTAAAGCAAAGGAGGTACAGCAGTGGGCATATGACAATGAGATCTACTGGTCATGTCTCATACTATAACATGCAGGAGCTGCAGGACTGAAAGAGGGGTGGAACTGTTTGTTAAAATGCCAGCTTATAAATGGTACCCAACGAAGATGAGATGCTGTCCCTGAGAATCCAGTATACACTCTAAATCAAAGACAATTATACAGCGCTGTGTCCACAACTGGTAAAATCCATGGGCCAAGGAACCAAGGAATGAGAAAAGAATAGCCCTGCTTCCCATAACTCCTAGTGATCTACTCAGGGGAATTTTGCTTACCATTCCCACAACTCTGAGTACTGCAGACAAATAGGCAAGAGGGACAGCGAAGAGTCCCATTGACCTCCTTCTTCCAAGGCTCCTTCTACTAAGGGACTAGCTGGCAAGAAAAGAACTTAATTAACCCTAATTATTAGGTGATAGGGTTGTTGTTACACTTGGAGGAAACACTATGAATAAAACAAAAAGACTGGTAGTCTAGAGTACAAGCTCTCAATGTGAGTTCAAACGCTTTTTTTAAAAAATCATCGTTTTCAACAGGGGCAGAGGCTCACTCTGTATATATCCAGACCGGTTGAGAGAACACAGCTATAATACATGAAACATTTGTCTGCACATTTAAGGGAATGGAGGAGAGAAGAAGAGCAGCAGAAAGGTTACCAAAGCAGGGTGTATTCGTCCGTTCTCAAGCTGCTATAAAGACTGGGTAATTTATAAAGGAAAAGAGCTTTAAATTGACTCACAGTTCTGTATGGCTGGAGAGGCCTCAGGACACTTAACGATCATGGTGGAAGGCACCTCTTCACAGGATGGCAGGAGAGAGAATGAGCGCAAGCAGGGAAAAAGCCAGACCCTTATAAAACCATCAGATCTCACGAGATTCACTCATTATCATGAGAACAGCATGGGGGAACCTGCCCCCAGGATTCAATTACCTCTACCTGGTCCTGCCCTTGACATGTGGGGATTATAGAGATTACAATTCAAGGTGAGAATTGGGTGGGGACACAGAGCCAAACTATATCACAGGGTAAGAATGACTGGGATATTAATACAATAAAATAATAAAAAAAAGTGACTGGGATATTCAAGTTCATATAAACATTTTAATTATTCTATCACTTATTAAGCAGCACAGTGATAAGTGCATAGAGGGAAACACAGATCCACAGGACAATAGCTTGTCTTCAGCACTAGTTACTTCACTAAAATGAAGACTTTTGTGCTCTCATCTGTCTTGATCCACCTCTCCTGGTCATGAAGACCTGTCTTTCTAGAGGGTGTTAGGCTATTTCCTCTCTCTCTCTCTCTTACCTTGTTTATGTGCTTTGTTAGTCTCTGCACCTTCATGAGGATAGTTTCTTGCCCCTCTGTCTTCTTTACCGTTTTATCTATAGCACCTAGCACAGGGCTTAACACATACAGTTTAACTATATTAAATGAATGGGTGACTTACCAATGGTAAAGCCATAGAATGGAATGTCTTTATATTTAAAATCATGCTATAAGTGGATAATTACTAGTCATATAGTATTAATTTGTAAATAACCAAGTTACTGATTAGGACATACAATATAATCCCATTTTTAAGAGTATGATAAAAAAATACATAAATAACCATGCTGGTTATCTGTGGAGCATGGCAATGGGGTGATTAAATATTCTTTTCTGATAGTTTTATCTGTATTTTATATTTTTCTGTGCAATGGATATATGTTGCTATTTTAAACAAGGATAAATTTATTTCTAGTAATAAAATGATAAACCACTCTATTGAGACTTATTCTTATTGCCTACATAGAAAATCAAAATCATTTTATCTACGACCAAAAGTGGAGTAACTAATATTTACCTCTGGGACTATAGTTCTCAGTTGGAGACAATTTTGCCTCCTCAGCAGGCATTTGGCAATGTCTGGAGATCATTATGATTGTCATAATTTGGGATGTGACAGTTGTCAATTTAAGAGTATAGTGGGTAAAGGCCAAAGATGATGCTTAACATCTACTTTGCACAGGACAGCCTCCCACAACAAAGAATTATCTGGTCCAAATAGTGCTGAGGTTGAGAAACCCTGTGCTAACATACTTAGTATTTTCATGCTGAAGGACTTTCAGATAATATAATTCAGGTCTTCACCTTCAGCTTTAGTGGAAGAAATGTTTTTAGTCACCAAACATGTAACTGCTCACTCTGGCTAAAGATTAGTCTTGGATTTATTCAAAAAGGAGTTCATAAAAATATATTTTAAAGATATTCCTTTATATTACAGCTATATGTAGGTATAATTCATTGAGAAAGGAAAGGTGTTATAAAAACAGCTATTGATAGATAAAGCAAAATTATATTGACTATTTTCATTTGGTAGGTTCTTAATAAGAGTAAATTATTGAGATAACAATGAACCATTCAAGGCCAACTTAATGCTCACTAAGAAACAACTTCGTTTTATTGTCAGTTATCCAAAGGAGGTTCTGGCAGCCAGGATTGCTGAACATTTCACAAGGAAAGTTTCTCAAACTCCTTTTGTAAATGTCTTTATAAATAGAGACTAGATGAGAATTTGGGCATCATTTCTGAACCCAAGTGCACTTAATTTATTTATAAATCACATTTATTAAAGAAAAATTGTATGATATAGAAGAGTCATAGAAACATGTTTGTACATATATTTGCTGTTTAACTTAATTAATTTCTGTAATGTGCCATTTTGGGCAAAAACAATAACATTGTAGAATCTTTCCAAGAGATTCACTTTCTATTCTCACAGACTGACAATGTCTCTCAAGTGGATTACTGCAAAGCATCCTAACTAGTCTTCCCACCTCTAGTTTATAATGCAGACATTGCTCATAGATCCAAGTAAATATCTCCGAGTGTTAGTTTCCTCAAATGCACAATGAGGATAATATCTGCTTCATGGAGTAATGCCGAGGGTTAAATAAAATGGCATGTATAAAGCACCTAAAGTAGTGATGAACACATAGTAGGTGCTCAATAATGAGAATTTAAAACAAAATAAAAGTGCCCATGCTGATGGAGTGATGCATTTCACCCCCCACTCAGACATTTATGTTTTCATAATGCTATATTTATATAAGCCTGTGTCTGAAATCCTGGGAATTTGCCAGACTGCAAGCGCAATAAGGCTCCAGCTCATGGGAGCATGAAAATTATTTGCTACAACCTCTTTCCTACCTGTTCTATGTTCTGAGAAGTAATATACCTTGGACTAGCATAAACTACCATCTTAGGTAGAGATACCTTTTTTTATAAGTTGTTTGGTTTCTGTGCAGTAAAATAACTAAATGAATCAGAAAATAGCTTCCTTTCATTTACTTCCAGAGAAAATGGAAATATACTAACAGTATTGAGTCATGCAATAATGTGTTCATCAGAAATTAAGAACTACTATTTGTTGAGGTTTATCTCTTTGCACTTACCCCTCACACCAAAGCTAAAAATTGCCATTATTTACCCTATTTTACAGATGAGAAAGTTAGGTTCTAGACAGATTGTGATTTACTCAGTGTCACATGGCTATAAGCTACATGGTTTAGATTTAATTTCAGGTTTCTCTGACTGGTATGCAGACTGCCTCTCAGCAGAAATGTATCAGGAGGAAACTAGGTAAGCTAAAATTTGTTTAGTCTGCCCAGGAGTAATTAAAGGTTGAGAAGAAGTTACAGTTTTCGTCTGGACCAAAGAAAGTTCTTTTCTTTTTTTAAGAACTCAAAATAGTTGGCTGACTCATGAGCTCTCCCAAGTCACGCTAAATTTTCAGGGTGTTGTTCTTGCCCAAATTTTCTCTCCTCAAAGCTAATGATTTCCTCCTCAGTGCTGATGTAGTTTTGTGCTAACCTAAAGGAAGGAAAGAATTACCCAAAGAGATATGAACTGTAGCTTAAATTTAGACCCTATGTATGTTTGCCTGAATCCACATTCCCTGGCCCAGCTATAAGTCTTCTGTTTCCTTTTTCTCAGTGGTAGACCATATCCCTTGAAGTCAGTTATAATAAAATCACAGTTCATTGCTGGAATAAGCTACATGCAACTAAGGAATAATAAAACTCATAGCTACCCCCAAACCCTTAAAATACCTAATAAATGGTATGTGAACATTTTGAAAAGAAATTACTCTTTCTTTAATTTCCCCTCCAATCATGAGAGTCATTTCCCCCATCTTTGCTTATCCTGGCAGCTATTCAAGACCAGCTTTCATTGCTATTCACTCTCTTTATTATATCTGCAACATGTTTGAATAGTCATAGTTCTGTGCTCAGCTTTGTAATTAGATGGAGTGATGAAAATAACTTTTACTTGAGTCCAATTTTCTCTGTATAAAAATAACTCTTTGAATCTTCTGATGTAATAAATTATAGAAAACTTTAGGTAGGATTGGGTCTAAAATTGGAGTCTGATTAGGGCCAGATGCTTCTAAGCGGTATCAGAACCATCTTTCACATTGTATTCTTTCATTGTAGACTCAGATGCTACGCCATAATTAACCTCATGCGTTCTGCAGACTTGAAGATTTATGGTGGATGACCAGTAGGACATAGTTATCATCTTACACATGAATTTATGTCCAATAATTGCTCTGCATACCAAATAGCTAATTTATAAAATTGAGGATTGGGGGATGAAATTCTCAAACTTCTTTCAGGCTTGCTATTTACCTCAGTTTCCATATGCAGATATATAACACAATATATTACAATCAAATTTTGAGTTTGGGTCTTTAGTTTTTAAAAATACCACATTTTCTAAAATTGTGTCAGGAGAGAAGATTCTTGTCTCCTCACTCAGCTTACTAAAGGCATTACATGGCATTAGAATTAATACCTTGCTCCAGCAATAACAACACTAGTAAATAATTTACATCTTCATAGTACTATAAATTACAAACTAAATTTGGGATAGCAAACTGAAATCACTACAAGGCTAGTCGGATGACCTAAATGGGTGAAGCTGGGTGAGGATGTGAAAAATGAGACAAGGTATGCATCAGAGTTTATACACTGGAATATCTGATGCAATTCAGCAATACACCAGAGAGCTCTTTTTCAAAAAAATTCTCATCCAAATACAAAGCTATGAGATCTGAATGAGTACCAAACCTCTCAACAGCTGGAAGATTATCCATAAAAGTCCCTGGGAAGAGAGGAATGACCCCAAAGAGTCAAGTTGCTTTTATTCCCTATAACTCCCTCTGTGTTCCAGGGACACCAGGGCTCCTGGGCCAGCCTTCATTAGGAAAGTGCAAAAGAACTGGAACATTTCCTTGCTGAAGCACAAAGGCCCTTTGCCTCTTTTGTTGGCTCAGAAGCTTCAATCAGTTTCAGAGTTTCAAAGGTTCAAACAGTGTAGTTCCAACTGGGCTAGGATTGAGTAGTGTCCAGGGCACTGAGTAGGAAAGTGAATGTCTCTGCCTACTCAGTAACCCCAAGTTGGTGAAATCTTCCTATGAACGTCAAAACAGGATGTTTTATGATTTGAGCCATCACAAGAACAGCAGAGAACAGGGTGGTGAAATATCAATTTACCCTTCACTTTCAAACAACTATTTATTACTTGGCAACCTTTGAAATAACATAAACAACTGTTCTTAAGGACTTACCAAAACCCATTCTCTAGCATATACATTGACAGCAGGCAGCTTCCTTTGAAAGTTATAAAAGAGTCAGGCTAGCCTAGCTGATAGTTAGAGAGCCAGTGATGGACAGACATATAAAAGCCAAGTTAAATGAAAGGGAAAGAGAAATGAACCTTTAGAAACGGACATGACAACTCGAAAAAAAGTCATAGAGGAAGAACTGGGGAAAGCAAGCTCCATTGTTTGTTACCCTCAGCTCTTAGCCAAGTCAGAGAGAAGATGGAAAATGATCAGCATACAGAAAACCCACTTATTGTCAGCTTTTGTTACACTCCATTATGGCTAAGAGACCAGATAAACTTTTATTCTCTCTTTAATATGAAGAGGAGGGCAATTATTTATAAAGGACAGTTACAAAGAGGTGCCTTAGTGCCAGATATAATCCATTAATATCCCCTGGCAGACTCCAATTACCCAATCCCCACTTATATAAATTAAAATACTGAATCATTCAGTTATTTTTGTTAATCAATTCCACAAATATCTATCATCTACTCTATCTACTATGGGCTAGCCACTGCACAAGGCACGAGTGATATAAAGATAAATGAAATGTTAACCTTGTACTCAAGCAGACTATAGTCTAGTGGATAAGAAAAAACACCACACCAGTAATGGCAGTATGAGAAAGTGGCAAGAGCTCAGCCTTCAGACCCAGATAGAAATGGATTCGAATCTGTACTATGCCACCTGTTAGCTAGCATTGCTAGCCAAACCTCAGTTTTCTCACTTGTAAAATGGACATAACTTTATATATAATGTAGGGCACTTTTACGAACCAGGAATACCATTTGTCAAATAAAATAGGTATTCAATAAATGGGCATCAGTTTGTGCTGGATACCTTGTGTTTGTCCTTCTAGATTCACACTCTACTTTTCTCAATCCTATTCTATGACCTAGGAACTAGGAGGCTGACCTTTATAGATTAGCTATATTATGAATTATATCAGTCTCCATTTACCCTTTGGCTTCTGGTTGGATTCAGTTTGTTGAAGTCACTGGCAGTAGACTGGAGGACATGAGGAATGTGAGGCTGAGTATGTATTTCCCAGGATCCCTCATTGTGGAGTTGCTGTGGATCTTTCTACAAAGGGCCACAGCCTTCATAAGGCTCAGGCATTCTCTTTGGCTTGTATTAACCACTTCTCTTTTCTTCATCAAGCTTAGGGTGGAAATACTTTCTGATGCTACTAGTACCAGGGTGGTACTGAACTATCTATTATTGGTTCCCCTAAATCCCGACTATTCCTTTGTTTTATTAAACTCTTCTCAAATTGTCCAGTTGGAGTATGTTGTCTGTTTCCTGCTGAGACCCTGATACATACAAGTGTCATTATTAGTATAGATAACAATGTACTATGAGAATAAAGGATAAACAAATAAAACCATCCTGGAGGATATCAGGAACAGCTCTAGTGGGGAGGTAGAATCTAACGACCTCCTGACGATGAATAGGAATAAGCGACGTGAAAAAAAGCAGGAAGAGAACATTCTGGGCAGAGGAATACCATAGGCAAAGGTTCAGAGGCCAAAAAAAGAAAAAACGCTACTACATTGTGGGGGAATTTCAAGTTTAGCTAGAGCATAGACTAAGAGATGGAAGGCTGACAGATGAAGCTGAAGAAGTAAATCGAACCAAGGTCACAAAAGACCATGCATGACTTTTTCCTCCAGGCAGTGAGATATTACTAAAGGATTTTAACCTAGGTTATAACATGATGACATAGCATTTTAGAAAGTGATATGGAGACAAGGTTAGAAAGGGGAAAGACTGGAGACAGAAATATCAATAAGCAATTTTGGTGAAAAAATAAGGTAGCCAAATGGGGGCTTTTCTTCCCCTTTCCCCTAAACAACTAGTTGTTAAACATTGGTTAAGACCACATTAAAACGGGAAGAGTCCCTTCCCTCAGCTGCTGCCAAGGTGCTCGGTCCTTCTGAAAAAGCTAAGGCCACATTGTGGTGAGGCCCTCCACCCGCAATGTGGTGAATGTGAGTCTCAAGCTGCCGGGTGTGGTGCTACTTCTCGCAAGTAGTACTGTGGGCCGGCAGCTCCGGTCCCACTTTCACCCAAGATTGTCTGCATCTACTGGGCCCTCATTCTGCAAAACAATGAGGTGACCATCACGGAGGATAAATTCAATACCCTCATTAAAGCAGCTGCTGTAACTGTTGAGCCCTTTTGGCCTAGCTTCTTTGCAAAAGCCTTTGCAAACGTATTGCCAGTGTCAATATCGGCACCCTCCTTTGCAACGCAGGGGCTGGTAGATGCCTCCAGCAGCCCGCACTGCACAAGCAGGAGGTCCTGCCACTTCCACCACTGCTGCCTCAGCTGAGGAGAGGGAAGTGGAAGCAAAAAAAGAAGAATCTGAGGAGTCTGATGAGGACATGGGCTTTGGTCTTTTTGACTAAACTTGTTTTATAACATGTTCAATAAATAGTTGAACCCTTAATAAATAAACAAAAATATATAAATACATAAAAAGAGAAGAATACCTCTGATAATGATAGCAAAATTTGAAGTCTGACTTGTGTAAACAACAACAACAACAACAAGAAAAACCTAGCCAAGAACTAACAGGCAAACTAGAACTGCAGGGCAAATTCCAGGACCTGAATGGAAAGAAAGTTAGAAGAATCAGTGGGATGTCCATGAGGAGCCATGTGAAGATGGACAAGCACATTGGCACTGAGAGGAGAATCTAAAACATCTGAAGTCTCAGATAATTGAGGTTGCAAATCAGTAATGAAAAATCGGGGTAGTCTCTAGATCAGGAATCAGAAATCAGGAGCTTCACAACAGAAGATTATTCAAACATTAAGATGAGGGTGGGGGATGTTGTATCAAAGCAAAGCCAGAGCCAGAAAACTCTCAAAATGGTGGCATGGCTTCTTGCTAGTTTTTATAAAAGAAAGCTTCCGTTTCCTTGTTGGGGAATTACACTGGAATATGTTGCCACCCTCACCATTAAGGTATCTTCCAAAGAGCAAGGAAGGTCAGAGTTTAGAGAAACATCCATAGTTCAGGGCAGATGTGAGATGAAGTTGTGGCATGGGCGACTACTGATCAGGTGTAGTCTTTGAGCTCATACTCCCATAGTTCAAAAAGTCTTGCAGCCAGTTGCCCAGGGGGTAGAAGTCAAAGACAGGCCAATGGGCAACTCTTTATTTCCTTTAATTATGGTGGGCAGGACTGGCTGCATTGTTTGTGGAGCCCAGTGCAAAATGAAATGGTAAGAAAGTATTAAGTATTTCAAGATGGCAACAGCAGAACCATAAACTAAGCATAGAACCTGTGAAGTTGGCCCTCATGATTGGGTCACTTTGGTAATGATGAAAATTGCCCTAACATATTACCTTCTTCTCTTCAGTATAGATTCTTTCTCGTATTATTCACCACTTTGGAAGACACAGAGATATTGACTCTTTGGCTGGTGACCACGGATCTGGTAAGTGCAGACTCTCTCGAACCAGGAAACTTAAGACTGAGAGAAACATGATTTCAATGACATCTGGCTAATGCAACATCATGGCAAATGGCAAAAACTGTGAGAACATGACTGTTTCCAAGCATAACTAGTTGAATGGGCTATATGATGTAACAAACAATGCAAAATCTTCATGGATGCAGAACATAGAAGCTGCTTTCTTGCCCACATATAATCCAGTGAAGGCCAGGGGGCTTAAGTTCCACATAGTCAGAGACTGAAGGCTCTATAGTCTTGTCGATCCACTTTCCTCTAGGGCCTTAGTCAACTCCATTTAGTTGGTGGGTGGGGAAATAGAACAAGAATCCAGTTTAGGAGGTCTTCATGGCCCAAGACCTGAAGTGGTACCTTTGAATTCTACTCACTTTTCTTTGGTTTGAAATCAGTTGTGTGACCAACCATATCTACCACAAAGGAGACTGGAAAGTGTGGTTTTGTGCCCACAATAAAATTAATGCAGTTTATTGATGGCACCAGTTACTGATGAACACCAACAGTCTCGGCTGCATAAAGGCTATTAGTGGTAGCTCAGGTCCACATGAATTCTGTTTAAGAAAATTATTTCCTTCCTTCTTTCCTATATTAAACAGATTTTTGTCATAAGCTTGTAATATGCAGGCATGTGCTAAATGCATGGGATTATAATGATGATAATACACAGAACCTATTCTCATAGAGAACTAATCACAAACAGAAAAATGGCAAAAAGAGGGCAGTGTATCTGTTGCTTGCTTTAGATGGCGTTGCCTCTGGACTGATATGGCTCTGGCTCCGCAGATTGGAGCTCCTTAAAACAATGCTAGATTCTCAGTATCTATTTGTTGGGAGAGTTGGTCCCTTCGAGCTCTGGCATTTTAAGATTTTTATGTTCCTGAAACTAACAAGAGCCAGAAAACCAGGTAAGAAGGCAAGGCAGGCATCAGGAATAACGTGAATGAGAGTTAGCAACTGGAATTTAGGGGTAAAATGTGGTAGAATAGAGACCCCACTGGGATAGTAACTTGGGGGGTATTTTATGACTTAAATAAATATAACTTTATTATGGTTAAGCAGTTAAGTGGATCTTCACAGTAGCTGGAGCACAGTGCCTGTACTGTCAAATATGCAAAAGTCCTCAAACTTTGGAGTACTTAAGAATCATACCAGGAACTTTTAAAAATTCATATTTCCTGGCCTCAAATTCCATATATGAAGGGCAGGAATCTACAATATGTATTTTTAGCAAGCACTTCTAGATGATTCTGTTTCAGAAACCTTGAGATTGAGATTATGTGTCCCAAATAGCTACTGACTGTGGTAAAGCTCAGTGGAGTTAGACTTCCCCGCTTTTTTCTCTCCTATAAGTTGCCATGTGGTAGATCAGAGGTGATCAGCATCCTTCCATCTCAGTTTTTAAAAGTGTCTTAGTGCTATGGTTTGCCACTCCTACACCCATTCCTATCACCTTTTTAGTGCTGCCAGCATTCACAGAGAAGTTATGAGAAGAACGGAGATTGCAATAAAACTTTCTGCTGGATCCTGCTGTTGGCACACATTTGGACAAAAATTAAAGAAGACAAATGAGTCTATGAGACAGCTGGTTCTCAACATCTGGCTATCTAACACTGTGGGCAACACATCTGGATTCAAGGCTCCTCATTCCCCTGTCCGAGTTGGAAAGTTTAGAGTCAGAGAAGCTGCATTTTTCTCCCTTTAGATAGTTTACCAAAGTATTCTCATGATTAGGTTGACTCAGAGCCACCCCAGGGGAATTAGGTCCATTCCCACAGACCACAGACTCAGGCCACCCAGAACTTCAGAAGCTGCTGAGAAGACTCTGCCCATCACCACCAAAACATGGTATGGGACTGTCCTTCCTCCTTCTACACTTCTCAAACTACATTTAAAATTTTTTTTAAAGTATTTTGTCTTACAGGGACTGCCCTAGACACTTACTCTAACCCCATTTAATCTGGAAACAGATGCTAAAGGTGGGAGCCAGGATATTCCTACAAAACCGTCAAATCCACAATATAGTCAAGAACAACATTTAGGACCTCAGACCCCACCCGGTAATCCAATCACACCACATCTGCTTGTTTTCGAAATTCCTTTTGTTTCAATTTCAAAATGTGAAGCAGCTGCTATGGTAGAACCCTAAGTTAATGAGTCTGTATACACAAGGAAATGATACTTTATAAGCAATGGATTCTGAAACTATAACTGGAATACCCTTTCTTGTTACACCTGTATCTCTGCAAGAGAAAATGTTTAAGTGAAGTTTTGGCTTTAACTAAGATTGCCAACTTTCCTTTTGATTGTGGCAGAATCTGTAATTAATTGAGGTCTCTGATGACTAACAGGGAAGACTATCCTATTAAGTCGTGGTGTCTCTGGGTTTCGAAAAGTAAAAGTGAATCTGGCTGTAATCCAATTGCAAGAAAGACAAAATCAGCCAGAAAGAGTATCTCAAATGAGGGACAAACCCTGGCATGTTATTTTATTTCTTTACTGAGAAATTCATTGTACCCTACTCACAACTCACATTAATCTATATGGAATTTCTGCCAAGTAGGATGGGTGCCCAACTACCTAAGGACCACTCCAGAGGCAAGCAAGTTGAATCTTCAAGTTCTCATATTATCCTGTTTATGGGGGACATGGAGAGAGACAGTCTGGAATTTGTGGGAGGCTCCTATTTGTGAGCCTTTTCTGACTTCCATACACAGCTCAGGAAATAATACTATATAAATTCTAGTAATTCACAAAGCGGCAGAGCCAGGAGCAGCTCCATGTGTTGTAACTGCAATGGCAATCAGAGAACAGTCATGGCTGAAGGAATATCCTTGCAAGCCTTTTGGCTTTCTTAATGAGAGATAGGGTCCTACCTGCTACTGAAGCTTGACAAGGGTTCAGATACTGAGCATCTAGTTACTGAGTGCATACTCAGTATATATATAATTATATATTTATATATATATAGGTATAGTAACTGAGTATGAATATGCATTCAGTAACTAGAAATTATAGAGCAAAGGGAGGATGGACAAAATTGAGGAATGGGATACACTGATGTTTAGTAGATTAAATCACAATCTTGTGAAAGGAGAGCTCTGAGTCTATTAGTTCATTCATTCAGTCAGTCATTATTTATTTAGCGTGTACTATGTACTAAATACTGTGCTAGTAATTAATAATATAATAGTAAGCAAGACTACCTTTTGGAGCATCGTGGATATCATAATGTAGTGTTAATTGCTATTATTGGTGCTAGAGGAGTCCATAGCATGGGAAGCCACTGGAGATTTCAGAGATCAGGAAGGTCTTTCAGGAGGAAATGACTTTGAGCAGGCATTTTTCAGGCCTCTGTTCCTTAATGTTTAAAATGAAAACAATAAAACAACCTCATAAGTCTGGGATAAAAATTAAATGAGATGATGTTTGAAAAGTTATTAGCATAGTTGCTGGGCACAGTAAGCTCTGCAAAGATATAGTCAATACTATTATTTTTGTCTCAGTGTTACTCAAACTATCATTACTAGTATACTATAACTAGTATTATTATTGCTTTTATAATTATTTGGGACTTGAAGGGCTGGTAGATAAAAGCCAGGGGAAGGATAGAGACACTGACAGACAGAGTAACAACATGTTTCAGGGGCTACAGGCAAGAGACATAATAGCCTGGGGTGACTGCACATTTAGTATGTATAGAGTATAAAACAAGAGACTGGTTGGAGACGTAGACCAGATTGTAATCATAAAGAATTTTATAAGGCAAGTCTAAAGAGCTGAGATTCTACCTCAAAAGCCACAAAAGAGTATTACACGATCCTTGTAATGTGTAACATGATCACACACAAACATATCCCACACACAGACTTACACATTCACACCACACTTACATCCATAATTTTCAAATGATCATGTCATAATACAGCTAGGTTTTATAGAAGAGATAATTCATGCTTTTTATTTTTTAATATTGAGAGAACTGAGTCTAAAGGGAGTAATAGGACATAAGCAGGATAGCAGAAGTAATTACTGCATATCTTTTGAATGCAAATGCCTTGCTTTTTCCCATCACACCACACTGCTCTCCTTACCACCCTTTCCATTTATTAATATGCTGCTGTTGGCCAAACTGGAAAACTTAGTTTCCCAACTAAACTCTTTACTCTTGAAAGTATGTGGGAATCTGTAGAAAATTCTGATACTGTTGAATTGTCTCTAAAAATCAGACTCAAACTTCACACAGTATACTACGGTGGGTTCTTGGGAATCCAGTGGTTTCAGCTTTTAAGCACTGTAGAATTCTCCACAAGTAGATTTTACTGCAAACTGCCCTCCAGCCCCCACCATGATTCTTCTATAGATAAAATTAAGTACCAAATTAACACAAAGACCACAGAGAAAATGGTCCCAGAGGAGCACCCTTCAGATTTCAGGAGAAAAAATCATGTTGGGGAATGGATTTGCCTTGATGTTGATTCTAGATGGTTTTGGGGCTTGATTGTTTATAAGTTTTGCTAGGCCACAGAGACAAATTCCTTGCAGCTCTCAGATACCTTCCTCAATCACTGACTACAAATTTGATGTAAATCAGCAGACTGCAAATTTGATGCATTCTGCACCCAACAACCTACCCTTTCCTCACAAACTGTTTCAAGGGTTACAATCCTGATTTTCCATGTGTTAACAACTTTGAACATACCGCCAAAATGCATCTGTATTAGATATCTCTCTGTAGAAATGTCTCTATTGAACTACCATTGAATATTATATATTTTAAAATTGTGTGTTCATAAGATGTCTAACCTGGACTTCCCCAAAAGGCTGGACGCACGGACTTGCCTGCCAATTAGTAGTTTATTTTGGGAGGTGGCCCTAATGACCAGTAATGGGGGACTGAGAAGAGTGAAAGAGGGAAGCAGGGAAAGCCAGTTCAATGTGTGTAACTGACATGGTCACTGAGTAGGCAAGGAGACTCAACACTCCTGAGACATTCTGAGGAGCTGAGGAGAACAAGACACAAAATTGTCCTCAAGAAACAGAAGAGACTAATTAATAACTGACTCCCATCTCCATTGGTTAAAGGTTTGTCCCACAAGTGGTTAATTTCCCTGCATTTTCAGGCTTGTGCATGCATCAGAGTGTTGAACAGGTTTCTACAGGTGTACCATGTGGTGATGACGACGCACAAAGCAAGAGACAAGAGTGCAGCTGAGGCAAAGTATGATTGGGATAGGTATCCCAGCAATGGCAGGAGAAAAATGCAGACCAAGAGGATGTGAGATGGAGCACCAGAGGTGTCAGGAAACACACAAGGTGTAGAGGCAGAACTAGATTTGAATCCAAGTAGTCTGTTTTGGAAGCCCAAGCTCTTAACAGTGTGGTTCTCAAACTTTAGTGTGCTTCACACTCAGCTGGAGGGCTTGTGGAAACATAGCTTACGGAGCTCCACTTCTAGAGTTTCTGATTCCGTGTGTCAGAGGTAGGGGGCAGATAATTTGTACTTTTCTCATTTCCCAAGTGGTGCTGCTGATGCTGGTCCAGGAACCACATTTTGAGAGCTGCTGCATCACACATAAACACTGCTATCTTGCTAAGGGTCACTGAGAACAGCAAAGGAAACATTCATCACTATGGGGGAAAGTTGTGCCCAGTTCACTGACTTTCAGGTTTTTAAGAAACTGCTTAGATGCCTCTCAAAAGGAAAATCTTCTCCTCCATAGGAAATACATGGTCTAGCTCATAAATATTTGTGTCAGAAATGATAAGCTTGGTTCATGAGGCACTAGATAATCAAAGAAATGGTATTGTGATCAACTGCCACACTTCAGGCAGGAATCCTAAAGACATAATTGTGAAACTTAGAAAGTCATGAGAATCCAAGAGGCTTGGAGTATGACGAAGCTGAACTTCAAAATGAGAGTGTGAAAGTGAAAATGGAGCAGCTGTCTTAACTAAATATTTATATCTGGGGTGCTCTGTAATGAGCTTTCAATTTTTGCTACATTTAATGAATAGCTATTACATACAAAACTGAAAAAATAAATAAGACATAGTTTCTATTTTTAAAAGTTTACAGTTGCGTAAAGATGAAAAACAAGAAAGCAATTAAAATAAAAAGATATTGGGTAAACTTTTGGAGAAAGAAACAGAACTCTGTGAGAACATAAAGTAGCAAAATTTTGTCTCACAAAACTTAAAAAGATTGTAATAAGGAGGTGATAATTAACTGGGTGTAAAGGAGGAATAGGGCTTGCTATGAAAAGAAGGAAGGAAAGACCACTCTGGGCAGAGGGAACACCACACAAGGAATCATGAAAGGCCCAGAATGTGTTGAAAACGATGTTGTGATCAGCTTGATTAAAGAGTATCAAGGTATATACTGGAACCAGACTGTGAAGTTTTCATGTGCCAGCTAAACGCTTGAACTTCTTCTAATAAGCAGCAGAGAGATAGCAGAGGTGTTAAAACAAAATTTGGCACAAGCAGATGTATTTTTTAACATTCAATTTTTTAGAAAGATTTCTCGATGAAGTGTGGAAGATGAAATTGATTGGAGAAATGAGGTGTGGAAGATTAAATGTGGAAATGAAGATTCTGAAAACAGGCACTGGCAGCAGGGATATTCTATCTCTGCTGAAGAGGGCAGGTTTGAAAGATAAAGATCAGAATCAAGAATCTAAATGGATGCAGGATATGGGAGAGAGGAGGGCATAAGGAATTTCAGGAGTTAGTTATCAGCTTGGAGTTAGTTCTTCACAAATATGTGAGCTCTTTATCTGGCTCAGTGGGTTTTCCCATAATGCTTAAGGGTTTTTGTTTGGTTTGTCTTGCTATTAAGCACGTAGGCATAGGTATAAAAAGAGACTAAAGCTTCCCATATTGTTTTCAAAAATACTAAATATAGGTAAAACAAATGTGTCAAGGTCAAGTAAATTCCCAAGGCTGTCGTAAATGTGCATTGAGATCCTTTGAGTATTCCCTATTCCCTCATTTTCCCAGTTCTTAAAATTCCTTTTATTACAGAAGATCTCTTAGGACCTGTGTTCCATTGAGCACATTCTGGAAAATGCTGTCTTAGGAGGCCCAGGGGCTCATCTCTTTGATAGTGGGGTAACTCCTAACAGATAGAAAAATGGAAGAAGATCCCTCCAAGGAGGCCTTGTGGTGGAGTGGACAGGTACTGACTTCAGAGGTAGTCAAACCTGGGACAATACCCAGATTCTACCCTTAATATGTCTGTGATTTGGGGCAAGTTAGGTAAACTCTGGATCTCAGTGTACTTGTCTGCAAAGAGCAAATAAGGATGCCTACCTTGCAGAGTTGTTGGGGAATTAGGAAATATATATATAAAGTGTCTGGTACGTAAGCAACAAATTATAGCTGCTAATTTTACATTGGATAGGCTTAGAATTTTAGCTCTGCTAAAATTATATTATTACCACTTCTCCTGTTCCAGCTTTTGACTGCATTCAGAATGTCCTTATCCTCCTGTGTCTCCCGGTGCTTTAAATCTTCACCTTTTGTTTTGTATTGTTCACAAGTGCTATTGCTGCCTGTAACCTTCTATTGGTGTGTGTTCTTGCATGATTTGGCTTTTGTTTTCTGAACTGGTAATCAGTTCATTGGAAGAAGGTCAACGTGTCTGTGGTGTGGAACTACACTTGATGATTTCTAGGGTTAGAAATCATACAGTTAGGAGAGTGCTTTTCAAAAAAAAAAAAAAGGCAAAAGCAGAGTGAGAAATCTGGGAAGCTGAAACATAAGCTATTTCTGTACAATTCCATGGCTCCAGATCCAATTTCTGTTTTGCTAAGAAGGATGACTCATAAGGCTAAATCACAAGCATATCAGAAAAAATAATTATTATGACCTCTTCAGGTTGTGGTTGAAAATGATTAAGTACTATCGCAAGGATGCTTCCTCTGGCTGGAGGGTAAATGTTGGCTTAACTGGAACACAAAACTTGACGTATTCCATTCTCAATTATAAGATTCTAAGCCAGTGAATTTTTTTAAAATGGTGCATCACATTTGCTCTAATATCAGTTTCTACTCAACTTCTCTCACAAGCCAAAGTAATTTAGAAACATTACTGCAATAAGATTGTCATTAGTCATCAAGATTAACAATTTTAGGCATGTGTTTTTTCATTTTTCTGCTCAAAATTTTCCATGGCTCCCTATTGTTTACTGAATTAACCACAAACTGCTTGATATGTAATTTAAGGTTCTCCACAGAAATCATGAAGCAAAAGAGAACTAAATTATACGTCTTAGGCCATGCTTCTCTAACTTTATTATACATACAGATGACTTGGAAATCTTGATAAAATGTGATTCTGATTCAGTAGGCCTAGTGTGGTGTAGCTCAGAGGAAGGCTATGGCAAGATCTTAGCTGATGAGGGATTAAGGAAGCAAGAAAGAACCTTAAGCACTAAGTCCCAGGCATGGCAGGAAACAAGACAGTGAAGGGCTTCAATGGAAAATAGGAGTAAGAGATGAAGAAGCCTGGAAAAATTCCCAAGAGGATTTTCCTTCAAATGCTACACTCTTTGAGACAAATGCAGGGTGCTCAGGCATTTGCCTTTCTTTCTAAAGTTTATATTTTTCTCTATCCAGGTACTTCATACCAAGTTTCCAAGAGGCTTGGAAGTAATAATGTAAAACCACTTGAATTTTTTTTAATCTATACTATACTAGAGCTGTGTTCTAAGTTGGAGAATATGTTCCTTGACTCTTCTATACTTTAGAAAATATTCATCTTTTTAGGGTAGATTAGGGCAGCCTTCACTTCTCTTTGGTTTGAGAACTTTAATCATGATATGTAGGGGCCAGACCATCAGTCACAAAGCCCATTCCAAAATCACATGGACGGTTTCATGCACATCAGACTTGCCACAAAATTCCAGATTTTTAAGGTGTTAGGATGATAACTTACTAAACACTTACTATGCAATGGGTACCATTATAAGGGCTCTATATACATTATTTCACTTGAATCATAATACATCAGCTCTGAATGACTGTCAGTTCAATGGAATTGAATGTTTCATAAAATACTTTTAAAACCTATTTTGTGGTTTGGTTTAAGTTGGTCCTTTGTATGATTGGTACATAGTGGTTTGTGTTTTTGTTATTGGATACTGAGTATTTGGCTTCTTTTCATAATTTTGAGATTATTAGACTCAAAGGTAATTACTGAAAATTCATTATCTATAACTGGAGGTGATTTTGAGCATTAATAATGCATTTGAAGTGTTCTTATTTGGTGTTTGAAAAACATACTGTTCTAAAAAGTTTGAGTTCTTGGCACCACTGTTCCTTCTGGGATTTTGCTAAGCTCCTTAATTGAGTCATTTTCATTAATCAAACTGTTGCTTGGAGCTATGATAATACCATAGGAAGCTCTCGTATGAATCTCACTTTGGCCTTTACTTGGTTAATATTCCATTTTGAAATTCAGTTCATGGGTTATGTCTCCCTTCACTGACTTCTGTGAAAGTAAAACATTTATGTGTTAAATTGTCACCTGCTTACTTGCTTTTTAAAGAGAAGTCCAAAGGTTAACAAAATAGAAATATTTTCTCAGCAAAGCTCGGTTGTAATGTTAAACTTCCAGTTTGTTTCCGGAACCAGATCCACAGGAAAGCATTCTCTACTATGTGGAATTGTTTAAACACAGATGCTTTTGGCCCTGGTCTCTACTGCAGTGGTTCTGATCATGGCTGTGTGTAGAATAACCTTGGGAGATGTTTGAAAGTATAGATCTTTAGATCCCCATCACAGCTCTAGTGAATAACAGTCTCTCAGGTATGGCCTGGAACATCTGTATTTTATTTTATTTACTTTATATTTTATTTTGTTTTATTTTATTTTATTTATTTATTTTTTTTATTTTATTATTTTAGAGATGGAGTCTCACTCTGTCACCCAGGCTGGAGTGCAGTGGCGTGATCTTGGCTCACTGCAACCTTTGCCTCCCAGGTTCAAGTGATTCTTATGCCTAAGCCACCTGAGTAGCTGGGGTTACAGATGCACGCCACCCCACCCAGCTAATTTTTGTACTTTTAGGAGAGACGGGGTTTCTCCATATTGGCCAGGCTGGTCTTGAATTCCCAACCTCGTGATCCACCCACTTCGGCCTCCCAAAGTGCTGGGAGTACAGGCATAAGCCACTGCACCCAGCCGGAACATCTGTATTTTAAAACCACTACCATCAGTACCACTGACCACCAGCTCACTGCATGATTCTTGTGCCCAGCCAGGTTCAGACCCACTGCCCTGAAAGGGTCTGATCAAAAATGGAAGACGGCCATGTCTCTACTTGGCCAAACAGCTTAGACAATCAGAAGTGTGCTCTGGGGAATACATCAGAATCTCCTGTGAAGCCTACTTAAAAGGCCAGTTCCAGGACCCTAACCTGGACTCTCTG
Organism: Hylobates moloch; assembly: GCF_009828535.3. Lineage (NCBI taxonomy): Eukaryota > Metazoa > Chordata > Mammalia > Primates > Hylobatidae > Hylobates > Hylobates moloch. The sequence goes on along the minus strand of NW_026652278.1, from coordinate 54,269,905 downwards.
AATCATAATTTCAGGGTCTCAGAAATCTCTGCTTCTGTCAGGGTCCCCAAGGGATTTCCACACACACTGAAGTTTTAGAATTCCTTTCTATATGAGCGAGCAATCAACCACCTAAGAATACTGTATTGAGTTCTCTGCTGTTATTTTATTCTACCTCTTATTTGTGGGCACAATTAGAATCATTCTAAGGAATTGTTCTCAAAAATCTTTTAAAAAATTTAGTGCCCCTTAGTGAAATCTATGAATCTTCTCTCTAGAAAATTTCACACAGGCACATACACATATTTCACACTTTTCATTTCAGAAGGTTCACAGACTTGAGACCAATTTATATATTCCAGATTAAGAACTGGTGTCCTGAAGAACTGAGTTGATTGACTTCAGTAAACATTTTGTCTTGATGAGTCCACTGCAGAACACAGCAGGTCTACAGAAATAGAGGAGATGACTGGTTCAGAGAGGTAGAGTGGGAGTGAGAACAGGGAAGAGGACACCCAGTTAAGGCCCTGGTCAACATGAAGTTCAAGCTAAATGGAGGCCTTCTTTTATAAGACTCCTGAGACCCAAGGATGTGCGCAAACACCCTCTTTTTCCCTCTGACCCAAGAGCACTGTGATAGGTAATAGCTGTTTCTCAATGAAATAAACATTTTTTAATACCTACTGTATGGCAGTCATTGCCACAAGCTGGAGGTAAAAAGATGGATCAGACATATGTGCTGGTTTCAAACGGCTCACAGCTAGTGGTATATTCCATATTGCTGGCTCTCTCACAAACCTCACTATCATGGTCATGAAATACCCAGCCAAAGACATTAACCACAGTTTCAGAGATTTGCCTGACTGCTTTCCTATTTGGCCTTTCAGGCCACTGCTCAGTGCATTCCTCTGTGGGCTCTGCTCCTGGCCTCCATCCCTAACCCTCCAGATTTGCTTCTCCTCCTTTGGGTTTGGTGACCCATTTGGACTTCCTTCTCTGGCATATGAACCTCATATTTCCCGGACATTTGGCTCTACATACTCTAATGGCTTTGGTGCCCCTGGAGCTCTGGCCTCCAACATCAACATTCCTGGCCCTCAAAATCCTCATTAGCACTGCAGTTCCCAACCTGGAGAGAAAGAAACTTTCATTCATTTATTCGACAACATTGAGTGTGCCAGATACTATTCTAGGCACTGGGAGCACATCAGTGAGATAAACAGACAAAAATCCCCAGGCTCATAAAGTTTACATTTTAGCAGGAAGAAATTCACAATAAATGCAAAATAGTTTCATATATAGGCACATAAATAATATATGTAATAAATACAGTCAATTTTGATTACTCATGGACTCCATATTTGTGAATTCATCTATGTGTTAAAATTTATTTGTAACCCCAGAATTAAAATACAGCATTTTTGTGGTCATTTTAAAACATGCCAGAGCAGTGAAAAACTTGAGTTACCTGACACACGTCTCTAACTGGTGTCAAACACGGCAAAGTTCCGCCTTCCTGTTTCTATCCTCATACTGTAAGTATCATTTTCTTGGTCCATTTAGTCCCACATTTCTCTCATTTTTGTGTTAATGTTTTTTTTGTGGAAAATGCTCCCACTCAAGCATCATGCTAAAGTACTGTTTAGTGTTCCTTAGTACAGGAAGGCAGTAACGTCACTTATGGAGAAAATATATGTGTTAGATAAGCTTCCGTCAGGCATGAGTGGTAGTGCTATTGGCCATGAGTTCAATGTTAATGAATCAACAATATATATTAAGATTCCTTTAAATAGAAACATACATAAAACAAGGTTATGTATTGTTTGGTTGACAAAAACATTATGACCAGAGACCTGCAGAAAGTGTAATGGTTCAGTATTCACTGATTCATTGTTTGCAGTGACATAACCACAGTGAATAGTGAGAATTGACTGTATATATTAATATTAGATTGGATTTTAGTAAATGTTATGGATGAAAAATAGGTTCCAAGGTATACAGGGAATGTCCAGGGTGGGGGTGAACCTCCACTTTACAGTTTGATGTTCAAGTGACATTTGAGTAAAGATGTAAAAAAGATGAGGGAAGAATCCATGAGTCTATCTGGGAGGAAAAGTATAGTAGACAGAGAAAGAGCAAGTACAAAGGCCGTAAGGCAGGAACATGTTTGGGGACAAAAACAGAAGGAGATTAGAGGAGTTGGCATGGGGCAAGCAAAGGGAAAAGTAGTAAAAGCTGATATCAAAGCCTTAATGAGGAGCAAAAGATTCTGTAAAGACTGTGACTTTTTTTGAATGTAGTGGGAAGCTAATGAAGAGTTTCAAGTAGGGAAAGTGACACAAACTAACTTACGTTTTAACAGTAATTTCTGTGTTGAGCATAGACTAAAAGGGAACCAGAGTGTTAGAAGGTAACCCATTTAGGAGGCTTAACAATAATCCAAGGGAGAGATGATGGTGGCTTAGTCCTGGGTGGTCACTTAGCAGTGGAGGTGGTGAGGAATGATTAAATTCAGGATATGATTTGAAGGTAGAGCCAACAGGATTTGCTGCTGAGGAAATGTGAAGTATAAAAGATACAGAAGAAGCAAAAATGATGCCAAGGGTTTTGGCCTATGCAACTGAAAAAATGGAATTGTTATTTGATAAGTCAGGCAAGCTTGGAAAAGTACAGGTTTATGGGTGGTATAATCAGGAGTTCTGTATTGCACATTTGAGATATCCAAGAGATGCTCAAGAAGAGACACAGACTAGACGAATTCAGTATTAGTTCAAATTTCAGAGGACAGGCCTGTACTGAAGCATCATCGTTCCATTGATGGCTTTATAGCCATAATCCTGGATATCCAAGGATATAATATATTCAGGATATAACCCTAAGTATTTATCCTGGAGATAGATATCCATATATTGATATGGTAGACAGAAGAAAGAAGAGGCTCTAGTTCTGACCTTGGAAGTGCTACAACATGATGGAAGATGAAGAAAAAACAGCTAAGAAAACTGAGAAGGAGCAGTAGATGAAGTAGAAGACAAAAACATGAAAGTAAGGTTGCCCTAGAAGCTCAGGGAAGAAAGTGTTTCAAGGAGGAGGAAGTGATCAACTGTATCAAATTCTGCAGTGGAGTCAAGAAATGTGAAAAGAGAACTGAGCTTTGGATTTAGCAACACAAAGATTATTGGTGATCTTGACAAAGCAGCCTAAGGATGAAAACTTAATGGTAGTGTATTCAAGAGAGAACAAGAGGAGATAAATTTGAGGGTCAGGAAAGAGGTTTTCATTAATGCTGGGAAAAATTACAGCATACTTGTTGTCACAAGGCAATTTTCCATGAGTCTCTTGCATTTCTATATGTCTTAGGATAAAAGACACTGATTTTGCTTTGGTTCTAGAATTCCTTTTCAAGGATATTTGTATAGTGAACAACTTTGAAGACAGAGAGGGCATCTCTCTCCAGATCAAAAGGCTGTCATGTTTACTGACCAGGTTAATAAATAATTCAAGTTCCCCAAGTTCAGGGTTCCTCTCTTACAATGCAGCTAACTATGTGTGTAAGTACCACCTGGCCCTTTTTGCATCACCCTGTGGGAATTGGGGCTCAGGTGACCAGCACAATAAAATGCTGATCCTCTGGCTACTCCTGTTGCTGTCAGCAATTAAGTCCTTTGTCAATGGCCCAAGAGGCTTTTGGCTTTTCCCAGCAACCATGAAACTGTGGCAGGCTAACTTGTGGCCTGCAAGTAGGGTGAAACCTCAGACCCTTCGCAGTTCTTGACACTTGGACATTAATAAGAACAATCCAGTAGAGAAGAAACAAACTATTGATGTAGGAGAGAGGGGGAAGGATTCCTGGGACAATGCCTTGAGTGGTAAGAGGGGCTGGAATCTATTGCTCAGGTATAGGATCTCAGACATTTCTTTGATAGTAATAGAAAAGAAGGTAGAGTAAATGGGAACAGATGCTGACAGGTGGATAAGTATGGTCATGGGAGTGTGGGGACATTCTCCTGCCATTGCCTTTGTTTCTTCAGTGAAATAAGAAGCATCGTTATTAGCTGAGCAAGAGGTTGGGAAGGAACTGTTGGAGGTTAGAGAGAGAGGAAAAGGTACAGAATTGTCATCTATGCATGTGGAGAGAATGAACTAGACAGAAGCAGCTGGATTGATGAGCATTATTACTGTCCTAATTCTCACTATGAGTGAGAACTCTTAGCAGTATGTACTCACACTTGCCCATTATGACAATCATTATAAACAAATGCTGGTGACTTTTTCCCTCTTGGCATTAATAAACCACTGTGGTCAACAAGTCTGTATTCACAGGTACATGGGATGCACAGTCAAGTCAGGTGGATCCAATTCACCAATTACACACTAGCACTTTTGCCCAAATGTTCTGGGGGTTTATGTCTCTGTGCAAATAAAGCTTTAGATTCACATTTTTGTAACAAGTGGCTATTCTGTTTGCACTGTGAAATTTTAATTGCATTATTAGAGAATGGCTGTTCAATTTGTGTCTTTTATTGGTGATGCTCTGTTTTCTAGCTTACTAGACATTTACTTTACTTCCAGCTAATTATTCTAGCTTAGGTTTTAATGTCCTAGTTAACTATCCTGATTAACTTTATGGCAAGAGCTGCGGCATAACAATCAATTGGTACAAAAATATAATATAAATAGTATACCCCTTTCACCTGCAGAGAGACGAGGAAGGCAAAGCCAGTGGCATTCATTTAGGCATGGTCCCATTGAACAAATTTCTTTAAGAGAAAAGAAAAGAACAAGATGATTTTGCTTTTTTAGTAGTGGGGATTTATTTTAGTCTCGGGGAGGCATCATAGAAAAAAACCCTCAGCCAGAAGTTAGGACATTGTGGTTTTCAGCCGCTAATGAGCTGTATGACCTTGGTCACTAGGCCTCTGCAGGCTCTGGTTGCTTCATTTGTAAAATAAAACCCAGACCGGGTCATCTTTCAGGTCCCTTCCAGCTCTATTATTTTATGATTTGCTCTTAGTCTTTATGAGCCATGTATGATTTATCAGTCTCCCTGATGCACTCAACTCCAATGATGTAAAAGCATTGTAAAGAGCTGAATTTTGACTATGTTTTCACAATGTCAGAATAACTCAATGATTCTTTTAATTCAATTAACCAAATATTCCGATACTTTCACTGCATGCAACTGTACCTGGTTATGTGCCAATTCTGTTTGATGTCCCTACCAGCTCCTAACCAATCTGATTGGTACCAACAAGGGAGCCTGGTTCAGTTATCTTACTTTGACAGTACCTGAAGATGATTGTTTAACCAGGGACTTTACAGTAGAGGTTCTTTGATTTTAATGTGGGAGAGTAGGGTTGGGTGGATTGAGGATGGGAAGGTTGATGAGGGTGGGAAAGTTGCTGAGATAGAGATACCTGAGAGACATGTCACAGGGAACCCAGGCAGTTAGATAGCAATGCAGGCTAAAATCCCTATGTTATTCCGGCCACATCCTATTGCCAATCAAGGCTCCACTAGCAAAATTCTAACGGAAAACAAAAATACTCTTACACTATTCAGTACTGAGTGTAACGGCAGTTCCCTGAAGGGAAAGTCCTTGTGAGACAGAATGCTCTGAGGGAGTGTGTGAAAATGCAGATTCCTGGGCCCTAACCTCAGAGAGTTGTGAGTGGTACCCAAGTCTCTTCATTTTAACAATCTCAAGGGAGGGGTCCCTTGACCATTACATGAGAAATGTTACCTTAGATGGGGAAAAAAACTTTGCTGAAAAACATTAAGGCAACACTCTAGATAAATTGTGGTTTATGGTTTATAACCCAGTAACTTAATTGTGGATGGTGGTATGTGAAATTATTGGGATGGTTGGTACTAGGACTACTACATGGCTCTGAAATTAGCAAAAATTCACTCTGAGGACAGGTTGGGAAAGTGCATAGCTCTGAGTGGCTACCAATATTTTGCCTCCTTCTGGCTTTATGTGCTGCTCTGACTAGTGCTGTCTGTTTCTTAACTGGAATCATCAATTTGTACTGATGTTGATATTCCCATTGAGGAGAGGTCCATCTCTCTCTAGAGCATCCAGTTCTTCTGGTCCAGGCTTCATGTTTCAGACAAGGAGCTCATCAAATTCCAAGTTCACCAACTTCCCGACTTGCTCTCTGCCCTGTCTTGTTTGCAGTGTCTCTGCTTTCATGTAGGCCTGTGTAGAGATACAACCAAGCTTGAGGATGGAAGGACTGCCGTGAGATACTCTGAGATGACTCTCTTTGGAGACTCCTTGAGACAGTTTTGTGCTGCTGAGCAGTGGGAGATTTTAATCATGATACTCAGCATTACAAAGAGGATTCTTCTTGTTGCTGGAGTCTGGAAAACATTTCACCATTTTTAAACAGTCTCAGTTGCATCTTGCCTTTTGGTTCTTTCACTGTGTGAGAAGTGGGCTTCTGTTTACAGAAGTTTTACAATTTGTAATTACAGTTTACAACACTGGGTTCTGTTTAACAGTGAACATATTTGGAACAAAATTGACCAGTCTGTCTGATAGTGTATAGGCACATAACCACAGCAAAACCGAGTAACAGGCTTATTGTGTGTCTTTCCCTACATCTCCACCCCGCCTAGAATAGCCTAAACCAGATGGTCCTCAGCCTTTATTCATCACAATCACTCTATGAAGAATTTGGAGGGGAAACGGTTGCTTCTAAAATACAGATTCCTCTTCCAACCTTCAGATATTCTGATTCAGTGGGCTTGTGCTAGGGTTTAGGAAGCTAAAAAATTAAACAAACACCCCAAATGTTGGTGATTCTGATGACCACAGTTGGTGAAATATTACCTAGCTCTCAAAGCTTTCAGGTTTACATGGTTTTTGGGCATGACATGCACTTCCAGGTCTCGAGGCCTTTATTCAGTTTGCTTCTGCTGAAGTGCCTTTCCTAGCTTTGTCTAAGGATGGGAATTGAAATGTCAACTCATCCTTTGAAGCCCAGCATAAGTGTCTTTTCTCCTGCACCTTTCTCACAAACTCTCTCTTCTTTACCACTGTACTTGGTGCTTTCATCTGTGCTCTTACTGCATTTTCTAAATAACACAAATGTTATGCATAAGTAGTTATTAATACACTTGCCTTTCTAAAGTGTGAGCTTCTGGAAGTCAGGGGCTGTCCATCCTTCTTTCTTCAGTGCCCAGCATTGTACCTCACATGCTGCATTAGTCTGTTTTCATGCTGCTGATAAAGACATACCTGATACTGGGCAATTTACAAAAGAAAGAGGTTTATTGAACTTACAGTTCCACAGGACTGGGGAGGCCTCAAAATCATGGTGGAAGGTTAAGAGGAGCAAGTCACATCTTAACGTGGATAGCAGCAGGCAACTAAAGAGAGCTCGTGCAGGGAAACTACCATTTTTAAAACCATCAGATCTCGTGAAACTCATTCACTATCATAAGAATAGCACAGGAAAGACCTGTCCCCATAATTCAATTCAATATGAGATTTGGGTGGGGACAAGGCCAAACCGTATCACAAGTTTTAGGTACTTTTTTTTTTTTTTTGAGACAGGATCTCACTGTCACCCCGGCTGGAGTGCAGTGGTGCGATCTCCACTCACTGAAACCTCTCCTTCTGGGTTCAAACGATTGATTCTCATACCTCAGTCTCTTGAGTCACTGGGATTACAGGCATGTGACATCATGCCTGGCTAATTTTTGTATTATTAGTAGAGATGGGGTTTCACCATGTTGGCCAGGCTGGTCTTGAATTCCTGATCTCAAGTGATCCACTTGCCTCAGCCTCTCAAAGTGCTGGGATTATAGGTGTGAGCCACTGTGCCCAGCCTTAGGTACTTTAAAAATACTTTGATTTGAATAAACTGGTACAGACACAGCTAAGCTGCGTAATACATCTGCACAAACTAATACACAGGTAGCAGTTGTTTTCTTCAAAATGTTGTAAAGTAGCACTTTGATCTTTAGTGTCCTCTTTAGTATCTGAACAGTATAAAGGCACAGCGTGAGATGAAATCTTAGTGTTTTAATCAGGAGGCCCTACACTTGTGTGGATCACTCTTTCCACGGTGGTCACCTTTACCAGAATCAGATTGTAGAATCACTGTTCACTCTATTGCGTGTGTTGCCTTGCGAGAGAGCGATTGCTTCTAGGGGTGAACAATAAAGAAAACCAGAGGCAGAGAGAAGAATCTTAGCGGCAAAAGCTGGGATCCAATTTCCTCGCCAGGGCAGCTTCTTTTCATCTCTAGCGAGGAGGCCATTTCTGCCTTGTTCTTTGTCTGTTTCAAGCTTTCTCAGAAGCAGCGGCTCCATGGGAACAGGAATTGCTGTCACATGTCAGGCATTTAGGTGTCTATTAAGGAAAGATGAAAAGAATACTAGATGTGGCAGGGAAGAGGAGAGGCAGTGGAGAAGAGTGCAGAGGACAGGATTTGGACTGTGGATGGGTATCTTGCTAGTGGGAGTAATGTGTGGCTGGAGGGGGATCTAGTGGCATCTAGTGTCAGTCCCCTTAAGATTCAATTACCAAAGGACCTACAGCTCTCCTTCCTGTACTCCAATCAGCTGCAAAGAATCCAGAGGCAGGAGCACCAAGCAGAGAGCTTCAAGAGCCTGAAAGTAATGCAGCTTTGAAAAATTTCAGTTAAGTCTAGTCTGCTTTCCTCCAGTGTCTCCCAAAGAGTCTGAAACTCAGCTTGATTTCAGCCCAGAATCAAAATGTCCCAGAACCTCTCCTCCAGGAAATATTTTAAAAAGATGTTTGTATCTATTACATTTCCTCTTCACGACCATGCTGTGAAGGAGACAGGCACAATAAGAAGTCTCAGTTTTGGAGATGAAAAACCTATGGTCCAGTAATTTCCTCAGGTACTTCAATTAATGATGACAGAGCTATGGCTGAGTGAGGAGTAATCGCTCATTTTCCAGCCATGCTGAGGTACAGGTTTGGGTGTAGGGAGGTGAAGGACTATTTTTTCCCTCCCAGACAGAAAGCATGAAAGAATAATAAAACTAAGAAACAAAATATCCAGCTCAGTCATTTCTAAGAGCAGAGTCCAATACTCAATGGACTGTTGATGGCAGATGTGTGAACACTAAAATCAGAAAAGGGGACTTTAATCTGGAGGTAATGACAAACTCAATGTGGGAAGAATCAATAGATTATTATGTGAGTCACTGAGCATTGTTACGAGCAGCAGCCTTTCAACAGAAAGCACCTTATTGCCATAATACAGCAAGATAAAGAGGGCTTCTTTTTCTTCAGATCATGGGAATTAAAGCTATTACAATTTGGGCAGAAATGGCTTTTAAAAGCATTTGTTTATCACCTATCTCCCAGCTACTGAGTGCTGAAAACAAAGGCAAGCATTCTCTTCCAAGCCTCTGAGTGCAGGCTATCCAGTATCAGTCATTATTTCTTCAAACCTCTGATGAGAATCACTATTAGACCACCAGTTTCTGGATGATTTAGGGGTTGGAGGATTTAAAGTCCTAACCTCCAAACACATTGATCATTTTCTATTTTTAATCAGTACATATATCTGAAAGCCTGAACTACATTAGATCATATTATCTCTTTTGATGGAACTAAATGGGTGTGTTGGGGCTAATGGGCAAGTTTTTCTTCCCCTTCTGAAGGTTCACTGAAAAATCAACTCATAAAAGGTAGATTAATTGGAGAAAAGGCATACAACTTTGTCTAATGTGTACATGGTAGACTTCAGAATAAACACCCAAATATACAAGGGAAATTGTCCATTTTTATGCTTAAGGTTCACCAAAGTAAGTACAGCCATGTAGAAATACGGTGGAACAAAAAGGGTATGATCTAATGCTAATAGACTGAGTGTGGGCAGACGCAGCAAGGCCTGTCTGTCTAGATTCTTCTCATTCTCTCTGAGCAGCATTCCTTCCTTCTGGGTGTGTGGCAAATCCTCGTCTGGAATAGGGGTCATATGACCTACAGTCAAAGAAGGTAGGTCAGATAATTTGTTTATGGCCAGTTTTCATACAGAAAGGTAGAGGAAAAGTTAGAGTGATATGTTTAGGTTTTATGGTTGGCTTTGGGGAAAAGGGATTGTGATTTCCATAACCTACCTTGGGGAAGAGGGATTCTAGTTTCTATATCTAGCCTCATGGAAGAATGAGAATGAGAGGCTGGAGGACAGGAGAAGGTCAGAGAGAAATTTAGACTGCTTCTGAGGCCTTTTTTTTTTTGGTATTGTTTTCTGAGTCCCAACAGGAGCACAGGAGTACCAGAGTGATGATATTCTCTTTAGACTTCTGAAACACTCTTCAACATTATTTTATGATGAAAGTCCATGAAAATGACATAGATATGTGAATAATGTAGCTGAAAGTGACATAATAACTAATTGGCATCTAAAAAGGCCTAGATTAATAACAGTGCTATTGCCTATTATCTTTCTCCTTTTAAAAGATGACTTCATTGAGGTATATTTTACTTATCATATAATTCGCTCACATCAAGTGTACAATTCAATGATTTCTTAGTACATTTTCGAAGTGGGGGCAACCATCACCACAAATTAGTTTTAGAACATTTCCATCACCCCAATAGGATGCCTCATACCCATTTTATGGGTTAATTCCCACCCCTACTCCACGCCAGGCAACAACTAATCTGCTTTCTGTCTCTATAGATTTGCCTTTTTTGGACATTTTATATAATTGAATCAAACAAGAGGTTTCTTGGGTCTAGCATCTTTTGCCTAGCTTGTTTTTGAATTTTATCAATGCTGTAGGATGTGTCAGTAGTTTGTTCCTTTTTGTTGTTAAATAGCATTCCATTGTATAGATATACACATTTTGTCCATCCATTTACCAGCTGGTGGTTCTTTAGGTTGTTTCCAAGTTTTGACTGTTATGAATAATGCTGCTAAAAACAGTGGTGTGCAAGTCTCCATGGATATGCTTCCATTCCTCTTGGGTACATACTAGGAGTGGATTTTTTTTCTTGGGTTACTCTCACTTCCCTTACCGTGGAATTTCTTTAACATGATGACGCAGGTCAATCTATGTATCATCTGACCCTTCCATTGGAAAGTCAAAGTGAAAAGGGATGATAAATCAGGCAGTCAAGGGATATTTGGAGGCAGAAATCTCCCAAGTTGGTAGAAAACAATTTTCCCTGAGAAAAACCATAGCAGGAAATGGGTAAAAGCACATGACATCAACCAATGCAGAGAAAGAGAAGTTGAAATACTCTAGTTTACATTTTCTCCTATCCTTCAATCTCCTGCCACTGTATACTTTTGGCCAAATATGGCTGGAAGCCGGTTGGCAAAGGCATCTGGAAAAGAGAGCAGGGCAGAAGAAGGGCAGAGAGAAAGGTAATAGAGCAACCAGGTAAAGGGCCAGTTGTGCCTGCTTACTCACCTAATTCAGTCATCAGAGTGTTGTGTGTGTGTGTGTGTGTGTCTGTGTGTGTGTGTGTGTGTGTGTCTGTGTGTGTGTGTATGTGTACGCCATGGGCCTTCTGGCCTCCCAAACAGAGCCAATACAAATTTGTGTAAGTTTTCTGTGCCTTGAATAAGATTCTAGTGCCGGAAGGGATGTTATCAACCATCCAGGCCTATAGTTTTTGAAGTCCCATAGGAGGACTGTTGAGCAGTAATCAAAACAGCACTGCTTTTTTCTGCTTTACATGTTAAAGCTTCTAAGTAAAATTCACATTGGGTAAAGTCCATGGATTTAAAAAGGTAGATGTTCACTGGTTAGTCCAGCTCTGCCTCTGACAAGTGGAGAAAATGAAGAATGAAGAATTTAGTGACATTTTCGAGATCCTGCTGAGCTTCCTCCCACAGCTGAAAAATATTTGCTGAGGACAGAGCCAGGACTCAGGTTGCCAGGGGTCTGTGCACTCACCACCAATCTCTACACGAAAACCCTCAATCTCTAGTGTTAACTAAGAATTATCAGAAGAATTTTAAATACGTATGCAGGTGTCTTCCCTCCCCATATCAGAATATCCAGGGTCAGGGCCCAGATATACATTACGCTTTTTAAAGTTACACAGGCTCTTAGGTACAACCCCTAGAACAACTGCTCTAGGGAATCACCAAGACTCTTCCATCAAGAGTAAATTCAATTACAATCATCCCAACTTACATTTGTATAGTACTCTCCCCTTTATTATTTAACTTAAGCATTGCAGAACCCTAGGAGGTAGATGGCAAAAAGAACTAACACTTACTCAAACAGCAGGAAATGAACCCCAGTATTAGAATACTGGGCTTCTGACATACAGTCTTGTGCTCATTCTTATCACTGCATGTTAACTTTCTCTACTCCAGTTATTATGATAGGAACATGGCATTTTAGAACAATTTCCAATAAGGGAACCATATACAATCCCTGTTTCTGTAAGCATTATGAATATCATGAAAGCAGTAGGAAAGAAGTATTTCTTCAGTTGCATGCACATCTGTAATTTACAAGGAAACCACCCACTCCAAAAATCAAGTGATTTCAGGAAGTCCACAGCATTTGCGTCTCATGTACTAGGAAAAAGGTATCTTTTCAGTGTTACACATAGCTCACTATGTTCTTCCCCTCATGCTCTAGCCACAGTGGACTTTCTTCTGGCCTTCTCGCTGTGCATATATGTGGTTCCCCTCCCACTTCATCTCAGTGAAGTCTGTGGGTAGAAGCCACCATTCTCTTTGTGTTATAGTGTGCACTTAACCAGCCACTTCAACATTGGAAATTATCCATAACCCCCTTCATGCTTGGTCTGTGATATAAAGCAGGAGCCTGGGTATTCTGAAAATGTTACTGATTTCATTTCTGGTGGATAAACTTCTTATTTTTACTACCTCCCTCTCCTTGGCTGGCCTCCCTTCCTGGCATCTGCCCATTACCTTTGGGCCAAATGGGGACTCTTCGTATTCTCTTCTCTGAGGGTAGAACTTTCCTAGAGGCTCGTGGGTCCTGTGCGCAAATGGAACTATGGCGGATTTATAATATCAGCTTCCTAGAAACGTCAGAATTTTTGATTAGGTTCCAAAAGATGACAGCTCTCCTAGTTCAGTTCAGAATGAATTTGACACAAAATTAAACTAAGTAGAATTCCCAATTATCTGAGCATCCTACTTAGTCAAGATATTATTATGTATATTATAAGGTAGATGCTTACAGTAATCAATATTTATTTATTTTAAATCAGAAACCAATTACTTATGGATCTCAAATACTGATGTGCATGAGAATCATCTGGGGAACATATGTAAAGTACAGATTCTTGACTTTTCCATCTAGAGGCTCTAAGTCAATAGGCCCTCACCACAGCCTGAGAATTAGCTTTTTCTTAAGCACCCAGGTGACTTTGATTGGGTTAGAACAAGACCATATCCTGAGAAACACTAGTTTACAAGCTCAGTCTTCTAAATGTTAACTTTTTTTCTTCTTAAAAACCTTTCACATAGGTTCTACTTCAGAGCTATTTAGAACTAGAATCTAGCAAGAGAATAGGAGGTAGGAGGACAGTAGAGTATCTCTGCAGTAGATTCAGAAGATCATCTAGAATTGGGAACCACTGTCTTAAGTTTTATTTTTCCCTAAAATTAAAAATCATTATCAACACATGAGAATTATTTGATTTGAGAACCATGTTTCTCATAAGTCTGACAAAAAGTCTGAAAGGAAAACTGTAGGCTTTTCCTCGTGTAAATGAACATTTTTAAAAGATACCAGATACCCAAATACAATGTGATATTTTAACATTTTATCCTTAAGTGATAACATTGTATGTTTAATTCAAATTTTTCATATATTGGCTTTTCTCTGACTTGTATTGTCAGACTATTCTACTAGGTTGAAAGTTCCAATTAGGATAAATTCTTATCATTCTATTCAGTCTCTTTGTACCTTCCTTTTCCTGCCTCTCTTTTCTATTAGCAAATCGACAGATTAATTTTACCTAATGTTACCGTATTTCTCTTGCCCAGGTATCACAACAACAATCTAACAGTAGCTTAAGTATGCTTAAGAAGACAATGAGACCAAATGTTTAAAATCAGAACTTCCCTGGAAGATGCAAAACACACCTTTTGCTCTGTTTGAAATGCTGCGATTTTCTTATCCTCACGTAGATCTCTTAGCTGTTCTAAGCACCTCCTCCTACCCTCCCACAGCATATCAGCTGCTAGGTGTAGCTTAACTAATTTAAATACCATGTTGAGGCCTGCTGTGCAACAACTACTCTCTGATTCACAAAGATGGTTCCAATACAAACTGTTTTGAAGATGTAGGCCTTGGAATTATAGAATCCTCGTAAACTCTTCTAAAGTGCATGTAAACCTAGTCAGATTTAAATGGTTTTCCTTTCTCTCCCATTAATTTATTTGCCTCACTCTACAAACATCTATGGGGTGCCAGGGGCTATGATGGGCCCTGAATACAAAGATGAAGAGAGCCCAATATATCCAACAGTCTGGAGGAGCAGAGACAGTAAAACACATTAAACAAACGATTATGGCCATGTTAATTATAACTCAGTGATAAGAAGTACAGTAATAGTTTAGTAATAACTAAATGCTAATTACTATTGGTAATAGTAATAACTGAACAAGAAGTTATAGTGAGGCACAGGAAGGAGAAATTGCCTGGAGAAGGATGGTGTTGCGAGATCTCTCCAAGGAGTTACCATTGGAATGGAATCTTGAAAGTTAAGCAGTTTGCTAAGTGCATGAGACAGGGGAGTGCAGAAGGAAACAAACGGCTTAACTGAGGAACTGAAATGCATTCAGAACTGCAGAGTGAGGTGTGAAATTATAAAGATAGATCCAGATCATAAACGTGCTTGTGAGGAACATGCCACAAAGCAGTCTCCTGAAGGAGAGCTGCAAAGGACTTTTGGAGTCGGCCCTGGGTAGACTATGAGAGAGACAGAGAGAGAGAGAGAGAATTGTGACAGCTTTCAACGCCTTCCTTCTAGACCAAGTCTCCAAAGCTGCCCTGCTTTCTCCTTCCTAAAACTGATTCTTCAGTGATTTCTTTTATCATGTTCCCCCCCTCTCCATTAGCCTTCTAATTGCTTGAACTACTTTGAATCAGGTTTTTGGCACTGACACTCTGGTGCACTGACTAATGATGAGGTCCCCATTGACCCCTCTTCTTCCAGAAATACCCACAGTCCCCTACCCTGTATGGAAAGAGAAGCTCTTCCTGAAGTTCCCATATGTCATGGTAAACCTCTGTCCAAAAATTCCATGCCCAAACAAACATAAAACATAAACACACACACACACACACACACACACACACACACACACACACACACAAAGCAAACACCTTTTACTTAAGAAAAAGCAGTGGCTGTTCTTAGAAGTAGACCACTAACAACAAAAAGTAACAGCTGTGGCGTGGATAACTCTGATTATTTGCTTAAACCACTATGCCAGTTGCACAACAGAGCAAATGGAACTACAAATGTAACTCCAAACATCAAGCAGACAGGATATAGAGTCACTGCTATTTGTGAGTCTTTTTCACTTTGTCTACCTGTTTGAAGATGGGACAGACTCAACTTAGAAGGTTAAATTTGTGGTCTTTATTTCCACCACACTAGTAGCATGATCAAATGTGCATTTAAATCAGATTTTTCTGGTTTGCTGCTTGGGAAATCCCTGCACTATAATTCTTCAAAGTTGGTGTAAAGTGAGTTTATCCAGTGTGTGGTTAGAAGAATTAGAAACCATGCTGATTTCCTAAAACACACACACACACACACACACACACACACACGAATATATATAAAAACATCAAATTAAGGGCAAGTGCATCCGTTCTCTAGGGTCAAGACCAACTGCTTAAAAAAGTGCCCCAGAAAAGAATTCAGTTTCTATTCACTTAGAAAGAAATAGGTGGTCTCTGTCAATATGAGGGGCCAGATCGGAAAGCCTTTTGCAAGCCAAGTGCTGAGTTGCTGGACTGAGCTGACTGGAGCCTGGCTGTCTCCAGCCCTGGGCAGATAACACTGGCTTCAGGTTCTAGAGGCATTTCGAGGGCAAACCCCAAAGAGGCTGCATTCCTGTAATCTGGCCTGAGTGTTCTCACAGCCCAGAGGGAAGTGAGACTATCTCTGACTTGCCAATCTCCATCTGAAAAAGCATACCCCATTGGCAGCAGCCTCTTCTCCCAAGGATTCTGGGAGAAGATCCAGACAGACGCACTTTATGTGGGGCAAAGGAGGCACCACTTCAGCATCCTATTTCCTCTCCTGGCAGACAGACATTTTTCTATTTGTCTGTTGCAGAAACTAGAACTGGATCGTGTGCCTAGGACATCTAAAAGATGGAAATCAGTGACTGAGGGAAAAACTGCAAAGGTTATGAGGGGGCCAGGAAGAGAGGAGGGAGAGCAGAGAAAACTCTAATTTAGGTACCAGTGCAAATCCCATGGGTCTGGCTAATACTGACAAGGAGCCTCTAGTGGGAGGCTGAGATGGAGGGCCAGCTTGCTCAAGGGAGTTCCATTAGCAGAGGAAAGTTTCTGGTTTTGGAATTGTTGGCATCATCTGCCATATTTGGGGTGAAAATCTTCTGTTTTTACCTAAGGATGAAATGGTTACCGTTTAGATGGCAAGAGAACACTAAAACTACAATAGCAACAAAAACCCATTCTTGCTGGTTGGCCATATGAAAGCTCTTTCTCCTCAGCCTCAGACTACTCTTGGATCTCTCACATATCCCCAAACCTGGCCAATATATACCAACTACAAAGCTTTTATTTGTTAAAAATGACATTGTTACTATTTTCTAACTATATATACTCCTTGGAGAGAAAAAAATCAAAGAAACATAGAAAAGTACAATATTAAAAGTGAAAACAATCCAAAAGTTCATCAACTGCTATAAACATTTTTGCAAATCATCTTTCCATTCCTCTTCCTTTCCTTTGCTGAATCCTTTCTGCTCCCAAACATTTATTGAACATTTACTTGGTCAGCGTTCTCCAACCTTTTTGCACCAGGGACTGGTTTCATGGAAGACAATTTTTCCATGGACGGGGGGTGGGGGCGGGAGTTGGGGGATGGTTATCAGGATGATTCAAGCACATTACATTTATTGTGCACTTTATTTCTATTATTATTACATTATAATATATAATGACATAATAATACAACTCACCATAATGTAGAATCAGTGGGACCCCTGAGCTTGTTTTCCTGCAACTAGATGGTCCCATCTGGGAGTGATGGGAAACAGTGACGGGTCATCAGGCATTAGATTCTCATAAGGAGTGTACAACCTAGATCCCTTGCATGCGTGGTTCACAATAGGTTCCTATGATGATCTAATGTCACGGCTGATCTGACAGGAAGTGGAGCTCAGGAGGTAATGTGAGCAATGGGGAATAGCTGTAAATATGGAGGAAGCTTTGCTCACTCGCCTGCCACTCACCTCCTCCTGTGGGATCTGGTTCCTAATGGGCCATGCACCAGTACTGGTCCATTGCCCTGGAGGTGGGGACTCCTGTACTAGTTGACAGGCACTGCAGATTCAAATGTGTGTGCAAGAGAGAGAAGTGTCTGTCCTCATACCTTAGAACCTGTGTCCTCCACCTCTCTGTGCATAAACACTCACATGCATTATATGCACATATATATGCATTTAATTTTTTAAAATATGTTGGATCAACATATAATTTTACACAGAATTGCTTTAAAATCAGCATGTAGCCTATTTATTTCTCCTTTCAAGAATAGATAATGACCATTTTGAAAATATATATCACCATGTTAATGGCTCCAAAATGAGGTCATTCCTTGAATGAACATTTTATTAATTCATTTGGCACAAGCACTACACTTTTGTCCAAAAAGGCCATGCCACTTCAAGCAAGCAATAATGACATATAGAAAATCTTGTGTACCACATCGAGTTTACTATTGTCTTTCAACCAAATTTATACTTATTTTGTTTCACATTCATGTTTTGTGTTTTTTCTTATGGAATCAAATTTATCCATCTTTTCTTTCATAGTTTCTTTTTTATGATATTTGGAAAGGCTTTTCCTGTCATAAAATTATTTTAAATGATACTTTCTTCTAACACTCTTAAGTTATTTATATGTATATTCAAACCTTTGATCCATCTGGAATTTAATTTAGTGTATGGATTTACATAAGGATACAGATTTATTCTTTTCTAAATATACTCAAAATTATTATTTCAAAGGACTGTTTTTATGCATAGGCTGCATGCTTCATGGTGTCATTTTGTATTTCTTCCATATGCACACTGATGCTAGAAATTCCACTGCTAGAGACTGGTTTTTCATCCTCTGTTAAAATATAAACATCCTATGGAGAGGAAATACCTCAAGGTTTGGCAGTCATTCCTTTGACTCAGTGTAAACTGAGACTTTTCAAGAGCAGTGCAGGACATATGGAATGGTTTTGGAGTGAGGACATGGAAGATACAGTATTTCCGGAGGGGAAAAAAAAACACTAAAAAGAGAATTTGGCATAGCTAGAATATGGGTGAAAATGATGGGTGATGGGGCCAAATGAGAAGGCAAAAGCCAGGCTCTTAGTAGATCTTATATCTATTTTAAGAGGCCTAGACTTTCTGTAATCTGGGTGGGAAGGAGCCATGGAAATGCTTAAACATGACAAAAACATGGCAGATTTAGGTTAAGGGTAGATCATTCTGATGGCTTTGTAGATCATCTATTTGGAAGCAAAAAAGAAGGAACCACTTAGGAGAGTGTGGAAATTGACAAATTAAGAAATAACAATGAGGCACTGAATAAAGGTTTTGGCAATAATAGATGGCAGTGAGCCAAGAGATTTGAGAAATATTTATGTGGAAAAATTAGTATGTGAGTGTAAAGAAAGAGGAGGGACAAGGATGATGCCCAGATTTCTAGCTTGTGACCAGGTGGACAGTGGCACCAACTTAATGAAACAGAGCATGCAAAAATGATTAATGAGTGGTTCCCAAGCAAATGCAAATTAAATTTGCACACACACCTGAATGGCTAAAATGCAAAAAGACTTCCTTTAGCAATACCAAGTGTTAGTAAGGATGGAGAAATGGGAACTCACATATGCTGTTGATAGTGTTGATAGTGTGTAAGTTGGCATACACTTTAGAAAAGCATTTGGAAATATCTACTAAGGTCAACTTATGTGTAACCTTGAGCCAGCAATTCCATTTTGGCCATATAGATAGCAGAAATCTGTACATATATTTGCTAAAAAACATGTACAATAAATGTATAGCTTCATTATGCTTAATATCCCTATACTTAACCAAAAAGCCTATCAGTAGTTGACTAAAAATAAATAAATTGTTGTTTGTTAGTACAGTAGAATATCATATATTTATTAGATGAACATGCTACAGCTATATACAACAACAGGGATAAATCTCATAATACTGTGCTAACAAAGCCAGACACAGAGGGAACACACCATGTGATTCCATTTACAGAACATTCGAAATCAAGCAAGACTAATCTATGTTATTAGAAATCAAGATAGTGTCACTTTTAGAGTGGGGAAGATAAAACTAAAAGGGGCATGGGGGTGCTACTAGCTACAGGTTATGTCTTATCTTGATGTGGGGTCTGCTTATACAATTGTGTGCACTTTCTGGAGATTCATCAAGTCATGCCCTTAAGATTTGTGCTGTCTCTAGCATGTATGTTATATTTGAATAAAAAATCTAATCAATTCTGATATGGTTTTGCTGTATCCCCACTCAAATCTTGAATTGTAGCTCCCATAATTCCCACATGTCATAGGAGGGACCTGGTGGGAGGTAATTGAATAATGGGAGTGGGTCTTTCCCATGCTGTTCTCATGATAGTGAATAAGTCTCATGAGATCTGATGGTTTTATAATGGGGAGTTTCCCTGCACATGCTCTCTCTTGCCTGCCACCATGTAAGACACAACTTTGCTCCTCCTTTGCCTTCCACCATGATTGTAAGGCCTTTCTAGCCACACGGAACTGTGAGTCCATTAAACCTCTTTTTCTTTATAAACTACCCAATTTCACATATGTCTTTATTAGCAGCATGAGAACAGACTAATACAATTCCTTATGAAATACAGTGTATGAATGATTAGTTCAGTTTGGGATATGTTGGACATTGAGGTGAACCATCAGACAAATAGATCACTGGGTTCATGTGTCTGATTCTCAGGGCAGGAGTAAAAGGCAGCAGATAAGGAATCTTAGCCACCCTGTGGGAGGAGATTGTGAATGAAAGCAGAGGGCCTTGGATATCACTCTGGAGAATATCAGCACTTAAAGTATGGGCAGAAGAAGAATTCTGAATTTCTGTTTACTCATTTTATTAAAATAAAGCCATCAATACCTGTTTAATAGAATTAAATGTGCGAAAATAAAACAAGTGCATGTGTCTGCCTGTTACTGTGTGTTTTTCCCTTACTCTCCTTCTATATGTATATAAGCTCATGAAACTCTCTTTCCTGAAGGCAAATGCAAAAATAAAAATGACAGTGTATACAGTGCCAGAAAATGATATCTAATGGGAATCTGGCCTGAAGATAGTTCTTGATTTTGAACAATTCACAATTGTTAATGTCAGTAATTCTTGAACTCATATTTACTATATTATGCAAAAGTATCCAATAAATGGACTCACAGATAACCCAGAATCAAACACGTTTCATGAGAGAAAATGGAAAGCCTGATTAGAATAAAGAAAGAAAGAATTGAACTATGCATTGAGAAACTAGATGGATTATCAGTAGGATCTTCCAGGCATCAAGGTGGCACTAGGGTCACACTACTGCTTAACAGGCCTTGGAGGACTGAATGAATTCCTGGGCACTACAAAAGGTGATATTATTCCTTGGGATAGATTCATCCATTAAGGACCAGTTAGGTGGGAATTTCTGTGTTTGGAAGTGGAATTGTTAAACCACCTCTCTGAACAGTATACTCTCTGTACTTCATTGAGTTGAGGGGGATAGGAGGGAAGAAATTACAAAAGGTATTTTGCTAGTGCATGCTAGAAAATTTAAGCTTATCCATTGATTAGTTAAAATAGACGTTAAATCAAAAACAGTAAAAAAAATGACAAAGAAGAGCATTAAATAATGATAAAGGGTTAAATTCAGCAAAAATATTTAACTATCCTAAATATGTATGCACCCAACATTGGAACACCCAGATTCATAAAACAAGTACTAGACCTACAAAAAAGACACAGATGTCCTCACAATAGTAGTAGGGGAATTCAACACTTTACTAGACAGATGATCAAAGCAGAAAACTAACAAATTCTGGACTTAAATTCAAGAATTGACCAATAGGACCTAATAGACATCTACAGAACATTCCACTCAACAACCAAAGAATACATATTCTTGCCAACTGCACACAGAACATACTCTGAGGTTGATGACATGCTTGGCTGTAAAGCAAGTCTCCATATGTTCAAAAAAAATGAAATTATACCAACCACACTCTCAGACCACAGTGAAAGAAAAATGGAAATCAATACCAAGAGAATCTCATAAAATCAGAAAAGTTACATAGAAATTAAACAACTTGCTTCTGAATGACTTTTGCAAATACAATGAAATTAAGGTAGAAATCAAAAAATTCTTTGAGATAAATTAAAACACAGACACAACATACCAAAATCTCTAGGATGCAGCAAACCCAGTGTCAAGGGGAAAGTTTATAGTGCTAAACACCCACATCAAGAAGTTAAAAAAATCTCAAATTAACAATCTCATATCACTCCTAGAGGAACCAGAAAAACAATAACAAACTAACCTCAAAGCTAGCAGAAAAGAAATAACTAAAATTAGAGAACTGAATGAAATTGAGACCCAAAAATCTATACAAAGCAGCAACAAAACAAAAAATTTGTCCTTTAAAAAGATAAACCACAATGGGATACCATCTCACACCAGTTACAATGGCGATCATTAAAAAGTCAGGAAACAACAGGTGCTAGAGAGGATGTGGAGACATAGGAACACTTTTACACTGTTGGTGGGACTGTAAACTAGTTCAACCATTGTGGAAGACAGTGTGGTGATTCCTCAAGGATCTAGAACTAGAAATACCATTTGACCCAGACATCCCATTACTGGGTATATACCCAAACGATTATAAATCATGCTACTATAAAGACACATGCATAAGTATGCTTATTGAAGCACTATTCACAATAGCAAAGACTTGGAACCAACCCAAATGTCCATCAATGATAGACTGGATTAAGAAAATGTGGCACATATACACCATGGAATACTATGCAGCCATAAAAAAGGATGAGTTCATGTCCTTTGTAAGGACATGAATGAAGCTGGAAACCATCATTCTCAGCAAACTATCACAAGGACAGAAAACCAAACACTGCATATTCTCACTCATAGGTGGGAATTGAACAATGAGAACGCTTGGACACAGGATGGGGAACATCACACACTGGGTCCTGTCATGGAGTCGGGGGAGGTGGGAGGGATAGCATTAGGAGATATACCTAATGTAAATGATGAGTTAATGGGTGCAGCACACCAACATGTCACATGTAAACATATGTAACAAACCTGCAGGTTGTGCACATGTACCCTAGAACTTAAAGTATCATAAAAAATTTCATTTAATTTGAAAAAAAAGAAAAGATAAACAAGTTTGATTAATCAACAGCTAGATTAATAAAAAGAGAGAAGATTCAAATAAGCACAATCAGAAACAACAAAGGTGACATTATAACTGATCCCACAGAACTACAAAAGATCCTCAAAGATAATTATGAACACAAACTAGAAAGTATAGAGGAAATAGATAAAGTCCTGGAAACATACAACCTCCCAAGATTGAATCAGGAAGAAACTGAAACCCTGAACAGACCAATATCAAGTTCCAATATTGAACCAGTAATAAAAAACCCACCAAACAAAAAAGTCCCTGGACCAGATGGATTGACAGCCAATTCTACCAGGCATACAAAGAAGAGCTGGTATCATCCTGACACCAATATGACAAAGATACAGTGAAAAAAGAAAACTACAAGCTGATATTCTGGATGAATATAGACCCAAAAATCCTCAACAAAATACTAGCAAACCAAATCTAGCAGCACATCAAGAAGTTAATTTACCATAATCAAGTAGGCTTTATTCCTGAAATACAAAGTTGTTTTAACATACACAGATCAATAAATATGATTCACCACAGAATCAAAAACAAAAACCATAACATCATCAAAATAGACACAAAGCTTTTGATAAAATCCAACATCATTTCATAATAAAAACCCTTAAAAAACTAGCCATCAAAGAAACATACCTCAAAATAGTAAGAGCCATCTATGACAAACCCATTGCCAAAATCATAATGACCAGGCAAAAGATTAAAACACTCTCCTCAAGAATAGGAACAAGATAACAATGCCCACTCTCACCACTTCTATTCTAATACTGGATGTCCTAGCCAGAGCAATTGGGCAAGAAAAAAATAAAAGGCATCCAATAGGAAAAGAAGACTTCAAACTATCTCTCTTCACTGACAATATGATTCTAGATCTAGAAAACTCTGAAGACTCCACCAAAAGGCTCCTAGAAGTGATAAATGACTTCAGTAGTTTCAGGATACAAAATTCAATGTAGAAAATCAGTTGCAATTCTATACACCAATAACTCAAGCTGAGAGCCAAATCAAGAATGCAAGCCATTTTATAGTAGCCACTAAATAGATAAATAGATAAATAAATAAATAAATAAATAAATAAATAAATAAATAAATATATATATATATATCTAGGAATACATCTAACCAAAGAGGTGAAAGATTTATACAAGGAAAACTACAAAACACTGGTGAAAGAAATCACAATGACAAAAAGAAATGGAAAAACAATCCATGTTTATGGATTGGAAGAATCAATATCATTAAAATGGCCATATTGCCCAAACCAATCTACTGATTCAATGCTATTCCTATCAAACTACCAAAGTCATTTTCATAGAACAAGAAAAAACTATTCCAAAATTCATATGGAATCAAAAAAGAACCAGCATAGCCAAAGCAATCCTAAGCAAAATGAATAAAGCCAGAGACATCCCATTACCTGATTTGAAACTACACTATAAGGCTACGGTAGCCAAAAACAATTTAGTACTAGTACAAAAATAGACACATAGACCAATGGAAAAGAATAGAGAACCCAGAAATAAAGCTGTGCACCTTTAGCCATCTGATCTTTGACAAAGTTGACAAAAATAAACAGTGGGAAATGGACATTCTATTCAATAAATGGTGCTAGGATAACTGGCTATTCATAGGCAGAAGAATGAAATTGAACACCTACCTTTCACCATATACAAAAATTAACTAGAGATGGATTAAAGACTTAAATACATGACATCAAACTATAAAAATCCTAGAAGTAAACCTAGGAAATATCATTCTGGACATAGGCCTTGGAATAGAATTTATTACTAAGTCTCCAAAACCAATGCAAAAAACCCAAAAATGGACAAGAAGAACCTAATTAAACTAAAGAGATTCTGCACAGCAAAAGAAACTATCAACAAAGTAAACAGACAACGTACAGAATGGGAGAAAATATCCACAAACTATGCATCTGACAAAGGTCTACTATCCAGAATCTATAGGGAACTTAAAACAATTCAATAAGCAAAAGACAAATAACCCCATTAAAAAGTGGGCAAAGGGGGCTGGGCACAGTGGCTTATATCTGTAATCCCAGCACTCTGAGAGGCCGAGGCAGGTGGATCACGAGGTCAAGAGATCGAGACCATCCTGGCCAACATGGTGAAACCGTCTCTACTAAAAATACAAAAATCAGCTAGGCATGGTGGCACGTGCCTGTAGTCACAGCTACTCAGGAGGCTGAGGCAGAAGAATCACTTGAATCCAGGAGGCAGAGTCTGCAGTGAATCGAGATCATGCCACTGCACTCCAGCCTGGCAACAGTGAGACTCCGTCTCAGAAAAAAAAAAAAAAAAAATGTGGAAAAAGGATACGAATGACACATCTCAAAATAAGACAAGTGGCCAAGAAACATTTGAAAAGAGGTCAACATCACTAATCATCTGAGAAACGCAAATCAAAACCACACCGACATACCATCTCACAGTCAGAAAGTCTGTTATTAAGGAGTCAAAAAATAATTTGTTGATGGGGCTATGAAGAAAAGGGAATGCTTATACACTGTTGGTGGGAATGTAAATTAGTTCAGAGATGATGGAAAGCAGTTTGCAGATTTCTCAAAGAACTAAAAACAAAACTATCATTTGACTAAGCAATCCTATTAGTGGGTATATATCCAAAGAAAAATAAATCTTTCTACCCAAAAGACGCATGCACTCATATATTCATTGCAGTACTATTCACAGCAGCAAAGACATGGAATCAACGTAGGTGCCCATCAACAGCTGGCTGGATTAAGAAAATGTGGTACAAATACACTATGGAATACTATTCAGCCATGAAACAGAATGAAAGTATGTCCTTTGCAGCAACGTGGGTGCAACTGGAGGTCATTATCCTAAACAAATTAACACAGGAACAGAAAACCAAATATTGCATGTTCTCACTTATAAGTGGGAGCTAAACATTGGGTTCATATGGAGATAAAAACAGAAACAATAGACACTGGGGACTACTAGGTGGGGGGTCAGGAGGGGAGGGCTGAAAAACTACCCATTGGGCACTATGCTTACTATCTGGATGATATTAATTGTACCTCAAACTTCAGCATCATGCAATCTACCCATGTAACAAACTTGCACATGTACCCACTGAATCTAAATAAAAGAGGAAAAAAGAAAAGACCAGTTAATTCAGCTCCCATATAGGAAAGATACTATAAAAACAAACAAAAAACTATAATGAATCCAATACTGGTTCATAACACATTCCATTATTAAACCATAAGAAATAATTACTTTCTATGCAGAAGAAATGGTACTCAGTGCTTCTGCCTAAATTTTAAAGATGAGGAAATTGAAGCTCATAGAGTTTAAGTGAGTTACTCAAAGTCATACCTGAGTCTATTTGATCTATTGCCTCTGCAAAAGCTTTGATAAAGCTTTGGGGTCTATGCAATTCTCACACTAAGGGGATATGGTGTAGACTAGGTTCTGACTTTCTTATACCAGGTACTATCCTTGCTTAATGTGCCAAACAAATGGTATGGAAGAATCACCTCTGTGGCATAGACTGACTAGGTGTTCACCTAACCTATTTCCTCTTACTCCTGGAAAGGCAGCTAGATTGTATTTACCAGCTCTTTGCAGTGAGTTGTGGTCCTATGATTTTCTGGGCAAAAGAAGATCAGTGGATGTGACGTGTTCTACCTCCAAGCCTAGCCCAGGATAGAAGAAAATTAGATCTCTCAATCACTTCTCAGAGGAGAGACATACTGGTGTTAAGAATATCCATTTAGTTTCAACTTGCTTGAAAAAAAAAAAAAACTTCCATTTTTTCAAACTACTGAGATTTGGGGATTTATCTGTTATGGCAATCAGAATAACCTTGGAGGCCTTTTCCTTGGTTTCACACTAAGTGGTCCTGTGATTGATATCAACAACTATTAATTAAGGTGGCAGCTGGATCAAGTTGGTGAGGGCTGCCAATGCCTACCTCAAGACAGGAATCAAATTTACTGTAAATTGTTTGTGTGAAAGCCCTTCAAAACTGAAATAGAAATTCAATAATTATAAAGAATACAATTAGGAGCAAGCATGAACATACTCAAATATATGATGAGAAAAATTGACTAACCACTGTTCTTCATGCAAAAAAGAATATCTCATGGTCTAAATGTAACACAAGTTGGACATAAATAAGCAACAATGTTGCTAGTTTAGATGCAATTATTGGTATATAGACACGTATAAACATATACCCAAGATATGTGAAGAAGAGTCACATTAATACAGGAATTTGGGGTGGAGGGGTCCTTTTAAAATATGAGAACATATTATCCACAGCCAAAATCAGTCATGGGTGTCACCAAAAAAGCAATGTGAAATTAGATTGGATAGCATTAGGTTTTTAGTATAATTGACCCTTCCTTTGCCTGTGACTCCGTGTAAGGATTTGGTGATAGGCAGTGTGACCACGTGTCCCACTTTGCCCAGGTTAGCCCCAGTTTGTGACTATTGTGCCGCCTTTCTTTCTCCAGAGTGCCCCAGTTTGAATGATAAATTATATAAAAATTATATGATTCCCTTGTTTGCTGGCAAACTGTGGGAGCTCAGTACAGACTTTGCTCTCCACTTCCAACAGCGGATGCTCATGTAAGGCTACCAGTATCACAAACACTACCATGAAAGTTAGGTTGATGAAGCAGAAAGCATTTTCCCTCCCTGTCAACTTTATATGATGGCTATTTGATTACAGTTTTGGATGAGATTGATACACTGTCACTCCTTCCCCTATGCTCCACTCCCATAAGAGAATAGAAGGGTAGCCTTCTCTTAAATGCAGGAGACAAGTTACATTGTTACAAACCCAAAATGGACATAGCAAATAAGTATCCTCTATTATATTTAATCATTACCAGAATGAAAAACAACAGATCAATGATATTAAAATGAAAAAATCATCATTTTAGTTGGATTTCCCCCAAATTTTACCTGGATCTAAATAACTCTATACCATATGGCATTGAGTTATAGCAACAGACATTTCACAAATGGCGTATATTACAGGGCACACTTGGATGTAATTCTGAGTGATGCTTTGTCTCTTATTTGGGGGAGGATTCTGTGAAGGAGGAGGCAAGTGGTGAAAACTCCTCTGAAATATCTTGCATGCTAAAGGTACCATAGTCATTGCTATGGCTCTGATTCTCAATCTGAGCTTTCCATAGCCCTAGAGAACTCCAGGTAACAATAAACATGATGTATCTTTTTAGGAGATTCAATTTCACTTGGTGTTTATAATTTTAACTTTTTTATATTTGAATAAACTTGAATATAATGTTAAATGGAATGCAAAACATACATGGATTTTTAAGATTAAAAAGACAAGCTCCTAAATAATCTCTCCAATTTCTGGTGGACCATGTTATGATTCTCCCCACGTATTCTGAATACCAGGGTGGAAAAATTAGAAAAGTGCTGCTCTAAGATAAAGCACATTGGGGCCTTGATCATCCGATCATCTGTTTGTTACGCTGGTCCCAAACTTAATGGGCTATAATATAGCCTGGGGGTTAAGACCATGGGCTCTGATATTGAGCAGACCTGAGTTTTGTCCAGGCTGTGCCATGCGCTATCTCTGAAACCTTACATGAATGTGAAATAGGGGTAATGATTGCCATAGTATTGTAACTATTAAAGAATGTATGTAAGTTGCTCAGCACAATATCTAGCACATAGTAAGCACTCCACAATTGTTCATGATTATTGCTTCTTCAGAGGTCTCCTGGCCCTATTCATTGGACCTCTGTGATCACCTACTCCGTACAATTTTGTTCCAGAAAGTGTAAAAACAGAAATAGAAAAACTGCAAGTGATCCTGAGGAAAAAAAGCAACAACAAAGGCATTTTAAAAAATAAAAAAGCTGTAAATAAAGATGAAAGGAGCTGGAGTGTTTTTAGCTCAGAGAAGAGGAAGCCAAAAAGTGACAATAGCATTCAAGTGTAAGAATCATTAAGAGGATGAGACTGACAGGTTGTTTTCCATTTCAACAGGGGTTAGCACACACAAATATTACAGCAAAATAACTTGATTTGGCACAACTAAGAATGTCTTTTCAGGGAGAGTGACAATACTAACACGGCATCCTAGAGAGGATATGGACATGTTAACCTTGGTGCATCTAAAAATATCCTGGCTAATTTAGGTGAAGATCTGGTTGTGGCTGCCCTGGCTGACTTTTTGAATATGAGTCTCAGAGATAAGTTTTCAAGCAGCTCAGGGACACAGTTTTTGGTAGATGTTCATATCAGACTCTGTAACATAGGGCAGAGTGATATATCCAGTCTTTTTGAGAGACATTTATAAAAATTAATGTGATATATAATCAGAAGAATAGTCTTAATTTTATAACAATAATGATGGTAATGTTAATAACAATGCTAACATTTTCTAAGTACTTAACTACATGAAAGATTTTATTCTAAATATGTTATATATCTTATCTCTTGCTGTTTCAATAATTAGTATTTGCACTTAACTACATGAAATCTTCCAACCCAGGTGTGCCTTGGACCTTTTAGTTTTAATCTACCCAGAGGTGAATACATGATGAAGGACACCCCACCTAACAAAATTCTACCCATCCTTTTTTGCCAGGCTTAAATTTGTCCTTTTTGTGAGAGCAGTCTGACTTTCTCTAGTCATTTCTTTTCTCTGAACTCACAACACTTATCCTCAGTACTATTCAGAGTGACTTAATCACATCATTACTTTGAGATATTTGTGCTGTTGTTTTGCTTGGCTATTCAACTCTTATCCCTGCGGTTAACTCTTCATGGAAGCATGTCACATCTTCCAAATCTTATTATGAAATCTCCAGGAGAACTAACTGTAGTAGTCATATATGTTGGTTTCTTTGGCTGTGCAGTATTCATTTTCCTACTTTGGTAACAGCAACCTTTTTTCCTTTTGAAAAATATTCCCTCTGTCCCAAGATGGCTGAATAGGAAGAGCTCCAGTGTACAGCTCCTAGCGTGATCGATGCAGAAGATGGGTGATTTCTGCACTTCCAACTGAGGTACCTGGTTCATCTCATTGGGACTGGTTGGACAGTGGGTGCAGCCCACGGAGGGTGTGCCAAAGCAGAGTGGGGTGTCACCTCACCCGGGAAGTGCAAGGGATCAGGGGATTTTCCTAGCCAAGAGAAGCCATGACAGATGGTAACTGGAAAAACGGGACACTCTTGCCCAAATACTGTGCTTTTCCAATGGTCTTAGCAAATTGCATATCAGGAGATTATATCTGTGGATGTGAGACCCACACCCACAGAGCCTTGCTCACTGCTAGCGCAGCAGTCTGAGATCAACCTGTGAGGCAGCAGCCTGGCAGGGGGAGAGGCATTTGCCATTGCTGAGGCTTGAGTAGGTAAACAAAGCATTCCGGGAAGCTGGAACTGGGCAGAGCCCACTGCAGCTCAGCAAGGCCGGCTGCCTCTGTAGACTCCACCTCTGGGGGCAGAGCATAGCTGAACAAAAGGCAGCAGAACCTTCTGCAGACTTAAATGTCCCTGTCTGACAGCTCTGAAGACAGCAGTGGTTCTCTCAGCATGGTGTTTGAGCTCGGAGAACAGAGAGACTGCCTCCTCAAGTGGGTCCATGACCATCGTGTAGCCTAACTGGGATACACTTCCCAGTAGGGGCCGACAGACACCTCATACAGGTGGATGGCCCTCTGGGATGAAGCTTAAAGAAGAAGGAGCAGGCAGCAATAGTTGCTGTTCTGCAATATTTGCTGTTCTGCATCCTCCACTGGTGATACCCAGAAAAACAAGTTCTGGAGTGGACCTTCAGCAAACTCCAACAGACCCGCAGCTGAGAGACCTGACGGTTGGAAGGAAAACTAACAAACAGAAGGGAATAGCATCAACATCAACAAAAAGGACATCCACACCAAAACCCCAATAAAGACCAAAGGTAGATAAAATCACAAAGATGGGGAGAAACCAGGGCAGAAAAGCTGAAAATTCTAAAAAACCAGAGTGCCTCTTCTCCTCCAAAGGATTGCAGCTCCTCACCAGCATCCTAACAAAGCTGGATGGAGAATAATTTTGATGAGACAACAGAAGTAGGTTTCAGAAGGTCAGTAAAAACAAACTTCTCCAAGCTAAAGGAGGATGTTCAAACCCATCAAAAGGAAGCTAAAAACCTTGAAAAAAAAAAGATTAGATGAATGGCTAACTAGAATAAACCATGTAGAGAAGACCTTAAATGACCTGATGGAGCTGAAATCCATGGCACGAGAACTATGTGACACATGCACAAGCTTCAATAGCCGATTTGATCAAGTGGAAGAAAGGGTGTCAGTGATTGAAGATCAAATGAATGAAATGAAGTGAGAAGAGAAGTTTAGAGAAAAAAGAATAAAAAGAAACAAACAAAGCCTCCAAGAAATATGGGACTATGTGAAAAGACCAAATCTACGTCTGATTGGTGCACCTGAAAGTGACAGGGAGAATGGAACCAAGTTGGAAAACACTCTTCAGGATATTATCCATGGAGAACTTCCCCAATCTAGCAAGGCAGGCCAATATTCAAATTCAGGAAATACAGAGAATGCCACAAAGATAATCCTCGAGAAGAGCAACTCCAAGACACATAATTGTCAGATTCACCAAAATTGAAATGAAGGAAAAAATGTTAAGGGCAACCAGAGAGAAAGATCCGGTTACCCACAAAGGGAAGCCCATCAGACTAAAAGCTGATCTCTCGGCAGAAACTCTACAAACCAGAAGAGAGTGGGGGCCGATATTTAACATTCTTAAAGAAAAGAATTTTCAACCCAGAATTTCATATCCAGCCAAATTAAGCTTCATAAGTGAAGGAGAAATAAAGTTCTTTACAGAGAAGCAAATGCTGAGACATTTTGTCAGCACCAGGCCTGCCTTACAAGAGCTTCTGAAGGAAGCACTAAACATGGAAAGGAACAACTGGTACCAGCCACTGCAAAAACATGCCAAATTGTAAAGACCATCGATGCTAGGAAGAAACTGCATCAACTAACGGGCAAAATAACCAGCTAACATCAAAAAAGGCAGGATCAAATTCACACATAACAATATTAACCTTAAATGTAAATGGACTAAATGCTCCAATTAAAAGACAAAGACTGGAAAATTGGATCAAGAGTCAAGACCCATCAGTGTGCTGTATTCAGGAGACCCATCTCATGTGCAGAGAAACACATAGGCTCAAAGTAAAGGGATAGAGGGAGATCTACCAAGCAAATGGAAATCAAAAAAAGCAGGGGTTGCAATCTTAGTCTATGACAAAACAGACTTTAAACTAACAAAGATCAAAAGAGACAAAGAAAGCCATTACATAATGGTAAAGGGATCAATTCAACAAGAAGAGCTAACTATCCTAAATATATATACACCCAATACAGGAGCACCCAGATTCATAAAGCAAGTCCTTGGAGACTTACAAAGAGACTTATACTCCCACACAATGATAATGGGAGACTTTAACACCCCACTGTCAATAAAAGACAGATCAATGAGACAGAAGGTTAACAAGGATAGCCAGGATTTGAATTCAGCTCTGCACCAAGCAGACCTAATAGACATCTACAGAACTCTCCACTCCAAACCAACAGAATATATATTCTTCTCAGCACCATATCACAATTATTCCAAAATTGACTACATAGTTGGAAGTAAAGCACTCCTCAGCAAACATAAAAGAACAGAAATCACAATAAACTGACTCTCAGATCACAGTACAATCAAATTAGAACTCAGGATTAAGAAACTCTCTCAAAACAGCACAACTACATGGAAACTGAACAACCTGCTCCTGAATGACTTCTGGATAAATAACGAAATAAAGGCAGAAATAAAGATGTTCTTTGAAACCAGTGAGAACAAAGACACGACGTACCAGAGACTCTGGGACACATTTAAAGCACTGTGTAGAGGGAAATTTATAGCACTAAATGCCCACAAGAGAAAGCAGGAAAGATCAAAAATCGACACCTTAACATCACAAGTAAAAGAGCTAGAGAAGCAAGAGCAAACAAACTCAAAGGCTAGCAGAAGGCAAGAAATAACTAAGATCAGAGCAGAACTGAAGGAGATAGAGACAGAAAAAACCCTTCAAAAAAATCAATGAATCCAGGAGCTGGTTTTTTTTAAAAGATCAACAAAATTGATAGACCACTAGCAAGACTAATAAAGAAGAAAAGAGAGAAGAATCAAATAGACGCAATAAAAAATGATAAAGGGGATATCACCACCGATCCCACAGAAATAAAAACTACCATCAAAGAGTACTATAAACACCTCTACGCAAATAAACTAGAAAATCTAGAAGAAATGGATAAATTCCTGGACTCATACACCCTCCCAAGACTAAACCAGGAAGAGATTGAATCTCTGAATAGACCAATAACAGGATCTTAAATTGATGCAATAATTAATAGCCTACCAACCAAAAAAAGTCCAAGACCAGACGGATTCACAGCCAAATTCTACCAGAGGTACAAAAAGGAGCTGGTACCATTCCTCCTGAAACTATTCCAATCAACAGAAAAAAAGGGAATCCTCCCTAACTCATTTTATGAGGCCAGCATCATCTTGATACCAACGCCTAGCAGAGACACAACAAAAAAAGAGAATTTAAGACCAATATCCCTAGAACATTGATGCGAAAATCCTCATTAAAATACTGGCAAAC
Source organism: Hylobates moloch (assembly GCF_009828535.3). Classification (NCBI taxonomy): domain Eukaryota; kingdom Metazoa; phylum Chordata; class Mammalia; order Primates; family Hylobatidae; genus Hylobates; species Hylobates moloch. The sequence continues at coordinate 54,236,542 of NW_026652278.1, read as the reverse complement.
CAAATCCAGCAGCACATCAAAAAGCTTATTCACCACAATCAAGTTGGCTTCATCCCTGGGATGCAAGGCTGGTTTAACATACACGAATCAATAAACATAATCCATCATATAAATAGAACCAATGACAAAAACCCCATGATTATCTCAATAGATGCAGAAAAGGCCTTCGACAAAATTCAACAGGACTTCATGCTAAAAACTCTCAACAAACTAGGTATTGATAGAATGTATCTCAAAATAATAAGAGCTATTTATGGCAAACCCACAGCCAATATCATACTGAATGGGCAAAAACTGGAAGCATTCCCTTTGAAAACTGGCACAAGACAGGGATGCCCTCTCTCACCACTCCTATTCAACATAGTGCTGGAAGTTCTGGCAAGGGCAATCAGAAAAGAGAAAGAAATAAAGGGTATTCAATTAGGAAAACAGGAAGTCAAAGTGTCCCTGTTTGCAGATGACATTATTGTATATTTAGAAAACCCCATCATCTCAGCCCCAAATCTCCTTAAGCTGAAAAGCAACTTCAGCAAAGTCTCAAGATACAAAATCAATGTGCAAAAATCACAAGCATTCCTATACACCAATAACAGACAAAAAAAGCCAAATCATGAGTGAACTCCCATTCACAGTAGCTACAAAGAGAATGAAATACCTAGGAATCCAACTTACAAGGAATATGAAGGACCTCTTCAAGGAGAACTACAAAGCACTGCTCAATGAAATAAAAGAGGATACAAACAAATGGAAGAACATTCCATGCTCATGGATAGGAAGAATCAATACCATGAAAATGGCCATACTGCCCAAGGTAATTTATAGATTCAATGCCATCCCCATCAAGCTACCAATGACCTTCTTCACAGAATTGTAAAAAACGACTTTAAAGTTCATATGGAACCAAAAAAGAGCCTGCATTGCCAAGACAATCCTAAGCAAAAAGAACAGAGTTGGAGGCATCATGCTACCTGACTTCAAACTATACTACAAGGCTACAGTAACCAAAACAGCATGGTAGTGGTACCAAAATAAATATATAGACCAATAGAACAGAAGAGAGGCCTCAGAAATAGCACCACACATCTACAACCATCTAATCTTTGACAAATCTGACAAAAACAAGCAATGGGGAAAGGATTCCCTATTTAATAAATGGTGCTGGGAAAACTGGCTAGCCATATGTAGAAAGCTGAAACTGGATCCCTTCCTTACACCTTATACAAAAATTAATTCAAGATGGATTAAAGACTTAAATGTTAGACCTAAAACCATAAAAACCCTAGAAGAAAACCTAGGCAATATCATTCAGGACATAGGCATGGGCAAGGACTTCATGACTAAACCACCAAAAGCAATGGCAACAGAAGCCAAAATAGACAAATGGGATCTAATTAAACTAAAGAGCTTCTGCACAGCAAAAGAAACTACCATCAGAGTGAACAGGCAACCTACAGAATGGGAGAAAATTTTTGCAATCTACCCATCTGACAACGGGCTCACATCCAGAATCTACAAAGAACTTCAACAAATTTACAAGAAAAAAACAACTCCATCCAAAAGTGGTCAAAGGATATGAACAGACACTTCTCAAAAGAAGACATTTATGCAGCCAACAGACACATGGAAAAATGCTCATCATCACTGGTCATCAGAGAAATGCAAATCAAAACCACAATGAGATAACACCTCACACCAGTTAGAATGGTGATTATTAAAAAGTCAGGAAACAACAGGTGCTGGAGAGGATGTGGAGAAATAGGAACACTTTTACACTGTTGGTGGGACTGTAAACTAGTTCAACCATTGTGGAAGATAGTGTGGCGATTCCTCAAAGATCTAGAGCTAGAAATACCATTTGACCCAGCGTTCCCATTACTGGGTATATACCCATAGGATTATAAATCATGCTACTATAAAGACACATGCACACGTATGTTTATTGTGGCACTATTCACAATAGCAAAGACTTGGAACCAACCCAAATGTCCATCATTGATAGACTGGATTAAGAAAATGTGGCACATACACACCATGGAATACTATGCAGGTATAAAAAAGGATGAGTTCATTTCCTTTGCACGGACATGGATGCAGCTTGAAACCATCATTTTGAGCAAACCATCACAAGGACAGAAAACCAAACACCACATGTTCTCACTCATAGGTGGGAATTGAACAATGAGAACACTTGGACATAAGGTGGGAAACATCACACCCCGGGGCCTGTTGTGGGGTGGGAGACAGGGGGAGGGATAGCATTAGGAGAAATACCTAATGTAAATGATGAGTTAATGGGTGCAGCACACCAACATGGCACATGTATACCTATGTAACAAACCTGCACATTGTGCGCATGTACCCTAGAACTTAAAGTATAATAAAAAAAGAAAAACATCAATAAAATCAAAAAAGTCACTAAACAAATACAAGAAATGAAACGCTAAAAAAAAAAAAAGAAACATATTCTCTCTTCTATTGTGTAAAGTCTTGATTGGACAATCAGTCAAGCCTCTCTGCCCTTCTTTTCCTAAGGTTAAATAAATAACTAAATTAGGCCAGTAGGAGTTTCTCTCCAGGAATTTGAAACTTCAACAAAGCATCATAAACATAGGGAAAACAATTGACTGATTTCAGTGGCAGTGACCTAAGGAAGCTGCCTATCTTCCTTTACCTTGGGTTCTAGATCTACTAGATGCTTCCCTGGCCCAAGACTGCTATTCCAGCTTTCTTTGAACTACCTGAAAGCCTTGCAATCAGTTAGCTAGACTTTCTGCTGCTGGCAACCTAAGCGTGCTAACTGTTAAAGGGGCAAATCCTCTACTTCTTTGTATGGCCCACCACACAAAGCATAGTATTTGGCACAAAGTAGGTGTTCATGAGTGATATTTTGAAGAACTTAATGGAAAAGAATGCTGACAAAAATAAAGACCAACTATGAAAGCATTTTGTAAATACATAAGAGGTACAAAAAATTCTAGTGTAGAGGCCCAGGAATGTGACATTAGTGATAAAATGATTCAATAGTGACTCTACACAATCCTAACGTCCACCCTAGCTACCTTTGCTTTGCTTATTAAATCTTTGAGACAGGAAAGCAGCACACTCTACAAAATCCCACTAAAATGCCCCAAACATGCTAGTTTTTTAAATTCTTACATCTAGAACTTATAGCACATACTGGCCCAGAAGGCCCTCCTTTATCTCCTTTAAGGAATGATAAAGAAATTGATCTGAGCCAGGAAGAATGACACTCACTGGATCATACCACAGAGGTGCCCTATTTTTCATTTTGAAATGGATTTAGCACAATCATGCAAATGTGTACTACCCAGTGCTGGAAGAAATGAGGACAGAGCTCAGAGAAGTCAGGCAAAGGTCAAACATGAAACCAAAATAGAAAGCAATCCCCACAGCAGTTGTACTGCTACACACATCAGGTAGGCAGCTGGACCAAATGACCTCTAAAGCCTCCTCCAGTTCAGGCATTCTTTGATTCTACTTCTTTTAGTTGTTCATGCTTATAACTGTCAGAATCAGCCCCACTATGAAGCACTGGTAAGTGTAAAAAGACTGTTGAAAATGATGTTTCAACAGTTTCCTTTTAAAAAGAAAAGAAACTTCATTAGTCTATGAGCTGAATTTTTAATTCATTAAACATTTACTGGTGACTTGTTATGCACAAATAACTGTGCTAGGAGGAAGGTGAGCAAAGACACAGAGAAATAATAACAGGTGCTGCCTTTAAGTAGCTAATAATTTACTGAAAATAATGCTGGGCCACTTTGTGCTTTCTGACTAAGACTAGTCATGGTAAACAGCAGCAATTTACAAATTAATCAGTTAAAAATGAAGAAGCCTTCCTGCTTTCAAGGAGCTTTTAGTTCTTTGTTCATTCACTGATTAATTCCACAGTCCTCACTAAGCTCTATACTCTATGCTAGGTGTCATGGAGACCAATGACCAATGTTAACAAGGTGTCTGCCTTCAAAGAGCTCAAAAGGAAACTGGGGGTGACCTATGCCATCTACTTAGTTTTATTATGCCAGTTCTTAGTCTTCTCCAAGTCTATTCCTCCTGTAGTCACAGTGCCATTCTGAAAAATCAAATCTGATCAGGTCACACACATCCCCACCGTACACCCCCCTTATCCTTCCCCTGCTTAACACACAGCATTGGCTTCCCTTGCTATATAATTCAAATATAAATGATCTCTAAATGGCAGGATGGCAACCCCTCATAATCTAATGCAGCCTAGCCTAGACAAATTGCAGTTGATGTAATAAGCAGGCTGAAGTATTATCACCAAGCTTAGCACAAATACCCTGTGAGTATTCAGTCATCATCTCTACCCACACAATCCCCAAATCTGGCCAGAATGTAGTGAAGATCCAGAATTGAAGCCCGTGAATAAATAGATCACAGGCAGAAATTGAGACCAAATGATTTATCTTTTATTGCTCAAAGGCAAGCACTCTAGCCTCAGTCCAATAGATATGTGGATAGGTGCAGACTTAAGAAAGGAGAAAACATGATATCCTAAACAGACCGTTGTGGCAAGGATTTTTATCATGTTTCTAGACCTTTGAAGCACTCTCTGGATAGTTATTTGAGATGTTCTTAGGTTCTTCCTAGGCCGCAGTTGAAGACTGTGGAGAGATTTTGATCCTTTACAGGAGAGATGTTCTAAACCAAAAATATACTTTAAAGGGTCGGTAACTTCTGCTGCCACCCACACAATATTTATCAAATTCCTTAAGAAACTTATAATTCAGTAAAGATTAAGAAGCATAATAGATAAACCAACTCTATGGGCATAATTCCAATGTTGAATTCCAGTTTGATAATAAGAAAGGCAAACCAGATTCCCAGGTGAGTATACAAGGCCAATGGTCAATGAAATGCTAGCTTACTGAATAATGGAAAACTTTCTCTAAACCGTGGTTTCCTTAGTTATATAGTTGGGAATATAAGTACTTATTTGATGGGGTTATTGTAAGGACTAAATAAAATAATGTGTGAAAAGCACTTAGCACAGTGCTTGAAACTTGGTAAACACCCAAACTACCGTTCTTGCTACTGTTATTTCACTGTTTGTCATATGGAGTTAATGCCCATAACTTTACATTTTCCCACTGGGGTGTTACCATATGCCATTTATATGCAACTCTTTTCCCCATGAAGAATATTATTCTACATCCTCAGATCTTTTGTAAAAATATAGAATATTAGTGCTGGAAAGAATTTTGGGGAAACTCCTGATTTAAGAAATAGTATGCCAAGGCCAAAGACTTATTCAAGGTCTCCCAGCTAATTCGTGGCATAACTATGTCTTGACCTAAGTCTTCTGTTTCTTAGTTCGGTGGCTTTTCAGCTGCGTTACTATTATCCAAGTTACTAGGGGCACCTCAAATCAGTACATTAATATACACTTATTGAGCAACTACCTGAAAGGCATAGAGCTGTACTGAAAACTTTGGACAATATAAAAGAAGTATGAGACACATTCTTGCTCCTCTCCTTGCAGACTACCTTCCTCATTAATTTTATATTAATTTTGAATGCTCCTTTTAATGTTCCTACCTTCAACTATGAGAATAAGAGAATGCAACTGTATACATGAATTCTAAGCTAAGCAGTTTTTGGCTGATTATTGCTACGTGGAAGTTCCATGGTTAGGGTCAGGCATGCATCCATTTACTTTACATGCATTGTCCAGTTAAATTTCCCAACAATCCTATTTTATAGATGAAATGAAAAAAGAATGGGGACATGAAGTTACTTGCCCAAGTCTCTCTCAGATGCCAAACAAAGCCCCTGGTCCTGCCAAACAGACTCCTTTGAACTTTTTAACTTCAATATTAATCCTTTGAAGCAAAATAAATAGAAAAGGGCAATACCCAAGTGGGATGCATATAAATTGCTTAATTAGTAGACATTTATTCCACAAATATTTGTTAGGTGCCAATTATTTACCAGACTACATCACAAGAGGGTAAAATCAGTGTCACAGCAAACAGCTACAAATGGTGTTTTTTGCACTTTGCCTATACCCTTGCCACAGGAACTCTCACCCATGGGTCTTGCTGTGTTTGTGAGCCAGTCCTTCCAGCTTCCAAGGGCTCAGAGATGTTGCTTCTTTTGCTGTTTCATCTTCTGGGTGATCAAGCCTGCTGCTCAGGCCACTGTGCTCTTGACCTTTTTAGGCTCTAGAAGTTACCTCAAGGGGGAATGTTTAGTCCACCCAAAATGTAAGCCGTTTAGAAAGCCATGTGGACGTGTGCTCTGAATGCCCAAACAAAGTGTGAGTGGAGGGCATTTCTCCTTCTTTTAATCTCATTTTGGGCCTTCCCCTAAGCCTGAGGCATGAGTCCCGTAGTCTAGACTGTGGGACAGTTGAGTAGCAGATAAAGTGTGGTATTCAAGCTCCTTCCTGAGCTTGGCCCATGGCCAGTAGTTGTTTGAACCTGGAAGAGTTCTTGCCTAGGAGCCTCCTCAGGCCTTCTAATAAGTTAAGGGTGGCTCAGCTACAGAGACTTCTGGGTGTGTCCAATCCTGAGAGTGAAGAATGTTTAGGTTCTCAAAGATTAATCCTGTTGCACCTATGGGATGTGGAAGTCCTTTGTATGCAAAAGAGAGTGGGACTCCATTCCCTCCAGCAAGTCTTTCACTATTTTCACCTGCTAACTGAGGCTTCCAGATCTCCCTTGGGTTTACCCACACATTAAACTCTGCCTCTATCTCCACGTCTGAAACAGTGATTCTGCCTATGGTATGGCTGAGGAATCACCCTTTCTCTATCAAAACAACCTTCATTTGAAATAACATTAATTAGCCTATGATGAACTGCAACTTAAAGCAAAACAACATATAATGAAACCAATTTTACCACAGGCTAATTGAAATAAACAAGAGTTAAATTCATACAGCATATTTTTGGTCACAAAAACAACAGCAAACTTCTAAATAAAAACCAAAACACTTTTAGTCTAACATTGAAATAAATGTGAGCTATATATACATTCTTAAAAGATTAATAAAAACAAATAAGATAATTACCCAATTTTTGGTGAGTCAGTGAGTGATGGTGCGCGGTCATCGCGGTGGGTTAAATCAAAGCATAAATGTTTGCAAAGTAAAAACTGTAAGAAGCAGGTCCTTCCATCATGAAGTTCAAAAACAATAACAAATCTAGAGGACTTGCTGAGCACTTTTGCGTCACATCGTTTATTGTCATGCACTTGTATGATTATCATTGAATCTACAAATTTTTACTTGATAATAATTGTTATTTATTTATTCATTCATTCATTTTCTATTCTGCTTTTTCTAGTTCAAGGTCACTGGTGGCCAGACCCTATCCTTGCAGCTCAGGCTTCAAGGCAGAAATCAGCTCTTGCCAGCACATTGTCCCATTGCAGGGTGTGCATGCACGTGTGCTCTCACACCCACACCCACACACAACACCCCCCCCCCCCACACACACACACACTCAGATTAGGACCATTTAGACATGCCAATGATACCAGGGGTCACATCATTGGGATATGGGAGGAAACCGGAGTACCTGTAGAAAACCCAGGCAGACATGGGGAGATCCTGTGAACTCCACACCGACGGTGGTCCCAGCGGGAATTGATTAAAACAATGTTATTTGAAGACTTGCTGTATATACCATTTAAACCTCAAACGAGCATAATTGCTTAGGTATGAAAATGGAGGTTTCAAAAGGTTAAATAGTTTCCCTGAGGTCACCTAGGTCTTAGGTAAGAGAGCTGGGAGCAGGATGAAAGTCTGACCACAAAGACACTTTCCTGACAACTAAGCTACTTTGCCTTCCTTAAACTGCTTCTGTTTAATACTAACTGCTGAAATGCAAAATAGATAAAAGGACAACATAAGTAAGAGGAATACAAATGCATAATTAGCATGAATAAAGTGTACATTATCATTTTTATGTCAAGCCCATTTCTGCGAATGTTCCATTATAAGAGCATCTCAGTTGATAAAAATTCAAAGATGCACATTTGGTAGCTGAAGCAAGAAAATGTCAATAATCCCACTTTATTTTATTAATTTAGATATGGCTCAGGCAAGTACAGCTGGTACTGCTATTCTTAGAGCTAGAATGAATGAGGGGGAAAATATTTCTGTTAACAGACAGACTCAATCAGATTCAGGAACTGATTCTACTCCCCCAAATCCCTAGTCATCCTGCATCCTGCTCTGCCCCTAACAAATCATCCACTGCAAATTGCCAGAGAGATGAATGTGAGAATGAAATTAATCAAAATAAGACAAAGGACCAGCAGTCTATCCCAAGTGGCAGTTTGATTAATGAAAGCCAGAAAGCAACTAGTACAATTTGGGAAATCAATGAGACCCAGGTGAAAGCAAAAACAACTGGAAAGCTCTAGTTTCCCCTAGGGGGAAAAAATGCTTTGTATTTGTTTAGACCCTTTGACCTGAGAATGTCAAGGCATTTCACAAGCAATTTATTTTATTCTAGTTTCTGTTATGTGGAGAAATAAACACTGACATTAACACAAGTTTTCCTCTGGGCTGACAGAGGAAACAGGAACAGAGAGAACAGAAAAGGAGTCACTGTACTCACAACTTTCCTTGTAATTGATGTCTCCATGAAAGATCAACCAGGCCTTTATGCAGTCATTTTGATTAATCTTGTAGTAGATATCTTTGGGGACATCTGCCCAATTCAGAGTGGTCATTCTCTGAGAACTATTCCCTTCACTCACAGAAGCAAATCCTAGCTGCCATATTTGTTCTGAGTCCTTCCCTATCCCTACCCTGGCCATAGTGGATTGGATCAAGGGTGGACACCTAACCCAACTGGGGCCAATCATATTCTTTCTACAATTACTGGAATTGGGATTCAGAAAACCATTTAATATGGAAGTCAGCTACTGTGAGTTGGGCAAGAGCAGAGGCAGTCTTCAGAGAGAAGAACGAAGCAGTTTAGAGAACTGAGCAGGTGTCTCCGTTGGTTCCTGATAGCTGTCCAGTTTCTGGTTCCAGCCCCCTGTGAGGCCCAGCCACTTGGTCTGACTTTAGGTTGGGTAAAACACTCTTGAACACTATTATTAGATTATTCTCATCTACTTAAGTTAGTTCAAGTGAGTTTCTGCTACTTGCAACTAGAAGTATCATCGTAAGTATTTCATTGCTGGGTCTGTCAGGTTCACCTTTGCCTCTAAATATCTGCCTTGCAATCCCTTTCAGTTAGTCTCCTTCCTCTCTATCAATTTCCATTCATTGTGCCTTTTGTTTCTGCTTGCCCATTAAATATAGGTATTCTCTAATGCTCTGTGCTCAATCTATTTCTTCATCACCTTCCTGGAGCATCTCATCTCCTCCATGGTTTCAGTTAATACCTATAAGCACCTAAATCCCAAATCTATATCTTGAGCCCATACCTCTTGACTAATATTGCCAAGCCACTCTGGATAGACTCATGGGCTCCCCAAACTAAAAAAAAAAACTGAAATTACTCAATCATTTTCCCTCGAAAAAAATCTCCTTCTCTCATGATTTATATTAGAATGTGGCACTGTACTCTTACCAGTCACTTAAGCTAGATGCCACAGAGTTATTTTCGAGTGTCTCTCTTATATTCCTTTTCATAGTTCTGTCTTCATCATCTCTCAATTGTACAATTTGCTGTAGTTTCCTAAGAATTTTCCCCCTGATACATAACTACCTCCAACCATTGCCAATCCATTCTCTATACTGTCGGAATTATTATTCTAAAACACAAATCAGCCAATGCCATTCATATGCTCAAAAAGAGTCAATAGATCTACATTTTTAATAAAATAAAGGCCAAGATACTTTTTATGATACATAGGTCCTTTCAGAACTTGGCTTCAAACTGTCTTTTTAACTCCATTGCTTACTTGACTGTGCAACAATCGCACTATTCTAACTGCTATTTCTCAAACACTTTATGACATTCATTAACTTTTCCATCATTCATCAATCCATCCATATGTTCATTAATTCAGTAAGAATTTACTGAGTACGCCATAAATACTTTGCAAGGCACCAGGATTATAGGCATGACTTAGGCCTAGTATATGCTCTGAAGGAGCTGCCAGCCTAGGAAGAGACAGGTCATTTCAATTCAGTGAGCCTCCATGCTATTATCCTATTATACTCTTTGTCTAGAGATAACTTCCTTTACTCCTAAACCCAAGAAAAGTCTACCCATCCTTCAAAACCCTAACTCAAATACCTTCTCAATCTCCTCAAGTCTGAATTACTCATTCACCATGTCCTCAGCACCTCTTCTCAATGGCACTTTGTTGTAGTGTGGTCTGCATTAAAATTAGGTTAGTGTTGGCCATCAGAGAAATGCAAATCAAAACCACAATGAGATACCATCACACACCAGTTAGAATGGCGATCATTAAAAAGTCAGGAAACAACAGGTGCTGGAGAGGATGTGGAGAAATAGGAACACTTTTACACCGTTGGTGGGACTGTAAACTAGTTCAACCATTGTGGAAGACAGTGTGGTGATTCCTCAAGAATCTAGAACTAGAAATGCCATTTGACCCAGCTATCCCATTACTGGTTATATACCCAAAGGATTATAAATCATGCTGCTATAAAGACACATGCACAGGTTATGTTTATTGCAGCACTATTCACAATAACAAAGACCTGGAACCCACCCAAATGTCCATCAATGATAGACTGGATTAAGAAAATGTGGCACATATACACCATGGAATACTATACAGCCATAAAAAAGGATGAGTTCATGTCCTTTGTAGGGATATGGATGAAGTGGAAACCATCATCCTGAGCAAACTATCGCAAGGACAGAAAACCAAACACCACATGTTGTCACTCATAGGTGGGAACTGAACAATGAGAACACTTGGACACAGGATGGGGAACATCACACACTGGGGCCTGTCATGGAGTGGGGGAGGGGGGAGGGATAGTATTAGGAGATGTACCTAATGTAAATGACCAGTTAATGGGTATAGCACACCAACATGGCACATGTATACATATGTAACAAACCTGCACATTGTGCACATGTACCCTAGAACTTAAAGTATAATATATATATATATATACATATATATATAATAAATAAATAAATACAAAATGTGGCACATAAACACAATGGAATACTATGCAGCCATAAAAAAGGATGAGTTCATGTCCTTTGCAGGGACATGGATGAAGCTGGAAACCATCATTCTCAGCAAACTATAACAAGGACAAAAACCCAAACACCACATGTTCTCACTTGTAGATGGGAATTGAACAATGAGAACACCTGGACACAGGAAGGGGAACATCGCACACTGGGGCCTATCATGGGGTGGGGGGAGGGGGGAGGGATAGCATTAGGAGATATACCTAATGTAAATGACGAGTTAATGGGTGCAGCACACCAACATGGCGCATGTATACATATGTAACGAACACGCACGTTGTGCACATGTACCCTAGAACTTAAAGTATAATAAAAATAAATGATAGATAAATAAAATAAAATTAGGTTAGTGTTATGTCTATTTCTGTCTTTTGAGTTCATTGAGGATAGTTTGTTGAAGAAAGGTTTATTGAATTAATTTTTGTTAAGTTTAGGACTAATTTATGACAAAAATTCCTTTTTGGATGTATCATGTTTGCTGAAAATTTCATTTTGGAGCCAATAATTTGCACTTTACCTATAGTCAAATTGGGAATCATAAGAGCAGGACCTGTGTCATAGTTTCCTGTGAGGATCAAATGAGTTAACAAATATAAAGCTGTTAGAAAACATAGCAGATACATAAAATAATTAGCTATCATTATTACTATTGTTATTTCAGTGGTCAATATAACTAGAGAATTGCTAATTTCACTTTCCTAGGTTTTGAAACATGAAAATATACTAAACCATGTGAGAATCTTCTTTTAAATAACAGCCTTATTGATATATAAGCCACATACTACACAATTTACTCATTTAAAGTATACAATTCAATGTTTCTTAACATATTCAAAGAATTGTGCAACCATAACCACAATCAATTTTAGAATATTTTCTTCACCCCAAAATGGAATTCTGTGTGCATTTGAAGTCAGTCTCTATTTCCCTCAACTCTTCCAGCCCTAAGCAACCACCCAACTTCCTGTTGCTATGGACTTACCTATTCTGGACATTTCATATAAATGGAATCATACAATGTGTGGTCCTTTGTGTCTGGCTTCCTTCACTTTATATAATGTTTTTGAGGTTCATCATGTTGTACCATGTAACTATTTCTTCTTATTGCCTAATCACATTCCATTGTATGGACATAAGACATTTTATTCATCTGTTGATAGACATTTGAATTGTTATCACATTTTGGCTATTATAAAAATAATGACATAAACATCTGTGTTTGTGTGGACATCTGTTTTCTTCATTCTTGGGTATATACCTAGAAGTGTAATTGCTGAGTCATAGAATTCTATATGCAAGCTTTTAAGGAACAAGTCGATTGTTTTCCAAAGTGCTGGCACCGTTTTATATTCTCAGTAGCAGTACAAAAGGGTTCCAATATTTCCACATTCTCATCAACACTTTTCGTTATCTTTTTTAATATAGCCATCCTAGTGTGTGTGAAGTCATGTTCCATTATGGTTTTGATTTGCATTACCCTGATGGCTGATGATATTGATCAACATTGATTTCTGTGCTTATGGCCATTTGTATATCTTCTTCAGAGAAATTTCTTTTCAGATTATTTGCTCATTTTAAAATTGGATTATTTGTCTTTTCATTATTAAGGTATAGCAGTTCTTTATATATTCTACATATAAGTCCCTTATCAGATATATAATATGCAAATTTTTTCTCCTCTTCTATGGGTTGTCTTTTTACTTTCTTGATGGTATCATTAGAAAAAACACATTTTTACTTTTGTTGAGGTCCAATTTATCTACTTTTTGTTTTGTTGCTTGTGCTTTTGGCATGATATCTAGGGAACTATTGCCTAATTCAAGGTGATGAAGATTTACATCTATGTTTTCTTTTAGGAATTTTGTAGTTTTAGTTCTTAGATTAAGGCTTTGATCAATTTTTCAGTTACTTTTGTGCAGAGTATGTGATATACATTCAACTTCACTCTTTTGCATGTGGATATCCAGTTGTCCTAGCACCACTTGTTGAGATTATTCTTTCCCCATTGAGTTATCTTGGTATCCTTGCCAAAAATCAATTGATCTTAAATGTGAGACTTTGTTTCTATACTTAAACTTCCATTTCATTAATCTATACATTTGTTCTTACAATAGCACCATACTATCTTGATTGCTATAGCTTTGTAGTAAGTTTTGATATTGGTTGGAATTTGTGGGGACTTCCTTTAAAATGTAGATTCCCAGACCCCTTCTCTAGAAATTCTGATTTAATCAGTCTGGGGCAGACTGTGGGAGCATGTATTGCAGGATTTAAAGAATGCCATAGAGTAATGGTCAAGAATGCAAGTTTTGGCCAGGCATGGTGGCTCACGCCTGTAATCCCAACACTTTGGGAGGTCGAACTGGGTGGATTGCCTGAGGCCAGAAGTTCAAGACCAGTCAGGGCAACATGATGAAACCTTGTCTCTACAAAAAAAAAAAAAAAAAAAAAAACAGGGATGATGGTGCACGCTTGTAGTCCCAGCATTCAGGAGGCTGAGGTAGGAGGACTGCTTGAGCCTGGGAGGTGTAAGTTGCAGAGAACCAAGATAACTCCACTGCACTCAAGCCTGGGTGACAGAGCTAGACCCCATTAAAAAAAAAAAAAAAAAAGTAAATATTGGAGCCTGACTTACCAGACTTACCAAGATGGAATCTGACCTTACAGGATGACTTGGGAATGACATTTACTGCTTCTTCTGTAAAATAAGAATAATGATGAAACAGGAAAAGTTCCCTTGCCCCCATCACAGAGCATGTGGTGGGGGTGTGGCTCGCTTCTTCGGTGCTCTGCTGCTCAAACCTCTAGGGGAGAATACAGCTGAGCAGGCTGTGGGGCTCCGGCCCCATGACACTGTCTAGGGGTGAAAGTTTACAGCTGAAGCCTCAGTGGGCATGTGTTACAGGGTGCTTTTTTAGTTTAGCTGTCTGTAGGCGGCTTGTGTCAGTCAACTCAATTAGACCCCCTTCCTTATCTCAAGGACAGAGGGCTTTTTGTATCCTGGGATTTCTTGCCTTGATGTACCACCGCAAGAATTGGATCACATGTGGGCTTGGGGAATGAGAGCAAGATTTTATTGAGTTGAAGTAGCTCTCAGCAGATGGGGGAGCCAGAAGGTAGATGGTTTTCCCATGGAGTCTGGCCGCTCAGCGGCCCAGGCTCTCCTTCAATCTCAATCTCTCTGGCCAAACTCGCCTCCTTCTGCTGGCCACTGGTCGATGGCCTGCCGGCGTCTGCCCTGTGTCCTTCCACTGGCATTCTTCCCTTGACGTTCTCTCAATGTCCAGCCCCTTATGTATTCCTTTCGACATCCAGCTGCTTGTGTCTCTGCCTGCCAGGGTGTTGGGGTTTTTACAGGCACAGGATGGAGGGGTGGCAGGCCAGGACGGTCTTAGGAAATGCAACTTTTGGGCGGGAAGGCAGGAGTGCCTGTCCTCACCTAGGTACTTGGGCACAGGTCTGGGTGTGGAGCCCTCCCCAGGGACCACGCCTTCCACTACCCAGCACTTCCCTGCCCCCCTCCCATAGCAATAACAGTAATACTTTTCACATAGAGGTTATGAGAACGAAATTCATCGATTCATGTAGGATAGAAGAGTGCCTGGAACTCAATAAATGTTAAGTAATTGGACTTCCTAACAGCTGGTCACAGGAGCAGACAATGGGGAAATGCAGAAAGAGAGAAAAAAGTATGTGCCAATCTAATGAGATCAAAGAACTTTTCTGTGACTTTGCAAAATCTAGAAAAAAAAGTTTTGAATAACAAGGAAAAAAACACGTGCCCTGATGAGTAGCTGGTCTTTTCTTAAATTGTGGTAAAATAGATATAGCATAAAATCGCCATTTTAACCATTTTTAATAATTCAGTGGCATTAATTACATTCCTAATGTTCTGCAACTATCACCTGTATCTATTTCCAAAAATTTTGATCATCCCAAATGGAGACTTTAACAATTACATAATAACTTGCCGTTTTTCTCTCCTACCAGTCCTTGGCAACCTCTAATCCACTTTCTGGCTATATGAATATGCCTATTCTCAATATTTCATATAAGTGAAACCATACAATATTTGCCTTTTTGTGTCTGGAATATTTCACTTAGCATAATGTTTTTAAAGCTCGTCCATATTGTAGCATATATAAAATTTCATTCCTTTTTATTGTTGAATAATGTTCATTATACACATATACCACATTTTTAATACATGAATTTGTTGATGGACACTTGGGTTGTTTCTATTTTTTAACTATTGTGAATAAAGCTGCAATGAACATTAACATACCAATATTTGTGTGAGTCTCTGTTTTCATTACTTTGGGGTATATATCTAGGAGTTGAATTTGAGTAACTGATCTTTTACTAGAAATAAAATGGTGCTTTGGAGTAAAGAAAGCCCTTTGCTATCTCTCTCATAGCTTGTCCTTATATGAGGCTACTCTTGTCACTTCTTCCTTGACCTGCATGCCTGCAGCTCATTATAATTGCTGTCTGGGGCATAGAGATATGAATGCCTCTGGAGCCAGGGCAGGCTAGGTAGGAAGGAAGTAAAGACAATTCCCAGATGACGGAAATTAGTGACAAGGCTCAAGGGAACCAGAGAGTCTGACCTGGAACCCTTCTTTGCCTCCTTCTCTGATAACTCTTGCTTTTGACAGGATGTTCTGCTCATCCCGAGAGACTAGGAGGTTATGTAAGAACTCAGAAAGGGGTGAAGAAGGTCTGTATAATTGTGCACATCTCTTGACCCTGTCATCTGCCAAGGCTACCATTACAACCAGCAGGAGCAATTTAGGGAAAAGAACAGGAGTAGGTGGGATGGGGTTGGTGGGGTAAGGCAGCTATAGGTTGCTAAGGACATTCCCAAATAGAAAGGAAGTCCCTGTCACAGTTGTCTCTTCTCATTACAGAAAGCCTACCTCAGGAATTGTCCCAATGCTACTACTTTTATCTTGATCCCAGACCTTGCACTGTGCCCCCTGGTGTTTCTCTGATTTCCTTGGCTCATAGTGACCTTTCCCCTTAGTTTGGGATTGGTGAATGGAGAGGGTAATGGTGTTATTGATTGTATCCTTGTAGAGAAAGAGTGTTACTATAGGCAATATGAATGAGAAATATATCTTCTATTAGGTTCTACATGTAAAAGGCATAATTCATGTGGTTATCTATGCTTAGAATACTTTATGACTTTTTTGGAAGGATTAAATATATTAAGATGGTAGAATTAGGCAAAAATGAGCTAGTGAGTAAGAACAGCATGCCTCCACTACCCTATAGTGGGTACACAGGCTTGATAAAGAGAAAGAATTATACAGAAGTCTTGAAGGGCTGTAGTAGGTTTCAGGGGAGTTGGTCCCTGTTACCAAAAACGTTTGCACTATGAATAAAAGATGATGCCTGAGTAACACATTCGAGACCTTCTTGGGCATCATCCTTGCCTGTTTTCCATTAGCTTAAGGAGAGGCATGAGTATAGTGACGTCTGTAATTGCCTGTCCTACCTGACACAGTCATTGAATGGCAGAAACCCTGGAGTGGAGATGGGGAGCTGATTCTCCTGGTGGCTTGGGTTGCTGGTCTTCTTAGTAGCTTACTTACTTGAGTACTTGCCCTGCTCTTTGGTGGTGGCAGAAAGTCAAGCCCAGCTAGAAAGAGTTGGTCAAGAGACAAAAGGGAAAAATACAAACGAAGCAAATAAAATGTTTAAAAATGTTTTAAGAAACCATAATTTAATATTAACAGCACCCAGAACTTCATTGCCAAGTTTATTAAATGTTGTCAAAGACATTTAGCTGATACAGATTTAAAGACCCCTAGGCCTTTCTTATTGTCTTCAATCCTATATTATTGGAAGTGATCTAGTTTTTAAAAGTGATTCAGGATATACAAAAATTCTCAATCTCTGCCAGTACTTAGTTCACGTAGAGATGAGCGGGCTCCATTTCTCCTAGACTGAGCTACCGTTATCTCCACACCCACTCTATCCTTTTTCATTTCTCCCTGATTCCCGACCTAAGGAAAGAGAGACTGCCCTACTTGTCCTCAAGATTCCCCTTTTAAGCTTCAGGGAATTAAACATGAAGCATAAGGACATTGCATTATCTCCCTGATTCTGAGTAACCAAATGTCCTATTTCACTCATAACATTTAAATTTTTTCTTCATGCAGTTGTATAAAGCATTTTATCTGACTTTGATTTTAAGATGTCATTTACCTCTCAGAGAAGCAGAATGGTGAAATAGAAAGAACTAAGGTCTACACTAGGGCAATTCTGGTCCCAAATCCAAGATCTATATATAAGGTATCTTCATCTCTCTAAGTCTCAATTCCCTCCTATGTAAAATGAGATAATAATAGTTTCTAAGTTTTGGGGAAGCACTAAGTAGGATAATAAATGTAAAGCACAAAAATAGGACAATGTTAAGTTTCCACTCTTTTTCTTGTTTCCCTAGGGAAAGCTCAGCTTCCTCATATACTGTGTACGTGATAAAGTCCATGTGGTCTCCTAAGATGAGGGTCATCTTACATATCCCAGAGTTCAGGTCATGTCTGAGCTGTTTTTCTGACATCAAAAGTTTATGCTCTTGTTGGGAGTCCACTGGAAATGATGTTTTCTTGAAGTGTATTTAATGATATAAGGAAATGAACAGGCGCTGTTCATGAAAAAGTAAGATAGAAATTATGCAGTATAAATATAGTTTTCAGAAAAGAATATGTGTCCATACATTTATATATAGGACATTTGGTGGCATCACAATTTATCTCACCTGTATAATACCAGGTAGTTGTTCAGGAAGATACCAGACATTTTTTTTTTTCTTGCTGAGTTGCGGCATTTAAAACTGAAAAGAAAAGCAAAATTGCCTACATGTGGGAAATATTCAGAGGGAGAGAGGATTTAGCTAAAAGCTAAATACAGAGCAGGAATTTTTAAAGCAAAATGCTGTGTGTTCTCTGAGGCCGTTTCTATCCTTTTCTCTCATCTGCTTGAAATTATCGGTAAAGTAGCGATTGCTCATCGGGTACGAAATGATACAAGATTAGTTGAGGGGAAAGCCACAGGCTGCTGATGGGCTCCGACTAAATCAAGAGGATTATAATCACACACTCACGCATGCGTATACACAGGTGCATTGAAAAAAGAGAAGGAAAAGACAAAAAAATTTATCAACTTTGTGTAATGATATTCCCTATTGAATTGCATTTTCCAAGCTTAAAAATGCCTCTTGGGCTTTATTTGACAAGCTGAAATAATAAACTGATCATGAGCCCCGAGAAAAACTAAAGGATTAGGGTTTTATTCTCTCCACTTCCAAGATCTTTGGTGCTCATAGTGGATCTTCAACAGAAGAATAGGGTTATCAAATTTTGAGTTAACTTTTCAACATCCAATCTTTTAAATCATATGACAATGTACTATACTAAGACATCACTTTTCAGAGAGACTTACCAAAGGCCACACATAATTAGTGAGAAAACAACCTTGGAAGCCTTGAGTCCATATTACCTCTAGGCCTCTCTTTCTTCATTGCTTTTATATGCATGAGCATTAAGAAAAAACAATGTGTGTTAATGCACATGTGAGTGTATGTGCGTGTATGTGTGCATGTGTGGAGAGAAAGGGAAAGATAAGTGAGAGAAATTACATATATATGCATAGATACATACATGTATCTATATATTATATAAATTTATATATGTTTGTGTGTATTTTTTTCTTGAGGGTGCAATAGTCTTATTTTACACTTTACATTAAAGTGTAAATTAATTGTACTTTAATGCCAGAAATATCTCAAAACATCTGAACCTCTGTCAGGGTTACGGCATGATGGAACTGCAACTTGGGAAGCCAACCAGGAAGATATGCTCAAGAAGCAATTCTTAGGACTTAATGTTTCAAATAAAGGGCTTAATCATCATGTGAAACCCTCAGGGCCCGGGCCCAGAAAGAGCAAATTTCTTCTAAAGGACTTCCGGCATTAAGTCTCTGCTTGGTTTGGTTACTCCATCACGCACAGTTCCTAGTGTATCTCAGGCAGGCATTCTCTCTCATTTATAGCCATGGATCTAGCCCCATTCTATGTGTAGACCAAGCTAGTTCCTTACATGACAAGCTAGTTCCTTCCATTCAGTCCAAGGGGTGACTGAATTGGTTGGGGAAGGTCAATTTCTTAGTCTAACTCTCTTTCACTCCTGGCCAATAGCTAAATCCAGTGCTCATTTCTCCTATTTTGCTTCACCAACCCAAAATTTCACCTTAGATTATAAGGTGATCACCACTGGACATACCTCCAAAAGAAGGGTAGGCCCCTAGAAGCCAAACTAACAAAAGTAACAGATCTGCCCTTCTAAAAATAGTGACTATCCTATATTAATAATTAAAGGTCAGCAAAGGACAGATGCAAGTTTAACACCGGAATGGTCCTTAATTAAAGATCCTCTAGACAGGAATTTCAAAACTGCTTTGTGGTGCTCCATGCCTCCTTGAACTTGCTACAGATTTGTGAGTTGTTTTGTGAAAAGTCTTGGGCTCTCAGTGCTTTTGTGCAATTAGAGATCTTTCACATACTAAAGGGCTTTAGTTCTGTGTGCAGCCTCATGCTCCTTTACAATTCCCAGATTATGTATGCTCTTGCCTTCCCTCTGGTTCAGGACACATTTCCGGTGCTGGAGCCATATGGCATAATGGGAAGAGCATGGGCTTTGAAACTAAACAAGCTAAGCTCCATTCTCAGGACTGCCACTCATTAACCTGTTGCTGGTAGCTCTGGGCATCAGTTTCCTCATCCATAAAAAAGTATGTTTTGGTGAAAGGTGGGGGGGGATGTACGGTAAGGATTAAGCGAGATTGGACAGTGCCTACTATATGGTAGGAAATGTCTGCTACTACTACTATTTTTATTATTTCTATTACTATTGACCCAAGTGTCTGAGCAAGATTGCTTTACATTGCCACCAGGAGGTAGAAAATTAATAATTAATTTGACAGGCCTCAAAAAAGGAGGGACAAGAAAAGGAATGAGAAAGATACTATAAATATCCACCCATAATCTTATTTTTAGTACTTCATTCACATTGTTATTATTATTTTTGGAGTCTCCCGACCATTTCTGCAGAAATTTTTTAATTCATGGATCATAGGTTTCAAGCTGGCATAATTCTTGCTTCATTATAATTTGCCGTATGTGGCCATGTTCTCTATATTTAGCCTTTGAATATAAAAACTTTACCATCTTGCCGAAATGCCAGGATTTTTGAAAATTTGAATATAGTCAAACTGTCTGGTTTGTAGAGGAAATAACAGGCCTACAAATGTTAACATACTTGCCAGAAAGGATCACAGAACAGAATTTGGATTTTCTCATTTCTTAACAACTAGTTCATGGGAAACTAACATAAGACCCATAGAGCCTCAATTTTAGTGAGATACACAAGAAGCACATTTAATTGTGCTGTGAATTTGAAGCAGATACAACTTGAAAAGAAATGAAACTGTTCTTCACTTTGGCTGTATCAGCTCAGTCCCACATTCTCCTTTGAAGGACAACAAAAGAAGAAATAGTCTGAACAAGAATCCAGTACTGCTTTCCAAACTCCAGGCCAGGTTTTTCTTTTAGAATTGTAGGTTTTAAAACAGAAAGAAAAAAAGGAAAATGAAGGGAAAAATCTCCTTTTTGTTTTCTGATTTCCTCACAGTATTTTTCTAAGAATATCCCGTGGTTAGTCACTATATATGGTGCTGTATTTATTTTCTCATATGCCAAAAGGTTAGGAAGATCTTTTACATTTTAAAGATCTTTATATTTTTAGGAAGATCATTTTTATTTTACAGATAATGTCTCAGTAACTACTTGGTTAAAAACCTAGTTTCTGTTTTTAAAAGAGCCTACTTTTATTGTGATGATGGACTTGAGAGAGGGTTTTTAAAAATTTATTTTTTTAGTATTGTTTTATTGTTGGTTGTTTGCTTGCTTGCAAGAAACAAGCTTATTTTTCCATAGAATCATCTTGATAATGTAGCTGTAGAAATGTTTTAGGGATCTACAGGAGCCCTATGAAGAATGCTTTCTAAAAACAGTTCCATATACTCTAGAAGACTGACACCACGGACATGTATGCACACACGCACACACATGATTACTAAGACAGCAAGTTACTGTAGTCAATAAACATGGCTAGGACCACTTGCCTGATGCCTGGCCCCACCCTCCTTTTGTCACTCCTCTTCTCCAGGCTCCTGATGCCCTTCTGCAGCCCAGTTATCTCCCAGGCTGACTCCATGCTGCCAGAGCTCTCCAGGGGACACAGAATCACGGCATGTATCCTGCTAGTGTGTTTCTAACCATGAACCACCAATTTAGTTGCTGAGTTCATTTCTAACTCCTGACGTAGGTCCAGGACCTGGGCCCTATTTTGGTCCCCTGTGCCACAGTCTTTGCTTATAATCTATACTGCACAGCAGGTTTACCAGGACAGAGGCTCATTTTTATTCCTGTCAAACTCACCTAAGAACTAGACTATTACCCTACATCTGGGATTTTGTTTCAAACCTTCCCAATAATAACTCCTAGCCTGTTGGCCTGGATCAGTGCACATCACTTGCTACTAGGCTTATTGCTGTTAATCTTGCCTGCAATGTACTGAGCATCGATTATGTACCAGACATCATAATTGGAATTTACCTTACTATGGGTAGTGTGCGATATTGCAGTTAAGAATACTGACTCTGAATGCCAGGTAAATTTTAGCTCCACCATTTACTATGATTTAGAGCAAGATGCTTAATGTTTCTATGCCCCAGTCCTTTACCTATAAACAGCATAAAAACATCACCCACCATTTAGGGTCTCAGTGAGAATCAAGTGAAGTAATAAATATAAATCACGTCAACATGCTTAGCACTCAGTGAATGTTAGAAATTTCAGAACTTTATTCCATAGACATTTTTTACCCATTTCATGTATAATTTTACTTAGAGCTAAGTAACTTACTCAAGGCCAAGTAATAGAGCTAGGATTTGAAACCAGGTCTGTCTGACTCCGAATTCATTAATTCAACAAATGTTTGTTGACTATTCTTTGCTGGCTTTGACAAAAGATAGCCTTTAATAGGCCAAGGAATCATTGATCATCAGAGAAATGCAAATTAAAACTACAGTGAGATATTATCTCATCCCAGTTAAAATGGCTTTTATCCAAAAGACAGGCAATAACAAATGTTGGTGAGGATGTGGAGTACAGGGAACCCTGTACACTGTTAGTGGGAATGTAAATTAGTATAACCACTATGGAGAACAGTTTGGAGGTTCATCAAAAAACTAAAAATTAAGCTACCATATGATCCAGCAATCCCACTGCCGGGTATATACCCAAAAGAATCAGTATATGGAAGAGATATCTACACTCCTATGTTTGTTACAACAGTGTTTACAATTGCTAAGATTTGGAAGCAAGCTAAGCGTCCATCAACAGATGAATGGATACAGAAAGTGTGGCAAATATACACAATGGAGTACTATTCAGCCATAAAAAAGAATAAGATCCTGTCACTTGTAACAACATGGATGGAACAGAAGATTATTATGTTAAGTGAAATAAGCCAGGCACAGAAAGACAACCATCACATGTTCTCACTTATTTGTGGGACCTAAAAATCAAATCAACTGAAGCCATGGACATAGAGAATAGAAGGACGGTTACCAGAGGCTGGGAAGGGTAGTGGGGATTGTAGAGGAGTTGGGGATGCTTAATAGGCACAAAAAAAATTAGAAGGAATGAATAAGACCTACTATTTGGTAGCATAATAAAGTGACTATATTCAATAGTAACTTAATTGTATATTTTAAAAGAACATAACTTAAAGAGTATATTGGATTGTTTGTAATTGAAAGGATAAATGCTTGAGGGAATGAATATCCCATTCTCCATGATGTGCTTATTTCACATTATGTGCCTGGATCAAAACATCTCATATAACCTAAAAGTATATACACCTGCTATGTACCTACAAAAATAATTTTAAAACAATTAAAAAAATAAAGTCAAGGAATGTGGGTAGCCTCTAGAAGCTGGAAAAGACAAGAAAATGGGTTATTCCTCAGAGGCTCCAGAAGGGAATCCATCCCTGCTGACACCTTGATTTTAGCCCAGTGAGACTCATTTTAGTCTTCTGACTTCCAGAACTGTAAGAAAATTAATTCGTGGTATTTTAAGCCACTACGTCTGTAGTAATTTGTTACAATAGCAATAGGAAATCAATACAGGTGCCCACATTATGTGTCGAACAACTTGTATTCCATAATCGTAGCATATTTCTGTGCCCTTACTTAATAGCTTATACAGCAGGTGCTTAATAAATATGGGTTGAGTTATTCCAGCTTGCTCCATTTCTATCTAACCATGAATATATCATGCTGGACATTGATAAAATGATCTCCAAAATCAGTTCCATCTCTAGTTATCTCTGGCTCACAGTCACATAGAATTTTAATACCATCTTTTTTAGGACCACTTCTGGGAACACAGTGGCTGCTTGGTATATAGTTGCAGAAGGGAAGAATGGGATGAATGATTCATTGTCACAAGGCAGTCTTTATTTATTTGTTTGCTTGCTTGTTTGTTTATTGTGACCAAAAAAAAGAAAAAAGAAAAAAGAAAAAAAAAACCCAAACACTTAACTACAGTTACTTCCAGTGAATTAGAGGAGGGGGCTAGAAAATCCAAAATAGAAGACTATGTCTCCAAAAGTATTATTTCAGTTTCAGAATATCTTTCTGTTGTCAGCAGATCCACAATTATTTTAAAATGACTATTGGGGTTTTCCTTTATGGTACAAGGTTTACATTATATATCTGATTTACTTCTCTAAATTAAATTTAGAATAAGTTGTTTTTTATAAAGATATTTACAAACCCCGATCACTGATACTTGCTTAGTCCACTGTGTTGGTTGGCAGAAAAGGAAGGAATAAAGGGAAAAGGTAAAAATAAGTCAGGGGTCATTGGCTGACAGCCCAGGGAAGCCTGAGGGACCACTGTGACTTTGGGTGGTGTCAGGGACAGCTTTTATTTCAGCTTTCTGCCTAGCCTCCATTCTTCCTTGATCTGATATCAGTACTGCTGCTATCTAGTTGGGAACTACCCCACCCCCATTCTTCATCCTTGTGGGCTAGGAGGGGCCATCCCACTCTCCAGCTGCAGTGTAGTCCTAGGATCCAAGTCTCTGCCCAATCATCACATTCTATTTCCCTGATCCCGGTGATTAGTTTGGGCTTAGCCACTTGACCCAAGTCAAGGCAATTAGATATTGGTCCAGGATTTTGATGAAACTGTTGGAAATAGAGATTTTTCTCTTTTTCTCATTGGAATGTCTAAGACTAATTTAGATCTATTGACAACCATTTTGTCAAGACAAAGGAAAACCTGAATAAAAACAGGGCTAATGGAGGATAAAGCAGAGACTAGCAATAGAGAACACAGCATCTGCAATGGAATTATTCAAACTCCTGGATCCTGCTTGCCTAAAGGTAGTACCACCTTGAACTTTTAAGTTAAGTGAGCTAATAAGTTTCTGCTTCTGCTTAAGCAAGTTTAAGTTGTATTTCTGTCATGTGAAAACCAATTTTTTTTGGCTAATACAAGGAGTCGTCACAGTCTTGCAGACCCATAAACTTAAAACTGAGGTGTTTAGAAACGATCAGACCCAGAGGAACTGATTTACAGTAACCGAATTTAAAAGAGACTGATGTGTAATACAGAATAACTACTTTAACAGATATTTGCAGGTATCTACAGTATTAACATCTTCTACCTTGGACATCTACTTTCCAAAACCATTTGGCTTGAGAAGCCAAATCAGCAAACAAAAGATAGCCTCAAGATTCAGAATGAAAGAAGGTTGGCTAAATTGGACCTATTTTATCTGGACCAAGATGAAGACTTATGATCCACAATGCTGCCTACAAGAACACCTTTATTAGAATCTACTAGATTTGGCACATTCTTTCTCTGGACACTATTACATAATTCTCAGACTGCTTTTTTATGCTTCAGATTGACTATCCCTCTTCTGCTCACAGAACTTAATCAATTGTATTGACTCTCTTTTTTCTCCAAATATTCAATTAAATTCCATTTCCCAAGTTGCAATCACATTCTCTTTCTGCTTTCACAATCTATGTCCTGACCACCTCTGGTGACAGTATAGCTGTTTTAATGCTTTCCAGACACACATGCATAGGGAATTTCTTGGTTTGCACTAACAGGTAGCCAGTTTTACCCACAGGTAATTTTCAGTAGTTTAGCTCACAGAGGGCAATGGGAGAAAAGCACCTCACTATTGTCCCAAATACTGTCTAGAAGGGAAAGTCTAACTAGGACTGGAGAAGTTGCTGTATATTTGGGCTGTCAACATTCCAAGTACCTAAGTCCTTTTTTTTTTTTTTTTAATTGAGGTAAAATTTCTAACAGCATAGTAACATATCAGGTCTTAGGTGCATAATTCAACACATTTTAACAAGTATATAGCCACGCAGCCAATACTCAAATGAAGATATTCATAACTGCAGGACGTTCACAGGAGCTTTTATTTATTTATTTGTTTGTTTATTTATTTGTTTTGAGATGGAGTCTCGCTCTGTCACCCAGGCTGGAGTGCAGTGGTGCGATCTTGGGTCACTGCAACCTCTGCTTCTGGAGTTCAAGCGATTCTCCTGCTTCAGCCTCCCAAGTAGCTGGGACTACAGGCGCATGCCACCACACCTAGCTAGTTTTTGTATTTTTAGTAGAGACGGGGTTTCACCATGTTGGTCAGGCTGATCTTGAACTCCTGACCTCAGGTGAGCCACCCACCTCAACCTCCCAAAGTGCTGGAATTACAGGAATGAGCTTATTTGATACTCAGCATTTCACAGGCACCAAGCAATATTAGTTTATTGAGAAAATATATACAGTACTGACAGAAAGATAATACTAATTCAGTAATGTTGTCATATAATTATTTGTTTTAATAGCCACAATTGTATTGAAATATTTGAAAAATAGAATTGTTTAGAATAGAATGTTTGAGATGTTACTTATTTTGTGAACAGATAATGCTTAGTGTCCATAAGGATTCAAATGCCTTTAGAAACAACCTTTCGACCACTTCCGTAGGGGTCTGTGTCTCACAGATTAATAGGGTCTGCTTTAGCTAATCCAAAACGTATATGGCCATGAGCATTTGGGTATGTAGCCAAGTACAAAACACTTTCTAATATCATCATGACTGTTGACATAAACAGTTTACAGATGGGTAAAAGTAAAAAGCATGGGGCGTATGTATTCAGGGCAGCCTGAATCTATGTCTCCCAGGCTGCAGTCCTCAATCTTGGCCCAAATTAATTCTCTACTTATATATATATATATATTTTTTTTTTTTCAAAAAAAGCATGATCCATTTCTGCCATTTATGAATTAGGTAAACATGGGAAAAAAGCTTATTCTTTTTAACTCTTAGTTTTTTCCTTCTATTAAATTAGAATAGTGACTTACCTTTTAGGGTTTTTATGAGGATAAAGTGAGATAATGTGGGAGAACCTTGAAAACTCTAGCTTTCATTATTATTGCTACTCATTAATAAATACAATATTTGAAGGGATACTTACTGAAGTACTCCATTCATTGCTCTTTTATCTAGCAAGTAACATGCTGACTTATGTGGGTAGAATCCCCTAGCATAGTGCAAAATGTTTCTCCTGTTAGAAAGAAATGTTAATGGAATTTAATTCCAGTCAAAAAGTCTCAACTTAATCGCGTTAGACTTTCAGAATCTCAATTAGATAATCTTAGAACTGGAGTATAATCTTAGCACTGGACTATATATTCTATGGAGATACGTCTGAATTTTTCCAGTGAGGGGAAAAAACCGAAACAGGTAAGTGTAAACCATTACAATAGAGTGAGGACCAAAATTCAGTTCTCCTGACTCTTACTTTAGTGCTTTTTTGCTGCTACTGATTAGTGAATAAACGATTTGAAAGGACATGTTTTACTAAAACATTTTTCACTGGATCACTGAACACAACAAAAACTAAAACTTCTCAAATCTTTCTTTGATATGTGGAAGCATATCTCTACTTAAGGAAATATATCTGTGTAAAATTGCCTTTCTGACAGTTTCCATTCTTCTGTTATTTCTATCTGAGGAATATTTTAATTTCCCAAGAGACTAAAACATTTATTCTCTCCGCATCTCTGTAATTCATTTGAGGGAGAGAGTCTACCCAAGGTTAGTTGAGCAGCTAACGACCTTAAAAGGGCATCTCAACTTCACAAGCTCTGCCATTGCCACTCCCCACCTGTGAGTGAAGCCGTTAAAATCACAGCTGTGCTCCACCTCTGAAGTCCAGGATTTTAGTAACCACCTAACATACCATGGAGTTCCCAGGGGAAATATTAAACTGAATGATTTCAGAGTAACTGGAGCTGAATTGCGGTTGAAGCAACGTGCCTAGTTAAGTCATAAAACACACCTTCAGTGGTACCATAAGGAACAAGAAATTTGGCTTTCTCTGGCTTCAAATCCACAGTGGTAGAAATGAGAGGGAGCATAAACAGAAGCCAATTTTATATTTCCAGTATTCAATTCATTTCTAGCCCCAAGGCTTGATGTGAAGGCAGCAGGGTTAGTAATTAAGCTGAGATGGAAATGAACAATGCTGCCAAGCTGGCCCCAGTGTCATTTGATATTCTATAATACCTGTCAAAGGGCAGATGGACAGTTCTGATGGCTCCTAGGTGAGGCAAATGTACTTTTCGTTAACCCAGGAAAGCCAAACAATATTCTAGTAACCTTGGAAGAGATTATGTTGGACAAACTTGACTACTAGAAATGCAATCAATAGCTGCAAGCTCAATGCCACTCATGATCATTCTATTTGGAGCTGCTCAAGATGATTAATAATAAAACTTACCAGATCCATTTGTACAGTATATTTTTACCCATGCTCTCAATATGACTGCAAATTGCATCTATTAAGACCTACAAATTACAAATTTAGTGAAGCCTTGTTTAAGAGATTAAGTTCTGACTCACATTCTTATAAGTAAATTCTATCTAATAAAAATAGCTTCTATTTTTTGAGCACTCGTTTGTCAGACAACAAAAAAATGAAAAAATGTATTCTGTATAGCTTATTATTCTTCACAGAACTCTGTAGTGTTGGTATTATCAACAGCATAAAGCTGAGCAAGCTGAGGCTCAAGAAGGCTAAATAAAATTGCACACAATTTCTAAGCTGGTAAGTGGTGGACCTAAGGACAGAACCCAGGTGTAGCCGATCCTAAACCTAGCCTTCTTTCAACCACCTATAATAGTATTTGGCTATATGGGTCTATACCAGTCACTTATCTTTCAAAGTCTACCTCTAGTCCAGCCATTTCCATGAAAGCTTCTTTGAATATTCCCCCCTATTTCCTATAAAAATCATAGGTTTCAGGCTGGGCAAGTTGGCTTATGCCTGTAATCCTAGCACTTTGGGAGGCCAAGGCGGGTGGATCACCTGAGGTCAGAAGTTTGAGACCAGCCTGACCAATATGGTGAAACCCCGTCTCTACTAAAATTACAAAGTTAGCCATGTGTGGTGGAGTGTGCCTGTAGTCCCAGCTACTGGCAAGGCTGAGGCAGGAGAATCACTTGAACCTGGGAGGTGGAGGTTGCAGTGAGCAGAGATCGTGCCACTGCACTCCAGCCTGGGTAACAGAGCGAGACTCTGTCTCAAAAAAACAAAAACAAAAAACCATAGGTTTCAGAGTCAATCAGGCCTGGTTTGAGGACCCCAGCTCTGCTATTTATTTACCATTTGACCTTGGATGATTCATTTAATCTCTCTGAACCTCACTTTCCTCACCATAAAATGGGGATAATAATACTACATCATGGAACTTTTCAGAGGATACAGGGAGATGCCAAAGAAGCATCCATATAGTGTTTGGCAATTGCTAGTAGCTAGTTTTTGTTGAGGACTTTGTACCAGACATTGTGCTAAGTGCTTCCCACTCCTTATCTCATTTAATCCTCACAACAACTCTACGATGTAGTTACCAACACCATTTCCGTTTTGTAGATGGGGCAATGCAGCTTCACAATGTTAGATGCAACCACCAGCAAGTGGCAGAGCCAGCCCAGCAGTTCTGACTCCAGAACCCATTCTCCTCTTCATGATAGGGTGATCTTTAGGCCCATTAGAAAGTCATAAGATCAAATTAATTGTTCATTATCAGAATTATTTAATGAAATAGAAGAAAAAGTATAAAATAGATTAGAATAGAAATTATCAGTAGGCTTCATACGGTAAAGATAAATATGAACATTTACTTTATATAATATAAAAACATGTTTTAGGTATGTGTATATGTGTGTACTGGGTCATGATATAGTGTATTTCTTATTTTAACTTATGAAAATTCATATACACTGCATTATACTCTCTCTAAATTATAGGTTATCCAAAATAGTTATCTTCCTTTTCCAAGCAATATGTCACACTGTTTTATCCTTAAAGCCAAGCATAATGTTACTGTTGTCATTTTTAGTTTCACCAGGTCACATTTACTTTGATAACTGGTTATTATTCCATACTAATATTCAGTGATAGTGACTTTAACTTGAGCTATTTCATTCATTTATTTGTTGGCTTATTTAATAATTATTAAGTGCATACTATGTCCCAGATATTAAATTAGGCACAGGAAATTAAACGGTAAACAAAAAACACAGTTCTTGCCTCAAAGAGCTTCCAACCCAGGGAGGAAACCAGACATTAAACATGCAATATAAATAATGCTGTAAGTTCTCCACCAGAGTATGCAAGGGGTTCTGTAGGATCTTAGAACTTAGTACATAGGGTAAAAGCAAAACAATACCATAGGTGAATGTACCAAAAAAAAAAGTCAAATTAGTTCAAGGGTAGCATAAGAGCTTCAAGGAGAAAAAAATCATTTAAACTTGGATTTGAAGTCTGAGCAAGATTTATCCTGGGGAAGGGGAAAAGGAGATGAGTAAATATGCTGGGTAGAAGGAAAGAATGTCTAAAGGCCTATAAGTGAAAGAAAGAAGACTAAGCCCTAGGTACTGAAAATCCATCATGGTTGGAGTATAGGGTATGAGGAAGCTGGAGAGAGTCCAGGATGTCTTTGGCTCCAGGTATTGTCAAGCCATCAATAAGGAAATAAGCCACTGCTAACCACAAATTGCTGCAAAGGTGCTCACCTTAGGGCATCCAAGCCCCAAGACCCAGTCTTTGTTTATTTATTTTCTCCTGGCCCATTGCCCCTGAATGGCCTGAAACCAGCAAATAGGAAGTGGCCTTGCCTTGTTCTCTCTCTCACCAACTCTTCACTTTAGGGGTTCTTAAAAAATCCATAAAATAATAAGAGAATGTGGAATTTTTTCCTCCCCTCTTCCCTAAATCTCTGTAACTTTTAGAAGCTTGGTCTCTGGATTGAGACAGACCTTGCTCTTGGCTCTGAATAGGTTGTTTGGTCTCAGTGGCCCTCAGTTTTTTCACTTATAAAATGAGTAAAGCTGAGTGAGACGGCATGTGACTATCATCCCAACTATTCAGGAGGCTGAAGTGGGAGGATCTTGAAGCCAGAAGTTCAAGGCTGCAGTATGCTATGATCACACCTGTGAATAGCCACTGCACTCCAGCCTGGGCAACAAAGCAAGCTCCCATCACTAAAAATAAATAAAATAAAATAAAAAAGAAGAAGAAAGAAAGGAAAAAAAAAGAAAACTGAGGGGACTAATTGTTCCTGTCTCAGGTACTAAGACCAAATGAGGTAACACATGTATAATAAAATGCTTGGCACATAGGATGTGCTCAATATACTTGAAGTGTTATTTTTAAAAACTTACGGAAAGTTTCTGCCTATACTTCGGTGGGGATTTCATTTTGTTATAAAGACTTTAATTTCAGGCTTTTTTTTTTTAACTCTTATGCAAAGTTCACTGAGGAACAGCTACCTCATTCAGTTATATATATATTTGGTTATATATTAAGCAGCACAAAGAGACACAAAAATCAAGGATGAGTCAAGTCCAATTAAGCTAAGGAAGTCAGTTTCATCTTTATCAATGGGTTGCAATACTGTATTGCTGTTCCCCTATTTCCCTTATATACAAATCTTCCCACATGCTTCTTTTTCTGGGATGTTGGAATGATGTCTGATGAAGGTTTCTCAAGTACTAGTGAGACTGAAGTAATTTTCTACATAATGTACCACAAACAGATTTAGAAATGTTGATTTTAGATGCTATGATGCATACTCAAATTTTCCATGCAGCAGGTTAGATAGTAGCATGACTAAGTTGAAGGGCCAGTGATCTAAAATGTCTCATTGGTGTTTCATATACTGAAATATTAACAAAGTAGAAAATCAAAATGAGAGCAATTTAGGGATTCTCATGTCCCCTGATTACAGGCTAATTCCTGTGAGTCCAATTTCAGACAAAGAAAAGAGTGATAATGGAAAGGAACACAGCCGGGAAAACAAGAATGACAAAAAGCACAGAAAAAAGGGAATTGAAGCAAAATCACAGGGTCATCATCAAAAGACCCCATCTCCACAAAACAACACTATTACAATCCTCCCTCTTCGCAGAATCCTCAGCTGGGCTACTGGGCTGCTCTATCAAAAAATTGGCAACCCTTGTATACTGCAGTGCATCAAGCACTGTTCATTGCCAGTTGAAAAGAAAGCTTGTTTGCATTTTAGAACACTCTGGTCTGAGATGACTTTTCAGTGCTGCCTGAGAGCCAAGTTCCCCAGGAGAATCACAGGGTCTCTTCTTATCCCCACCTTTTCTTGGACCTGCTCAGTGGCTGAGACTGCCTTGTGCCTAAAAGTCAGCTGGTTTGCAAGAGAAAATGTCCAGAAAATGTCCTGCTACACACTGTGAGGGTCCGTAAGAAAGTAAGGCTGTGGCAGTTATGCTGTGAGAGGGCGGAATGTGGAAAGAAACAATGCAAAGATGTTGGTAAATTCCACTGAAGGCTGAAGGACAAAAGAACAACTCTGTATTAATTAGGTTTTTGTTTGTTTTTGTTTTTTGAGACACGGTCTCACTCTGCCGCCCAGGCTGGAGTGCAGTGACGCAATCTCGGCTCACTGCAACCTCTGCCTCTCAGGCTCAAGCAATTCTGCCTAGGGCCTCCCAAGTAACTGATACCATAGGCACGTGCCACCACACCTGGCTAATTTTTGTATTTTTAGTAGAGACGGGTTTAGCCATGTTGCCTAGGCTGGTCTCGAATTCCTGACCATAGGATCCACCTGCCTCCACCTCCCAAAGTGCTGGGATT
Source organism: Hylobates moloch (assembly GCF_009828535.3). Classification (NCBI taxonomy): domain Eukaryota; kingdom Metazoa; phylum Chordata; class Mammalia; order Primates; family Hylobatidae; genus Hylobates; species Hylobates moloch. The sequence continues at coordinate 54,204,010 of NW_026652278.1, read as the reverse complement.
AAAAGTGTGAGCCACTGCGCAATGGCCAATTGGGCTTTTTTAATGGTGCCAGTAACAACACCCCAACTCAAACCTGGAAGCAACAAACGAAACTTGATTGACTCACATAACTCAAAAGTTAGACTCAGGAATATTTAGATCAGATGTTCAAATGGTTTCTTTGGACTCTGTCTCTATTTGCTGGGCAGCTGTTCCCTGTGCTGACTTATTCTTAGGCAGGCTCTCCCCAGTGATGGCAAAAGTGATCACAAGCCAAACTTACTTTTAACTAGTTTCAAAACCTCATCTGGAGAAGTTCACTTCCTTCCCAATAATTCCAGCTGCAATTTGGGGACTAGCTCTGGGCCATGTGCCTAGCAATGGGTATGGTCAATTATCTAAAGGAAAATTGAGGTCCTGTTACCAGAAGAAGGAGAGATGGACTTGGGACTGTTGAAAACCAACTAAACAACTTACCCACTGGGCTTTTTGGATACTCCATTTTAATTATTAACTAGAAGCAGAAGTTTCACAATCGAAGATATAGCCCTTTATCTCCTTACACATGGACTCATAATCATCTATGATTTCTCCTCAGGAAAATATCAAAGACTATGATACACTAGGGCACCTGAGTGTCATGCCATTTTGAAGCTTAGACAGAATACCAATAGAAATGACAAGTTCTTCCTGTGAGTTTGCTGACACTGGGTTCTTTTTTTTTTTTTTTCTCTGGCACAATTAGAATTTTTTTTTTATTTAATTTTTTTTGCACACAAAAAACAATAAACATTTTCTAAAAATACATACGAACAAAAAGATGCGTATCAAACATATTAGGAAGGTTGCACATGGGAAGACGGGGAATAGAAATGGGGAGTGGGAATTAAAGAAAATAAATGAGAGAGGGACTTTATATGGACCAATGATAATAACTCAATCCTCTATTTGACAAAGAAGAAGGAGAAGGAAGAGGAAGAAAAAGAAAGTGGGATAAAGGATCAGAAAGGGAGGAAAATAGAAAAAATAAGAGTATGACTCCAGGGTAGACCTGTTTTGTTGTCACTGGGTTGGTTGGTTGGTTTGTCTGTTGTATTTTTCATATGTTTCGCCATGTTGGCCAGGCTGGTCTCGAACTCCTAGCCCGAAGTGATCAACCTGCCTCGGCCTCCCAGAGTGCTGGGACTACAGGCGTGAGCCACCACGTCCAGCCCCCACATTCTTCTGGCCTCCGTGGTAGACATCCCAGACGGGGCGGTCGGGCAGAGGCGCTCCCCACATCCCAGACGGGGCGGCCGGGCAGAGGTGCTCCTCACTTCCCAGACTGGGTGGCTGGGCAGAGATGCTCCTCACTTCTTCCCAGACGGGGCGGCCGGGCAGAGGCGCTCCTC